>NW_027480423.1:6875000-7500000 GCF_051401765.1 Calliopsis andreniformis | reverse complement strand
GATCGAATAGTTAGTGCCTAAGTAGACAACGCCAGAAGCATAAAATACGATATAAATACAACAGCTTTTCCATCGTATAAAAGGAATAATTGCAACAAGTGTGGAAGTTATGGTCATTTCTACGTTTTGGGCAACCTAGGCTTCACTCTAGGGCGGTGCTCCGCCAAATCGAATAGCTAGGGCCTTAGAAGTGAACGCCAGAAGCATAAAATAAAATAAAGATGCAAAAGTTTTTCCATCGTATAAAACGAATAATTGCAATCAGTGTGAAAGTTATGGTCATTTCTACATTCCGAGCAACCGAGGCTTCACTCTAGGGCGTTGCTCCACCAGATCGAATAGTTAGGTCCTTAGAAATCAACGCCAGAAGCATAAAATACGATATAAATACAACAGCTGTTCCATCGTATAAAAGGAATAATTGCAAACAGTGTGAAGGTAATGGTCATTTCTACGTTCCGGGCAACCTAGGCTTCACTCTACGGCGTTGTTCCACCAGATCGAATAGTTAGGGCCTAAGAAGTCAACACCAGAAGAATAAAATACAATAAAAATACAACAGACTTTCCATCCTATAAGAGGAATAATTGCAACCCGTGTGAAAGTGACGGTCATTTCTCCGTTCCAGGCAACCTAGGCTTCACTCTAGGGCGTTGTTCCACAAGATCGAATAGTTAGTGCCTAAGTAGACAACGCCAGAAGCATAAAATACGATATAAATACAACAGCTTTTCCATCGTATAAAAGGAATAATTGCAAACAGTGTGAAAGTAATGGTCATTTCTACGTTCCGGGCAACCTAGGCTTCACTCTAGGGCGTTGCTCGACCAGATCGAATAGTTACGGCCTAAGAAGTCAACGCCAGAAGCATAAAATACGATATAAATACAACAGCTTTTCCATCGTATAAAACAAGTAATTGCAAACAGTGTGAAAGTAATGGTCATTTCTACGTTCCGGGCAACCTAGACTTCACTCTAGGGCGTTGCTCGACCAGATCGAATAGTTAGGGCCTTAGAAGTCAACGCCCGAAGCTTAAAATACAAAATAAATAAAACAGTTTTTCCATCGTATAAAACGAAAAATTGCTACCAGTGTGAAAGTTATGGTTATTTCTACGTTCCGCGCAATCTGGGCTTTACCCTAGGGCGTTGTTCCACCAGATGGAATAGTTAGGGCCTAAGAAGTCAACGCCAGAAGCATAAAGAACGATATAAATACAACAGCTTTTCCATCGTATAAAACGAATAATTGCAACAAGTGTGGAAGTTATGGTCATTTCTACGTTTTGGGCAACCTAGGCTTCACTCTAGGGCGGTGCTCCGCCAAATCGAATAGCTAGGGCCTTAGAAGTGAACGCCAGAAGCATAAAATAAAATAAAGATGCAAAAGTTTTTCCATCGTATAAAACGAATAATTGCAATCAGTGTGAAAGTTATGGTCATTTCTACATTCCGAGCAACCGAGGCTTCACTCTAGGGCGTTGCTCCACCAGATCGAATAGTTAGGTCCTTAGAAATCAACGCCAGAAGCATAAAATACGATATAAATACAACAGCTGTTCCATCGTATAAAAGGAATAATTGCAAACAGTGTGAAAGTAACGGTCATTTCTACGTTCCGGGCAACCTAGGCTTCACTCTAGGGCGTTGCTCGACCAGATCGAATAGTTACGGCCTAAGAAGTCAACGCCAGAAGCATAAAATACGATATAAATACAACAGCTTTTCCATCGTATAAAACAAGTAATTGCAACCAGTGTTAATGTTATGGTCATTTCAACGTTCCGGGCTGCCTAGGCTTCACCCTAGGCCGTTGTTCCACCAGATCGAATAGTTAGGGCCTAAGAAGTGAACGCCAGAAGCATAAAATGCAATAAAAATACAACAGTTTTTCCATCGTATAGCAGGAATAATTTCCAACCAGTGTGATAGTAGTGGTCATTTCTGCGTTCCGGGCAAACCAGGTTTCACTCCAGGGCGTTGCTCCACCAAATCGAATAGCTACGGCCTAAGAAGTCAACGCCAGAAGCATAAAATACGATAAAGATGCAACAGTTTTTCCATCGTATAAAACGAATAATTGCAATCAGTGTGAAAGTTATGGTCATTTCTACATTCCGAGCAACCTAGGCTTCAGTCTAGGGCGCTGCTCCACCAGATCGAATAGTTAGGTCCTTAGAAGTCAACGCCAGAGGCATAAAATACGATATAAATACAACAGCTTTTCCATCGTATAAAAGGAATAATTGCAAACAGTGTGAAAGTAATGGTCATTTCTACGTTCCGGGCAACCTAGGCTTCACTCTACGGCGTTGTTCCACCAGATCGAATAGTTAGGGCCTAAGAAGTCAACACCAGAAGAATAAAATACAATAAAAATACAACAGACTTTCCATCCCATAAGAGGAATAATTGCAACCCGTGTGAAAGTGACGGTCATTTCTCCGTTCCAGGCAACCTAGGCTTCACTCTAGGGCGTTGTTCCACAAGATCGAATAGTTAGTGCCTAAGTAGACAACGCCAGAAGCATAAAATACGATATAAATACAACAGCTTTTCCATCGTATAAAAGGAATAATTGCAACAAGTGTGGAAGTTATGGTCATTTCTACGTTTTGGGCAACCTAGGCATCACTGTAGGGCGTTGCTCCACCAGATCGAATAGTTAGGTCCTTAGAGGTCAACGCCAGAAGCATAAAATACAATATAAATACAACAGTTTTTCTCTCGTATAAAACGAATAATTGCAACCAGTTTGAAAGTGATGGTCATTTCTACGTTCCGGGTAACCTAGGCTTCACTCTAGGGCGTTGCTCCAACAGATTGAATAGTTAGGGCCTTAGAAGTCAGCGCCCGAAGCATAAAATGAAATAAAAATACAACAGTTTTTCCATCGTATAACAGGATTAATTGCAACCAGTTTGAAAGTGTTGGTCATTTCTACGTCACGGGCAACCTAGGCTTCACTCTAGGGCGTTGCTCCACCATATCAAACAGTTAGGGCCTAAGAAGTGAACGCCAGAAGCATAAAATACAATATAAATACAACAGTTTTTCCATCGTATAAAACGAATAATTGCTACCCGTGTAAAAGTTATGGTCATTTCTACGTTCCGGGCAGCCTAGGCTTTACTCTAGGGCGGAGCTCCACCATATCGAATAGCTACGGCCTTAGAAGCCTACGCCTGAAACATAAAATACAATAAAAATACAACGGTGTTTTCATCGTATAACAGGAATAATTGCAACAAGCGTGAAAGTAATGATCATTTCGGCGTTTCGGGCATCCTAGTCTTAACTCTGAGGCATTGCTCCACCAGATCGAATAGTTAGGGCCTAAGAAGTCAACGCCAGAATCATAAAATACCATATAAATACAACAGTTTTTCCATTGTATAAAACGAATAATAGCAACCAGTGTGAAAGTTATGGTCATTTCTACGTTCCGGGCAACCTAGGCTTCACCCTAGGGCGTTGTTCCACCAGATTGAATAGTTAGGGCCTAAGAAGTGAACGCCAGAAGCATAAAATACAATATAAAAACAACAGTTTTTCCATCGTAAAAAACGAATAATTGCAACCAGTGTGAAAGTTATGGTCATTTCTACATTCCGAGCAACCTAGGCTTCACTCTAGGTCGTTGCTCCAACAGATTGAATAGCTAGGGCCTTAGAAGTCAACGCCAGAGGCATAACATACAATATAAATACAACAGCTTTTCCATTGTATAAAACGAATAATTTCTACCAGTGTAAAAGTTATGGTCATTTCTACGTTCCGGGCAACCTACGCTTCACCCTAGGGCATTGTTCCATCAGATCGAATAGTTAGGGCCTAAGAAGTGAACGCCAGAAGCATAAAATACAATATAAATAAAACAGTTTTTCCATTGTAGAGAACGAATAATTGCAACCAGTGTGAAAGTTATGGTCATTTCTATATTCCGAGCAACCTAGGCTTCACTCTAGGGTGGTGCTCCACCAGATCGAATAGTTAGGTCCTTAGAAGTCAACGCCAGAAGCATAAAATACGATATAAATACAACAGCTTTTCCATGGTATAAAAGGAATAATTGCAAACAGTGTGAAAGTAATGGTCATTTCTACGTTCCGGGCAACCTAGGCTTCACCCTAGGGCGTTGTTCCACCAGATCGAATAGTTAGGGCCTAAGAAGTGAACGCCAGAAGCATAAAATACAGTATAAATACAACAGATTTTCCATCATATAAAACGAATAATTGCAACCAGTGTGAAAGCTATGGTCATTTCTACATTCCGAGCAACCTAGGCTTCACTCTAGGGCGTTGCTCCAACAGATTGAAGAGTCAGGGCCTTATAAGTCAACGCCCGAAGCATAAAATGCAATAAAAATACAACAGTTTTTCCATCGTATAACAGGATTAATTGCAACCAGTTTGAATGTGATGGTCTTTTCTACGTTCCGGGCAACCTAGGCTTCACTCTAGGGCGTTGCTCCACTAGATCGTATAGTTAGGGCCTAAGAAGTCAACGCCAGAAGCATAAAATACGATATAAATTCAACAGCTTTTCCATCGTATAAAACGAATAATGGTAACCAGTGTGAAAGTTATGGTCATTTCTACGTTCCGGTCAACCTAGGCTTCACTCTAGGACGTTGCTCCACCAGATCGAATAGTTAGGGCCTATGAAGTCAACGCCAGAAGCATAAAATACAATAAAGGTGCAACAGTTTTTCCATCGTATAACAGGAATAATTGCAACCAGTGTGAAGGTAATGGTATGTTCTACGTTCCGGGCAACCTAGGCTTCACTCTAGGGCGGTGCTCCACCAGATCAAACAGTTACGGCCTAAGAAGTCAGCGCCAGAAGCATAAATTACAATATAAGTACAACAGCTTTTCCATCGTATATAATGTATATTTGCAAACAGTGTGGAAGTAATTGTCATTTCTACGTTCCGGGCAACCTAGGCTTCACGCTAGAGTATTGCTCCACCAGATGGCATAGCTAGGGCCTTGGAAGTCAACGCCCGAAGCATAAAATGCAAAATAAATAGAACAGTTTTTCCATTGTATAAAACGAATAACTGCAACCAGTGTGAAAGTACTGGTCATTTCTACGTTCCGGGTAACATATGTTTCACTCTAGGGCGTTGCTCCACCAGAACGAATAGCAAGGGACTTAGAATTTAACGCCAGAAGGATAAAATGCAATATAAGTACAACAGTTTTTTCATCGTATAAAACGAATAATTGCTACCAGTGTAAAAGTTATGGTCATTTCTACGTTCCGCGCAACCTAGGCTTCACCCTAGGGCGTTGTTCCACCAGATCGAATAGTTAGGACCTTAGAAGACAATGCCCGAAGCATAAAATGCAATAAAAATACAACAGTTTTTCCATCATATAACAGGAATAATTGCAACCAGTGTGAAAGTTATGGTTATTTCTACATTCTGAACAACCTAGGCTTCACTCTAGGGCGTTGTTCCACCAGCTCGAATAGTTAGGGCCTAAGAAGTGAACGCCAGAAGCATTAAATACAATAAAAATCCAACAGTTTTTCCATCGTATAACAGGAATAATTGCAACCCGTGTGAAAGTGATGGTCATTTCTACGTTCCGGGCAGCCTAGGCTTC
The DNA here is from genome assembly GCF_051401765.1 of Calliopsis andreniformis. Lineage (NCBI taxonomy): Eukaryota > Metazoa > Arthropoda > Insecta > Hymenoptera > Andrenidae > Calliopsis > Calliopsis andreniformis. The sequence continues at coordinate 7,494,377 of NW_027480423.1, read as the reverse complement.
ACCCTAGGGCGTTGTTCCACAAGATCGAATAGTTAGGGCCTAACAAGTGAACGCCAGAAGCATAAAATACAATATAAATACAACACTTTTTCCATCGTATAAAACGAATAATTGCAACCAGTGTGAAAGTAATGGTCATTTCTACATTCCGAGCAACCTAGGCTTCACTCTAGGGCGTTGCACCAACAGATTGAATAGTTAGGGCCTTAGAAGTCAACGCCCGAAGCATAAAATGCAATAAAAATACAACAGTTTTTCCATCGTATACCAGGTTTAATTGCAACCAGTTTGAAAGTGATGGTCATTTCTGCGTTCCGGGCAACCTAGGCTTCACTCTAGGGCGTTGCACAACTAGATCGAATAGCTAGGGCCCTAGAAGTCAACGCCAGAAGCATAAAATACGATATAAATACAACAGCTTTTCCATCCTATAACAGGAATAATTGCAACCCGTGTGAGAGTGATGGTCATTTCTACGTTCCGGGTAACCTAGGCTTCACCCTAGGGCGTTGTTCCACCAGATCGAATAGTTAGGGACTAACAAGTGAACGCCAGAAGCATAAAATACAATATAAATACAACAGTTTGTCCATCGTATAAATCGAATAATTGCAACCAGTGTGAAAGTAATGGTCATTTCTACGTTCCGAGCAGCCTAGGCTTCACTCTAAGGCGTTGCTCCACTAGATCGAATAGCTAGGGCCTTAGAAGACGACGCCAGAAGCATAAAATACGATATAAATGCAACAGCTTTTCCATCGTATAAAAGGAATAATTGCAGACAGTGTGAAAGTAATGGTCATTTCTACGTTCCGGGCAACCTAGGCTTCACTCTAGGGCGTTGCTCCACCAGATCAAACAGTTAGGGCCTTAGATGTCAACGCCCGAAGCATAAAATACAAAATAAATAGAACAGTTTTTCCATTGTATAAAACGAATAATTGCTACCAGTGTAAAAGTTATGGTCATTTCTACGTTCCGGGCAACCTAGGCTTCACCCTAGGGCGTTGTTCCACCAGATCGAACAGTTAGGGCCTAAGAAGTGAACGCCAGAAGCATAAAATACAATATAAATACAACAGTTCTTCCATCGTATAAAACGAATAATTGCAACCAGTGTGAAAGTTATGGTTATTTCTACATTCCGAGCAACCTAGGCTTCACTCTAGGGCGTTGTTCCACCAGCTCGAATAGTTAGGGCCTAAGAAGTGAACGCCAGAAGCATTAAATACAATAAAAATACAACAGTTTTTCCACCGTATAACAAGAATAATTGCAACCCGTGTGAAAGTGATGGTCATTTCTACGTTCCGGGCAGCCTAGGCTTCACCCTAGGGCGTTGTTCCACAAGATCGAATAGTTAGGGCCTAACAAGTGAACGCCAGAAGCATAAAATACAATATAAATACAACACTTTTTCCATCGTATAAAACGAGTAATTGCAACCAGTGTGAAAGTAATGGTCATTTCTACATTCCGAGCAACCTAGGCTTCACTCTAGGGCGTTGCACCAACAGATTGAATAGTTAGGGCCTTAGAAGTCAACGCCCGAAGCATAAAATGCAATAAAAATACAACAGTTTTTCCATCGTATAACAGGTTTAATTGCAACCAGTTTGAAAGTGATGGTCATTTCTACGTTCCGGGCAACATAGGCTTCACTCTAGGGCGTTGCTCCACTAGATCGAATAGCTAGGGCCTTAGAAGTCAACGCCAGAAGCATAAAATACGATATAAATCCAACAGCTTTTCCATCCTATAACAGGAATAATTGCAACCCGTGTGAGAGTGGTGGTCATATCTGCGTTCCGGGTAACCTAGGCTTCACCCTAGGGCGTTGTTCCACCAGATCGAATAGTTAGGGACTAACAAGTGAACGCCAGAAGCATAAAATACAATATAAATACAACAGTTTGTCCATCGTATAAATCGAATAATTGCAACCAGTGTGAAAGTAATGGTCATTTCTACGTTCCGGGCAGCCTAGGCTTCACTCTAAGGCGTTGCTCCACTAGATCGAATAGCTAGGGCCTTAGAAGACGACGCCAGAAGCATAAAATACGATATAAATACAACAGCTTTTCCATCGTATAAAAGGAATAATTGCAAACAGTGTGAAAGTAATGGTCATTTCTACGTTCCGGGCAACCTAGGCTCCACCCTAGGGCGTTGTTCCACCAGATCGAATAGTTAGGGCCTAAGAAGTGAACGCCAGAAGCATAAAATACAGTATAAATACAACAGTTCTTCCATCGTATAAAACGAATAATTGCAACCAGTGTGAAAGTTATGGTTATTTCTACATTCCGAGCAACCTAGGCTTCACTCTAGGGCGTTGTTCCACCAGCTCGAATAGTTAGGGCCTAAGAAGTGAACGCCAGAAGCATTAAATACAATAAAAATCCAACAGTTTTTCCATCGTATAACAGGAGTAATTGCAACCCGTGTGAAAGTGATGGTCATTTCTACGTTCCGGGCAGCCTAGGCTTCACCCTAGGGCGTTGTTCCACAAGATCGAATAGTTAGGGCCTAACAAGTGAACGCCAGAAGCATAAAATACAATATAAATACAACACTTTTTCCATCGTATAAAACGAATAATTGCAACCAGTGTGAAAGTAATGGTCATTTCTACATTCCGAGCAACCTAGGCTTCACTCTAGGGCGTTGCACCAACAGATTGAATAGTTAGGGCCTTAGAAGTCAACGCCCGAAGCATAAAATGCAATAAAAATACAACAGTTTTTCCTTCGTATAACAGGATTAATTGCAACCAGTTTGAAAGTGATGGCCATTTCTACGTTCCGGGCAACCTAGGCTTCACCCTAGGGCGTTGCTCCACTAGATCGAATAGCTAGGGCCTTAGAAGTCAACGCCAGAAGCATAAAATACGATATAAATACAACAGCTTTTCCATCCTATAACAGGAATAATTGCAACCCGTGTGAGAGTGATGGTCATTTCTACGTTCCGGGCAACCTAGGCTTCACCCTAGGGCGTTGTTCCACCAGATCGAATAGTTAGGGACTAACAAGTGAACGCCAGAAGCATAAAATACAATATAAATACAACAGATTTTCCATCCTATATCAGGAATAATTGCAACCCGTGTGAGAGTGATGGTCATTTCTACGTTCCGGGCAACCTAGGCTTCACCCTAGGGCGTTGTTCCACCAGATCGAATAGTTAGGGACTAACAAGTGAACGCCAGAAGCATAAAATACAATATAAATACAACACGTTTTCCATCGTATAAATCGAATAATTGCAACCAGTGTGAAAGTAATGGTCATTTCTACGTTCCGGGCAGCCTAGGCTTCACTCTAAGGCGTTGCTCCACTAGATCGAATAGCTAGGGCCTTAGAAGACGACGCCAGAAGCATAAAATACGATATAAATGCAACAGCTTTTCCATCGTATAAAAGGAATAATTGCAAACAGTGTGAAAGTAATGGTCATTTCTACGTTCCGGGCAACCTAGGCTTCACTCTAGGGCGTTGCTCCACCAGATCAAACAGTTAGGGCCTTAGAAGTCAACGCCCGAAGCATAAAATACAAAATAAATAGAACAGTTTTTCCATTGTATAAAACGGATAATTGCTACCAGTGTAAAAGTTATGATCATTTCTACGTTCCGGGCAACCTAGGCTTCACCCACGGGCGTTGTTCCATCAAATCGAATAGTTAGGGCCTAAGAAGTGAACGCCAGAAGCATGAAATACAATATAAATACAACAGCCTTTCCATCGCATAAAAGGTATAATTGTACCCAGTGTGAAAGTAATGGTCATTTCTACGTTCCGGGCAACCTAGGCTTCACTCTAGGGCGTTGCTCCACCAGATCAAACCGTTAGGGCCTTAGAAGTCGACGCCCGAAGCATAAAATACGATATAAATACAACAGCTTTTCCATCGTATAAAATGAACAATTGCAAACAGTGAGAAAGATATGGACATTTCTACGTTCCGGGCAACCTACGCTTCACTCTATGGCGTTCTTCCACCACTTCGAATAGCTACGGCCTCAGAAGTCAACGCCTGAAGCATAAAATACAATAAAAATGCAACAGTCTTTCCATTCTATAACAGGAATAATTGCAATCCGTGTGAAAGTGATGGTCATTTGTACGTTCCAGGCAACCTAGGCTTCACTCTAGGGCGTTGCTCCACCAGATCGAATTGTTAGGGCCAAAGAAGTCAACGCCCGAAGAATAAAATACAAAATATATAGAACAGTTGTTCCATTGTATAAAACGAAAAACTGCAACCAGTGTGAAAGTACTTGTCATTTCTACGTTCCGGCAACCTAGGCTTCACCCTAGGGCGTTGTTCCACCAGATGGAATAGTTAGGGCCTACGAAGTCAACGCCCAAAGCATAAAATACAGTAAAAATACAACAGTTTTTGCATCGTATAGCATGAATAATTGCAACCAGTTTGAAAGTAATGGTCATTTCTACGTTTCGGGCAACGTAGGCTTCATTTTAGGCCGTTGCTCCGCCAGATCGAGTAGTTAGGGCCTTAGAAGTCAACGCCAGGAGCATAAAATGCAATATAAATACAACAGTTTTTCCAATGTATAAAACGTATAATAGCAACCAGTGTGAAAGTTATGGTCATTTCTACGTTCCGGGCAACATAGGCTTCAGTCTAGGGCGTTGCTCCACCACACCGTGTAGCTACAGCCTTAGAAGTCGACGCCTGAAGCATAAAATGCAATAAAAATACAACAGTTTTTTCATCGTATAACAGGAACAATTGCAACAAGCGTGAAGGTAATGGTCATTTGTACGTTCCGGGCAACCTAGACATCACTCTTGGGCGTTACTCCACCATATCGAATAGTTAGGGCCTTAGAAGTCAACGCCAGAAGCATCAAATACAATATAAATACAACAGTTTTCCATTGTATAAAACGAATAATTGCAACCAGTGTGAAAGTTATGTCATTTCTACGCTTCGGGCCTCCTACACTTAACTCTGAGGCATAGCTCCACCAGGTCGGATACATAGGGCCTTAGAAGTCAAATCCAGAAGCATAATGTACAATAGAAATCCAACAGTTTGTCCATCGTATAACAGGAATAATTGCAACCAGTGTGAAAGTGATGGTCATTTCTACGTTCCGGGCAACCCTGGCTTCACTCTAGAGCGTTGTTCCACCAGGTCGAATAGTTAGGGCCTAAGAAGTCAACGCCAGAGGCATAAAATACAATATAAATGGAACAGTTTTTCCATCATATAGAATGAATAATTGCAATCAGTATGATAGTTATGGTCATTTCTACGTTTCGGGCATCCTAGACTAAACTCTGAGGCATTGGTCCACTAGATCGAATACGTAGGGCCTTAGAAGTGAACGCCAGAAGCATAAAGTACAGTAAAAATGCAACAGTTTTTCCATCGTATAACAGGATTAATTGCAACCAGTGTGAAGGTATTGGTCATTTCTACGTTCCGGACAACATAGGCTTCACTCTAGGGCGTTGCTCCTCCACACCGAATACCTACAGCCTTAGAAGACAACGCCTGAAGCATAAAATACAATAAAAATACAAAAGTTTTTACATCGCATAACTGGAATAATTGCCGCAAGCGTGAAGGTAATGGTCATTTCTACGTTCTAGGAAACCTAGGCTTCACTCTAGGGCGTTGCTCCACCAGATCGAATAGTTAGGGCCTCAGAAGTCGACGCCCGAAACATAAAGTACACTAAAAATCCAATAGCTTTTCCATCGTATAACAGGAATAATTGCAAACAGTGTGAAAGTAATGGTCATTTCCACGTTCCGGGCAACCTGGGCTTCACTCTGGGGCGTTGCTCCACCAGATCGAGTAGTTAGGGCCTTAGGAGTCAACGCCGGAAGCATAAAATGCAATAAAAATTCAACAGTTTTTCCATCGTATAAAAGGATTAATTGCAACCAGTTTGAAAGTGATGGTCATTTCTACGTTCCGGGCAACCTAGGCTTCACTCTAGGGCGTTGCTCCACCAGATCGAATAGTTAGGGCCTTAGAAGTCAACGCCAGAAGCATAAAATACAATAAAGATGCAACAGCTTTTCCTTCGTATAAAACGAATAATTTCAGCCAGTGAGAATGTTATGGTAATTTTTACATTCCGAGCAACCTAGGCTTCACCCTATGGTGTTGATCCACCAGATAGAATAGTTAGGGCCTTAGAAGTCAACGCCAGAAGCATAAAATTCAATAAGGATGCAACAGTTTTTCCATCGTATAACAGGAGTAACTGCAAACAGTGTGAAAGTACTGGTCATTCCTACGTTCCGGGTAACCTAGGCTTCACTCTAGGGCGTTGTTCCACCAGATCGAACAGTTAGGGCCTAAGAAGGCAACTCCAGAAGCATAAAATACAATATAAATATAACAGTTTTTCCATCGTATAAAGCGAATAATAGCAACCAGTGTGAAAGTTATTTTCATTTCTACGTTCCGGGCAACCTGGGCTTCACCACAGGGCGATGCTCCACCAGATCGAATAGTCAGTGCCTTAGAAGTCAACGCCAGAAGCATAAAAAACAATATAAATACAACAGTTTTTCCATCGTATAAAACGAATAATTGCAATCAGTATGAAAGTTAACGTCATTTCTACTTTTCGGGCAACCTAGGCTTCACCCTAGGGCGTTGCTCCAACAGATTGAATAGTTAGGGCCTTAGAAGTCAACGACGGAAGCATAAAATGCAATAAAAATACAACAGTTTTTCCATCGTATAAAACGAATGATTGCTACCAGTATGGAAGTGATGGTCATTTCTACGTTCCGGGGAACCTAGGCCTCACTCGAGTGTGTTGTTCCACCAGATTGAATAGTTCGGGCCTAAGAAATCAACGCCAGAAGCATAAAATACAACTTAAATATAACAGTTTTTCCATCGTATAAAACGAATAATTTCAACCAGTGTGAATGTTATGGTCATTTTTACATTCCGAGCAACCTAGGCTTCACTCTAGGGTGTTGATCCACCAGATCGAATAGTTAGGGCCTAAGAAGTCAACGCCAGAAGAATAAAATGCAATATAAGTACAACAGTTTACCATCGTATAAAATGAATAATTGCAAACATTGTGAAAGTAATGGTCATTTCTACGTGCCGGGCAACCTAGGCGTCACTCTAGGGCGTTGCTCCACCAGATCGAATAGCTAGAGACTTAGAATTCAACTCCAGAAGCATAAAATACAATAAAAATAAAACAGTTTTTCCATCGTATAACAGGAATAATTGCAACTAGTGGGAATATAATGGCCATATCTACGATCCGGGCAACCTACGTTTTACTCTATGGCGTTGCACCACCAGACGGAATAGTTATGGCCTAAGAAGTCAACGCCAGAAGCATAAAATACGATATAAATACAACAGCTTTTCCATCATATAACAGGAATAATTGCAACCAGTGTGAAAGTGATGGTCATTTCTACGTTCCCGGCAACCTAGGCTTCACTATAGGGCGTTGCTCCACCAGATCGAATAGTTAGGGCCTTAGAAGTCAACATCAGAAACATAAAATACAGTATAAATATAACAGTTCTTCCATTGTATAAAACGATTAATTGCTACCAGTGTGAAAGTTGTGGTCATTTCTACGTTCCGGGCAACGTAGGCTTCACCCTAGGGCGTTGTTCCACCAGATGGAATAGTTAGGGCCTAAGAAGACAACGCCAGAAGCAAAAAATACGATATAAATACAACAGCTTTTCCATCGTATAAAACCTATAATTGCAACCAATGTGAAAGTAATGATCATTTCGGCGTTTCGTGCATCCTAGACTTAACTCTGAGGCGCTGCTCCACCAGATAGAAGAGTTAGGGCCTTAGAAGTCAACGCCAGAAGCATAAAATACAAAATAAATAGAGACAGTTTTTCCATTGTATACAACGAATAATTGCTACCAGTATGAAAGTTATGATCATTTCTACGTTCCGGGCAACCTAGGCTTCACTCTAGGGCGTTGCTCCACCAGATCGAACAGTTAGGGCCTTAAAAGTCAACGCCAGAAGCATAAACTACAAAATAAATACAACAGTCTTTCCATCGTATAAAACGAATAATTGCAACCTATGAGAAGATTATGGTCATGTCCACGTTCCGGGCAACCTAGGCTTCACTGTAGGGTGTTGCTCCAACCGGTCGAATAGGTAGTGCCATAGAAGTCAGCGCCCAAGCATAAAATACAATAAATATACAAGAGTCTTTCCATCGTATAACCGGAATAATTGCAACCAGTGTGAAAGTGATGGTCATTTCTACGTTCCGGGCAGCCTAGTCTTCACTCTAGGATGTTGCTCCACCAGCCCGAATAGTTAGGGCCTTATAAGTCGACACCCGAAGCATAAAATACAAAAGAAATTGTACAGCTTTTCCATCGTATAACAGGAATAATTGCAACCTGTTTGAAGGTAATGGTATGTGCTACGTTCCGGGCAACCTACGCTTCACTCTATGGCGGTGCTCCACCAGATCGAATAATTAGGGCCTAAGAAGTAAACGCCAGAAGCATAAAATACAATATAAATACAACAGCTTTTCTATCGTATATAATGTATATTTGCAAACAGTGTGATCGTAATGGTCATTGCTACGTTCCGGGCAACCTAGGCTTCACTCTAGGGCGTTGTTCCACCAGATCGAATAGTTAGCGCCTAAGAAGTAAACGCCAGAAGAATAAAATACAATATAAGTACAACAGTTTTTCCTTCGTATAAAATGAATAATTGCAAACATTGTGAAAGTACTGGTCATTTCTACGTTCCGGGTAACCTAGGTTTAACTCTAGGGCGTTGCTCCACCAGATCGAATAGCTAGGGACTTAGAAATCAACGCCAGAAGAATAAAATACAATATAAGTACAACAGTTTTTCCATCGTATAAAACGAATAATTGCAAACATTGTGAAAGTAATCGTCATTTCTACGTTCCGGGCAACCTAGGCGTCACACTAGGGCGGTGCTCCACCACATCTAATAGCTACGGCCTTACAAGTCAACGCCAGAAGCATAAAATACAATATAAATACAACAGCTTTTCCATCGTATAAAACGAATAATTGCAAATAGTGAGAAAGTAATGGTCATTTCTACGTTCCGGACAACATAGGCTTCACTCTAGGGCGTTGCTCCTCCACACCGAATACCTACAGCCTTAGAAGACAACGCCTGAAGCATAAAATACAATAAAAATACAAAAGTTTTTACATCGCATAACTGGAATAATTGCCGCAAGCGTGAAGGTAATGGTCATTTCTACGTTCTAGGAAACCTAGGCTTCACTCTAGGGCGTTGCTCCACCAGATCGAATAGTTAGGGCCTCAGAAGTCGACGCCCGAAACATAAAGTACACTAAAAATCCAATAGCTTTTCCATCGTATAACAGGAATAATTGCAAACAGTGTGAAAGTAATGGTCATTTCCACGTTCCGGGCAACCTGGGCTTCACTCTGGGGCGTTGCTCCACCAGATCGAGTAGTTAGGGCCTTAGGAGTCAACGCCGGAAGCATAAAATGCAATAAAAAGTCAACAGTTTTTCCATCGTATAAAAGGATTAATTGCAACCAGTTTGAAAGTGATGGTCATTTCTACGTTCCGGGCAACCTAGGCTTCACTCTAGGGCGTTGCTCCACCAGATCGAATAGTTAGGGCCTTAGAAGTCAACGCCAGAAGCATAAAATACAATAAAGATGCAACAGCTTTTCCTTCGTATAAAACGAATAATTTCAGCCAGTGAGAATGTTATGGTAATTTTTACATTCCGAGCAACCTAGGCTTCACCCTATGGTGTTGATCCACCAGATAGAATAGTTAGGGCCTTAGAAGTCAACGCCAGAAGCATAAAATTCAATAAAGATGCAACAGTTTTTCCATCGTATAACAGGAGTAACTGCAAACAGTGTGAAAGTACTGGTCATTCCTACGTTCCGGGTAACCTAGGCTTCACTCTAGGGCGTTGTTCCACCAGATCGAACAGTTAGGGCCTAAGAAGGCAACTCCAGAAGCATAAAATACAATATAAATATAACAGTTTTTCCATCGTATAAAGCGAATAATAGCAACCAGTGTGAAAGTTATTTTCATTTCTACGTTCCGGGCAACCTGGGCTTCACCACAGGGCGATGCTCCACCAGATCGAATAGTCAGTGCCTTAGAAGTCAACGCCAGAAGCATAAAAAACAATATAAATACAACAGTTTTTCCATCGTATAAAACGAATAATTGCAATCAGTATGAAAGTTAACGTCATTTCTACTTTTCGGGCAACCTAGGCTTCACCCTAGGGCGTTGCTCCAACAGATTGAATAGTTAGGGCCTTAGAAGTCAACGACGGAAGCATAAAATGCAATAAAAATACAACAGTTTTTCCATCGTATAAAACGAATGATTGCTACCAGTATGGAAGTGATGGTCATTTCTACGTTCCGGGGAACCTAGGCCTCACTCGAGTGTGTTGTTCCACCAGATTGAATAGTTCGGGCCTAAGAAATCAACGCCAGAAGCATAAAATACAACTTAAATATAACAGTTTTTCCATCGTATAAAACGAATAATTTCAACCAGTGTGAATGTTATGGTCATTTTTACATTCCGAGCAACCTAGGCTTCACTCTAGGGTGTTGATCCACCAGATCGAATAGTTAGGGCCTAAGAAGTCAACGCCAGAAGAATAAAATGCAATATAAGTACAACAGTTTACCATCGTATAAAATGAATAATTGCAAACATTGTGAAAGTAATGGTCATTTCTACGTGCCGGGCAACCTAGGCGTCACTCTAGGGCGTTGCTCCACCAGATCGAATAGCTAGAGACTTAGAATTCAACTCCAGAAGCATAAAATACAATAAAAATAAAACAGTTTTTCCATCGTATAACAGGAATAATTGCAACTAGTGGGAATATAATGGCCATATCTACGATCCGGGCAACCTACGTTTTACTCTATGGCGTTGCACCACCAGACGGAATAGTTATGGCCTCAGAAGTCGACGCCCGAAACATAAAGTACACTAAAAATCCAATAGCTTTTCCATCGTATAACAGGAATAATTGCAAACAGTGTGAAAGTAATGGTCATTTCCACGTTCCGGGCAACCTGGGCTTCACTCTGGGGCGTTGCTCCACCAGATCGAGTAGTTAGGGCCTTAGGAGTCAACGCCGGAAGCATAAAATGCAATAAAAATTCAACAGTTTTTCCATCGTATAAAAGGATTAATTGCAACCAGTTTGAAAGTGATGGTCATTTCTACGTTCCGGGCAACCTAGGCTTCACTCTAGGGCGTTGCTCCACCAGATCGAATAGTTAGGGCCTTAGAAGTCAACGCCAGAAGCATAAAATACAATAAAGATGCAACAGCTTTTCCTTCGTATAAAACGAATAATTTCAGCCAGTGAGAATGTTATGGTAATTTTTACATTCCGAGCAACCTAGGCTTCACCCTATGGTGTTGATCCACCAGATAGAATAGTTAGGGCCTTAGAAGTCAACGCCAGAAGCATAAAATTCAATAAAGATGCAACAGTTTTTCCTTCGTATAACAGGAGTAACTGCAAACAGTGTGAAAGTACTGGTCATTCCTACGTTCCGGGTAACCTAGGCTTCACTCTAGGGCGTTGTTCCACCAGATCGAACAGTTAGGGCCTAAGAAGGCAACTCCAGAAGCATAAAATACAATATAAATATAACAGTTTTTCCATCGTATAAAGCGAATAATAGCAACCAGTGTGAAAGTTATTTTCATTTCTACGTTCCGGGCAACCTGGGCTTCACCACAGGGCGATGCTCCACCAGATCGAATAGTCAGTGCCTTAGAAGTCAACGCCAGAAGCATAAAAAACAATATAAATACAACAGTTTTTCCATCGTATAAAACGAATAATTGCAATCAGTATGAAAGTTAACGTCATTTCTACTTTTCGGGCAACCTAGGCTTCACCCTAGGGCGTTGCTCCAACAGATTGAATAGTTAGGGCCTTAGAAGTCAACGACGGAAGCATAAAATGCAATAAAAATACAACAGTTTTTCCATCGTATAAAACGAATGATTGCTACCAGTATGGAAGTGATGGTCATTTCTACGTTCCGGGGAACCTAGGCCTCACTCGAGTGTGTTGTTCCACCAGATTGAATAGTTCGGGCCTAAGAAATCAACGCCAGAAGCATAAAATACAACTTAAATATAACAGTTTTTCCATCGTATAAAACGAATAATTTCAACCAGTGTGAATGTTATGGTCATTTTTACATTCCGAGCAACCTAGGCTTCACTCTAGGGTGTTGATCCACCAGATCGAATAGTTAGGGCCTAAGAAGTCAACGCCAGAAGAATAAAATGCAATATAAGTACAACAGTTTACCATCGTATAAAATGAATAATTGCAAACATTGTGAAAGTAATGGTCATTTCTACGTGCCGGGCAACCTAGGCGTCACTCTAGGGCGTTGCTCCACCAGATCGAATAGCTAGAGACTTAGAATTCAACTCCAGAAGCATAAAATACAATAAAAATAAAACAGTTTTTCCATCGTATAACAGGAATAATTGCAACTAGTGGGAATATAATGGCCATATCTACGATCCGGGCAACCTACGTTTTACTCTATGGCGTTGCACCACCAGACGGAATAGTTATGGCCTAAGAAGTCAACACCAGAAGCATAAAATACGATATAAATACAACAGCTTTTCCATCATATAACAGGAATAATTGCAACCAGTGTGAAAGTGATGGTCATTTCTACGTTCCCGGCAACCTAGGCTTCACTATAGGGCGTTGCTCCACCAGATCGAATAGTTAGGGCCTTAGAAGTCAACATCAGAAACATAAAATACAGTATAAATATAACAGTTCTTCCATTGTATAAAACGATTAATTGCTACCAGTGTGAAAGTTGTGGTCATTTCTACGTTCCGGGCAACGTAGGCTTCACCCTAGGGCGTTGTTCCACCAGATGGAATAGTTAGGGCCTAAGAAGACAACGCCAGAAGCAAAAAATACGATATAAATACAACAGCTTTTCCATCGTATAAAACGTATAATTGCAACCAATGTGAAAGTAATCATCATTTCGGCGTTTCGTGCATCCTAGACTTAACTCTGAGGCGCTGCTCCACCAGATAGAAGAGTTAGGGCCTTAGAAGTCAACGCCAGAAGCATAAAATACAAAATAAATAGAGACAGTTTTTCCATTGTATACAACGAATAATTGCTACCAGTATGAAAGTTATGATCATTTCTACGTTCCGGGCAACCTAGGCTTCACTCTAGGGCGTTGCTCCACCAGATCGAACAGTTAGGGCCTTAAAAGTCAACGCCAGAAGCATAAACTACAAAATAAATACAACAGTCTTTCCATCGTATAAAACGAATAATTGCAACCTATGAGAAGATTATGGTCATGTCCACGTTCCGGGCAACCTAGGCTTCACTGTAGGGTGTTGCTCCAACCGGTCGAATAGGTAGTGCCATAGAAGTCAGCGCCCATGCATAAAATACAATAAATATACAAGAGTCTTTCCATCGTATAACCGGAATAATTGCAACCAGTGTGAAAGTGATGGTCATTTCTACGTTCCGGGCAGCCTAGTCTTCACTCTAGGATGTTGCTCCACCAGCCCGAATAGTTAGGGCCTTATAAGTCGACACCCGAAGCATAAAATACAAAAGAAATTGTACAGCTTTTCCATCGTATAACAGGAATAATTGCAACCTGTTTGAAGGTAATGGTATGTGCTACGTTCCGGGCAACCTACGCTTCACTCTATGGCGGTGCTCCACCAGATCGAATAATTAGGGCCTAAGAAGTAAACGCCAGAAGCATAAAATACAATATAAATACAACAGCTTTTCTATCGTATATAATGTATATTTGCAAACAGTGTGATCGTAATGGTCATTGCTACGTTCCGGGCAACCTAGGCTTCACTCTAGGGCGTTGTTCCACCAGATCGAATAGTTAGCGCCTAAGAAGTAAACGCCAGAAGAATAAAATACAATATAAGTACAACAGTTTTTCCTTCGTATAAAATGAATAATTGCAAACATTGTGAAAGTACTGGTCATTTCTACGTTCCGGGTAACCTAGGTTTAACTCTAGGGCGTTGCTCCACCAGATCGAATCGCTAGGGACTTAGAAATCAACGCCAGAAGAATAAAATACAATATAAGTACAACAGTTTTTCCATCGTATAAAACGAATAATTGCAAACATTGTGAAAGTAATCGTCATTTCTACGTTCCGGGCAACCTAGGCGTCACACTAGGGCGGTGCTCCACCACATCTAATAGCTACGGCCTTACAAGTCAACGCCAGAAGCATAAAATACAATATAAATACAACAGCTTTTCCATCGTATAAAACGAATAATTGCAAATAGTGAGAAAGTAATGGTCATTTCTAGGTTCCGGGCAACCTAGGCTTCACTCTAGGGCGTTGCTCCACCACATCGAATAGCTACGGCCTTAAAATACAACGGCAGAAGCATAAAATACATAATAAATACAACAGTTTTTCCATCGTATAAAACGAATAATTGCAACCAGTGTGAAAATAATGTTCATTTCTACTTTCCGGGCACCCTAGGCTTCACTCTATGGCGCTGCTCCACCAGATCGAATAGTTAAGGCGTAGGAAGTCAACGCCAGAAGCACCAAATACAAAATAAATACAACAGTTTTTCCATCGTATAAAACGAATAATTGCAACAAGTGTGAAAGTAACGGTCATTTCTACGTTCCGGGCAACCTAGGCTTCACCCTAGGTTGTTGTTCCACCAGATGGAATAGTTAGGGCCTAAGAAGTCAACGCCAGAAGCATAAAATACGATATAAATACAACAGCTTTTCCATCGTATAACAGGAATAATTGCAACCAGTGTGAAAGTGATGGTCATTTCTACGTTCCGGGCAACCTAGGCGTCACACTATGGCGTTGCTCCACCACATCTAATAGCTACGGCCTTAGAAGTCATCGCCAGAAGCATAAAATACAATATAAGTACAACAGCTTTTCCATCGTATAAAATGAATAATTGCACACAGTGTGAATGTTGTGGTCATTTCTACGTTCCGGGCAACCTGGGCTTCACTATATGGCGTTGCTCCACCAGATCGAATAGCTAGGCACTTAGAATTCAACGCCAGAAGGATAAAATACAATATAAGTACATCAGTTTTTCCATCGTATAAAATGGATAATTGCAAACATTGTGAAAGTAATGGTCATTTCTACGTACCGAGCAACCTAGGCGTCACACTAGGGCGTTGCTCCACCACATCTAATAGCTACGGCCTTAGAAGTCAACGCCAGAAGCATAAAAGACAATATAAATACAACAGCTTTTCCATCATATAACAGGAATAATTGCAACCAGTGTGAAAGTGATGGTCATTTCTACGTTCCCGGCAACCTAGGCTTCACTATAGGGCGGTGCTCCACCAGATCGAATAGTTAGGGTCTATGAAGTCAACGCCAGAAGAATAAAATACAATATATGTACAACAGCTTTTCCATGGTATAAAACTAATAATTGCTAACATTGTGAAAGTAAAGGTCATTTCTACGTTCCGGGCAACCTAGGCTTCACCCTAGGGCGTTGTTCCACCAGATGGAATAGTTAGGGCCTAAGAAGTCAACGCTAGAAGCATCAAATACAAAATAAGTACAACAGTTTTTCCATTGTATAAAACGAATAATTGCAACCAGTGTGAAAGTAATGTTCATTTCTACGTCCAGGGCAACCTAGCCTTCACCCTAGGGCGTTGTTCCATCAGATGGTATAGTTAGAGGCTAAGAAGTCGACGCCAGAAGCATAAAATACGATATAAATACAACAGCTTTTCCATCGTATAAAATGAATAATTGCAAACAATGTGAAAGTAATGGTCATAACAGGAATAATTGCAACCAGTGTGAATGTAATGGTCATTTCTACGTTCCGAGTTACCTACGTTTCACTCTAAGGCGGTGCTCCACCAGATCGAATAGTTAGGGTCTATGAAGTCAACGCCAGAAGAATAAAATACAATATATGTACAACAGTTTTTCCATGGTATAAAACTAATAATTGCTAACATTGTGAAAGTAAAGGTCATTTCTACGTTCCGGGGAACCTAGGCGTCACTCTAGGGCGTTGTTCCTCCAGATCGAATAATTAGGGCCTTAGATGTCAACGCCAGAAGCATAAAATGCAATACAGATGCAACAGTTTTTCCATCGTATAAAACGAATAATTACAACCAGTGTGAAAGTTATGGACATTTCAACATTCCGAGCAACCTAGGCTACACACTAGGGCGTTGCTCCACCAGATCGAACAGTTGGGGCCTTAGTAGTCAACGCCAGAAGCATAAAATACAATAAAGATGCAACAGTTTTTCCATCGTATAACAGGAATAACTGCAAACAGTGTGAAAGTACTGGTCATTTCTGTGTTTCGTGTAACCTAGGTTTAACTCTAGGGCGTTGCTCCACCAGATCGAATAGCTAGGGACCTAGAAATCAACGCCAGAAGGATAAAATACAATATAAGTACAACAGTTTTTCCATCGTATAAAATGAATAATTGCAAACATTGTGAAAGTAATGGTCATTTCTACGTTCCGGTTAACCTAGGCTTCACTCTAGGGCGTTGCTCCACCAGATCGAACAGTTAGGGCCTTAGTAGTCGACGCCAGAAGCACAAAATACAATAAATATGCAACAGTTTTTCCATCGTGTAACAGGAATAACTGCAAACAGTGTGAAAGTACTGGTCATTTCTACGTTCCGGGTAACCTAGGTTTAACTCTAGGTCGTTGCTCCACCACATCGAATAGCTACGGCCTTAGAATTCAACGTCAGAAACATAAAATACAATATAAATACAACAGTTTTTCCATCGTATAAAACGAATAATTGAACCAGTATGAAAGTTATGGTCATTTCTACTTTCCGGGCAACCTTGGCTTCACTCTAGGGCGTTGCTCCACCACATCTAATTGTTACGGACTTAGAAGCCAAAGCCAGAAGCATAAAATACAATAAGAAATGCAACAGCTTTTTCGTCGAGTAACAGGAATAGTTGCAACAAGCGTGAAGGTAATGGTCATTTCTACGTTCCGGACAACCTAGGGTTCACCCTAGGGCGTTGCTCCACCAGATCGGATAGTTAGGGCATTAGAGGGCAACACCAGAAGCATAAAATACAGTATAATTGTAACAATTCTTCCATTGTATAAAACGATTGATTGCTATCAGTGTGAAGGATATGGTCATTTCTACGTTCCGGGCAACCTAGGCTTCACCCTAGGGCGTTGTTCCACCTGATGGAATAGTTAGGGCCTAAGAAGTCAACGCTAGAAGCATCAAATACAAAATAAGTACAACAGTTTTTCCATTGTATAAAACGAATAATTGCAACCAGTGTGAAAGTAATGTTCATTTCTACGTCCAGGGCAACCTAGGCTTCACCCTAGGGCGTTGCTCCGCCAGATCGAATAGTTATGGCCTGAGAAGCCAGCGCCAGAAGCATAAAATACAATATAAATACAACACCCTTTCCATCGTATAACAGGAATAATTGCAACCAGTGCTAAGGCTATGGTCATTTCTACGTTCCGGGCAACCCAGGCTTCATTCTAGGGCGTTGCTCCACTGGATCGAATAGTTAGGGCCTTAGAAGACAACGCCAGAAGCATAAAATACGATATAGATACAACAGTTTTTCCATCGTATAAAAAGAATGATTGCAACCAGTGCGAATGTAATGGTCATTTCTACGTTTCGGGCAACATACGCTTCACCCTTGGACGCTGCCCCCGAGATCGAGTAGTTAAGGCCGAAGAAGTCAACGCCAGAAGCATAAAGTACAATCAAAATGCAACAGTTTTTCCATCGTATAGCATGAATAATTGCAACCAGTGTGAAAGTAATCATCATTTCGACGTTTCGGGCATCCTAGATTTAATTGTGAGGCATTGCTCCACCAGATCGAATACGTAGGGACTTATAAGTCAACGCCAGAAGCATAAAGTACAATAAAAATGCAACAGTTTGTCCACCGTATAACAGGAATAATTGCAACCATTGTGAAAGTGATGGTCATTTCTACGTTTCGGGCAACCTTGGCTTCACTCTAGGGCGCTGCTCCGCCAGATCGAATAGTTAGGGCCTGAGAAGTCAGCGCCAGAAGCATAAAATACAATATAAATACAACACCTTTTCCATCGTATAACAGGAATAATTGCAACCAGTGCTCAGGCTATGGTCATTTCTACGTACCGGGCAACCTAGGCTTCATTCTAGGGCGTTGCTCCACTAGATCGAGTAGCTAGGGCCTTAGAAGTCAACGCCAGGAGCATAAAATACGGTATAGATACAACAGTTTATCCATCGTATAAAACGAATAATTGCAACCCGTGCGAATGTAATGGTCATTTCTACGTTTCGGGCAACACACGCTTCACTCTTGGACGCTGCCCCCGAGATCGAATAGCAAGGATCTTAGAAGTCAATGCCAGAAGCATAAAATACAATAAAAATACAGCAGTTTTTCCATCGTATAGCATGAATAATTGCAACCAGTTTGAAAGTAATGGTCATTTCTACGTTCCGGGCAGCCTAGGCTTCACTCTAGGATGTTGCTCCACCAGCCCGAATAGTTAGGGCCTTAGAAGTCGACGCCCGAAGCATAAAATACAAAATAGATTGAACAGCTTTTCCATCGTATAACAGGAATAATTGCAACCAGTTTGAAGGTAATGGTATGTGCTACGTTCCGGGCAACCTAGGCTTCACTCTATGGCGGTGCTCCACCAGATCAAATAGTTAGGGCCTTAGAAGTCAACGCCAGAAGCATAAAATACAATATAAATACAACAGCTTTTCCACCGTATATAATGTATATTTGCAAACAGTGTGATCTTAATGGTCATTGCTACGTTCCGGGCAACCTAGGCTTCACTATAGGGCGTTGCTCCACCAGATCGAAGAGTTAAGGCCTTAGAAGTCAACGCCAGAAGCATAAAATACAAAATAAATAGAACAGTTTTTCCATTGTATATAACGAATAATTGCTACCAGTATGAAAGCGATGGTCATTTCTACGTTCCGGGCAACCTAGGCTTCACGCTAGGGCGCTGCTCCACCACATCGAATAATTAGGGCCTTAGAAGTCAGCGCCAGAAGCATAAAATACAGTAAAGTTGCAACAGTTTTCCCATCGTATAAAACGAATAATTGCAACCACTGTGAAAGTTATGGTCATTTCTACATTCCGAGCAACCTAGGCTTCACTCTAGGACGTTGCTCCACCAGATCGAACAGCTAGGGCCTTAGAAGTCAACGTCAGAAGCATAAAATACAATAAAGATGCAACAGTTTTTAGATCGTATAACAGGAATAACTGCTAACAGTGTGAAAGTACTGGTCATTTCCACGTTCCGGGTAACCTAGGTTTAACTCTAGGGCGTTGCTCCACCAGATGGAATAGCTAGGGACTTAGAAATCAACGCCAGAAGCATAAAATACAATATAAATACAACAGCTTTGCCACCGTATAAAATGAATAATTGCAAACAGTGTGAAAGTAATGGTCATTTCTACGTTCCGGGCAACATAGGCTTCACTCTTGGACGTTGCCCCACCAGATCGAATAGCTAGGACCTTAGGGGTCGAAGCCAGAAGCAAAAAATTCAAAATAAATGGAACAGTTTTTCCATTGTATGAAAGGAATAATTGTAACCAGTGTGAAAGTGATAGTCATTTCTACGTTTCGGGCAACATACGCTTCACTGCTGAACGTTGCCCCACGAGATCGAATTGATAGGACCTTAGAAGTCAACTCCAGAATCATAAAATACTATAAAAAAGCGACAGTTTTTCCATCGTATAACAGGAATAACTGCAACCAGTGTGAAAGTACTCGTCATTTCTACGTTACTGGCAACCTAGGCTTCACTCTAGGGCGTTGCTCCGCCAGAACGAATAGTTATGGCCTGAGAAGCCAGCGCCAGAAGCATAAAATACAATATAAATACAACACATTTTCCATCGTGTAACAGGAATAATTGCAACCAGTGCTAAGGCTATGGTCATTTCTACGTTTCGGGCAACCTAGACTTCACTCTAGGGCGCTGCTCCACCAAATCGAATAGCTAGGGCCTTAGATGTCAACGTCCAAAGCATAAAATACAATATAAATACAACACATTTTCCGTCGTATAACAGGAATAGTTGCAACCAGTGCTAAGGCTATGGTCATTTCTACGTTTCGGGCAACCTATGCTTCAGTCTAGGGCGTTGCTCCACCAAATCGAATAGCTAGGGCCTTAGAAGTCAACGCCAAAAGCATAAAATACGATAAAAATGCTACAGTTTTTCCATCGTATAACAGGAATATCTGCAACCAGTGTGAAAGTACTGGTCATTTGTACGTTCCGCGTAACATAGGCTTCACTCTAGGGCGTTGCTCCACCAGATCAAATAGGTAGGGCCTAAGAAGTCAACGCCAGGAGCATAAAATACTATAAAAATACAACAGCCCTTCCATCGTATAACAGGAATAATTGCAACCAGTGTGAAAGTAATGGTCATTCCTACGTTCCGGGCAACCTAGGCTACCCTCTAGGGTGTTGCTCCACCCGATCGAATAGCTGGGGACTAAGAGGTCAGTGTCAGAAGCCTAAAATACAATAAAGATGCAACTGTTTTTCCATCGTATAACAGGAATAATTGCAACCAGTGTGAAAGTAATGGTCATTTCTACGTTCCGGGCAACCTAGGCTTCACTCTAGGGCGGTGCGCCACCAGATCAAACAGTTAGGGCCCAAGAAGTCAACGCCAGAAGCATAAAATACAATATAAATACAACAGCTTTTCCATCGCATATAATGTATATTTGCAAACAGTGTGAAAGTACTGGTCATTTCTACGTTCCTGGCAACCTAGGCTTCACTCTAGGGCATTGTTCCTCGATATCGAATAGTTAGGGACTTAGAATTCATCGCCAGAGGCATAAAATACAACTAAATTGCAACAGTTTTTCCATCGTATAACAGGAATAACTGCAACCAGTGTGAAAGTACTGGTCATTTCTACGTTCCGGTTAACCTGGGTTTCACTCTATGGCGTTGCTCCACCATATCTAATAGCTAGGGACTTAGAAGTCAACGCCAGAAGCACAAAATAAATTATAAATACAACAGTCTTTCCATTGTATAAAACGAACAATTGCAGGCAGTGTGAATGTTATGGTCATATCGACGTTCCGGCGAACCTGGGCTTCACTGTAGGGCGTTGCTCCACCAGATCGAATAGGTAGGGCCATGGAAGTCAACACTCGAAACATAAAATACAATAGAGATACAAGAGTTTTTCCATCGTATAAGAGGAATAATTGCAACCAGTTTGAAGGTAGTGGGCCTTTCTACGTTCCGGGCAACCTAGTCTTCACTCTAGGAGGGTGCTCCACCAGATCAAATAGTTAGGGCCTAAGAAGTCAACGCCAGAAGCATAAAATACAACATAAATACAACAGCTTTTCCATCGTTTATAATGTATATTTGCAAACAGCGTGAAAGTAATGGTCATTTCTACGTTCCGGGCAACCTAGGCTTCACTCTAGGACGTAGCTCCACCACAAGGAATAGCTCCGGCCTTAGAAGTAAACGCCTGAAGCATAAAATTCAATAAAAGTTCAACAGTTTTTTCATCGTATAACAGGAGTAATTGCAACAAGCGTGAAGGTAATGGTCATTTCAACGTTCCGGGCAATCTAGGCTTCACTCTAGGGCGTAGCTCCACCAGATCAAATAGTTAGGGCCTTAGAAGTCGACGCCAGAGGCACAAAATACAATAAAGACGCAATAGTCTTTCCATCGTATAACAGGAATAACTGCAACCAGTGTGAAAGTACTGGCCATTTCTACGTTCCGTGCAACCTTGGCTTCACTCTAGGGCATTGCTCCACCAGATCGGATAGTTAGGGCCTAAGAAGTCGACGCAAGGAGCATAAAATACGATATAAATGCAACAGCTTTTCCATCGTATAAAACGAATAATTGCTAGCAGTGTGAAAGTAATGGTCATTTCTACGTTCCGAGCACCCTAGACGTCACTCTGGGGCGTTGCTCCACCACATCTAATAGCTACGGCCTTAGAGGTCAACGCCACAGGCATAAAATACAATATAAATACAACTGCTTTTCCATCGTACAAAATGAATAATTGCCAACAGTGTGAAAGTAATGGTCATATCTACGTTCCGGGCAACCTAGGCTTCACTGTAGGTCGTTGCTCCACCCGATCGAATAGCTAGCGACTTACAATTAAACGCCAGAGGCATAAAATATAATAAATATACAACAGTCTTTCCATCGTATAACAGGAATAATTGCAACCAGTGGGCAAGTAATGGTCATTTCTACGTTCCGGCAGCCTAGGTTTCACTCTACGGCGTTGATACACCAGAGGGAATAGTCATGGCCTAAGAAGGCAACGCTAGAAGCATAAAATACAATAGAGATGCAACATTTTTTCCATTGTATAACAGGAATAACTGCATCCAGTGTGAAAGTACTGGTCATTTCTACATTCCGGGCAACCTAGGCGTAAGTCTAGGGCGTTGCTCCACCACATCTTATAACTACGGCCTTAGAAGTCAACGCCAGGAGCATAAAACAGAATATAAATACAACAGCTTTGCCATCGTATAAAATGAATAATTGCAACCAGTGTGAAAGATATCGTCATTTCTACGTTCCGGGCAACCTAAGCTTCACTGTAGAGCGTTGCTCCACGAGATCGAATACTTAGGGACTTAGGATTCAACGCCAGAAGCGTTATTTTTATAATTACTTATTATAATTATTCGTTTTATACAATGGAAAGACTGTTCTGTTTATTTTGTATTTTATGCTTCGGGCTTTGACTTCAAAGGCCCTACCTGTTCGATCTGGTGGAGCAACGCCCTAGAGTGAAGCCGAGATTGCCCGGAACGTAGAAATGACCATCACTTTCGAACTGGTTGCAATTATTCCTGTTATATGATGGAAAAACTGTTGTACTTTTATTGCATTTTATGCTTCGGGCATTGACTTCTAAGGCCCTAACTATTCAATCTGCTGGAGCAACGCCCTAGTGTGTAGCCTAGGTTGCCTGGAAAGTAGAAATGACCATAACTTTCATACTGGTCGCAATTCCTCGTCTTATATGATGGAAAAACTGTTGTATTTATATTGAATTTTATGCTTCTGGCGTTCACTTCTTAGGCCCTAACTATTCAATCTGCTGGAGCAACGCAATAGAGTGAAGCCTAGGTTGCTCGGAATTTAGAAATGACCATAACTTTCACACTGGTTGCAATTATTCGTTTTATACGATGGTAAAACTGTTGCATCTTTATCGTATTTTATGCTTCTGGCGTTGACTTCTTAGGCCCCAGCTGTTTGATCTGGTGGAGCACCGCACTTGAGTGAAGCCTACGTTGCCCGGAACGTAGAACATACCATTACCTTCACACTGGTTGCAATTACGCCTGTTATACGATGGAAAAACTGTTGCGTCTTTATTGTATCTTATGCTTCTGGCGTTGTCTTCTAAGGCCCCAACTCTTCGATCTGGTGGAGCATCGCTCTAGAGTGAAGCCTAGGTTGCCCGGTACATCGGAATGACCATTACTTTCACACTGGTTGCAATTACTCCTTTTATACGATGGAAAGACTGTTGTATTTTTATTATATTTTATGCCTCTGGCGTTTAATTGTAAGTCGCTAGCGATTCGATCCGGTGGAGCAACGACCTACAGTGAAGCCTAGGTTGCCCGGAACGTAGATATGACCATTACTTTCACACTGTTGGCAATTATTCATTTTGTACGATGGAAAAGTAGTTGTATTTATATTGTATATTATGCTTCTGGCGTTCACTTCTTAGGCCCTAACAATTCGATCTGGTAGAGCAACGCCCTAGAGTGAAGCCTAGGTTGCCCGGAACGTAGAAATGACCACAACTTTCACACTGATTGCTATTATTCGTTTTATACAACGGAAAAACTGTTATATTTATATTGTATATTATGCTTCTGGCGTTCACTTCTTAGGCCCTAACAATTCGATCTGGTAGAGCAACGCCCTAGAGTGAAGCCTAGGTTGCCTGGAACGTACAAATGACCATCACTTTCACACGGGTTGCAATTATTCCTGTTATAGGATGGAAAGACTGTTGTATTTTTATTGCATTTTATGCTTCAGGCGTTGACTTCTGCGGCCGTAGCTATTCGATGTGGAGGAAAAACGCCATAGAGTGAAGCCTATGTTGCCCGGAACGTAGAAATGACCATCACTTTCACACGGGTTGCAATTATTCCTGATATAGGATGGAAAGACTGTTGTATTTTTATTGTATTTTATGCTTCAGGCGTTGACTTCTGAAGCCGTAGCTATTCGATGTGGTGGAAGAGCGCCATAGAGTGGAGCCTAGGCTGCCCGGAACGTAGAAATGACCAGAACTTTCATACTGGTTGCAATTATTCGTTTTATATGATGGAAAAACTGTTGTATTTATATTGTATATTATCCTTCTGGCGTTGAATTCTAAGTCCCTGGCTATTCGGTCTGGTGGAGCAACGCCCTAGTGTGAAACCTAGGTAACCCGGAACGTAGAAATGACCATTACTTTCACAATGTCTGCAATTATTCATTTCATACGATGGAAAAACTGTGGACTTATATTGTATTTTATCCTTCTGGCGTTGAATTCTAAGTCCCTGGCTATTCGGTCTGGTGGAGCAACGCCCTAGTGTGAAACCTAGGTTACCCGGAACGTAGAAATGACCAGTACTTTCAGACTGGTTGCTGTTATTCGTTTCGTACGATGGAAAAGCAGTTATATTTATTTTGCATTTTATGCTTCGGGCGTTCACTTCTAAGGCCCTAGCTATTCCATCTGGTGGACCAACACCCTAGAGTGCAGCCTAGGTTGCCCGGAACGTAGAAATGACCATTACTTGCACAGTGTTTGCAGTTATTCATTTTATACGATGGAAAAGCTGTTGTATTTATGTTGTATTTTATGCTCCTGGCGTTGACTTCTAAGGCCGTAGCTATTAGACGTGGTGGAGCAACGCCCTAGAGTGACGCCTAGGTTGACCGGAACGTAGAAATGACCATTACTTTCACAATGTCTGCAATTATTCATTTTATACGATGAAAAAACTGTTGTACTTATATTGCATTTTATCCTTCTGGCGTTAAATTCTAAGTCCCTAGCTATTCGATCTGGTGGAGCAACGTCCTAGAGTGAAGCCTAGGTTGACCGGAACGTAGAAATGACCATAACTTTCACACTGGTTACCATTATTCGTTTTATACGATGGAAAAGCTGTTGAATTTATATCGTATTTTATGCTTCTGGCGTTGACTTCTTAGGCCCTAACTATTCCATCTAGTGGAGCAACGCCCTAGAGTGAAGCCTAGGTTGCCCGGAACGTAGAAAAGACCATCACATTCAAACTGGTTGCAATTAATCCTGTTATACGATGGAAAAACTGTTGTATTTTTATTGCATTTTATGCTTCGGGCGTTGACTTATAAGGCCCTGACTTTTCAATCTGTTGGAGCAACGCCCTAGAGTGAAGCCTAGGTTGTTCTGAATGTAGAAATGACCATAGCTTTCACACTGGTTGCAATTATTCGTTTTATATGATGGAAAATCTGTTGTATTTATTTTGTATTTTATGCTTCGGGCGTTGACTTCTAAGGCCCTAACTGTTTGATCTGGTGGAGCAACGCCCTAGAGTGAAGCCTAGGTTGCCCGGAACGTAGAAATGACCATTACTTTCACACTGCTTGCAATTATTCCTTTTATACGATGGAAAAGCTGTTGTATTTATATCGTATTTTATGCTTCTGGCGTTGACTTCTATGGCCCTAGCTATTCGATCTAGTGGAGCAACGCCCTAGAGTGAAGCCTAGGTTGCCCGGAACGTAGAAATGACCATCACTTTCAAACTGGTTGCAATTAATCCTGTTAAACGATGGAAAAACTGTTGTATTTTTATTGCATTTTATGCTTTGTGCGTTGACTTCTAAGGCCCTAACTATTCAATCTGTTGGAGCAACGCCCTAGAGTGAAGCCTAGGTTGCTCGGAATGTAGAAATGACCATAACCTTCACACTGGCTGCAATTATTCGTTTTATACGATGGTAAAACTGTTGTATTTATATTGTATTTTATGCTTCTGGCGTTCACTTCTTAGGCCCTAACTATTCGATCTGGTGGAACAACTCCCTAGGGTGGAGCCTAGGTTGCCCGGAACGTAGAAATGACCATAACTTTTACACTGGTAGCAATTATTCGTTTTATACGATGGAAAAGCTGTTGAATTTATATCGTATTTTATGCTTCTGGCGTTGACTTCTTAGGCCCTAACTATTCGATCTAGTGGAGCAACGCCCTAGAGTGAAGCCTAGGTTGCCCGGAACGTAGAAAAGACCATCACATTCAAACTGGTTGCAATTAATCCTGTTATACGATGGAAAAACTGTTGTATTTTTATTGCATTTTATGCTTCGGGCGTTGACTTATAAGGCCCTGACTCTTTAATCTGTTGGAGCAACGCCCTAGTGTGTAGCGTAGGTTGCCTGGAAAGTAGAAATGACCGTAACTTTCATACTGGTTGCAATTACTCGTTTTATATGATGGAAAAACTGTTGTATTTATATTGAATTTTATGCTTCTGGCGTTCACTTCTTAGGCCCTAACTATTCAATCTGCTGGAGCAACGCAATAGAGTGTAGCCTAGGTTGCTCGGAATTTAGAAATGACCATAGCTTTCACACTGGTTGCAATTATTCGTTTTATACGATGGTAAAACTGTTGCATCTTTATTGAATTTTATGCTTCTGGCGTTCACTTCTTAGGCCCTAACTATTCGATCTAGTGGAGCAATGCCCTAGAGTGAAGCCTAGGTTGCCCGGAACGTAGATATGACCATTACTTTCACACTGTTGGCAATTATTCATTTTGTACGATGGAAAAGCAGTTGTATTTATATTGTATATTATGCTTCTGGCGTTCACTTCTTAGGCCCTAACAATTCGATCTGGTAGAACAACGCCCTAGAGTGAAGCCTAGGTTGCCCGGAACGTAGAAATGACCACAACTTTCACACTGATTGCTATTATTCGTTTTATACAATGGAAAAACTGTTATATTTATATTGTATATTATGCTTCTGGCGTTCACTTCTTAGGCCCTAACAATTCGATCTGGTAGAGCAACGCCCTAGAGTGAAGCCTAGGTTGCCTGGAACGTACAAATGACCATCACTTTCACACGGGTTGCAATTATTCCTGTTATAGGATGGAAAGACTGTTGTATTTTTATTGCAATTTATGCTTCAGGCGTTGACTTCTGCGGCCGTAGCTATTCGATGTGGAGGAGAAACGCCATAGAGTGAAGCCTATGTTGCCCGGAACGTAGAAATGACCATCACTTTCACACGGGTTGCAATTTTTCCTGATATAGGATGGAAAGACCGTTGTATTTTTATTGTATTTTATGCTTCAGGCGTTGACTTCTGAGGCCGTAGCTATTCGATGTGGTGGAAGAGCGCCATAGAGTGGAGCCTAGGCTGCCCGGAACGTAGAAATGACCAGAACTTTCATACTGGTTGCAATTATTCGTTTTATATGATGGAAAAACTGTTGTATTTATATTGTATTTTATCCTTCTGGCGTTGAGTTCTAAGTCCCTAGCTATTCGGTCTGGTGGAGCAACGCCCTAGTGTGAAACCTAGGTAACCCGGAACGTAGAAATGGCCATTACTTTCACAATGTCTGCAATTATTCATGTCATACGATGGAAAAACTGTGGACTTATATTGTATTTTATCCTTCTGGCGTTGAATTCTAAGTCCCTGGCTATTCGGTCTGGTGGAGCAACGCCCTAGTGTGAAACCTAGGTTACCCGGAACGTAGAAATGACCAGTACTTTCAGACTGGTTGCTGTTATTCGTTTCGTACGATGGAAAAGCAGTTATATTTATTTTGCATTTTATGCTTCGGGCGTTCACTTCTAAGGCCCTAGCTATTCCATCTGGTGGAGCAACACCCTAGAGTGCAGCCTAGGTTGCCCGGAACGTAGAAATGACCATTACTTTCACAATGTTCGCAATCATTCATTTTATACGATGGAAAAGCTGTTGTACTTATATTGTAATTTATGCTTCTGGCGCTGACTTCTTAGGCCGTAACTATTTGATCTGGTGGAGCACCGCCCTAGAGTGAAGCCTAGGTTGCCCGGAACGTAGAACATACCATTACCTTCACACTGTTTGCAATTATTCCTTTTATACGATGGAAAATCTGTTGTATTTATATCGTATTTTATGCTTCTGGCGTTGACTTCATAGGCCCTAACTATTCGATCTGGTGGAGCAACGTCCTAGAGTGAAGCCTAGGTTGCCCGGAACGTAGAAATGACCATAACTTTTACACTGGTAGCAATTATTCGTTTTATACAATGGAAAAGCTGTTGTATTTATATTGTATTTTATGCCTCTGGCGTTGTCTTCTAAGGCCCTAGCTATTCGATCTAGTGGAGCAGCGCCCTAGAGTGAAGTCTAGGCTGCCCGGAACGTCGAAATGACCATCACTTTCAAACTGGTTGCAATTAATCCTGTTATACCATGGAAAAGCTGTTGTATTTATATCGTATTGTATGCTTCTGGCGTTGACATCTAAGGACCTATCTGTGTGATCTGGTGGAGCAACGCCCTTGGGTGAAGCCTAGGTTGCTCAGACTATAGAAATGACTATTACTTCCACACTGTTTGCAATTATTCCTTTTATACGATGCAAAAGCTGTTGTATTTATATCGTATTTTATGCTTCGGGCGTTGACTTCTAAGGCCCTAACTGTTTAATCTGGTGGAGCAACGCCCTAGGGTGAAGCCTAGGTTGCCCGGAACGTAGAAATGGCCATTACTTTCGCACTGTTTGCAATTATTCCTTTTATACGATGGAAAAGCTGTTGTATTTATATCGCATTTTATGCTTCTGGCGTTGACTTCTGTGGCCCTAGCTATTCGATCTAGTGGAGCAACGCCCTAGAGTGAAACCTAGGTTGCCCGGAACGTAGAAATGACCATCACTTTCAAACGGGTTGCAATTTATCCTGTTATACGATGGAAAAACTGTTGTATTTTTATTGCATTTTATGCTTCGGGTGTTGATTTCTTAGGCCCTAACACTTCGATCTGGTGGAGCAACGCCCTACAGTGAAGCCTAGGTTGCCCGGAACGTAGATATGACCATAACCTTCACACAGGTTGCAATTATTCGTTTTACACGGTGTAAAGGCTGTTGTATTTATTTTGTATTTTATTCTTCTGGTGTTGACTTCTTAGGCCCTAACTATTCGATCTGGTGCAACAACGCCGTAGAGTGAAGCCTAGGTTGCCCGGAACGTAGAAATGATCATAACTTTTACACTGGTAGCAATTATCCGTTTTATACAATGGAAAAACTGTTCTATTTATTTTGTATTTTATGCTTCGGGCGTTGACTTCTAAGGCCCTAACTGTTTGATCTGGTGGAGCAACGCCCTAGAGTGAAGCCTAGGTTGCCCGGAACGTAGAAATGACCATAACTTTCACACTGTTTGCATTTATACCTTTTATACGATGGAAAAGCTGTTGTATTTATATCGTATTTTATGCTTCTGGCGTTGGCTTCTAAGGCCCTAGCTATTCGATCTAGTGGAGCAACGCCCTAGAGTGAGGCCTAGGTTGCCCGGAACGTAGAAATGACCATTACATTCACACTGGTTGCAATTATTCGATTTATACGATGGAAAAACTGTTGTATTTTTATTGTATTTTATGCTTCTGGCGTTCACTTGTTAGGCCCTAACTTTTCGATCTGGTAGAGCAACGCCCTAGAGTGAAGCCTAGGTTGCCTGGAACGTACAAATGACCATCACTTTCACACGGGTTGCAATTATTCCTGTTATAGGATGGAAAGACTGTTGTATTTTTATTGCATTTTATGCTTCAGGCGTTGACTTCTGCGGCCGTAGCTATTCGATGTGGAGGAAAAACGCCATAGAGTGAAGCCTATGTTGCCCGGAACGTAGAAATGACCATCACTTTCACACGGGTTGCAATTATTCCTGATATAGGATGGAAAGACTGTTGTATTTTTATTGTATTTTATGCTTCAGGCGTTGACTTCTGAAGCCGTAGCTATTCGATGTGGTGGAAGAGCGCCATAGAGTGGAGCCTAGGCTGCCCGGAACGTAGAAATGACCAGAACTTTCATACTGGTTGCAATTATTCGTTTTATATGATGGAAAAACTGTTGTATTTATATTGTATTTTATCCTTCTGGCGTTGAATTCTAAGTCCCTGGCTATTCGGTCTGGTGGAGCAACGCCCTAGTGTGAAACCTAGGTAACCCGGAACGTAGAAATGACCATTACTTTCACAATGTCTGCAATTATTCATTTCATACGATGGAAAAACTGTGGACTTATATTGTATTTTATCCTTCTGGCGTTGAATTCTAAGTCCCTGGCTATTCGGTCTGGTGGAGCAACGCCCTAGTGTGAAACCTAGGTTACCCGGAACGTAGAAATGACCAGTACTTTCAGACTGGTTGCTGTTATTCGTTTCGTACGATGGAAAAGCAGTTATATTTATTTTGCATTTTATGCTTCGGGCGTTCACTTCTAAGGCCCTAGCTATTCCATCTGGTGGAGCAACACCCTAGAGTGCAGCCTAGGTTGCCCGGAACGTAGAAATGACCATTACTTGCACAGTGTTTGCAGTTATTCATTTTATACGATGGAAAAGCTGTTGTATTTATGTTGTATTTTATGCTCCTGGCGTTGACTTCTAAGGCCGTAGCTATTAGACGTGGTGGAGCAACGCCCTAGAGTGACGCCTAGGTTGACCGGAACGTAGAAATGACCATTACTTTCACAATGTCTGCAATTATTCATTTTATACGATGAAAAAACTGTTGTACTTATATTGCATTTTATCCTTCTGGCGTTAAATTCTAAGTCCCTAGCTATTCGATCTGGTGGAGCAACGTCCTAGAGTGAAGCCTAGGTTGACCGGAACGTAGAAATGACCATAACTTTCACACTGGTTACCATTATTCGTTTTATACGATGGAAAAGCTGTTGAATTTATATCGTATTTTATGCTTCTGGCGTTGACTTCTTAGGCCCTAACTATTCGATCTAGTGGAGCAACGCCCTAGAGTGAAGCCTAGGTTGCCCGGAACGTAGAAAAGACCATCACATTCAAACTGGTTGCAATTAATCCTGTTATACGATGGAAAAACTGTTGTATTTTTATTGCATTTTATGCTTCGGGCGTTGACTTATAAGGCCCTGACTTTTCAATCTGTTGGAGCAACGCCCTAGAGTGAAGCCTAGGTTGTTCGGAATGTAGAAATGACCATAGCTTTCACACTGGTTGCAATTATTCGTTTTATATGATGGAAAATCTGTTGTATTTATATTGTATTTTATGCTTCTGGCGTTCACTTCTTAGGCCCTAACTATTCGATCTGGTGGAACGACGCCCTAGGGTGAAGCCTAGGTTGCCCGGAACGTAGAAATGACCATAACTTTTACACTGGTAGCAATTATTCGTTTTATACAATGGAAAAACTGTTCTATTTATTTTGTATTTTATGCTTCGGGCGTTGACTTCTAAGGCCCTAACTGTTTGATCTGGTGGAGCAACGCCCTAGAGTGAAGCCTAGGTTGCCCGGAACGTAGAAATGACCATTACTTTCACACTGCTTGCAATTATTCCTTTTATACGATGGAA
The DNA here is from genome assembly GCF_051401765.1 of Calliopsis andreniformis. Classification (NCBI taxonomy): domain Eukaryota; kingdom Metazoa; phylum Arthropoda; class Insecta; order Hymenoptera; family Andrenidae; genus Calliopsis; species Calliopsis andreniformis. The sequence goes on along the minus strand of NW_027480423.1, from coordinate 7,462,535 downwards.
AAGCTGTTGTATTTATATCGTATTTTATGCTTCTGGCGTTGACTTCTATGGCCCTAGCTATTCGATCTAGTGGAGCAACGCCCTAGAGTGAAGCCTAGGTTGCCCGGAACGTAGAAATGACCATCACTTTCAAACTGGTTGCAATTAATCCTGTTAAACGATGGAAAAACTGTTGTATTTTTATTGCATTTTATGCTTTGTGCGTTGACTTCTAAGGCCCTAACTATTCAATCTGTTGGAGCAACGCCCTAGAGTGAAGCCTAGGTTGCTCGGAATGTAGAAATGACCATAACCTTCACACTGGCTGCAATTATTCGTTTTATACGATGGTAAAACTGTTGTATTTATATTGTATTTTATGCTTCTGGCGTTCACTTCTTAGGCCCTAACTATTCGATCTGGTGGAACAACTCCCTAGGGTGGAGCCTAGGTTGCCCGGAACGTAGAAATGACCATAACTTTTACACTGGTAGCAATTATTCGTTTTATACGATGGAAAAGCTGTTGAATTTATATCGTATTTTATGCTTCTGGCGTTGACTTCTTAGGCCCTAACTATTCGATCTAGTGGAGCAACGCCCTAGAGTGAAGCCTAGGTTGCCCGGAACGTAGAAAAGACCATCACATTCAAACTGGTTGCAATTAATCCTGTTATACGATGGAAAAACTGTTGTATTTTTATTGCATTTTATGCTTCGGGCGTTGACTTATAAGGCCCTGACTCTTCAATCTGTTGGAGCAACGCCCTAGTGTGTAGCGTAGGTTGCCTGGAAAGTAGAAATGACCGTAACTTTCATACTGGTTGCAATTACTCGTTTTATATGATGGAAAAACTGTTGTATTTATATTGAATTTTATGCTTCTGGCGTTCACTTCTTAGGCCCTAACTATTCAATCTGCTGGAGCAACGCAATAGAGTGTAGCCTAGGTTGCTCGGAATTTAGAAATGACCATAGCTTTCACACTGGTTGCAATTATTCGTTTTATACGATGGTAAAACTGTTGCATCTTTATTGAATTTTATGCTTCTGGCGTTCACTTCTTAGGCCCTAACTATTCGATCTAGTGGAGCAATGCCCTAGAGTGAAGCCTAGGTTGCCCGGAACGTAGATATGACCATTACTTTCACACTGTTGGCAATTATTCATTTTGTACGATGGAAAAGCAGTTGTATTTATATTGTATATTATGCTTCTGGCGTTCACTTCTTAGGCCCTAACAATTCGATCTGGTAGAACAACGCCCTAGAGTGAAGCCTAGGTTGCCCGGAACGTAGAAATGACCACAACTTTCACACTGATTGCTATTATTCGTTTTATACAATGGAAAAACTGTTATATTTATATTGTATATTATGCTTCTGGCGTTCACTTCTTAGGCCCTAACAATTCGATCTGGTAGAGCAACGCCCTAGAGTGAAGCCTAGGTTGCCTGGAACGTACAAATGACCATCACTTTCACACGGGTTGCAATTATTCCTGTTATAGGATGGAAAGACTGTTGTATTTTTATTGCATTTTATGCTTCAGGCGTTGACTTCTGCGGCCGTAGCTATTCGATGTGGAGGAAAAACAACATAGAGTGAAGCCTATGTTGCCCGGAACGTAGAAATGACCAGAACTTTCATACTGGTTGCAATTAATCCTGTTATACGATGGAAAAACTGTTGTATTTTTATTGCATTTTATGCTTCGGGCGTTGACTTATAAGGCCCTGACTTTTCAATCTGTTGGAGCAACGCCCTAGAGTGAAGCCTAGGTTGTTCGGAATGTAGAAATGACCATAGCTTTCACACTGGTTGCAATTATTCGTTTTATATGATGGAAAATCTGTTGTACTTATATTGTATTTTATGCTTCTGGCGTTCACTTCTTAGGCCCTAACTATTCGATCTGGTGGAACGACGCCCTAGGGTGAAGCCTAGGTTGCCCGGAACGTAGAAATGACCATAACTTTTACACTGGTAGCAATTATTCGTTTTATACAATGGAAAAACTGTTCTATTTATTTTGTATTTTATGCTTCGGGCGTTGACTTCTAAGGCCCTAACTGTTTGATCTGGTGGAGCAACGCCCTAGAGTGAAGCCTAGGTTGCCCGGAACGTAGAAATGACCATCACTTTCAAACTGGTTGCAATTAATCCTGTTAAACGATGGAAAAACTGTTGTATTTTTATTGCATTTTATGCTTTGTGCGTTGACTTCTAAGGCCCTAACTATTCAATCTGTTGGAGCAACGCCCTAGAGTGAAGCCTAGGTTGCTCGGAATGTAGAAATGACCATAACCTTCACACTGGCTGCAATTATTCGTTTTATACGATGGTAAAACTGTTGTATTTATATTGTATTTTATGCTTCTGGCGTTCACTTCTTAGGCCCTAACTTTCGATCTGGTGGAACAACTCCCTAGGGTGGAGCCTAGGTTGCCCGGAACGTAGAAATGACCATAACTTTTACACTGGTAGCAATTATTCGTTTTATACGATGGAAAAGCTGTTGAATTTATATCGTATTTTATGCTTCTGGCGTTGACTTCTTAGGCCCTAACTATTCGATCTAGTGGAGCAACGCCCTAGAGTGAAGCCTAGGTTGCCCGGAACGTAGAAAAGATCATCACATTCAAACTGGTTGCAATTAATCCTGTTATACGATGGAAAAACTGTTGTATTTTTATTGCATTTTATGCTTCGGGCGTTGACTTATAAGGCCCTGACTCTTCAATCTGTTGGAGCAACGCCCTAGTGTGTAGCGTAGGTTGCCTGGAAAGTAGAAATGACCGTAACTTTCATACTGGTTGCAATTACTCGTTTTATATGATGGAAAAACTGTTGTATTTATATTGAATTTTATGCTTCTGGCGTTCACTTCTTAGGCCCTAACTATTCAATCTGCTGGAGCAACGCAATAGAGTGTAGCCTAGGTTGCTCGGAATTTAGAAATGACCATAGCTTTCACACTGGTTGCAATTATTCGTTTTATACGATGGTAAAACTGTTGCATCTTTATTGAATTTTATGCTTCTGGCGTTCACTTCTTAGGCCCTAACTATTCGATCTAGTGGAGCAATGCCCTAGAGTGAAGCCTAGGTTGCCCGGAACGTAGATATGACCATTACTTTCACACTGTTGGCAATTATTCATTTTGTACGATGGAAAAGCAGTTGTATTTATATTGTATATTATGCTTCTGGCGTTCACTTCTTAGGCCCTAACAATTCGATCTGGTAGAACAACGCCCTAGAGTGAAGCCTAGGTTGCCCGGAACGTAGAAATGACCACAACTTTCACACTGATTGCTATTATTCGTTTTATACAATGGAAAAACTGTTATATTTATATTGTATATTATGCTTCTGGCGTTCACTTCTTAGGCCCTAACAATTCGATCTGGTAGAGCAACGCCCTAGAGTGAAGCCTAGGTTGCCTGGAACGTACAAATGACCATCACTTTCACACGGGTTGCAATTATTCCTGTTATACGATGGAAAAGCTGTTGTATTTATATCGTATTTTATGCTTCTGGCGTTGGCTTCTAAGGCCCTAGCTATTCGATCTAGTGGAGCAACGCCCTAGAGTGAGGCCTAGGTTGCCCGGAACGTAGAAATGACCATTACATTCACACTGGTTGCAATTATTCGATTTATACGATGGAAAAACTGTTGTATTTTTATTGTATTTTATGCTTCTGGCGTTCACTTGTTAGGCCCTAACTTTTCGATGTGGTGGAACAACGCCCTAGGGTGAAGCCTAGGTTGCCCGGAACGTAGAAATGACCGTCACTCTCACACAGGTTGCAATTACTCCTGTTATAGGATGGAAAAGCTGTTGTATTTATATCGTATTTTATGCTTCTGGCGTTGACTTCTAAGGCCCTAGCTATTCGATCTAGTGGAGCAACGCCCTAGAGTGAAGCCTAGGTTGCCCGGAACGTAGAAATGACCATCACTTTCAAACTGGTTGCAATTAATCCTGTTGTACGATGGAAGAACTGTTGTATTTTTATTGCATTTTATGCTTCGGGCGTTGACTTCTAAGGACCTTACTATTCAATCTGTCGGAGCAACCCCCTAGAGTGAAGCCTAGGTTGCTCGGAATGTAGAAATGACCATAGCTTTCACACCTGGTTGCAATTATGCGTTTTACACGATGGAAAAACTGTTGTATTTATATTGTATTTTATGCTTCTGGCGTTCACTTCCTAGGCCCTAACTATTCGATCTGGTGGAACAACGCCCTAGGGTGAAGCCTAGGTTGCCTGGAACGTAGAAATGACCATAACTTTTACACTGGTAGCAATTATTCGTTTTATACAAAGGAAAAACTGTTCTATTTATTTTGTATTTTATGCTTCGGGCGTTGACTTCTAAGGCCCTAACTGTTTGATCTGGTGGAGCAACGCCCTAGAGTGAAGCCTAGGTTGCCCGGAACGTAGAAATGACCATTACTTTCACACTGCTTGCAATTATTCCTTTTATACGATGGAAAAGCTGTTGTATTTATATCGTATTTTATGCTTCTGGCGTTGACTTCTATGGCCCTAACTATTCGATCTAGTGGAGCAACGCCCTAGAGTGAAGCCTAGGTTGCCCGGAACGTAGAAATGACCATCACTTTCAAACTGGTTGCAATTAATCCTGTTAAACGATGGAAAAACTGTTGTATTTTTATTGCATTTTATGCTTTGTGCGTTGACTTCTAAGGCCCTAACTATTCAATCTGTTGGAGCAACGCCCTAGAGTGAAGCCTAGGTTGCTCGGAATGTAGAAATGACCATAACCTTCACACTGGCTGCAATTATTCGTTTTATACGATGGTAAAACTGTTGTATTTATATTGTATTTTATGCTTCTGGCGTTCACTTCTTAGGCCCTAACTATTCGATCTGGTGGAACAACTCCCTATGGTGGAGCCTAGGTTGCCCGGAACGTAGAAATGACCATAACTTTTACACTGGTAGCAATTATTCGTTTTATACGATGGAAAAGCTGTTGAATTTATATCGTATTTTATGCTTCTGGCGTTGACTTCTTAGGCCCTAACTATTCGATCTAGTGGAGCAACGCCCTAGAGTGAAGCCTAGGTTGCCCGGAACGTAGAAAAGACCATCACATTCAAACTGGTTGCAATTAATCCTGTTATACGATGGAAAAACTGTTGTATTTTTATTGCATTTTATGCTTCGGGCGTTGACTTATAAGGCCCTGACTCTTCAATCTGTTGGAGCAACGCCCTAGTGTGTAGCGTAGGTTGCCTGGAAAGTAGAAATGACCGTAACTTTCATACTGGTTGCAATTACTCGTTTTATATGATGGAAAAACTGTTGTATTTATATTGAATTTTATGCTTCTGGCGTTCACTTCTTAGGCCCTAACTATTCAATCTGCTGGAGCAACGCAATAGAGTGTAGCCTAGGTTGCTCGGAATTTAGAAATGACCATAGCTTTCACACTGGTTGCAATTATTCGTTTTATACGATGGTAAAACTGTTGCATCTTTATTGAATTTTATGCTTCTGGCGTTCACTTCTTAGGCCCTAACTATTCGATCTAGTGGAGCAATGCCCTAGAGTGAAGCCTAGGTTGCCCGGAACGTAGATATGACCATTACTTTCACACTGTTGGCAATTATTCATTTTGTACGATGGAAAAGCAGTTGTATTTATATTGTATATTATGCTTCTGGCGTTCACTTCTTAGGCCCTAACAATTCGATCTGGTAGAACAACGCCCTAGAGTGAAGCCTAGGTTGCCCGGAACGTAGAAATGACCACAACTTTCACACTGATTGCTATTATTCGTTTTATACAATGGAAAAACTGTTATATTTATATTGTATATTATGCTTCTGGCGTTCACTTCTTAGGCCCTAACAATTCGATCTGGTAGAGCAACGCCCTAGAGTGAAGCCTAGGTTGCCTGGAACGTACAAATGACCGTCACTCTCACACAGGTTGCAATTACTCCTGTTATAGGATGGAAAAGCTGTTGTATTTATATCGTATTTTATGCTTCTGGCGTTGACTTCTAAGGCCCTAGCTATTCGATCTAGTGGAGCAACGCCCTAGAGTGAAGCCTAGGTTGCCCGGAACGTAGAAATGACCATCACTTTCAAACTGGTTGCAATTAATCCTGTTGTACGATGGAAGAACTGTTGTATTTTTATTGCATTTTATGCTTCGGGCGTTGACTTCTAAGGACCTTACTATTCAATCTGTCGGAGCAACGCCCTAGAGTGAAGCCTAGGTTGCTCGGAATGTAGAAATGACCATAGCTTTCACACCTGGTTGCAATTATGCGTTTTACACGATGGAAAAACTGTTGTATTTATATTGTATTTTATGCTTCTGGCGTTCACTTCCTAGGCCCTAACTATTCGATCTGGTGGAACAACGCCCTAGGGTGAAGCCTAGGTTGCCTGGAACGTAGAAATGACCATAACTTTTACACTGGTAGCAATTATTCGTTTTATACAAAGGAAAAACTGTTCTATTTATTTTGTATTTTATGCTTCGGGCGTTGACTTCTAAGGCCCTAACTGTTTGTTCTGGTGGAGCAACGCCCTAGAGTGAAGCCTAGGTTGCCCGGAACGTAGAAATGACCATTACTTTCACACTGTTTGCATTTATTCCTTTTATACGATGGAAAAGCTGTTGTATTTATATCGTATTTTATGCTTCTGGCGTTGGCTTCTAAGGCCCTAGCTATTCGATCTAGTGAAGCAACGCCCTAGAGTGAAGCCTAGGTTGCCTGGAACGTAGAAATGACCATTACATTCACACTGGTTGCAATTATTCGATTTATACGATGGAAAAACTGTTGTATTTATATTGTATTTTATGCTTCTGGCGTTCACTTGTTAGGCCCTAACTATTCGATCTGGTGGAACAACGCCCTAGGGTGAAGCCTAGGTTGCCCGGAACGTAGAAATGACCATCACTCTCACACAGGTTGCAATAACTCCTGTTATAGGATGGAAAAGCTGTTGTATTTATATCGTATTTTATGCTTCTGGCGTTGACTTCTAAGGCCCTAGCTATTCGATCTAGTGGAGCAACGCCCTAGAGTGAAGCCTAGGTTGCCCGGAACGTAGAAATGACCATCACTTTCAAACTGGTTGCAATTAATCCTGTTGTACGATGGAAGAACTGTTGTATTTTTTTTGCATTTTATGCTTCGGGCGTTGACTTCTAAGGACCTTACTATTCAATCTGTCGGAGCTACGCCCTAGAGTGAAGCCTAGGTTGCTCGGAATGTAGAAATGACCATAGCTTTCACACTGGTTGCAATTATGCGTTTTACACGATGGAAAAACTGTTGTATTTATATTGTATTTTATGCTTCTGGCGTTCACTTCCTAGGCCCTAACTATTCGATCTGGTGGAACAACGCCCTAGGGTGAAGCCTAGGTTGCTCGGAATATAGAAATGACCATAACTTTCACACTGGTTGCAATTATTCGTTTTCTACAATGGAAAAACTGTTTTACTTATATCGTATTTTATGCTTTTGGCGTTGACTTCTATGGCCCTAGCTATTCAATCTAGTGGAGCAGCGCCCGAGAGGGAAGCCTAGGTTGCCCGGAACGTAGAAATGACCATTACTTTCACACTGTTTGCATTTATACCTTTTATACGATGGAAAAGCTGTTGTATTTATATCGTATTTTATGCTTCTGGCGTTGGCTTCTAAGGCCCTAGCTATTCGATCTAGTGGAGCAACGCCCTAGAGTGAGGCCTAGGTTGCCCGGAACGTAGAAATGACCATTACATTCACACTGGTTGCAATTATTCGATTTATACGATGGAAAAACTGTTGCATTTTTATTGTATTTTATGCTTCTGGCGTTCACTTGTTGGGCCCTAACTTTTCGATGTGGTGGAACAACGCCCTAGGGTGAAGCCTAGGTTGCCCGGAACGTAGAAATGACCATAACTTTTACACTGGTAGCAATTATTCGTTTTATACAAAGGAAAAACTGTTCTATTTATTTTGTATTTTATGCTTCGGGCGTTGACTTCTAAGGCCCTAACTGTTTGTTCTGGTGGAGCAACGCCCTAGAGTGAAGCCTAGGTTTCCCGGAACGTAGAAATGTCCATTACTTTCACACTGTTTGCATTTATTCCTTTTATACGATGGAAAAGCTGTTGTATTTATATCGTATTTTATGCTTCTGGCGTTGGCTTCTAAGGCCCTAGCTATTCGATCTAGTGAAGCAACGCCCTAGAGTGAGGCCTAGGTTGCCCGGAACGTAGAAATGACCATTACATTCACACTGGTTGCAATTATTCGATTTATACGATGGAAAAACTGTTGTATTTTTATTGTATTTTATGCTTCTGGCGTTCACTTGTTGGGCCCTAACTTTTCGATGTGGTGGAACAACGCCCTAGGGTGAAGCCTAGGTTGCCCGGAACGTAGAAATGACCATAACTTTTACACTGGTAGCAATTATTCGTTTTATACAAAGGAAAAACTGTTCTATTTATTTTGTATTTTATGCTTCGGGCGTTGACTTCTAAGGCCCTAACTGTTTGTTCTGGTGGAGCAACGCCCTAGAGTGAAGCCTAGGTTGCCCGGAACGTAGAAATGACCATTACTTTCACACTGTTTGCATTTATTCCTTTTATACGATGGAAAAGCTGTTGTATTTATATCGTATTTTATGCTTCTGGCGTTGGCTTCTAAGGCCCTAGCTATTCGATCTAGTGAAGCAACGCCCTAGAGTGAAGCCTAGGTTGCCTGGAACGTAGAAATGACCATTACATTCACACTGGTTGCAATTATTCGATTTATACGATGGAAAAACTGTTGTATTTATATTGTATTTTATGCTTCTGGCGTTCACTTGTTAGGCCCTAACTATTCGATCTGGTGGAACAACGCCCTAGGGTGAAGCCTAGGTTGCCCGGAACGTAGAAATGACCCTCACTCTCACGCAGGTTGCAATAACTCCTGTTATAGGATGGAAAAGCTGTTGTATTTATATCGTATTTTATGCTTCTGGCGTTGACTTCTAAGGCCCTAGCTATTCGATCTAGTGGAGCAACGCCCTAGAGTGAAGCCTAGGTTGCCCGGAACGCAGAAATGACCATCACTTTCAAACTGGTTGCAATTAATCCTGTTGTACGGTGGAAGAACTGTTGTATTTTTTTTGCATTTTATGCTTCGGGCGTTGACTTCTAAGGACCTTACTATTCAATCTGTCGGAGCTACGCCCTAGAGTGAAGCCTAGCTTGCTCGGAATGTAGAAATGACCATAGCTTTCACACTGGTTGCAATTATGCGTTTTACACGATGGAAAAACTGTTGTATTTATATTGTATTTTATGCTTCTGGCGTTCACTTCCTAGGCCCTAACTATTCGATCTGGTGGAACAACGCCCTAGGGTGAAGCCTAGGTTGCTCGGAATATAGAAATGACCATAACTTTCACACTGGTTGCAATTATTCGTTTTCTACAATGGAAAAACTGTTTTATTTATATCGTATTTTATGCTTTTGGCGTTGACTTCTATGGCCCTAGCTATTCAATCTAGTGGAGCAGCGCCCTAGAGTGAAGCCTAGGTGGCCCGGAACGTAGAAATGACCATCACTTTCAAACTGGTTGCAATTAATCCTGTTATACGATGGAAAAACTGTTGTATTTTTATTGCATTTTATGCTTCGGGCGTTGACTTCTAAGGCCCTAACTATTCAATCTGTTGGAGCAACGCCCTAGAGTGAAGCCTAGGTTGCTCGGAATGTAGAAATGACCATTACTTTCACACTGTTTGCAATTATTCCTTTTATACCAAGGAAAAGCTGTTGTATTTATATCGTATTTTATGCTTCTGGCGTTGACTTCTAAGGACCTAACTATTCGATCTGGTGGAGCACCACCCTAGAGTGAAGCCTAGGTTGCTCGGAATATAGAAATGACCATAACTTTCACACTGGTTGCAATTATTCGTTTTCTACAATGGAAAAACTGTTTTATTTATATTGTATTTTATGCTTCTGGCGTTCACTTCTTAGGGCCTAACTATTCGATCTGATGGAACAATGCCCTAGGGTGAAGCGTAGGTTGCCCGGAACGTAGAAATGACCATAACTTTTACACTGGTAGAAATTATTCGTTTTATACAATGGAAAAGCTGTTGTATTTATATTGTATGTTATGCTTCTGGCGTTGACTTCTTAGGACCTAACTATTCCATCTGGTGGAACAACGCCCTAGGGTGAAGTCTAGGTTGTCCGGAAAGTAGAAATGACCATAACTTTCACACTGGTAGCAATTATTCGTTTTATACGATGGAAAAACTGTTCTATTTATTTTGTATTTTATGCTTCGGTCGTTGACTTCTAAGGCCCTAGCTATTCGATCTGGTAGAGCAACGCCCTAGAGTGAAGCCTAGGTTGCCCGGTAAGTAGAAATGACCATAAGTTTCATACTGGTTGCAATTATTCGTTTTATACGATGGAAAAACTGTAGTATTTATATTGTATTTTATGCTTCTGGCGTTCACTTCTTAGGCCCTAGCTATTCGATCTAGTGGAGCAACGCCCTAGAGTGAAGCCTAGGTTGCCCGGAACGTAGAAATGACCATCACTTTCAAACTGGTTGCAATTAATCCTGTTGTACGATGGAAGAACTGTTGTATTTTTTTTGCATTTTATGCTTCGGGCGTTGACTTCTAATGACCTTACTATTCAATCTGTCGGAGCTACGCCCTAGAGTGAAGCCTAGGTTGCTCGGAATGTAGAAATGACCATAGCTTTCACACTGGTTGCAATTATGCGTTTTACACGATGGAAAAACTGTTGTATTTATATTGTATTTTATGCTTCTGGCGTTCACTTCCTAGGCCCTAACTATTCGATCTGGTGGAACAACGCCCTAGGGTGAAGCCTAGGTTGCTCGGAATATAGAAATGACCATAACTTTCACACTGGTTGCAATTATTCGTTTTCTACAATGGAAAAACTGTTTTATTTATATCGTATTTTATGCTTTTGGCGTTGACTTCTATGGCCCTAGCTATTCAATCTAGTGGAGCAGCGCCCTAGAGTGAAGCCTAGGTGGCCTGGAACGTAGAAATGACCATTACATTCACACTGGTTGCAATTATTCGATTTATACGATGGAAAAACTGTTGTATTTATATTGTATTTTATGCTTCTGGCGTTCACTTGTTAGGCCCTAACTATTCGATCTGGTGGAACAACGCCCTAGGGTGAAGCCTAGGTTGCCCGGAACGTAGAAATGACCCTCACTCTCACGCAGGTTGCAATAACTCCTGTTATAGGATGGAAAAGCTGTTGTATTTATATCGTATTTTATGCTTCTGGCGTTGACTTCTAAGGCCCTAGCTATTCGATCTAGTGGAGCAACGCCCTAGAGTGAAGCCTAGGTTGCCCGGAACGCAGAAATGACCATCACTTTCAAACTGGTTGCAATTAATCCTGTTGTACGGTGGAAGAACTGTTGTATTTTTTTTGCATTTTATGCTTCGGGCGTTGACTTCTAAGGACCTTACTATTCAATCTGTCGGAGCTACGCCCTAGAGTGAAGCCTAGCTTGCTCGGAATGTAGAAATGACCATAGCTTTCACACTGGTTGCAATTATGCGTTTTACACGATGGAAAGACTGTTGTATTTATATTGTATTTTATGCTTCTGGCGTTCACTTCCTAGGCCCTAACTATTCGATCTGGTGGAACAACGCCCTAGGGTGAAGCCTAGGTTGCTCGGAATATAGAAATGACCATAACTTTCACACTGGTTGCAATTATTCGTTTTATACAATGGAAAAGCTGTTGTATTTATATTGTATGTTATGCTTCTGGCGTTGACTTCTTAGGACCTAACTATTCCATCTGGTGGAACAACGCCCTAGAGTGAAGCCTAGGTTACCCGGAACGTAGAAATGACCATAACTTTTACTCTGGTAGCAATTATTCGTTTTATACAATGGAAAAACTGTTCTATTTATTTTGTATTTTATGCTTCGGGCGCTGACTTCTAATGCCCTAACTGTTTGATCTGGTGGAGCAACGCCCTAGAGTGAAGCCTAGGTTGCCCGGAACGTAGAAATGACCATTACGTTCACACTGTTTGCAATTATTCCTTTTATACGATGGAAAAGCTGTTGTATTTATATCGTATTGTATGCTTCTGGCGTTGACATCTAAGGACCTATCTGCTTGATCTGGTGGAGCAACGCCCTTGGGTGAAGCCTAGGTTGCTCAGAATATAGAAATGACAATTACTTTCACACTGTTTGCAATTATTCCTTTTATACGATGCAAAAGCTGTTGTATTTATATCGTATTTTATGCTTCGGGCGTTGACTTCTAAGGCCCTAACTGTTTAATCTGGTGGAGCAACGCCCTAGTGTGAAGCCTAGGTTGCCCGGAACGTAGAAATGACCATTACTTTCGCACTGTTTGCAATTATTCCTTTTATACGATGGAAAAGCTGTTGTATTTATATCGCATTTTATGCTTCTGGCGTTGACTTCTATGGCCCTAGCTATTCGATCTAGTGGAGCAACGCCCTAGAGTGAAGCCTAGGTTGCCCGGAACGTAGAAATGACCATCACTTTCAAACGGGTTGCAATTAATCCTGTTATACGATGGAAAAACTGTTGTATTTTTATTGCATTTTATGCTTCGGGTGTTGACTTCTAAGGCCCTAACTATTCAATCTGTTGGAGCAACGCCCTAGAGTGAAGCCTAGGTTGCTCGGAATGTAGAAATGACCATTACTTTCACACTGTTTGCAATTATTCCTTTTATACCATGGAAAAGCTGTTGTATTTATATCGTGTTTTATGCTTCTGGCGTTGACTTCTAAGGACCTAACTATTGGATCTGGAGGAGCAACGCCCTAGAGAGAAGCCTAGGTTGCTCGGAATATAGAAATGACCATAACTTTCACACTGGTTGCAATTATTCGTTTTCTGCGATAGAAAAACTGTTGTATTTATATTGTATTTTATGCTTCGGGCGTTGATTTCTTAGGCCCTAACACTTCGATCTGGTGGGGCAACGCACTACAGTGAAGCCTAGGTTGCCCGGAACGTAGATATGACCATAACCTTCACACAGGTTGCAATTATTCATTTTATACGGTGTAAAGGCTGTTGTATTTATTTTGTACTTTATTCTTCTGGTGTTGACTTCTTAGGCCCTAACTATTCGATCTGGTGGAACAACGCCCTAGGGTGAAGTCTAGGTTGTCCGGAAAGTAGAAATGACCATAACTTTCACACTGGTAGCAATTATTCGTTTTATACGATGGAAAAACTGTTCTATTTATTTTGTATTTTATGCTTCGGTCGTTGACTTCTAAGGCCCTAACTATTCGATCTGGTAGAGCAACGCCCTAGAGTGAAGCCTAGGTTGCCCGGTAAGTAGAAATGACCATAACTTTCATACTGGTTGCAATTATTCGTTTTATACGATGGAAAAACTGTTGTATTTATGTTGTATTTTATGCTTCTGGCGTTCACTTCTTAGGCCCTAACTATTCGATCTGGTGGTACAACGCCCTAGGATGAAGCCTAGGTTGCCCGGAACGTAGAAATGACCATAACTTTTACACTGGCAGCAATTATTCGTTTTATACGATGGAAAAACTGTTCTATTTATTTTTTATTTTATGCTTCGGGCATTGACTTCTAAGGCCCTAACTATTCGATTTGGTGGAGCATCGCCCTAGAGTGAAGCCTAGGTTGCCCGGAACGTAGAAATGACCATAACTTTCACACTGGTTGCAATTATTCGTTTTCTGCGATAGAAAAACTGTTGTATTTATATTGTATTTTATGCTTCGGGCGTTGATTTCTTAGGCCCTAACACTTCGATCTGGTGGGGCAACGCACTACAGTGAAGCCTAGGTTGCCCGGAACGTAGATATGACCATAACCTTCACACAGGTTGCAATTATTCATTTTATACGGTGTAAAGGCTGTTGTATTTATTTTGTACTTTATTCTTCTGGTGTTGACTTCTTAGGCCCTAACTATTCGATCTGGTGGAACAACGCCGTAGAGTGAAGCCTAGGTTGCCCGGAACGTAGAAATGATCATTGCTTTTACACTGGTAGCAATTATCCGTTTTATACAATGGAAAAACTGTTGTATTTATATTGTATTTTATGCTTCTGGCGTTCACTTCTTAGGCCCTACCTATTCGATCTGGTGGTACAACGCCCTAGGATGAAGCCTAGGTTGCCCGGAACGTAGAAATGACCATAACTTTTACACTGGCAGCAATTATTCGTTTTATACGATGGAAAAACTGTTCTATTTATTTTTTATTTTATGCTTCGGGCATTGACTTCTAAGGCCCTAACTATTCGATTTGGTGGAGCATCGCCCTAGAGTGAAGCCTAGGTTGCCCGGAACGTAGAAATGACCATAACTTTCACACTGGTTGCAATTATTCGTTTTCTGCGATAGAAAAACTGTTGTATTTATATTGTATTTTATGCTTCGGGCGTTGATTTCTTAGGCCCTAACACTTCGATCTGGTGGGGCAACGCACTACAGTGAAGCCTAGGTTGCCCGGAACGTAGATATGACCATAACCTTCACACAGGTTGCAATTATTCATTTTATACGGTGTAAAGGCTGTTGTATTTATTTTGTACTTTATTCTTCTGGTGTTGACTTCTTAGGCCCTAACTATTCGATCTGGTGGAACAACGCCGTAGAGTGAAGCCTAGGTTGCCCGGAACGTAGAAATGATCATAGCTTTTACACTGGTAGCAATTATCCGTTTTATACAATGGAAAAACTGTTCTATTTATTTTGTATTTTATGCTTCGGGCGTTGACTTCTAAGGCCCTAACTGTTTGATCTGGTGGAGCAACGCCCTAGAGTGAAGCCTAGGTTGCCCGGAACGTAGAAATGACCATTACTTTCACACTGTTTGCATTTATACCTTTTATACGATGGAAAAGCTGTTGTATTTATATCGTATTTTATGCTTCTGGCGTTGGCTTCTAAGGCCCTAGCTATTCGATCTAGTGGAGCAACGCCCTAGAGTGAGGCCTAGGTTGCCCGGAACGTAGAAATGACCATTACATTCACACTGGTTGCAATTATTCGATTTATACGATGGAAAAACTGTTGTATTTTTATTGTATTTTATGCTTCTGGCGTTCACTTGTTGGGCCCTAACTTTTCGATGTGGTGGAACAACGCCCTAGGGTGAAGCCTAGGTTGCCCGGAACGTAGAAATGACCATAACTTTTACACTGGTAGCAATTATTCGTTTTATACAAAGGAAAAACTGTTCTATTTATTTTGTATTTTATGCTTCGGGCGTTGACTTCTAAGGCCCTAACTGTTTGATCTGGTGGAGCAACGCCCTAGAGTGAAGCCTAGGTTGCCCGGAACGTAGAAATGACCATTACTTTCACACTGTTTGCATTTATTCCTTTTATACGATGGAAAAGCTGTTGTATTTATATCGTATTTTATGCTTCTGGCGTTGGCTTCTAAGGCCCTAGCTATTCGATCTAGTGAAGCAACGCCCTAGAGTGAAGCCTAGGTTGCCTGGAACGTAGAAATGACCATTACATTCACACTGGTTGCAATTACTCGATTTATACGATGGAAAAACTGTTGTATTTATATTGTATTTTATGCTTCTGGCGTTCACTTGTTAGGCACTAACTATTCGATCTGGTGGAACAACGCCCTAGGGTGAAGCCTAGGTTGCCCGGAACGTAGAAATGACCATCACTCTCACACAGGTTGCAATAACTCCTGTTATAGGATGGAAAAGCTGTTGTATTTATATCGTATTTTATGCTTCTGGCGTTGACTTCTAAGGACCTAACTATTCGATCTGGTGGAGCACCACCCTAGAGTGAAGCCTAGGTTGCTCGGAATATAGAAATGACCATAACTTTCACACTGGTTGCAATTATTCGTTTTCTACAATGGAAAAACTGTTTTATTTATATCGTATTTTATGCTTCTGGCGTTCACTTCTTAGGGCCTAACTATTCGATCTGATGGAACAATGCCCTAGGGTGAAGCGTAGGTTGCCCGGAACGTAGAAATGACCATAACTTTTACACTGGTAGAAATTATTCGTTTTATACAATGGAAAAGCTGTTGTATTTATATTGTATGTTATGCTTCTGGCGTTGACTTCTTAGGACCTAACTATTGCATCTGGTGGAACAACGCCCTAGGGTGAAGTCTAGGTTGCTCGGAATGTAGAAATGACCATTACTTTCACACTGTTTGCAATTATTCCTTTTATACCATGGAAAAGCTGTTGTATTTATATCGTATTTTATGCTTCTGGCGTTGACTTCTAAGGACCTAACTATTCGATCTGGTGGAGCACCACCCTAGAGTGAAGCCTAGGTTGCTCGGAATATAGAAATGACCATAACTTTCACACTGGTTGCAATTATTCGTTTTCTACAATGGAAAAACTGTTTTATTTATATTGTATTTTATGCTTCTGGCGTTCACTTCTTAGGGCCTAACTATTCGATCTGATGGAACAATGCCCTAGGGTGAAGCGTAGGTTGCCCGGAACGTAGAAATGACCATAACTTTTACACTGGTAGAAATTATTCGTTTTATACAATGGAAAAGCTGTTGTATTTATATTGTATGTTATGCTTCTGGCGTTGACTTCTTAGGACCTAACTATTCAATCTGTTGGAGCAACGCCCTAGAGTGAAGCCTAGGTTGCTCGGAATGTAGAAATGACCATTACTTTCACACTGTTTGCAATTATTCCTTTTATACCATGGAAAAGCTGTTGTATTTATATCGTATTTTATGCTTCTGGCGTTGACTTCTAAGGACCTAACTATTCCATCTGGTGGAGCACCACCCTAGAGTGAAGCCTAGGTTGCTCGGAATATAGAAATGACCATAACTTTCACACTGGTTGCAATTATTCGTTTTCTACAATGGAAACACTGTTTTATTTATATTGTATTTTATGCTTCTGGCGTTCACTTCTTAGGGCCTAACTATTCGATCTGATGGAACAATGCCCTAGGGTGAAGCGTAGGTTGCCCGGAACGTAGAAATGACCATAACTTTTACACTGGTAGAAATTATTCGTTTTATACAATGGAAAAGCTGTTGTATTTATATTGTATGTTATGCTTCTGGCGTTGACTTCTTAGGACCTAACTATTCCATCTGGTGGAACAACGCCCTAGGGTGAAGTCTAGGTTGTCCGGAAAGTAGAAATGACCATAACTTTCACACTGGTAGCAATTATTCGTTTTATACGATGGAAAAACTGTTCTATTTATTTTGTATTTTATGCTTCGGTCGTTGACTTCTAAGGCCCTAGCTATTCGATCTGGTGGAGCTACGCCCTAGAGTAAAGCCTAGGTTGCCCGGATCGTAGAAATGACCATAACTTTCACACTGGTTGCTATTATTCGTTTTATGCGATGGAAAAACTGTTATATTTATATTGTATTTAAGCTTCTGGCGTTGACTTCTGAGGCCGCTGCTATTCGATGTTGTGGAAGAACGCCATAGAGTGAAGCTTAGGTAGCCCGGATCGTAGAAATGTCCATATCTTTCACACTGTTTGCAATTTTTCGTTTTATACGATGGAAAAACTGTTCTATTTATTTTTTATTTTATGCTTCGGGCATTGACTTCTAAGGCCCTAACTATTCGATTTGGTGGAGCATCGCCCTAGAGTGAAGCCTAGGTTGCCCGGAACGTAGAAATGACCATAACTTCCACACTGGTTGCAATTATTCGTTTTATACCATGGAAAAGCTGTTGTATTTATATCGTTTTTTATGCTCCTGGCGTTGACTTCTTAGGCCCTAACTATTCCATCCGGTGGATCAACGCACTAGGGTAATGCCCAGATTGCGCGGCACGTAGAAATGACCATAACTTTCACACTGGTAGCAATTTTTCGTTTTATACGATGGAAAAACTGTTCTATTTATTTTATATTTTATGCTTCGGGCGATGACTTCTAAGGCCCTAACTATTCGATCTAGTGGAGCAACGCCCTAGAGTGAAGCCTAGGTTGCCCGGTACGTAGAAATGACCATAACTTTCACACTGGTTGCAATTATTCGTTTTGTACGATGGAAAAGCTGTTGTATTTATATCGTATTTTATACTTCTGGCGTTGACTTCTTAGGCCCTAACTTTTCCGTCTGGTGGAACAACGCCCTAGGGTGAAGTCTAGGTTGCCCGGAAAGTAGAAGTGACCATAACTTTCACACTGGTAGCAATTATTCGTTTTATACGATGGAAAAACTGTTCTATTTATTTTATACTTTATGCTTCGGGCGTTGACTTCTAAGGCCCTAACTATTCGATCTGGTGGAGCAACGCCCTAGTGTGAAGCCTAGGTTGCCCGGTACGTAGAAATGACCATCACTATCAAACTGGCTGCAATTATTTGTTTTATACGATGGAAAAGCTGTTGTTTTTATATCGTATTTTATGCTTCTGGCGTTGACTTCTTAGGCCCTATCTATTCCATCTGGTGGAACAACGCCCAAGGGTGAAGCCTAGGTTGCCCGGAAAACAGAAATGACCATAACTTTCATACTGGTTGCAATTATTTGTTTTATACGATGGAAAAGCTGTAGTATTTATATTGTATTTTATGCTTCTGGCGTTGACTTCATAGGCCGTAACTATTCGATCTGGTGGAGCAACGCCCTGGAGTGAAGCCTAGGTTGCCCGGATCGTAGAAATGACCATAACTTTCACACTGGTTGCTATTATTCGTTTTATGCGATGGAAAAACTGTTATATTTATATTGTATTTAAGCTTCTGGCGTTGACTTCTGAGGCCGCTGCTATTCGATGTTGTGGAAGAACGCCATAGAGTGAAGCTTAGGTAGCCCGGATCGTAGAAATGTCCATATCTTTCACACTGTTTGCAATTTTTCGTTTTATACGATGGAAAAACTGTTCTATTTATTTTTTATTTTATGCTTCGGGCATTGACTTCTAAGGCCCTAACTATTCGATTTGGTGGAGCATCGCCCTAGAGTGAAGCCTAGGTTGCCCGGAACGTAGAAATGACCATAACTTCCACACTGGTTGCAATTATTCGTTTTATACCATGGAAAAGCTGTTGTATTTATATCGTTTTTTATGCTCCTGGCGTTGACTTCTTAGGCCCTAACTATTCCATCCGGTGGATCAACGCACTAGGGTAATGCCCAGATTGCGCGGCACGTAGAAATGACCATAACTTTCACACTGGTAGCAATTTTTCGTTTTATACGATGGAAAAACTGTTCTATTTATTTTATATTTTATGCTTCGGGCGATGACTTCTAAGGCCCTAACTATTCGATCTGGTGGAGCAACGCCCTAGAGTGAAGCCTAGGTTGCCCGGTACGTAGAAATGACCATAACTTTCACACTGGTTGCAATTATTCGTTTTGTACGATGGAAAAGCTGTTGTATTTATATCGTATTTTATACTTCTGGCGTTGACTTCTTAGGCCCTAACTTTTCCGTCTGGTGGAACAACGCCCTAGGGTGAAGTCTAGGTTGCCCGGAAAGTAGAAGTGACCATAACTTTCACACTGGTAGCAATTATTCGTTTTATACGATGGAAAAACTGTTCTAATTATTTTATACTTTATGCTTCGGGCGTTGACTTCTAAGGCCCTAACTATTCGATCTGGTGGAGCAACGCCCTAGTGTGAAGCCTAGGTTGCCCGGTACGTAGAAATGACCATCACTATCAAACTGGCTGCAATTATTTGTTTTATACGATGGAAAAGCTGTTGTTTTTATATCGTATTTTATGCTTCTGGCGTTGACTTCTTAGGCCCTATCTATTCCATCTGGTGGAACAACGCCCAAGGGTGAAGCCTAGGTTGCCCGGAAAACAGAAATGACCATAACTTTCATACTGGTTGCAATTATTTGTTTTATACGATGGAAAAGCTGTAGTATTTATATTGTATTTTATGCTTCTGGCGTTGACTTCTAAGGCCCTAACTATTCGATCAGGTGGAGCAAAGCCCTAGAGTGAAGCCTAGGTTGCTCGAAATGTAGAAAGGACCATAACTTTCACACTGGTTGCAATTATTCGTTTTATACGATGGAAAAGCTGTTGTATTTATATCGTGTTTTATGCTTCTGGCGTTGACTTCTTAGGCCCTAACTATTCCATCTGGTGGAACAACGCCCTAGGGTAAAGCCAAGATTGCGCGGAAGGTAGAAATGACCATAACTTTCACACTGGTTGCTATCATTCGTTTTATATGATAGAAAAACTGTTGTATTTATATTGTATTTTATGCTTCTGGCGTTGACTTCATAGGCCGTAACTATTCGATCTGGGGGAGCAACGCCCTGTAGTGAAACCTAGGTTGCCCGGAACGTAGAAATAACCCTAACTTTCACACTGGTAGCAATTATTCGTTTTATACGATGGAAAAACTGTTCTATTTATTTTGTACTTTATGCTTCGGGCGTTGACTTCTAAGGCCCTAACTATTCGATCTGGTGGAACAACACCCTAGAGTGAAGCCTAGGTTGCCCGGATCGTAGAAATGACCATAACTTTCACACTGGTTGCTATTATTCGTTTTATACGATGGAAAAACTGTTATATTTATATTGTATTTAAGCTTCTGGCGTTGACTTCTGAGGCCGCTGCTATTCGATGTGGTGGAAGAACGCCATAGAGTGAAGCCTAGGTAGCCCGGATCGTAGAAATGTCCATATCTTTCACACTGTTTGCAATTTTTGGTTTTATACGATAGAAAAGCTGTTTTATTTATTTTGTTTTTTCTGTTTCGGGCGTTGACTTCTAAGGCCCTAACTATTCGATCTGGTGGACCAACGCCCTAGAGTGCAGCCTAGGTTGCCCGGAACGTAGAAATGACCATAACTTTCACACTGGTTGCTATCATTCGTTTTATATGATGGAAACACTGTTGTATTTATATTGTATTTTATGCTTCTGGCGTTCACTTCTTAGGCCCTAACTATTCGATCTGGTGGAACAACGGCCTAGAGTGAAGCCTAGGTTGCCCGGAAAGTAGAAATGACCATAACTTTCACACTGGTTGCAATTTTTCGTTTTATACGATGGAAAAACTGTTCTATTTATTTTATATTTTATGCTTCGGGCGTTCACTTCTTAGGCCCTAACTATTCGATCTGGTGGAACAACGCCCTAGGGTGAAGCCTAGGTTGCCCGGAAGGTAGAAATGACCATGACTTTCACACTGGTTGCTATCATTCGTTTTATATGATAGAAAAACTGTTGTATTTATATTGTATTTTATGCTTCTGGCGTTGACTTCATAGGCCGTAACTATTCGATCTGGTGGAGCAACGCCCTGGAGTGAAGCCTAGGTTGCCCGGATCGTAGAAATGACCATAACTTTCACACTGGTTGCTATTATTCGTTTTATGCGATGGAAAAACTGTTATATTTATATTGTATTTAAGCTTCTGGCGTTGACTTCTGAGGCCGCTGCTATTCGATGTTGTGGAAGAACGCCATAGAGTGAAGCTTAGGTAGCCCGGATCGTAGAAATGTCCATATCTTTCACACTGTTTGCAATTTTTCGTTTTATACGATGGAAAAACTGTTCTATTTATTTTTTATTTTATGCTTCGGGCATTGACTTCTAAGGCCCTAACTATTCGATTTGGTGGAGCATCGCCCTAGAGTGAAGCCTAGGTTGCCCGGAACGTAGAAATGACCATAACTTCCACACTGGTTGCAATTATTCGTTTTATACCATGGAAAAGCTGTTGTATTTATATCGTTTTTTATGCTCCTGGCGTTGACTTCTTAGGCCCTAACTATTCCATCCGGTGGATCAACGCACTAGGGTAATGCCCAGATTGCGCGGCACGTAGAAATGACCATAACTTTCACACTGGTAGCAATTTTTCGTTTTATACGATGGAAAAACTGTTCTATTTATTTTATATTTTATGCTTCGGGCGATGACTTCTAAGGCCCTAACTATTCGATCTGGTGGAGCAACGCCCTAGAGTGAAGCCTAGGTTGCCCGGTACGTAGAAATGACCATAACTTTCACACTGGTTGCAATTATTCGTTTTGTACGATGGAAAAGCTGTTGTATTTATATCGTATTTTATACTTCTGGCGTTGACTTCTTAGGCCCTAACTTTTCCGTCTGGTGGAACAACGCCCTAGGGTGAAGTCTAGGTTGCCCGGAAAGTAGAAGTGACCATAACTTTCACACTGGTAGCAATTATTCGTTTTATACGATGGAAAAACTGTTCTAATTATTTTATACTTTATGCTTCGGGCGTTGACTTCTAAGGCCCTAACTATTCTATCTGGTGGAGCAACGCCCTAGTGTGAAGCCTAGGTTGCCCGGTACGTAGAAATGACCATCACTATCAAACTGGCTGCAATTATTTGTTTTATACGATGGAAAAGCTGTTGTTTTTATATCGTATTTTATGCTTCTGGCGTTGACTTCTTAGGCCCTATCTATTCCATCTGGTGGAACAACGCCCAAGGGTGAAGCCTAGGTTGCCCGGAAAACAGAAATGACCATAACTTTCATACTGGTTGCAATTATTTGTTTTATACGATGGAAAAGCTGTAGTATTTATATTGTATTTTATGCTTCTGGCGTTGACTTCTAAGGCCCTAACTATTCGATCAGGTGGAGCAAAGCCCTAGAGTGAAGCCTAGGTTGCTCGAAATGTAGAAAGGACCATAACTTTCACACTGGTTGCAATTATTCGTTTTATACGATGGAAAAGCTGTTGTATTTATATCGTGTTTTATGCTTCTGGCGTTGACTTCTTAGGCCCTAACTATTCCATCTGGTGGAACAACGCCCTAGGGTAAAGCCAAGATTGCGCGGAAGGTAGAAATGACCATAACTTTCACACTGGTTGCTATCATTCGTTTTATATGATAGAAAAACTGTTGTATTTATATTGTATTTTATGCTTCTGGCGTTGACTTCATAGGCCGTAACTATTCGATCTGGGGGAGCAACGCCCTGTAGTGAAACCTAGGTTGCCCGGAACGTAGAAATAACCCTAACTTTCACACTGGTAGCAGTTATTCGTTTTATACGATGGAAAAACTGTTCTATTTATTTTGTACTTTATGCTTCGGGCGTTGACTTCTAAGGCCCTAACTATTCGATCTGGTGGAACAACACCCTAGAGTGAAGCCTAGGTTGCCCGGATCGTAGAAATGACCATAACTTTCACACTGGTTGCTATTATTCGTTTTATACGATGGAAAAACTGTTATATTTATATTGTATTTAAGCTTCTGGCGTTGACTTCTGAGGCCGCTGCTATTCGATGTGGTGGAAGAACGCCATAGAGTGAAGCCTAGGTAGCCCGGATCGTAGAAATGTCCATATCTTTCACACTGTTTGCAATTTTTGGTTTTATACGATAGAAAAGCTGTTTTATTTATTTTGTTTTTTCTGTTTCGGGCGTTGACTTCTAAGGCCCTAACTATTCGATCTGGTGGACCAACGCCCTAGAGTGCAGCCTAGGTTGCCCGGAACGTAGAAATGACCATAACTTTCACACTGGTTGCTATCATTCGTTTTATATGATGGAAAAACTGTTGTATTTATATTGTATTTTATGCTTCTGGCGTTCACTTCTTAGGCCCTAACTATTCGATCTGGTGGAACAACGGCCTAGAGTGAAGCCTAGGTTGCCCGGAAAGTAGAAATGACCATAACTTTCACACTGGTTGCAATTTTTCGTTTTATACGATGGAAAAACTGTTCTATTTATTTTATATTTTATGCTTCGGGCGTTCACTTCTTAGGCCCTAACTATTCGATCTGGTGGAACAACGCCCTAGGGTGAAGCCTAGGTTGCCCGGAACGTAGAAATGACCATAACTTTCACACTGGTTGAAATTATTCGTTTTATACGATGGAAAAGCTGTTGTATTTATATCGTATTTTATGCTTCGGACGTTGACTTCTTAGACCCTAACATTTCGATCTGGTGGAGCAACGCCCTACAGTGAAGCCTAGGTTGCCCGGAACGTAGATACGACCATAACCTTCACACTGGTTGCAAATTATTCCTGCTATACGATGGAAAAACTGTTGTATTTTTACTGCATGTTATGCTTCGGGCATTAACTTCTAAGGCCCTAACTATGCAATCTGTTGGAGCAACGCCCTAGGGGGAAGCCTAGGTAGCCCGGAACGTAGAAATGACCATAACTTTCACACTGGTTGTAATTATTCGTTTTATACGATGGAAATACTGTTCTATTTATTTTGTATTTTATGCTTCGGGCGTTGACTTCTAAGGCCCTGACTATTCCATCTGCTGGAACAACGACCTAGGGTAAAGCCCAGGTTGCGCGGAACGCAGAAATGACCATATGTTTCACACTGGTAGCAATTATTCGTTTTATACGATGGAAAAACTGTTTTATTTATTTTGTATTTTATGTTTCGGGCGTTGACTTCTGAGGCCCTAACTATACGACCTGGTGGAGCAACGCCCTAGAGTGAAGCCTAGATTGCCCGGAACGTAGAAATGACCATAACTTTCACACTGGTTGCTATCTTTCGTTTTATACGATGGAAAGACTGTTATATTTATATTGTATTTTATGCTTCTGGCGTTGACTCCTTAGGCCCTAACTATTCGATCTGGTGGAACAACGCCCTAGGGTGAAGCCTAGGTTGCCGGGAAAGTAGAAATGACCATAACTTTCACACTGGTTGCAATTATTCGTTTTATACGATGGAAATGCTGTTGTATTTATATCGTATTTTATGCTTCTGGCGTTGACTTCTTAGGCCCTAACTTTTCCATCTGGTGGAACAACGCCCTAGGGTGAAGTCTAGGTTGCCCGGAAGGTAGAAGTGACCATAACTTTCACACTGGTAGCAATTATTCGTTTTATACGATGGAAAAACTGTTCTATTTATTTTATACTTTATGCTTCGGGCGTTGACTTCTAAGGCCCTAACTATTCGATCTGGTGGAGCAACGCCCTAATGTGAAGCCTAGGTTGTCCGGTACGTAGAAATGACCATCACTATCAAACTGGCTGCAATTATTTGTTTTATACGATGGAAAAGCTGTTGTTTTTATATCGTATTTTATGCTTCTGGCGTTGACTTCTTAGGCCCTAACTATTCCATCTGGTGGAACAACGCCCTAGGGTGAAGCCTGGGTTGCCCGGAAGGCAGAAATGACCATAACTTTCATACTGGTTGCAATTATTCGTTTTATATGGTGGAAAAGCTGTAGTATTTATATTGTATTTTATGCTTCTGGCGTTGACTTCTAAGGCCCTAACTATTCGATCAGCTGGAGCAAAGCCCTAGGGTAAAGCCAAGATTGCGCGGAAGGTAGAAATGACCATAACTTTCACACTGGTTGCTATCATTCGTTTTATATGATAGAAAAACTGTTGTATTTATATTGTATTTTATGCTTCTGGCGTTGACTTCATAGGCCGTAACTATTCGATCTGGTGGAGCAACGCCCTGGAGTGAAGCCTAGGTTGCCCGGATCGTAGAATTGACCATAACTTTCACACTGGTTGCTATTATTCGTTTTATGCGATGGAAAAACTGTTATATTTATATTGTATTTAAGCTTCTGGCGTTGACTTCTGAGGCCGCTGCTATTCGATGTTGTGGAAGAACGCCATAGAGTGAAGCCTAGGTAGCCCGGATCGTAGAAATGTCCATATCTTTCACACTGTTTGCAATTTTTCGTTTTATACGATAGAAAAACTGTTTTATTTATTTTGTATTTTATGTTTCGGGCGTTGACTTCTAAGGCCCTAACTATTCGATCTGGTAGAGCAACGCCCTAGAGTGAAGCCTAGGTTGCCCGGTAAGTAGAAATGACCATAAGTTTCATACTGGTTGCAATTATTCGTTTTATACGATGGAAAAACTGTTGTATTTATATTGTATTTTATGCTTCTGGCGTTCACTTCTTAGGCCCTAACTATTCGATCTGGTGGTACAACGCCCTAGGATGAAGCCTAGGTTGCCCGGAACGTAGAAATGACCATAACTTTTACACTGGCAGCAATTATTCGTTTTATACGATGGAAAAACTGTTGCATCTTTATCGTATTTTATGCTTCTGGCGTTGACTTCTTAGGCCGTAACTATTCGATCTGGTGGAGCAACGCCCTAGAGTGAAACCTAGGTTACCCGGAACGTAGAAATGACCACTACTATCACACTGTTTGCAATTATTCCTTTTATACGATGGAAAAGCTGTTGTATTTATATCGTATTTTATGCTTCTGGCGTTGACTTCTAAGGACCTAACTATTCGATCTGGTGGAGCAACGCCCTGGAGTGAAGCCTAGGTTGCCCGGAACGTAGAAATGGCCATAGCTTTTACACTCGTAGCAATTATTCGTTTTATACAATGGTAAAACCGTTCTATTTATTTTGTATTTTATGCTTCGGGCGTTGACTTCTAAGGCCCTAACTATTCAATCTGTTGGAGCAACGCCCTAGGGTGAAGCCTAGGATGCTCGGAAAGTAGAAGAGACCATAACTTTCACACTGATTGCAATTATTCGTTTTATACGATGGGAAAACTGTTGCATCTTTATCGTATTTTATGCTTCTGGCGTTGACTTCTTAGGCCGTAACTATTCGATCTGGTGGAGCAACGCCCTAGAGTGAAACCTAGGTTACCCGGAACGTAGAAATGACCACTACTATCACATTGGTTGCAAATTATTCCTGCTATACGATGGAACAGCTGTTGTATTTATATCGTATTTTATGCTTCTGGCGTTGACTTCTAAGGACCTAACTGTTCGATCTGGTGGAGCAACGCCCTAGAGTGAAGCCTAGGTTGCTCGGAATGTAGAAATGACCATAAGTTGCATACTGGTTGCAATTATTCGTTTTATACGATCGAAAGACTGTTGTATTTATATTGTACTTTATGCTTCTGGCGTTGACTTCTAAGGCCCTAAATATTCGATCTGGTGGAGCAATGCCTCAGAGTTAAGTCTAGGATGCCCGAAACGCCGAAATGGACATTACTTTCACGCTTGTTGCAATTATTCCTGTTATACGATGAAAGACTGTTGTATTTTTATTGTATTTTATGCTTCAGGCGTGCACTTCTGAGGCCGTAGCTATTCGATGTGGTGGAAGAACGCCATACAGTGAAGCCTAGGTTGCCCGGAACGTAGAAATGTCCAGTACTTTCACACTGTTTGCAATTATTCCTTTTATACGATGGAAAAGCTGTTGTATTTATATCGTATTTTATGCTTCGGGCGTTGACTTCTAGGGACCTAACTATTCGATCTGGTGGAGCAGCGCCCTAGAGTGAAGCCTAGGTTGCTCGGAATGTAGAAATGACCATAACTTTCACACTGATTGCAACTATTCGTTTTATACGATGGAAAAATTGTTGCATCTTTATCGCATTTTATGCTTCTGGCGTTGACTTCTTAGGCCGTAACTATTCGATCTGGTGGAGCAACGCCCTGGAGTGAAACCTGGGTTGCCCGGAACGCAGAAATGACCACTACTATCACACTGGTTGCAAATTATTCCTGCTATACGATGGAAAAACTGTTGTATTTTTATTGCATTTACGCTTCTGGCGTTCACTTCTTGGGCCCTAACTATTCGATCTGGTGGAACAACGGCCTAGGGTGAAGCCTAGGTAGCCCGGAACGTTGAAATGACCATAACTTTCACACTGGTTGCAATTACTTGTTTTATACGATGGAACAGCTGTTGTATTTATATCGTATTTTATGCTTCTGGCGTTGACTTCTTAGGCCCTAACTATTCCATCTGGTGGAACAGCGCCCTAGAGTAAAGCCCAGGTTGCGCGGAACGTAGAAATGACCATAACTTTCACACTGGTAGCAATTATTCGCTTTATACAATGGAAAAACTGTTCTATTTATATTGTATTTTATGCTTCTGGCGTTGTCTACTTAGGCACTAACTATACGATCTTGTGGATCAACGCACTAGAGTGAAGCCTAGGATGCCTGGAACGTAGAAATGATCATCACTTTCACACGGGTTGCAATTATTCCTCTTATAGGATGGAAAGTCTGTTGTATTTTTATTGTATTTTATTCTTCTGGTGTTGACTTCTTAGGCCCTAACTATTCGATCTGGTGGAACAACGCCGTAGAGTGAAGCCTAGGTTGCCCGGAACGTAGAAATGACCATTACCTTCACACTGTTTGCAATTATTCCTTTTATACGATGGAAAAACTGTTGCATCTTTATCGTATTTTATGCTTCTGGCGTTGACTTCTTAGGCCGTAACTATTCGATCTGGTGGAGCAACGCCCTAGAGTGAAAGCTAGGTTACCCGGAACGTAGAAATGTCCAGTACTTTCATACTGTTTGCAGTTATTCCTTTTATACGATGGAAAAACTTTTGCATCTTTATTGTATTTTATGCTTCTGGCGTTGACTTCTAAGGACCTTACTATTCAATCTGTCGGAGCAACGCCCTAGAGTGAAGCCTAGGTTGCTCGGAATGTAGAAATGACCATTACTTTCACACTGTTTGCAATTATTCCTTTTATACCATGGAAAAGCTGTTGTATTTATATCGTATTTTATGCTTCTGGCGTTGACTTCTAAGGACCTAACTATTCGATCTGGTGGAGCACCACCCTAGAGTGAAGCCTAGGTTGCTCGGAATATAGAAATGACCATAACTTTCACACTGGTCGCAATTATTCGTTTTCTACAATGGAAAAACTGTTTTATTTATATTGTATTTTATGCTTCTGGCGTTCAATTCTTAGGGCCTAACTATTCGATCTGATGGAACAATGCCCTAGGGTGAAGCGTAGGTTGCCCAGAACGTAGAAATGACCATAACTTTTACACTGGTAGAAATTATTCGTTTTATACAATGGAAAAGCTGTTGTATTTATATTGTATGTTATGCTTCTGGCGTTGACTTCTTAGGACCTAACTATTCCATCTGGTGGAACAACGCCCTAGGGTGAAGTCTAGGTTGTCCGGAAAGTAGAAATGACCATAACTTTCACACTGGTAGCAATTATTCGTTTTATACGATGGAAAAACTGTTCTATTTATTTTGTATTTTATGCTTCGGTCGTTGACTTCTAAGGCCCTAACTATTCGATCTGGTAGAGCAACGCCCTAGAGTGAAGCCTAGGTTGCCCGGTAAGTAGAAATGACCATAAGTTTCATACTGGTTGCAATTATTCGTTTTATACGATGGAAAAACTGTTGTATTTATATTGTATTTTATGCTTCTGGCGTTCACTTCTTAGGCCCTAACTATTCGATCTGGTGGTACAACGCCCTAGGATGAAGCCTAGGTTGCCCGGAACGTAGAAATGACCATAACTTTTACACTGGCAGCAATTATTCGTTTTATACGATGGAAAAACTGTTCTATTTATTTTTTATTTTATGCTTCGGGCATTGACTTCTAAGGCCCTAACTATTCGATTTGGTGGAGCATCGCCCTAGAGTGAAGCCTAGGTTGCCCGGAACGTAGAAATGACCATAACTTTCACACTGGTTGCAATTATTCGTTTTCTGCGATAGAAAAACTGTTGTATTTATATTGTATTTTATGCTTCGGGCGTTGATTTCTTAGGCCCTAACACTTCGATCTGGTGGGGCAACGCACTACAGTGAAGCCTAGGTTGCCCGGAACGTAGATATGACCATAACCTTCACACAGGTTGCAATTATTCATTTTATACGGTGTAAAGGCTGTTGTATTTATTTTGTACTTTATTCTTCTGGTGTTGACTTCTTAGGCCCTAACTATTCGATCTGGTGGAACAACGCCGTAGAGTGAAGCCTAGGTTGCCCGGAACGTAGAAATGATCATAGCTTTTACACTGGTAGCAATTATCCGTTTTATACAATGGAAAAACTGTTCTATTTATTTTGTATTTTATGCTTCGGGCGTTGACTTCTAAGGCCCTAACTGTTTGATCTGGTGGAGCAACGCCCTAGAGTGAAGCCTAGGTTGCCCGGAACGTAGAAATGACCATTACTTTCACACTGTTTGCATTTATACCTTTTATACGATGGAAAAGCTGTTGTATTTATATCGTATTTTATGCTTCTGGCGTTGGCTTCTAAGGCCCTAGCTATTCGATCTAGTGGAGCAACGCCCTAGAGTGAGGCCTAGGTTGCCCGGAACGTAGAAATGACCATTACATTCACACTGGTTGCAATTATTCGATTTATACGATGGAAAAACTGTTGTATTTTTATTGTATTTTATGCTTCTGGCGTTCACTTGTTGGGCCCTAACTTTTCGATGTGGTGGAACAACGCCCTAGGGTGAAGCCTAGGTTGCCCGGAACGTAGAAATGACCGTCACTCTCACACAGGTTGCAATTACTCCTGTTATAGGATGGAAAAGCTGTTGTATTTATATCGTATTTTATGCTTCTGGCGTTGACTTCTAAGGCCCTAGCTATTCGATCTAGTGGAGCAACGCCCTAGAGTGAAGCCTAGGTTGCCCGGAACGTAGAAATGACCATCACTTTCAAACTCGTTGCAATTAATCCTGTTGTACGATGGAAGAACTGTTGTATTTTTATTGCATTTTATGCTTCGGGCGTTGACTTCTAAGGACCTTACTATTCAATCTGTCGGAGCAACGCCCTAGAGTGAAGCCTAGGTTGCTCGGAATGTAGAAATGACCATAGCTTTCACACTGGTTGCAATTATGCGTTTTACACGATGGAAAAACTGTTGTATTTATATTGTATTTTATGCTTCTGGCGTTCACTTCCTAGGCCCTAACTATTCGATCTGGTGGAACAACGCCCTAGGGTGAAGCCTAGGTTGCCCGGAACGTAGAAATGACCATAACTTTTACACTGGTAGCAATTATTCGTTTTATACAAAGGAAAAACTGTTCTATTTATTTTGTATTTTATGCTTCGGGCGTTGACTTCTAAGGCCCTAACTGTTTGTTCTGGTGGAGCAACGCCCTAGAGTGAAGCCTAGGTTGCCCGGAACGTAGAAATGACCATTACTTTCACACTGTTTGCATTTATTCCTTTTATACGATGGAAAAGCTGTTGTATTTATATCGTATTTTATGCTTCTGGCGTTGGCTTCTAAGGCCCTAGCTATTCGATCTAGTGAAGCAACGCCCTAGAGTGAAGCCTAGGTTGCCTGGAACGTAGAAATGACCATTACATTCACACTGGTTGCAATTATTCGATTTATACGATGGAAAAACTGTTGTATTTATATTGTATTTTATGCTTCTGGCGTTCACTTGTTAGGCCCTAACTATTCGATCTGGTGGAACAACGCCCTAGGGTGAAGCCTAGGTTGCCCGGAACGTAGAAATGACCATCACTCTCACACAGGTTCCAATAACTCCTGTTATAGGATGGAAAAGCTGTTGTATTTATATCGTATTTTATGCTTCTGGCGTTGACTTCTAAGGCCCTAGCTATTCGATCTAGTGGAGCAACGCCCTAGAGTGAAGCCTAGGTTGCCCGGAACGTAGAAATGACCATCACTTTCAAACTGGTTGCAATTAATCCTGTTGTACGATGGAAGAACTGTTGTATTTTTTTTGCATTTTATGCTTCGGGCGTTGACTTCTAAGGACCTTACTATTCAATCTGTCGGAGCTACGCCCTAGAGTGAAGCCTAGGTTGCTCGGAATGTAGAAATGACCATAGCTTTCACACTGGTTGCAATTATGCGTTTTACACGATGGAAAAACTGTTGTATTTATATTGTATTTTATGCTTCTGGCGTTCACTTCCTAGGCCCTAACTATTCGATCTGGTGGAACAAAGCCCTAGGGTGAAGCCTAGGTTGCTCGGAATATAGAAATGACCATAACTTTCACACTGGTTGCAATTATTCGTTTTCTACAATGGAAAAACTGTTTTATTTATATCGTATTTTATGCTTTTGGCGTTGACTTCTATGGCCCTAGCTATTCAATCTAGTGGAGCAGCGCCCTAGAGTGAAGCCTAGGTGGCCCGGAACGTAGAAATGACCATCACTTTCAAACTGGTTGCAATTAATCCTGTTATACGATGGAAAAACTGTTGTATTTTTATTGCATTTTATGCTTCGGGCGTTGACTTCTAAGGCCCTAACTATTCAATCTGTTGGAGCAACGCCCTAGAGTGAAGCCTAGGTTGCTCGGAATGTAGAAATGACCATTACTTTCACACTGTTTGCAATTATTCCTTTTATACCATGGAAAAGCTGTTGTATTTATATCGTATTTTATGCTTCTGGCGTTGACTTCTAAGGACCTAACTATTCGATCTGGTGGAGCACCACCCTAGAGTGAAGCCTAGGTTGCTCGGAATATAGAAATGACCATAACTTTCACACTGGTTGCAATTATTCGTTTTCTACAATGGAAAAACTGTTTTATTTATATTGTATTTAATGCTTCTGGCGTTCACTTCTTAGGGCCTAACTATTCGATCTGATGTAACAATGCCCTAGGGTGAAGCGTAGGTTGCCCGGAACGTAGAAATGACCATAACTTTTACACTGGTAGAAATTATTCGTTTTATACAATGGAAAAGCTGTTGTATTTATATTGTATGTTATGCTTCTGGCGTTGACTTCTTAGGACCTAACTATTCCATCTGGTGGAACAACGCCCTAGGGTGAAGTCTAGGTTGTCCGGAAAGTAGAAATGACCATAACTTTCACACTGGTAGCAATTATTCGTTTTATACGATGGAAAAACTGTTCTATTTATTTTGTATTTTATGCTTCGGTCGTTGACTTCTAAGGCCCTAGCTATTCGATCTGGTAGAGCAACGCCCTAGAGTGAAGCCTAGGTTGCCCGGTAAGTAGAAATGACCATAAGTTTCATACTGGTTGCAATTATTCGTTTTATACGATGGAAAAACTGTTGTATTTATATTGTATTTTATGCTTCTGGCGTTCACTTCTTAGGCCCTAGCTATTCGATCTAGTGGAGCAACGCCCTAGAGTGAAGCCTAGGTTGCCCGGAACGTAGAAATGACCATCACTTTCAAACTGGTTGCAATTAATCCTGCTGTACGATGGAAGAACTGTTGTATTTTTTTTGCATTTTATGCTTCGGGCGTTGACTTCTAAGGACCTTACTATTCAATCTGGCGGAGCTACGCCCTAGAGTGAAGCCTAGGTTGCTCGGAATGTAGAAATGACCATAGCTTTCACACTGGTTGCAATTATTCGATTTATACGATGGAAAAACTGTTGTATTTATATTGTATTTTATGCTTCTGGCGTTCACTTGTTAGGCCCTAACTATTCGATCTGGTGGAACAACGCCCTAGGGTGAAGCCTAGGTTGCCCGGAACGTAGAAATGACCCTCACTCTCACACAGGTTGCAATAACTCCTGTTATAGGATGGAAAAGCTGTTGTATTTATATCGTATTTTATGCTTCTGGCGTTGACTTCTAAGGCCCTAGCTATTCGATCTAGTGGAGCAACGCCCTAGAGTGAAGCCTAGGTTGCCCGGAACGTAGAAATGACCATCACTTTCAAACTGGTTGCAATTAATCCTGTTGTACGATGGAAGAACTGTTGTATTTTTTTTGCATTTTATGCTTCGGGCGTTGACTTCTAATGACCTTACTATTCAATCTGTCGGAGCTACGCCCTAGAGTGAAGCCTAGGTTGCTCGGAATGTAGAAATGACCATTACTCTCACACTGTTTGCAATTATTCCTTTTATACCATGGAAAAGCTGTTGTATTTATATTGTATGTTATGCTTCTGGCGTTGACTTCTTAGGACCTAACTATTCCATCTGGTGGAACAACGCCCTAGGGTGAAGTCTAGGTTGTCCGGAAAGTAGAAATGACCATAACTTTCACACTGGTAGCAATTATTCGTTTTATACGATGGAAAAACTGTTCTATTTATTTTGTATTTTATGCTTCGGTCGTTGACTTCTAAGGCCCTAGCTATTCGATCTGGTAGAGCAACGCCCTAGAGTGAAGCCTAGGTTGCCCGGTAAGTAGAAATGACCATAAGTTTCATACTGGTTGCAATTATTCGTTTTATACGATGGAAAAACTGTTGTATTTATATTGTATTTTATGCTTCTGGCGTTCACTTCTTAGGCCCTAACTATTCGATCTGGTGGTACAACGCCCTAGGATGAAGCCTAGGTTGCCCGGAACGTAGAAATGACCATAACTTTTACACTGGCAGCAATTATTCGTTTTATACGATGGAAAAACTGTTCTATTTATTTTTTATTTTATGCTTCGGGCATTGACTTCTAAGGCCCTAACTATTCGATTTGGTGGAGCATCGCCCTAGAGTGAAGCCTAGGTTGCCCGGAACGTAGAAATGACCATAACTTCCACACTGGTTGCAATTATTCGTTTTATACGATGGAAAAGCTGTTGTATTTATATCGTTTTTTATGCTCCTGGCGTTGACTTCTTAGGCCCTAACTATTCCATCCGGTGGATCAACGCACTAGGGTAAAGCCCAGATTGCGCGGAACGTAGAAATGACCATAGCTTTCACACTGGTAGCAATTTTTCGTTTTATACGATAGAAAAGCTGTTTTATTTATTTTGTTTTTTATGTTTCGGGCGTTGACTTCTAAGGCCCTAACTATTCGATCTGGTGGACCAACGCCCTAGAGTGCAGCCTAGGTTGCCCGGAACGTAGAAATGACCATAACTTTCACACTGGTTGCTATCATTCGTTTTATATGATGGAAAAACTGTTGTATTTATATTGTATTTTATGCTTCTGGCGTTCACTTCTTAGGCCCTAACTATTCGATCTGGTGGAACAACGGCCTAGAGTGAAGCCTAGGTTGCCCGGAAAGTAGAAATGACCATAACTTTCACACTGGTTGCAATTTTTCGTTTTATACGATGGAAAAACTGTTCTATTTATTTTATATTTTATGCTTCGGGCGTTCACTTGTTAGGCCCTAACTATTCGATCTGGTGGAACAACGCCCTAGGGTGAAGCCTAGGTTGCCCGGAAAGTAGAAATGACCATAACTTTCACACTGGTTGCAATTATTCGTTTTATACGATGGAAATGCTGTTGTATTTATATCGTATTTTATGCTTCTGGTGTTGACTTCTTAGGCCCTAACTTTTCCATCTGGTGGTACAACGCCCTAGGGTGAAGTCTAGGTTGCCCGGAAGGTAGAAGTGACCATAACTTTCACACTGGTAGCAATTATTCGTTTTATACGATGGAAAAACTGTTCTATTTATTTTATACTTTATGCTTCGGGCGTTGACTTCTAAGGCCCTAACTATTCGATCTGGTGGAGCAACGCCCTAATGTGAAGCCTAGGTTGCCCGGTACGTAGAAATGACCATCACTATCAAACTGGCTGCAATTATTTGTTTTATACGATGGAAAAGCTGTTGTTTTTATATCGTATTTTATGCTTCTGGCGTTGACTTCTTAGGCCCTAACTATTCCATCTGGTGGAACAACGCCCTAGGGTGAAGCCTGGGTTGCCCGGAAGGCAGAAGTGACCATAACTTTCATACTGGTTGCAATTATTCGTTTTATATGGTGGAAAAGCTGTAGTATTTATATTGTATTTTATGCTTCTGGCGTTGACTTCTAAGGCCCTAACTATTCGATCAGGAGGAGCAAAGCCCTAGGGTAAAGCCAAGATTGCGCGGAAGGTAGAAATGACCATAACTTTCACACTGGTTGCTATCATTCGTTTTATATGATAGAAAAACTGTTGTATTTATATTGTATTTTATGCTTCTGGCGTTGACTTCATAGGCCGTAACTATTCGATCTGGTGGAGCAACGCCCTGGAGTGAAGCCTAGGTTGCCCGGATCGTAGAAATGACCATAACTTTCACACTGGTTGCTATTATTCGTTTTATGCGATGGAAAAACTGTTATATTTATATTGTATGTAAGCTTCTGGCGTTGACTTCTGAGGCCGCTGCTATTCGATGTTGTGGAAGAACGCCATAGAGTGAAGCTTAGGTAGCCCGGATCGTAGAAATGTCCATATCTTTCACACTGTTTGCAATTTTTCGTTTTATACGATAGAAAAACTGTTTTATTTATTTTGTATTTTATGTTTCGGGCGTTGACTTCTAAGGCCCTAACTATTCGATCTGGTAGAGCAACGCCCTAGAGTGGAGCCTAGGTTGCCCGGTAAGTAGAAATGACCATAAGTTTCATACTGGTTGCAATTATTCGTTTTATACGACGGAAAAACTGTTGTATTTATATTGTATTTTATGCTTCTGGCGTTCACTTCTTGGGCCCTAACTACTCGATCTGGTGGTACAACGCCCTAGGATGAAGCCTAGGTTGCCCGGAACGTAGAAATGACCATAACTTTTACACTGGCAGCAATTATTCGTTTTATACGATGGAAAAACTGTTCTATTTATTTTTTATTTTATGCTTCGGGCATTGACTTCTAAGGCCCTAACTATTCGATTTGGTGGAGCATCGCCCTAGAGTGAAGCCTAGGTTGCCCGGAACGTAGAAATGACCATAACTTCCACACTGGTTGCAATTATTCGTTTTATACCATGGAAATACTGTTCTATTTATTTTGTATTTTATGCTTCGGGCGTTGACTTCTAAGGCCCTGACTATTCCATCTGCTGGAACAACGACCTAGGGTAAAGCCTAGATTGCCCGGAACGTAGAAATGACCATAACTTTCACACTGGTTGCTATCTTTCGTTTTATACGATGGAAAGACTGTTATATTTATATTGTATTTTATGCTTCTGGCGTTGACTTCTTAGGCCCTAACTATTCGATCTGGTGGAACAACGCCCTAGGGTGAAGCCTAGGTTGCCGGGAAAGTAGAAATGACCATAACTTTCACACTGGTTGCAATTATTCGTTTTATACGATGGAAATGCTGGTGTATTTATATCGTATTTTATGCTTCTGGCGTTGACTTCTTAGGCCCTAACTTTTCCATCTGGTGGAACAACGCCCTAGGGTGAAGTCTAGGTTGCCCGGAAGGTAGAAGTGACCATAACTTTCACACTGGTAGCAATTATTCGTTTTATACGATGGAAAAACTGTTCTATTTATTTTATACTTTATGCTTCGGGCATTGACTTCTAAGGCCCTAACTATTCGATCTGGTGGAGCAACGCCCTAGAGTGAAGCCTAGGTTGCTCGGAATGTAGAAATGACCATAAGTTGCATACTGGTTGCAATTATTCGTTTTATACGATCGAAAAACTGTTGTATTTATATTGTACTTTATGCTTCTGGCGTTGACTTCTAAGGCCCTAAATATTCGATCTGGTGGAGCAATGCCTCAGAGTTAAGTCTAGGATGCCCGAAACGCCGAAATGGACATTACTTTCACGCTTGTTGCAATTATTCCTGTTATACGATGAAAGACTGTTGTATTTTTATTGTATTTTATGCTTCAGGCGTGCACTTCTGAGGCCGTAGCTATTCGATGTGGTGGAAGAACGCCATACAGTGAAGCCTAGGTTGCCCGGAACGTAGAAATGTCCAGTACTTTCACACTGTTTGCAATTATTCCTTTTATACGATGGAAAAGCTGTTGTATTTATATCGTATTTTATGCTTCGGGCGTTGACTTCTAGGGACCTAACTATTCGATCTGGTGGAGCAGCGCCCTAGAGTGAAACCTAGGTTACCCGGAACGTAGAAATGTCCAGTACTTTCATACTGTTTGCAGTTATTCCTTTTATACGATGGAAAAACTTTTGCATCTTTATTGTATTTTATGCTTCTGGCGTTGACTTCTAAGGCCCTAGCTATTCGATTTGGCGGAGCACCGCCCTAGAGTGAAGCCTAGGTTGCCCAGAACGTAGAAATGACCATAACTTCCACACTGGTTGCAATTATTCGTTTTATACGATGGAAAAGCTGTTGTATTTATATCGTTCTTTATGCTTCTGGCGTTGACTTCTTAGGCCCTAACTATTCCATCTGGTGGAACAACGCCCTAGGGTAAAGCCCAGATTGCGCGGAACGTAGAAAGGACCATAACTTTCACACTGGTAGCAATTTTTCGTTTTATACGATGGAAAAACTGTTTTATTTATTTTGTATTTTAAGCTTCGGGCGTTGACTTCTAAGGCCCTAACTATTCGATCTGGTGGAGCAACGCCCTAGAGTGAAGCCTAGGTTGCCCTGAACGTAGAAATGGCCATTACTTTCACACTGTTTGCAATTATTCCTTTTATACGATGGAAAAGCTGTTGTATTTATATCGTATTTTATGCTTCGGGCGTTGACTTCTAGGGACCTAACTATTCGATCTGGTGGAGCAGCGCCCTAGAGTGAAGCCTAGGTTGCTCGGAATGTAGAAATGACCATAACTTTCACACTGATTGCTACTATTCGTTTTATACGATGGAAAAACTGTTGCATCTTTATCGTATTTTATGCTTCTGGCGTTGACTTCTTAGGCCGTAACTATTCGATCTGGTGGAGCAACGCCCTGGAGTGAAACCTGGGTTGCCCGGAACGCAGAAATGACCACTACTATCACACTGGTTGCAAATTATTCCTGCTATACGATGGAAAAACTGTTGTATTTTTATTGCATTTTATGCTTCTGGCGTTCACTTCTTAGGCCCTAACTATTCGATCTGGTGGAACAACAGCCTAGGGTGAAGCCTAGGTAGCCCGGAACGTTGAAATGACCATAACTTTCACACTGATTGCAATTACTTGTTTTATACGATGGAACAGCTGTTGTATTTATATCGTATTTTATGCTTCTGGCGTTGACTTCTTAGGCCCTAACAATACCATCTGGTGGAACAGCGCCCTAGAGTAAAGCCCAGGTTGCGCGGAACGTAGAAATGACCATAACTTTCACACTGGTAGCAATTATTCGCTTTATACAATGGAAAAACTGTTCTATTTATATTGTATTTTATGCTTCTGGCGTTGTCTACTTAGGCACTAACTATACGATCTTGTGGATCAACGCCCTAGAGTGAAGCCTAGGATGCCTGGAACGTAGAAATGATCATCACTTTCACACGGGTTGCAATTATTCCTCTTATAGGATTGAATGTCTGTTGTATTCTTATTGTATTTTATTCTTCTGGTGTTGACTTCTTAGGCCCTAACTATTCGATCTGGTGGAACAACGCCGTAGAGTGAAGCCTAGGTTGCCCGGAACGTAGAAATGACCATTACCTTCACACTGTTTGCAATTATTCCTTTTATACGATGGAACAGCTGTTGTATTTATATCGTATTTTATGCTTCTGGCGTTGATTTCTAAGGACCTAACTATTCGATCTGGTGGAGCAACGCCCTAGAGTGAAGCCTCGGTTGCTCGGAATGTAGAAATGACCATAACTTTCACACTGATTGCAATTATTCGTTTTATACAATGGTAAAACCGTTCTATTTATTTTGTATTTTATGCTTCGGGCGTTGACTTCTAAGGCCCTAACTATTCAATCTGTTGGAGCAACGCCCTAGGGTGAAGCCTAGGATGCTCGGAAAGTAGAAATGACCATAACTTTCACACCGATTGCAATTATTCGTTTTATACGATGGGAAAACTGTTGCATCTTTATCGTATTTTATGCTTCTGGCGTTGACTTCTTAGGCCGTAACTATTCGATCTGGTGGAGCAACGCCAGACAGTGAAACCTAGGTTATCCGGAACGTAGAAATGACCAGTGCATTCGCACTGGTTGCAGTTATTCCTGTTAAACGATGGAAAAACTGTTGCATCTTTAATGTATTTTATGCTTCTGGCGCTGACTTCTAAGGCCGTAACTATTCGATCTGGTGGAGCAACGCCCTAGGGTGAAGGGTAGGTTGCGCTGAACGTAGCAATGACCATAACTTTCACAATGGTAGCAATTATTCGTTTTATACGATGGAAAAACTGTTCTATTTATTTTGTATTTTATGCTTCGGGCGTTGACTTCTAAGGCCCTAGCTATTCGATCTGGTCGAGCAATGCCCCAGAGTGAAGCCTCGGTTGCCCGGAACGTAGAAATGACCATAACTTCCACACTGGTTGGAATTATTCGTTTTATACGATGGAAAAATTGTTGTATTTATATTGTATTTTATGCTTCCGGCGTTGACTTCTAAGGCACTAACCATTCGATCTGGTGGAGCAACGCCCTAGAGTGAAGCCTAGATTGCCCGGAACGTAGAATTGGCCATCACTTTCAAACTGGTTGCAATTAATCCTGTTATACGATGGAAAAACTGTTGTATTTTTATTGCCTTTTATGCTTCGGGCGTTGACTTCTAAGGCCCTAACTATTCAATCTGTTGGAGCAACGCCCTAGGGTGAAGCCTATGTTGCCCGGGAAGTAGAAATGACGTTAAGTTTCATACTGGTTGCAATTATTCGTTTTATACGATGGAAAAACTGTTCTATTTATTTTGTATTTAATGCTTCGGGCGTGGGCTTCTAAGACCCTAACTGTTTGATCTGGTGGAGCAACGCCCTAGAGTGAAGCCTAGGTTGCCCGGAACGTAGAAATGACCACTACTTTCACACTGTTTGCAATTATTCATTTTGTACGATGGAAAAGCTGTTGTATTTATATTGTATTTTATGCTTCTGGCGTTGTCTACTTAGGCACTAACTATTCGATCTTGCGGAACAACGACCTAGAGTGAAGCCTAGGTTGCCTGGAACGTAGAAATGACCATCACTTTCACACGGGTTGCAATTATTCCTCTTATAGGATGGAAAGTCTGTTGTATTTATATCGTATTTTATGCTTCTGGCGTTGATTTCTAAGGACCTAACTATTCGATCTGGTGGAGCAACGCCCTAGAGTGAAACATAGGTTACCCGGAACGTAGAAATGACCACTACTATCACACTGTTTGCAATTATTC
The DNA here is from genome assembly GCF_051401765.1 of Calliopsis andreniformis. Classification (NCBI taxonomy): domain Eukaryota; kingdom Metazoa; phylum Arthropoda; class Insecta; order Hymenoptera; family Andrenidae; genus Calliopsis; species Calliopsis andreniformis. The sequence goes on along the minus strand of NW_027480423.1, from coordinate 7,421,720 downwards.
CTTTTATACGATGGAAAAGCTGTTGTATTTATATCGTATTTTATGCTTCTGGCGTTGACTTCTAAGGACCTAACTATTCGATCTGGTGGAGCAACGCCCTGGAGTGAAGCCTAGGTTGCCCGGAACGTAGAAATGACCATAGCTTTTACACTCGTAGCAATTATTCGTTTTATACAATGGTAAAACCGTTCTATTTATTTTGTATTTTCTGCTTCGGGCGTTGACTTCTAAGGCCCTAACTATTCAATCTGTTGGAGCAACGCCCTAGGGTGAAGCCTAGGATGCTCGGAAAGTAGAAATGACCATAACCTTCACACTGATTGCAATTATTCGTTTTATACGATGGAAAAACTGTTGCATCTTTATCGTATTTTATGCTTCTGGCGTTGACTTCTTAGGCCGTAACTATTCGATCTGGTGGAGCAACGCCCTAGAGTGAAACCTAGGTTACCCGGAACGTAGAAATGACCACTACTATCACACTGTTTGCAATTATTCCTTTTATACGATGGAAAAGCTGTTGTATTTATATCGTATTTTATGCTTCTGGCGTTGACTTCTAAGGACCTAACTATTCGATCTGGTGGAGCAACGCCCTGGAGTGAAGCCTAGGTTGCCCGGAACGTAGAAATGACCATAACTTTCACACTGATTGCAATTATTCGTTTTATACGACGGAAAAACTGTTGCATCTTTATCGTATTTTATGCTTCTGGCGTTGACTTCTTAGGCCGTAACTATTCGATCTGGTGGAGCAACGCCAGACAGTGAAACCTAGGTTATCCGGAACGTAGAAATGACGAGTACTTTCACACTGGTTGCAGTTATTCGTTTTATACAATGGAACAACTGTTCTATTTATTTTGCATTTTATGCTTCGGGCGTTGACTTCTAAGGCCCTAACTATTCGATCTGGTGGAGCAACGCTCTAGAGTGAAGCCTAGGTTGCCCGGAACGTAGAACATACCGTTACCTTCACACTGGTTGCAATTATTCCTGTTATACGATAGAAAAACTGTTGCACCATTATTGTATTTTATGCATGTGGCGTTGACATCTAAGGCACTAACCATTCGATCTGGTGGAGCAAGTCCCTAGAGTGAAGCCTAAGTTGCTCGGAACGTGGAAATGACCATAACTTTCACACTGGTTGCCATTATTCGTTTTCTACGATGGAAAAGCTGTTGCATTTATATCGTATTTTATGCTTCTGGCGTTGACTTCTTAGGCCCTAACTATTCCATCTGGTGGAACAACGCCCAACAGTGATGCCTAGGGTGCCCGGAACGTAGAAATGACCATTACCTTCACGCTTGCTGCAATTGTTCCTGTTATAAGGTGAAAAAACTGTTGTACTTTTATTGCATTTTATGCTTCAGTCGTTGACTTCTACGGCCGTAGCTATTCGATGTGGTGGAGTAATGCCCTAGAGTGAAACCTGGGTTACCCGGATCGTAGAAATGACCATCACTTTCACACTGGTTGCAATTATTCCTGTAATACAATGGAAAAGCTGTTGTATTTATATTGTATTTTATGCTTCTGGCGTTCACTTCTTAGGCCCTAACTATTCGATCTGGTGGAACAACGCGCTAGGGTGAAACCTAGGTTACCCGGTACGTAGAAATGACAAGTGCTTTCATACTGTTTGCAGTTATTCCTGTTATACGATGGAAAAACTTTTTCATCTTTATTGTATTTTATGCTTCTGGCGTTGACTTCTAAGGCCCTAGCTATTCGATTTGGTGGAGCAACGCCCTAGAGTGAAACCTAGGTTGCCAGGAACGTAGAAATGACCTGTACTTTCACACTGTTTGCAGTTATTCCTGTTATACGATGGAACAACTGTTGCATCTTTATTGTATTTTATGCTTCTGGCGTTGACTTCTTAGGCCCTAACTGTTCCATTTGGTGGAACAACGCCCAAGAGTGATGCCTAGGGTGCCCGGAACGTAGAAATAACCATTACCTTCACGCTTGCTGCAATTATTCCTGTTATACGATGAAAAAGCTGTTGTTCTTTTATTGCATTTTATGCTTCAGTCGTTGACTTCTACGGCCGTAGCTATTCGATGTGGCGGAGTAATGCCCTAGAGTGAAACCTGGGTTACCCGGATCGTAGAAATGACCATCACTTTCACACTTGTTGCAATTATTCCTGCTATACAATGGAAAAGCTATTGTATTTTTATTTCATTTTATGCTTCGGGCATTGACTTCTAAGGCCCTAACTATTCAATCTGTTGGAGCAACGCCCTAGGGTGAAGCCTAGGTTGTTCGGAAAGTAGAAATGACCATAAGTTTCGTACTGGTTGCAATTATTCGTTTTATACGATGGAATAACTATTGTATTTATATTGTATTTTATGCTTCCGGCGTTGACTTCTAAGGCACTAACCACTCGATCTGGTGGAGCAACGCCCTAGAGTGAAGCCTAGATTGCCCGGAACGTAGAATTGGCCATCACTTTCAAACTGGTTGCAATTAATCCTGTTATACGATGGAAGAACTGTTGTATTTTTATTGCCTTTTATGCTTCGGGCGTTGACTTCTAAGGCCCTAACTATTCAATCTGTTGGAGCAACGCCCTAGGGTGAAGCCTATGTTGCCCGGGAAGTAGAAATGACGTTAACTTTCATACTGGTTGCAATTGTTCGTTTTATACGATGGAAAAACTGTTCTATTTATTTTGTATTTAATATTTCGGGCGTGGGCTTCTAAGACCCTAACTGTTTGATGTGGTGGAGCAACGCCCTAGAGTGAAGCTCAGGTTGCCCGGAACGTAGAAATGACCATAACTTTCACACTGGTTCCTATTATTCGATATAAACGACGGAAAATCAGTTATATTTATATTGTATTTTATGCTTGTGGCGTTCACTTCTTAGGCCCTAACTATTCGACCTGGTGGAACAACGCCCTAGAGTGAAGCGTAGGTTGTCCGGAACGTAGAAATGATCATTACCTTCACGCTTGTTGCAATTATTCCTGTTACACGATGAAAAAACTGTTGCATTTTTATTGCATTTTTTGCTTCAGGCGTTGACTTCTAAGGCCGTAGCTATTCGATGTGGTGGAGCAACGCCCTAGAGTGACGCCTAGGTTCCCCGGCACGTAGAAATGACCATTACTTTCACAATGTTTGCAATTATTCATCTTATACGATGGTAAACTGTTGTACTTATATTGCATTTTATTCTTCTGGCGTTGACTTCTTAGGCCCTAACTATTCGATCTGGTGGAACAACGCCCTAGAGTGAAGCCTAGGTTGCCAGGAACGTAGAAATGACCATTACCTTCACACTGTTTGCAAATATACATTATATACGATGGAAAGGCTGTTGTATTTATATTGTATTATGTGCCTCTGGCGTTGACTTCTTAGGCCCTAACTATTTAACCAGGCGGTGCACCACCCTAGAGTGAAGCCTACGTTGCCCGGAACGTAGAACATACCATTACCTTCACACTGGTACGCAATTATTCCTGTCATACGATGGAAAAACTGTTGCATCTTTATTGTACTGTATGCTTCTGGCGTTGACTTCTTAGGCCCTAACTATTCCATCAGGTGGAACAACGCCCTAGGGTGAAGCCTATGTTGCCCGGAACGTAGAAATGACCAACACTTTCACACTGGTAACAATTATTCGTTTTATACATGGAAAAGCTGTTATATATATATTGCATTTTATGCTTCTGGCATTGAATTCTAAGTCCCTAGCTATTCGATCTGGTGGAGCAACGCCCTAGAGTGAAGCCTAGGTTGCCCGGAACGTAGATATGGCCATTACTTTCACACTGTTTGCAATTATTCCTGTTACACGATGGAAAAACTGTTGCACCTTTATTGAGTTTTATGCTTCGGGCGTTGACTTCTAAGGCCCTAACTATTCGATCTGGTGGAGCAATGCCCTAGAGTGAAGCCTAGGTTGCCCGGAACATAGAAATGACCATTACCTTCACGCTTGCTGCAATTGTTCCTGTTATAAGATGAAAAAACTGTTGTACTTTTATTGCATTTTATGCTTCAGTCGTTGACATCTACGGCCGTAGCTATTCGATGTGGTGGAGTAATGCCCTAGAGTGAAACCTGGGTTACCCGGAACGTAGAAATGACCATAACTTTCACACTGGTAGCAATTATTCGCTTTATACAATGGAAAAACTGTTCTATTTATATTGTATTTTATGCTTCTGGCGTTGTCTACTTAGGCACTAACTATTCGATCTTGTGGAACAACGCCCTAGAGTGAAGCCTAGGTTGCCTGGAACGGAGAAATGACCGTCACTTTCACACGGGTTGCAATTATTCCTCTTATAGGATGGAAAGTCTGTTGTATTTTTATTGTATTTTATTCTTCTGGTGTTGACTTCTTAGGCCCTAACTATTCGATCTGGTGGAACAACGCCGTAGAGTGAAGCCTAGGTTGCCCGGAACGTAGAAATGACCATTACCTTCAAACTGTTTGCAATTATTCCTTTTATACGATGGAACAGCTGTTGTATTTATATCGTATTTTATGCTTCTGGCGCTGATTTCTAAGGACCTAACTATTCGATCTGGTGGAGCAACGCCCTAGAGTGAAGCCTCGGTTGCTCGGAATGTAGAAATGACCATAACTTTCACACTGATTGCAATTATTCGTTTTATACGATGGAAAAACTGTTGCATCTTTATCGTATTTTATGCTTCTGGCGTTGACTTCTTAGGCCGTAACTATTCGATCTGGTGGAGCAACGCCCTAGAGTGAAACCTAGGTTACCCGGAACGTAGAAATGTCCAGTACTTTCATACTGTTTGCAGTTATTCCTTTTATACGATGGAAAAACTTTTGCATCTTTATTGTATTTTATGCTTCTGGCGTTGACTTCTAAGGCCCTAGCTATTCGATTTGGCGGAGCACCGCCCTAGAGTGAAGCCTAGGTTGCCCAGAACGTAGAAATGACCATAACTTCCACACTGGTTGCAATTATTCGTTTTATACGATGGAAAAGCTGTTGTATTTATATCGTTCTTTATGCTTCTGGCGTTGACTTCTTAGGCCCTAACTATTCCATCTGGTGGAACAATGCCCTAGGGTAAAGCCCAGATTGCGCGGAACATAGAAATGACCATAACTTTCACACTGGTAGCAATTTTTCGTTTTATACGATGGAAAAACTGTTTTATTTATTTTGTATTTTAAGCTTCGGGCGTTTACTTCTGAGGCCCTAACTATTCGATCTGGTGTAGCAACGCATTAGGGTGAAGCCTAGGTTGCCCGGAACGTGGAAATGACCATAACTTTCACACTGTTTGCCATTATTCGTTTTATACGATGGAAAAGCTGTTGTATTTATATCGTATTTTATGCTTCTGGCGTGGACATCTTAGGCCCCAGCTATTCCATCTGGTGGAACAACGCCCTATGGTGAAGCCTAGGTTGCCCGGCACGTAGAAATGACCATTACTTTCACACTGTTTGCAATTATTCCTGTTACACGATGGAAAAACTGTTGCACCTTTATTGAGTTTTATGCTTCGGGCGTTGACTTCTAAGGCCCTAACTATTCGATCTGGTGGAGCAATGCCCTAGAGTGAAGCCTAGGTTGCCCGGAACATAGAAATGACCAGTACTTTCACACTGGTTGCAGTTATTCGTTTTATACAATGGAACAACTGTTGTATTTATTTTGCATTTTATGCTTCGGGCGTTGACTTCTAAGGCCCTAATTATTCGATCTGGTGGAGCAACGCCCTAGAGTGAAACGTAGGTTGCCAGGAACGTAGAACATACCGTTACCTTCACACTGGTTGCAATTGTTCCTGTTATACGATGGAAAAACTGTTGCACCATTATTGTATATTACGCATGTCGCGTTGACATCTAAGGCACTAACCATTAAATCTGGTGGAGCAGGTCCCTAGAGTGAAGCCTAAGTTGCTCGGAACGTGGAAATGACCATAACTTTCACACTGGTTGCCATTATTCGTTTTCTACGATGGAAAAGCTGTTGCATTTATATCGTATTTTATGCTTCTGGCGTTGACTTCTTAGGCCCTAACTATTCCATCTGGTGGAACAACGCCCAAGAGTGATGCCTAGGGTGCCCGGAACGTAGAAATGACCATTACCTTCACGCTTGCTGCAATTGTTCCTGTTATAAGATGAAAAAACTGTTGTACTTTTATTGCATTTTATGCTTCAGTCGTTGACTTCTACGGCCGTAGCTATTCGATGTGGTGGAGTAATGCCCTAGAGTGAAACCTGGGTTACCCGGATCGTAGAAATGACCATCACTTTCACACTTGTTGCAATTATTCCTGCAATACAATGGAAAAGCTATTGTATTTTTATTTCATTTTATGCTTCGGGCATTGACTTCTAAGGCCCTAACTATTCAATCTGTTGGAGCAACGCCCTAGGGTGAAGCCTAGGTTGTTCGGAAAGTAGAAATGACCATAAGTTTCGTACTGGTTGCAATTATTCGTTTTATACGATGGAAAAACTGTTGTATTTATATTGTATTTTACGCTTCCGGCGTTGACTTCTAAGGCACTAACCATTCGATCTGGTGGAGCAACGCCCTAGAGTGAAGCCTAGATAGCCCAGAACGTAGAATTGGCCATCACTTTCAAACTGGTTGCAATTAATCCTGTTATACGATGGAAAAACTGTTGTATTTTTATTGCCTTTTATGCTTCGGGCGTTGACTTCTAAGGCCCTAACTATTCAATCTGTTGGAGCAACGCCCCAGGGTGGAGCCTATGTTGCCCGGGATGCAGAAATGACGTTAACTTTCATACTGGTTGCAATTATTCGTTTTATACGATGGAAAAACTGTTCTATTTATTTTGTATTTAATGCTTCGGGCGTGGGCTTCTAAGACCCTAACTGTTTGATCTGGTGGAGCAACGCCCCAGAGTGAAGCCTAGGTTGCCCGGAACGTAGAAGTGACCATAACTTTCACACTGGTTGCTATTATTCGTTTTATACGATGGAAAAACTGTTATATTTATTTTGTATTTTATGCTTCGGGCGTTGACTTCTAAGGCCCTAACTGTTTGATGTGGTGGAGCAACGCCCTAGAGTGAAGCTCAGGTTGCCCGGAACGTAGAAATGACCATAACTTTCACACTGGTTCCTATTATTCGATATAAACGATGGAAAATCAGTTATATTTATATTGTATTTTATGCTTCTGGCGTTCACTTCTTAGGCCCTAACTATTCGATCTGGTGGAACAACGCCCTAGAGTGAAGCCTAGGTTGCCCGGAACGTAGAAATGATCATTACCTTCACGCTTGTTGCAATTATTCCTGTTATACGATGAAAAAACTGTTGCATTTTTATTGCATTTTTTGCTTCAGGCGTTGACTTCTAAGGCCGTAGCTATTCGATGTGGTGGAGCAACGCCCTAGAGTGAAGCCTAGATTGCCCGGAACGTAGAAATGACCATACCTTTCACACTGGTTGCTATCTTTCGTTTTATACGATGGAAAGACTGTTATATTTATATTGTATTTTATGCTTCTGGCGTTGACTTCTTAGGCCCTAACTATTCAATCTGGTGGATCAACGCCCTAGGGGGAAGCGTAGGTTGCCCGGAAAGTAGAAATGACCATAACTTTCACACTGGTAGCAATTATTCATTTTATACGATGGAAAAACTGTTCTATTTATTTTGTATTTTATGCTTCGGGCGTTGACTTCTAAGGCCCTGACTATTCCATCTGGTGGAACAACGCCCTAGGGTCAAGCCCAGGTTGCGCGGAATGCAGAGATGACCATAACTTTCACACTGGTAGCAATTATTCGTTTTATACGATGGAAAAACTGTTTTATTTATTTTGTATTTTATGCTTCGGGCGTTGACTTCTGAGGCCCTAACTATACGACCTGGTGGAGCAACGCCCTAGAGTGAAGCCTAGATTGCCCGGAACGTAGAAATGACCATAACTTTCACACTGGTTGCTATCTTTCGTTTTATACGATGGAAAGACTGTTATATTTATATTGTATTTTATGCTTCTGGCGTTGACTTCTTAGGCCCTAACTATTCGATCTGGTGGAACAACGCCCTAGGGTGAAGCCTAGGTTGCCGGGAAAGTAGAAATGACCATAACTTTCACACTGGTTGCAATTATTCGTTTTATACGATGGAAAAGCTATGGCATCTTTATTGTATTTTATTCATCTGGGGCTGACTTCTAAGGCCGTAGCTATTAGATGTGGTGGAGCAACGCCCTAGGGTGACGCCTAGGTTGCCCGGAACGTAGAAATGACCATTACTTTCACAATGTTTGTAATTATTCATTATATACGATGGAAAATCTGTTTTATTTTTGTTGTATTTTATGCTTCTGGCGTTGACTTCTTAGGCCCTAACTATTTGATCTGGTGGAGCACCGCCCTAGAGTGAAGCCTAGGTTGTCCGGAACGTAGAAATGACCATAACTTCCACACTGGTTGCAATTATTCGTTTTACACGATGGAAAAGCTGTAGTATTTATATCGTATTTTATGCTTCTGGCGTTGACTTCTTAGGCCCTAACTATTCCATCTGGTGGAACAACGCCCTAGGGTAAAGCCCAGGTTGCGCGGAACGCAGAAATGACCATAACTTTCACACTGGTAGCAATTATTCGTTTTATACGATGGAAAAACAGTTTTATTTATTTTGTATTTTGTGCATCGGGCGTTGACTTCTGAGGCCCTAACTATTCGATCTGGTGGAGCAACGCCCTAGAGTGAAGCCTAGGTTGCCCGGAACGTAGAAATGACCATAACTTTCACGCTGGTTGCTATCTTTCGTTTTATACGATGGAAAGACTGTTATATTTATATTGTATTTTATGCTTCTGGCGTTGACTTCTTAGGACCTAACTATTCGATCTGGTGGAACAACGCCCTAGGGTGAAGCCTAGGTTGCCGGGAAAGTAGAAATGACCATAACTTTCACACTGGTTGCAATTATTCGTTTTATACGATGGAAAAGCTGTGGCATCTTTATTGTATTTTATTCATCTGGGGCTGACTTCTAAGGCCGTAGCTATTAGATGTGGTGGAGCAACGCCCTAGGGTGAAGACTAGGTTGCCCGGGACATGGAAATGACCATTACTTTCGGACTGTTTGCAAATATACATTATATACGATGGAAAAGCTGTTGTATTTAATTGTATTTTATACTTCTGGCGTTGACTTCTTAGGCACTATCTATTTAATCTGGTAGAGCACCGCCCTCGAGTGAAGCATAGGTAGCCCGGAACGTAGAAATGACCATAACTTTCACACCGGTAGCAACTATTCGTTTTATACGATGGAAAAACTGCTCTATTTATTTTGTATTTTATACTTCGGGCGTTGACTTCTGAGGCCCTAACTATTCAATCTGTTCGGGCAACGCCCTAGGGTGAAGCCTAGGTTGCCCGGAAAGTAGAAATGACCATAACTTTCATACTGGTTGTAATTATTCGTTTTATATGGTGGAAAAACTGTTGTATTTATATTGTATTTTATGCTTCTGGCGTTGACTTCTAAGGCCCTAACTATTCGATCAGGTGGAGCAACGCCCTAGAGTGAAGCCTAGGTTGCTCGAAATGTAGAAATGACCATAACTTTCACACTGGTTGCAATTATTCGCTTTATACGATGGAAAAGCTGTTGTATTTATATCGTATTTTATGCTTCTGGCGTTGACTTCTTAGGCCCTAACTATTCCACTGGTAGCAATTATTCGTTTTATAGAATGGAAAAACTGTTCTATTTATTTTGTATTTAATGCTTCGGGCGTCGACTTCTAAGCCCCTAACTGTTTGATCTGGAGGAGCAACGCCCTTGAGTGAAGCCTAGGTTGCCCGGAACTTAGAAATGACCATAACTTTCACACTGGTTTCTATTATTCGTTTTATACGATGGAAAAACTGTTATATTTATTTTGTATTTAATGCTTCGGGCGTTGACTTCTAAGGCCCTAACTATTCGATCAGGTGGAGCAACGCCCTAGAGTGAAGCCTGGGTTGCTCGCAATGCAGAAATGACCATAACTTTCACACTGGTTGCAATTTTTCATTTTATACGATGGAAAAACTGTGGTACGTATATTGTATTTTATTCTTATGGCGTTGAATTCTAAGTCGCTAGCTATTCGATCTGGTGGAGCAACGCCCTAGAGTGAAACCTAGGTTACCCGGAACGTAGAAATGTCCAGTACTTTCATACTGTTTGCAGTTATTCCTGTTATACGATGGAAAAACTTTTGCATCTTTATTTTATTTTATGCTTCTGGCGTTCACTTCTAAGGCCCTAGCTATTCGATTTGGGGGAGCACCGCCCTAGAGTGAAGCCTAGGTTGCCCAAAACGTAGAAATGACCATAACTTCCACACTGGTTGCAATTATTCGATTATACGATGGAAAAGCTGTTGTATTTATATCGTTCTTTATGCTTCTGGCGTTGACTTCTTAGGCCCTAACTATTCCATCAGGTGGAACAACGCCCTAGGGTAAAGCCCAGATTGCGCGGAACGTAGAAATAACCATAACTTTCACACTGGTAGCTATTTTTCGTTTTATACGATGTAAAAACTGTTTTATTTATTTTGTATTTTAAGCTTCGGGCGTAGACTTCTAAGGCCCTAACTATTCTATCTGGTCGAGCAACGCCCTAGAGTGAAGCCTAGGTTGCCCGGAACGTAGAAATGACCATTACTTTCACACTGTTTGCAATTATTCCTTTTATACGATGGAAAAGCTGTTGTATTTATATCGTATTTTATGCCTCTGGCGTTGACTTCTAAGTACCTAACTATTCGATCTGGTGGAGCAGCGCCCTAGAGTGAAGCCTAGGTTGCTCGGAATGTAGAAATGACCATAACTTTCACACTGATTGCAATTATTCGTTTTATACGATGGAAAAACTGTTGCATCTTTATCGTATTTTATGCTTCTGGCGTTGACTTCTTAGGCCGTAGCTATTCGATCTGGTGGAGCAACGCCCTGGAGTGAAACCTGGTTTGCCCGGAACGCAGAAATGACCACTACTATCACACTGGTTGCAAATCATTCCTGCTACACGATGGAAAAACTGTTGTATTTTTATTGCATTTTATGCTTCTGGCGTTCACTTCTTAGGCCCTAACTATTCGATCTGGTGGAACAACGGCCCAGGGTGAAGCCTAGGCAGGCCGGAACGTTGAAATGACCATAACTTTCACACTGGTTGCAATTACTTGTTTTATACGATGGAAAAGCTGTTGTATTTATATCGTATTTTATGCTTCTGGCGTTGACTTCTTAGGCCCTAACTATTCCATCTGGTGGAACAGCGCCCTAGAGTAAAGCCCAGGTTGCGCGGAACGTAGAAATGACCATAACTTTCACACTGGTAGCAATTATTCGCTTTATACAATGGAAAAACTGTTCTATTTATATTGTATTTTATGCTTCTGGCGTTGCCTACTTAGGCACTAACTATTCGATCTTGTGGAACAACGCCCTAGAGTGAAGCCTAGGTTGCCTGGAACGGAGAAATGACCGTCACTTTCACACGGGTTGCAATTATTCCTCTTATAGGATGGAAAGTCTGTTGTATTTTTATTGTATTTTATTCTTCTGGTGTTGACTTCTTAGGCCCTAACTATTCGATCTGGTGGAACAACGCCGTAGAGTGAAGCCTAGGTTGCCCGGAACGTAGAAATGACCATTACCTTCAAACTGTTTGCAATTATTCCTTTTATACGATGGAACAGCTGTTGTATTTATATCGTATTTTATGCTTCTGGCGCTGATTTCTAAGGACCTAACTATTCGATCTGGTGGAGCAACGCCCTAGAGTGAAGCCTCGGTTGCTCGGAATGTAGAAATGACCATAACTTTCACACTGATTGCAATTATTCGTTTTATACGATGGAAAAACTGTTGCATCTTTATCGTATTTTATGCTTCTGGCGTTGACTTCTTAGGCCGTAACTATTCGATCTGGTGGAGCAACGCCCTAGAGTGAAACCTAGGTTACCCGGAACGTAGAAATGTCCAGTACTTTCATACTGTTTGCAGTTATTCCTTTTATACGATGGAAAAACTTTTGCATCTTTATTGTATTTTATGCTTCTGGCGTTGACTTCTAAGGCCCTAGCTATTCGATTTGGCGGAGCACCGCCCTAGAGTGAAGCCTAGGTTGCCCAGAACGTAGAAATGACCATAACTTCCACACTGGTTGCAATTATTCGTTTTATACGATGGAAAAGCTGTTGTATTTATATCGTTCTTTATGCTTCTGGCGTTGACTTCTTAGGCCCTAACTATTCCATCTGGTGGAACAATGCCCTAGGGTAAAGCCCAGATTGCGCGGAACATAGAAATGACCATAACTTTCACACTGGTAGCAATTTTTCGTTTTATACGATGGAAAAACTGTTTTATTTATTTTGTATTTTAAGCTTCGGGCGTTTACTTCTGAGGCCCTAACTATTCGATCTGGTGTAGCAACGCATTAGGGTGAAGCCTAGGTTGCCCGGAACGTGGAAATGACCATAACTTTCACACTGTTTGCCATTATTCGTTTTATACGATGGAAAAGCTGTTGTATTTATATCGTATTTTATGCTTCTGGCGTGGACATCTTAGGCCCCAGCTATTCCATCTGGTGGAACAACGCCCTATGGTGAAGCCTAGGTTGCCCGGCACGTAGAAATGACCATTACTTTCACACTGTTTGCAATTATTCCTGTTACACGATGGAAAAACTGTTGCACCTTTATTGAGTTTTATGCTTCGGGCGTTGACTTCTAAGGCCCTAACTATTCGATCTGGTGGAGCAATGCCCTAGAGTGAAGCCTAGGTTGCCCGGAACATAGAAATGACCAGTACTTTCACACTGGTTGCAGTTATTCGTTTTATACAATGGAACAACTGTTGTATTTATTTTGCATTTTATGCTTCGGGCGTTGACTTCTAAGGCCCTAATTATTCGATCTGGTGGAGCAACGCCCTAGAGTGAAACGTAGGTTGCCAGGAACGTAGAACATACCGTTACCTTCACACTGGTTGCAATTGTTCCTGTTATACGATGGAAAAACTGTTGCACCATTATTGTATATTACGCATGTCGCGTTGACATCTAAGGCACTAACCATTAAATCTGGTGGAGCAGGTCCCTAGAGTGAAGCCTAAGTTGCTCGGAACGTGGAAATGACCATAACTTTCACACTGGTTGCCATTATTCGTTTTCTACGATGGAAAAGCTGTTGCATTTATATCGTATTTTATGCTTCTGGCGTTGACTTCTTAGGCCCTAACTATTCCATCTGGTGGAACAACGCCCAAGAGTGATGCCTAGGGTGCCCGGAACGTAGAAATGACCATTACCTTCACGCTTGCTGCAATTGTTCCTGTTATAAGATGAAAAAACTGTTGTACTTTTATTGCATTTTATGCTTCAGTCGTTGACTTCTACGGCCGTAGCTATTCGATGTGGTGGAGTAATGCCCTAGAGTGAAACTTGGGTTACCCGGATCGTAGAAATGACCATCACTTTCACACTTGTTGCAATTATTCCTGCAATACAATGGAAAAGCTATTGTATTTTTATTTCATTTTATGCTTCGGGCATTGACTTCTAAGGCCCTAACTATTCAATCTGTTGGAGCAACGCCCTAGGGTGAAGCCTAGGTTGTTCGGAAAGTAGAAATGACCATAAGTTTCGTACTGGTTGCAATTATTCGTTTTATACGATGGAAAAACTGTTGTATTTATATTGTATTTTACGCTTCCGGCGTTGACTTCTAAGGCACTAACCATTCGATCTGGTGGAGCAACGCCCTAGAGTGAAGCCTAGATAGCCCAGAACGTAGAATTGGCCATCACTTTCAAACTGGTTGCAATTAATCCTGTTATACGATGGAAAAACTGTTGTATTTTTATTGCCTTTTATGCTTCGGGCGTTGACTTCTAAGGCCCTAACTATTCAATCTGTTGGAGCAACGCCCCAGGGTGGAGCCTATGTTGCCCGGGATGCAGAAATGACGTTAACTTTCATACTGGTTGCAATTATTCGTTTTATACGATGGAAAAACTGTTCTATTTATTTTGTATTTAATGCTTCGGGCGTGGGCTTCTAAGACCCTAACTGTTTGATCTGGTGGAGCAACGCCCCAGAGTGAAGCCTAGGTTGCCCGGAACGTAGAAGTGACCATAACTTTCACACTGGTTGCTATTATTCGTTTTATACGATGGAAAAACTGTTATATTTATTTTGTATTTTATGCTTCGGGCGTTGACTTCTAAGGCCCTAACTGTTTGATGTGGTGGAGCAACGCCCTAGAGTGAAGCTCAGGTTGCCCGGAACGTAGAAATGACCATAACTTTCACACTGGTTCCTATTATTCGATATAAACGATGGAAAATCAGTTATATTTATATTGTATTTTATGCTTCTGGCGTTCACTTCTTAGGCCCTAACTATTCGATCTGGTGGAACAACGCCCTAGAGTGAAGCCTAGGTTGCCCGGAACGTAGAAATGATCATTACCTTCACGCTTGTTGCAATTATTCCTGTTATACGATGAAAAAACTGTTGCATTTTTATTGCATTTTTTGCTTCAGGCGTTGACTTCTAAGGCCGTAGCTATTCGATGTGGTGGAGCAACGCCCTAGAGTGAAGCCTAGATTGCCCGGAACGTAGAAATGACCATACCTTTCACACTGGTTGCTATCTTTCGTTTTATACGATGGAAAGACTGTTATATTTATATTGTATTTTATGCTTCTGGCGTTGACTTCTTAGGCCCTAACTATTCAATCTGGTGGATCAACGCCCTAGGGGGAAGCGTAGGTTGCCCGGAAAGTAGAAATGACCATAACTTTCACACTGGTAGCAATTATTCATTTTATACGATGGAAAAACTGTTCTATTTATTTTGTATTTTATGCTTCGGGCGTTGACTTCTAAGGCCCTGACTATTCCATCTGGTGGAACAACGCCCTAGGGTCAAGCCCAGGTTGCGCGGAATGCAGAGATGACCATAACTTTCACACTGGTAGCAATTATTCGTTTTATACGATGGAAAAACTGTTTTATTTATTTTGTATTTTATGCTTCGGGCGTTGACTTCTGAGGCCCTAACTATACGACCTGGTGGAGCAACGCCCTAGAGTGAAGCCTAGATTGCCCGGAACGTAGAAATGACCATAACTTTCACACTGGTTGCTATCTTTCGTTTTATACGATGGAAAGACTGTTATATTTATATTGTATTTTATGCTTCTGGCGTTGACTTCTTAGGCCCTAACTATTCGATCTGGTGGAACAACGCCCTAGGGTGAAGCCTAGGTTGCCGGGAAAGTAGAAATGACCATAACTTTCACACTGGTTGCAATTATTCGTTTTATACGATGGAAAAGCTATGGCATCTTTATTGTATTTTATTCATCTGGGGCTGACTTCTAAGGCCGTAGCTATTAGATGTGGTGGAGCAACGCCCTAGGGTGACGCCTAGGTTGCCCGGAACGTAGAAATGACCATTACTTTCACAATGTTTGTAATTATTCATTATATACGATGGAAAATCTGTTTTATTTTTGTTGTATTTTATGCTTCTGGCGTTGACTTCTTAGGCCCTAACTATTTGATCTGGTGGAGCACCGCCCTAGAGTGAAGCCTAGGTTGTCCGGAACGTAGAAATGACCATAACTTCCACACTGGTTGCAATTATTCGTTTTACACGATGGAAAAGCTGTAGTATTTATATCGTATTTTATGCTTCTGGCGTTGACTTCTTAGGCCCTAACTATTCCATCTGGTGGAACAACGCCCTAGGGTAAAGCCCAGGTTGCGCGGAACGCAGAAATGACCATAACTTTCACACTGGTAGCAATTATTCGTTTTATACGATGGAAAAACAGTTTTATTTATTTTGTATTTTGTGCATCGGGCGTTGACTTCTGAGGCCCTAACTATTCGATCTGGTGGAGCAACGCCCTAGAGTGAAGCCTAGGTTGCCCGGAACGTAGAAATGACCATAACTTTCACGCTGGTTGCTATCTTTCGTTTTATACGATGGAAAGACTGTTATATTTATATTGTATTTTATGCTTCTGGCGTTGACTTCTTAGGACCTAACTATTCGATCTGGTGGAACAACGCCCTAGGGTGAAGCCTAGGTTGCCGGGAAAGTAGAAATGACCATAACTTTCACACTGGTTGCAATTATTCGTTTTATACGATGGAAAAGCTGTGGCATCTTTATTGTATTTTATTCATCTGGGGCTGACTTCTAAGGCCGTAGCTATTAGATGTGGTGGAGCAACGCCCTAGGGTGAAGACTAGGTTGCCCGGGACATGGAAATGACCATTACTTTCGGACTGTTTGCAAATATACATTATATACGATGGAAAAGCTGTTGTATTTAATTGTATTTTATACTTCTGGCGTTGACTTCTTAGGCACTATCTATTTAATCTGGTAGAGCACCGCCCTCGAGTGAAGCATAGGTAGCCCGGAACGTAGAAATGACCATAACTTTCACACCGGTAGCAACTATTCGTTTTATACGATGGAAAAACTGCTCTATTTATTTTGTATTTTATACTTCGGGCGTTGACTTCTGAGGCCCTAACTATTCAATCTGTTCGGGCAACGCCCTAGGGTGAAGCCTAGGTTGCCCGGAAAGTAGAAATGACCATAACTTTCATACTGGTTGTAATTATTCGTTTTATATGGTGGAAAAACTGTTGTATTTATATTGTATTTTATGCTTCTGGCGTTGACTTCTAAGGCCCTAACTATTCGATCAGGTGGAGCAACGCCCTAGAGTGAAGCCTAGGTTGCTCGAAATGTAGAAATGACCATAACTTTCACACTGGTTGCAATTATTCGCTTTATACGATGGAAAAGCTGTTGTATTTATATCGTATTTTATGCTTCTGGCGTTGACTTCTTAGGCCCTAACTATTCCACTGGTAGCAATTATTCGTTTTATAGAATGGAAAAACTGTTCTATTTATTTTGTATTTAATGCTTCGGGCGTCGACTTCTAAGCCCCTAACTGTTTGATCTGGAGGAGCAACGCCCTTGAGTGAAGCCTAGGTTGCCCGGAACTTAGAAATGACCATAACTTTCACACTGGTTTCTATTATTCGTTTTATACGATGGAAAAACTGTTATATTTATTTTGTATTTAATGCTTCGGGCGTTGACTTCTAAGGCCCTAACTATTCGATCAGGTGGAGCAACGCCCTAGAGTGAAGCCTGGGTTGCTCGCAATGCAGAAATGACCATAACTTTCACACTGGTTGCAATTTTTCATTTTATACGATGGAAAAACTGTGGTACGTATATTGTATTTTATTCTTATGGCGTTGAATTCTAAGTCGCTAGCTATTCGATCTGGTGGAGCAACGCCCTAGAGTGAAACCTAGGTTACCCGGAACGTAGAAATGTCCAGTACTTTCATACTGTTTGCAGTTATTCCTGTTATACGATGGAAAAACTTTTGCATCTTTATTTTATTTTATGCTTCTGGCGTTCACTTCTAAGGCCCTAGCTATTCGATTTGGGGGAGCACCGCCCTAGAGTGAAGCCTAGGTTGCCCAAAACGTAGAAATGACCATAACTTCCACACTGGTTGCAATTATTCGATTATACGATGGAAAAGCTGTTGTATTTATATCGTTCTTTATGCTTCTGGCGTTGACTTCTTAGGCCCTAACTATTCCATCAGGTGGAACAACGCCCTAGGGTAAAGCCCAGATTGCGCGGAACGTAGAAATAACCATAACTTTCACACTGGTAGCTATTTTTCGTTTTATACGATGTAAAAACTGTTTTATTTATTTTGTATTTTAAGCTTCGGGCGTAGACTTCTAAGGCCCTAACTATTCTATCTGGTCGAGCAACGCCCTAGAGTGAAGCCTAGGTTGCCCGGAACGTAGAAATGACCATTACTTTCACACTGTTTGCAATTATTCCTTTTATACGATGGAAAAGCTGTTGTATTTATATCGTATTTTATGCCTCTGGCGTTGACTTCTAAGTACCTAACTATTCGATCTGGTGGAGCAGCGCCCTAGAGTGAAGCCTAGGTTGCTCGGAATGTAGAAATGACCATAACTTTCACACTGATTGCAATTATTCGTTTTATACGATGGAAAAACTGTTGCATCTTTATCGTATTTTATGCTTCTGGCGTTGACTTCTTAGGCCGTAGCTATTCGATCTGGTGGAGCAACGCCCTGGAGTGAAACCTGGTTTGCCCGGAACGCAGAAATGACCACTACTATCACACTGGTTGCAAATTATTCCTGCTACACGATGGAAAAACTGTTGTATTTTTATTGCATTTTATGCTTCTGGCGTTCACTTCTTAGGCCCTAACTATTCGATCTGGTGGAACAACGGCCCAGGGTGAAGCCTAGGCAGGCCGGAACGTTGAAATGACCATAACTTTCACACTGGTTGCAATTACTTGTTTTATACGATGGAAAAGCTGTTGTATTTATATCGTATTTTATGCTTCTGGCGTTGACTTCTTAGGCCCTAACTATTCCATCTGGTGGAACAGCGCCCTAGAGTAAAGCCCAGGTTGCGCGGAACGTAGAAATGACCATAACTTTCACACTGGTAGCAATTATTCGCTTTATACAATGGAAAAACTGTTCTATTTATATTGTATTTTATGCTTCTGGCGTTGTCTACTTAGGCACTAACTATTCGATCTTGTGGAACAACGCCCTAGAGTGAAGCCTAGGTTGCCTGGAACGGAGAAATGACCGTCACTTTCACACGGGTTGCAATTATTCCTCTTATAGGATGGAAAGTCTGTTGTATTTTTATTGTATTTTATTCTTCTGGTGTTGACTTCTTAGGCCCTAACTATTCGATCTGGTGGAACAACGCCGTAGAGTGAAGCCTAGGTTGCCCGGAACGTAGAAATGACCATTACCTTCAAACTGTTTGCAATTATTCCTTTTATACGATGGAACAGCTGTTGTATTTATATCGTATTTTATGCTTCTGGCGCTGATTTCTAAGGACCTAACTATTCGATCTGGTGGAGCAACGCCCTAGAGTGAAGCCTCGGTTGCTCGGAATGTAGAAATGACCATAACTTTCACACTGATTGCAATTATTCGTTTTATACGATGGAAAAACTGTTGCATCTTTATCGTATTTTATGCTTCTGGCGTTGACTTCTTAGGCCGTAACTATTCGATCTGGTGGAGCAACGCCCTAGAGTGAAACCTAGGTTACCCGGAACGTAGAAATGTCCAGTACTTTCATACTGTTTGCAGTTATTCCTTTTATACGATGGAAAAACTTTTGCATCTTTATTGTATTTTATGCTTCTGGCGTTGACTTCTAAGGCCCTAGCTATTCGATTTGGCGGAGCACCGCCCTAGAGTGAAGCCTAGGTTGCCCAGAACGTAGAAATGACCATAACTTCCACACTGGTTGCAATTATTCGTTTTATACGATGGAAAAGCTGTTGTATTTATATCGTTCTTTATGCTTCTGGCGTTGACTTCTTAGGCCCTAACTATTCCATCTGGTGGAACAATGCCCTAGGGTAAAGCCCAGATTGCGCGGAACATAGAAATGACCATAACTTTCACACTGGTAGCAATTTTTCGTTTTATACGATGGAAAAACTGTTTTATTTATTTTGTATTTTAAGCTTCGGGCGTTTACTTCTGAGGCCCTAACTATTCGATCTGGTGTAGCAACGCATTAGGGTGAAGCCTAGGTTGCCCGGAACGTGGAAATGACCATAACTTTCACACTGTTTGCCATTATTCGTTTTATACGATGGAAAAGCTGTTGTATTTATATCGTATTTTATGCTTCTGGCGTGGACATCTTAGGCCCCAGCTATTCCATCTGGTGGAACAACGCCCTATGGTGAAGCCTAGGTTGCCCGGCACGTAGAAATGACCATTACTTTCACACTGTTTGCAATTATTCCTGTTACACGATGGAAAAACTGTTGCACCTTTATTGAGTTTTATGCTTCGGGCGTTGACTTCTAAGGCCCTAACTATTCGATCTGGTGGAGCAATGCCCTAGAGTGAAGCCTAGGTTGCCCGGAACATAGAAATGACCAGTACTTTCACACTGGTTGCAGTTATTCGTTTTATACAATGGAACAACTGTTGTATTTATTTTGCATTTTATGCTTCGGGCGTTGACTTCTAAGGCCCTAATTATTCGATCTGGTGGAGCAACGCCCTAGAGTGAAACCTAGGTTGCCAGGAACGTAGAACATACCGTTACCTTCACACTGGTTGCAATTGTTCCTGTTATACGATGGAAAAACTGTTGCACCATTATTGTATATTACGCATGTCGCGTTGACATCTAAGGCACTAACCATTAAATCTGGTGGAGCAGGTCCCTAGAGTGAAGCCTAAGTTGCTCGGAACGTGGAAATGACCATAACTTTCACACTGGTTGCCATTATTCGTTTTCTACGATGGAAAAGCTGTTGCATTTATATCGTATTTTATGCTTCTGGCGTTGACTTCTTAGGCCCTAACTATTCCATCTGGTGGAACAACGCCCAAGAGTGATGCCTAGGGTGCCCGGAACGTAGAAATGACCATTACCTTCACGCTTGCTGCAATTGTTCCTGTTATAAGATGAAAAAACTGTTGTACTTTTATTGCATTTTATGCTTCAGTCGTTGACTTCTACGGCCGTAGCTATTCGATGTGGTGGAGTAATGCCCTAGAGTGAAACCTGGGTTACCCGGATCGTAGAAATGACCATCACTTTCACACTGGTTGCAATTATTCCTGTTATACAATGGAAAAGCTGTTGTATTTTTATTTCATTTTATGCTTCGGGCATTGACTTCTAAGGCCCTAACTATTCAATCTGCTGGAGCAACGCCCTAGGGTGAAGCCTAGGTTGCTAGGAAAGTAGAAATGACCGTAAGTTTCATCCTGGTTGCAATTATTCGTTTTATACGATGGATAAACTGTTGTATTTATATTGTATTTTATGCTTCTGGCGTTCACTTCTTAGGCCCTAACTATTCGATCTGGTGGAACAACGCCCTAGGGTGAAACCTAGGTTACCCGGTACGTAGAAATGACAAGTGCTTTCATACTGTTTGCAGTTATTCCTGTTATACTATGGAAAAACTTTTGCATCTTTATTGTATTTTATGCTTCTGGCGTTGACTTCTAAGGCCCTAGCTATTCGATTTGGTGGAGCAACGCCCTAGAGTGAAACCTAGGTTGCCAGGAACGTAGAAATGACCTGTACTTTCAAACTGTTTGCAGTTATTCCTGTTATACGATGGAACAACTGTTGCATCTTTATTGTATTTTATGCTTCTGGCGTTGACTTCTTAGGCCCTAACTGTTCCATTTGGTGGAACAACGCCCAAGAGTGATGCCTAGGGTGCCCGGAACGTAGAAATGACCATTACCTTCACGCTTGCTGCAATTATTCCTGTTATACGAAGAAAAAGCTGTTGTACTTTTATTGCATTTTATGCTTCAGTCGTTGACTTCTACGGCCGTAGCTATTCGATGTGGTGGAGTAATGCCCTAGAGTGAAACCTGGGTTACCCGGATCGTAGAAATGACCATCACTTTCACACTTGTTGCAATTATTCCTGCTATACAATGGAAAAGCTATTGTATTTTTATTTCATTTTATGCTTCGGGCATTGACTTCTAAGGCCCTAACTATTCAATCTGTTGGAGCAACGCCCTAGGGTGAAGCCTAGGTTGTTCGGAAAGTAGAAATGACCATAAGTTTCGTACTGGTTGCAATTATTCGTTTTATACGATGGAAAGACTGTTGTATTTATATTGTATTTTACGCTTCCGGCGTTGACTTCTAAGGCACTAACCATTCGATCTGGTGGAGCAACGCCCTAGAGTGAAGCCTAGATAGCCCGGAACGTAGAATTGGCCATCACTTTCAAACTGGTTGCAATTAATCCTGTTATACGATGGAAAAACTGTTGTATTTTTATTGCCTTTTATGCTTCGGGCGTTGACTTCTAAGGCCCTAACTATTCAATCTGTTGGAGCAACGCCCTAGGGTGGAGCCCATGTTGCCCGGGATGTAGAAATGACGTTAACTTTCATACTGGTTGCAATTATTCGTTTTATACGATGGAAAAACTGTTCTATTTATTTTGTATTTAATGCTTCGGGCGTGGGCTTCTAAGACCCTAAATGTTTGATCTGGTGGAGCAACGCCCCAGAGTGAAGCCTAGGTTGCCCGGAACGTAGAAGTGACCATAACTTTCACACTGGTTGCTATTATTCGTTTTATACGATGGAAAAACTGTTATATTTATTTTGTATTTTATGCTTCGGGCGTTGACTTCTAAGGCCCTAACTGTTTGATGTGGTGGAGCAACGCCCTAGAGTGAAGCTCAGGTTGCCCGGAACGTAGAAATGACCATAACTTTCACACTGGTTCCTATTATTCGATATAAACGATGGAAAATCAGTTATATTTATATTGTATTTTATGCTTCTGGCGTTCACTTCTTAGGCCCTAACTATTCGATCTGGTCGAACAACGCCCTAGAGTGAAGCCTAGGTTGCCCGGAACGTAGAAATGATCATTACCTTCACGCTTGTTGCAATTATTCCTGTTATACGATGAAAAAACTGTTGCATTTTTATTGCATTTTTTGCTTCAGGCGTTGACTTCTAAGGCCGTAGCTATTCGATGTGGTGGAGCAACGCCCTAGAGTGAAGCCTAGATTGCCCGGAACGTAGAAATGACCATAACTTTCACACTGGTTGCTATCTTTCGTTTTATACGATGGAAAGACTGTTATATTTATATTGTATTTTATGCTTCTGGCGTTGACTTCTTAGGCCCTAACTATTCAATCTGGTGGATCAACGCCCTAGGGGGAAGCGTAGGTTGCCCGGAAAGTAGAAATGACCATAACTTTCACACTGGTAGCAATTATTCATTTTATACGATGGAAAAACTGTTCTATTTATTTTGTATTTTATGCTTCGGGCGTTGACTTCTAAGGCCCTGACTATTCCATCTGGTGGAACAACGCCCTAGGGTCAAGCCCAGGTTGCGCGGAACGCAGAGATGACCATAACTTTCACACTGGTAGCAATTATTCGTTTTATACGATGGAAAAACTGTTTTATTTATTTTGTATTTTATGCTTCGGGCGTTGACTTCTGAGGCCCTAACTATACGACCTGGTGGAGCAACGCCCTAGAGTGAAGCCTAGATTGCCCGGAACGTAGAAATGAGCATAACTTTCACACTGGTTGCTATCTTTCGTTTTATACGATGGAACGACTGTTATATTTATATTGTATTTTATGCTTCTGGCGTTGACATCTTAGGCCCTAACTACTCGATCTGGTGGAACAACGCCCTAGGGTGAAGCCTAGGTTGCCGGGAAAGTAGAAATGACCATAACTTTCACACTGGTTGCAATTATCCGTTTTATACGATGGAAAAGCTATGGCATCTTTATTGTATTTCATTCATCTGGGGCTGACTTCTAAGGCCGTAGCTATTAGATGTGGTGGAGCAACGCCCTAGGGTGACGCCTAGGTTGCCCGGAACGTAGAAATGACCATTACTTTCACAATGTTTGTAATTATTCATTATATACGATGGAAAATCTGTTTTATTTTTGTTGTATTTTATGCTTCTGGCGTTGACTTCTTAGGCCCTAACTATTTGATCTGGTGGAGCACCGCCGTAGAGTGAAGCCTAGGTTGTCCGGAACGTAGAAATGACCATAACTTCCACACTGGTTGCAATTATTCGTTTTACACGATGGAAAAGCTGTAGTATTTATATCGTATTTTATGCTTCTGGCGTTGACTTCTTAGGCCCTAACTATTCCATCTGGTGGAACAACGCCCTAGGGTAAAGCCCAGGTTGCGCGGAACGCAGAAATGACCATAACTTTCACACTGGTAGCAATTATTCGTTTTATACGATGGAAAAACAGTTTTATTTATTTTGTATTTTGTGCATCGGGCGTTGACTTCTGAGGCCCTAACTATTCGATCTGGTGGAGCAACGCCCTAGAGTGAAGCCTAGGTTGCCCGGAACGTAGAAATGACCATAACTTTCACGCTGGTTGCTATCTTTCGTTTTATACGATGGAAAGACTGTTATATTTATATTGTATTTTATGCTTCTGGCGTTGACTTCTTAGGACCTAACTATTCGATCTGGTGGAACAACGCCCTAGGGTGAAGCCTAGGTTGCCGGGAAAGTAGAAATGACCATAACTTTCACACTGGTTGCAATTATTCGTCTTATACGATGGAAAAGCTGTGGCATCTTTATTGTATTTTATTCATCTGGGGCTGACTTCTAAGGCCGTAGCTATTAGATGTGGTGGAGCAACGCCCTAGGGTGAAGACTAGGTTGCCCGGGACATGGAAATGACCATTACTTTCGGACTGTTTGCAAATATACATTATATACGATGGAAAAGCTGTTGTATTTAATTGTATTTTATACTTCTGGCGTTGACTTCTTAGGCACTATCTATTTAATCTGGTAGAGCACCGCCCTAGAGTGAAGCATAGGTAGCCCGGAACGTAGAAATGACCATAACTTTCACACCGGTAGCAACTATTCGTTTTATACGATGGAAAAACTGCTCTATTTATTTTGTATTTTATACTTCGGGCGTTGACTTCTGAGGCCCTAACTATTCAATCTGTTCGTGCAACGCCCTAGGGTGAAGCCTAGGTTGCCCGGAAAGTAGAAATGACCATAACTTTCACACTGGTTTCTATTATTCGTTTTATACGATGGAAAAACTGTTATATTTATTTTGTATTTAATGCTTCGGGCGTTGACTTCTAAGGCCCTAACTAATCGATCAGGTGGAGCAACGCCCTAGAGTGAAGCCTGGGTTGCTCGCAATGCAGAAATGACCATAACTTTCACACTGGTTGCAATTTTTCATTTTATACGATGGAAAAACTGTGGTACGTATATTGTATTTTATTCTTATGGCGTTGAATTCTAAGTCGCTAGCTATTCGATCTGGTGGAGCAACGCCCTAGAGTGAAACCTAGGTTACCCGGAACGTAGAAATGTCCAGTACTTTCATACTGTTTGCAGTTAGTCCTGTTATACGATGGAAAAACTTTTGCATCTTTATTTTATTTTATGCTTCTGGCGTTCACTTCTAAGGCCCTAGCTATTCGATTTGGGGGAGCACCGCCCTAGAGTGAAGCCTAGGTTGCCCAGAACGTAGAAATGACCATAACTTCCACACTGGTTGCAATTATTCGTTTTATACGATGGAAAAGCTGTTGTATTTATATCGTTCTTTATGCTTCTGGCGTTGACTTCTTAGGCCCTAACTATTCCATCTGGTGGAACAACGCCCTAGGGTAAAGCCCAGATTGCGCGGAACGTAGAAATAACCATAACTTTCATACTGGTAGCTATTTTTCGTTTTATACGATGGAAAATCTGTTTTATTTATTTTGTATTTTAAGCTTCGGGCGTTGACTTCTAAGGCCCTAACTATTCGATCTGGTCGAGCAACGCCCTAGAGTGAAGCCTAGGTTGCCCGGAACGTAGAAATGACCATTACTTTCACACTGTTTGCAATTATTCCTTTTATACGATGGAAAAGCTGTTGTATTTATATCGTATTTTATGCCTCTGGCGTTGACTTCTAAGGACCTAACTATTCGATCTGGTGGAGCAGCGCCCTAGAGTGAAGCCTAGGTCGCTCGGAATGTAGAAATGACCATAACTTTCACACTGATTGCAATTATTCGTTTTATACGATGGAAAAACTGTTGCATCTTTATCGTATTTTATGCTTCTGGCGTTGACTTCTTAGGCCGTAGCTATTCGATCTGGTGGAGCAACGCCCTGGAGTGAAACCTGGTTTGCCCGGAACGCAGAAATGACCACTACTATCACACTGGTTGCAAATTATTCCTGCTATACGATGGAAAAACTGTTGTATTTTTATTGCATTTTATGCTTCTGGCGTTCACTTCTTAGGCCCTAACTATTCGATCTGGTGGAACAACGGCCCAGGGTGAAGCCTAGGCAGCCCGGAACGTTGAAATGACCATAACTTTCACACTGGTTGCAATTACTTGTTTTATACGATGGAAAAGCTGTTGTATTTATATCGTATTTTATGCTTCTGACGTTGACTTCTTAGGCCCTAACTATTCCATCTGGTGGAACAGCGCCCTAGAGTAAAGCCCAGGTTGCGCGGAACGTAGAAATGACCATAACTTTCACACTGGTAGCAATTATTCGCTTTATACAATGGAAAAACTGTTCTATTTATATTGTATTTTATGCTTCTGGCGTTGTCTACTTAGGCACTAACTAGTCGATCTTGTGGAACAACGCCCTAGAGTGAAGCCTAGGTTGCCTGGAACGGAGAAATGACCGTCACTTTCACACGGGTTGCAATTATTCCTCTTATAGGATGGAAAGTCTGTTGTATTTATATCGTATTTTATGCTTCTGGCGTTGACTTCTTAGGCCCTAACTATTCCATCTGGTGGAACAACGCCCTAGGGTAAAGCCCAGATTGCGCGGAACGTAGAAATGACCATAACTTTCACACTGGTAGCAATTTTTCGTTTTATACGATGGAAAAACTGTTTTATTTATTTTGTATTTTAAGCTTCGGGCGTTTACTTCTGAGGCCCTAACTATTCGATCTGGTGGAGCAACGCCCTAGAGTGAAGCCTAGGTTGCCCGGAACGTAGAAATGACCATTACTTTCACACTGTTTGCAATTATTCCTTTTATACGATGGAAAAGCTGTGGTATTTATATCGTATTTTATGCTTCGGGCGTTGACTTCTAGGGACCTAACTATTCGATCTGGTGGAGCAGCGCCCTAGAGTGAAGCCTAGGTTGCTCGGAATGTAGAAATGACCATAACTTTCACACTGATTGCAACTATTCGCTTTATACGATGGAAAAACTGTTGCATCTTTATCGTATTTTATGCTTCTGGCGTTGACTTCTTAGGCCGTAACTATTCGATCTGGTGGAGCAACGCCCTGGAGTGAAACCTGGGTTGCCCGGAACGTAGAAATGACCACTACTATCACACTGGTTGCAAATTATTCCTGCTATACGATGGAACAGCTGTTGTATTTATATCGTATTTTATGCTTCGGGCGTTGACTTCTAAGGCGCTAACTATTCGATCTGGTGGAGCAACGCCCTAGAGTGTAGCCTAGGTTGCCCGGAACGTACAAATGACCATTACATTCACACTGGTTGCAATTATTCCTGTTATACGATGGAACAACTGTTGCGTCTTTATCGTATTTTATGCTTCTGGCGTTGACTTCTTAGTCCCTAACTATTCGATCTGGTGGAGCATCGTCCTGGAGTGAAGCCTAGGTTGCCCGTAACGTAGAAATGACCATAACATTCACACTGGTTACCATTATTCGTTTTATACGATGGAAAAGCTGTTGTATTTGTACCGTATTTTATGCTTCTGGCGCTGACTTCTTAGGCCCTAACTATTCCATTTGGTGGAACAACGCCCAAGAGTGATGCCTAGGGTGCCCGGAACGTAGAAATGACCATTACCTTCACGCTTGCTGCAATCGTTCCTGTTATAAGATGAAAAAACTGTTGTACTTTTATTGCATTTTATGCTTCAGTCGTTGACTTCTACGGCCGTAGCTATTCGATGTGGTGGAGTAATGCCCTAGAGTGAAACCTGGGTTACCCGGATCGTAGAAATGACCATCACTTTCACACTGGTTGCAATTATTCCTGTTATACAAAGGAAAAGCTGTTGTATTTATATTGTATTTTATGCTTCTGGTGTTCACTTCTTAGGCCCTAACTATTCGATCTGGTGGATCAACGCCCTAGGGTGAAACCTAGGTTACCCGGTACGTAGAAATGACAAGAGCTTTCGTACTGTTTGCAGTTATTCCTGTTATACGATGGAAAAACTTTTGCATCTTTATTGTATTTTATGCTTCTGGCGTTGACTTCTAAGGCCCTAGCTGTTCGATTTGGTGGAGCAACGCCCTAGAGTGAAACCTAGGTTGCCAGGAACGTAGAAATGACCTGTACTTTCACACTGTTTGCAGTTATTCCTGTTATACGATGGAACAACTGTTGCATCTTTATTGTATTTTATGCTTCTGGCGTTGACTTCTTAGGCCCTAACTGTTCCATTTGGTGGAACAACGCCCAAGAGTGATGCCTAGGGTGCCCGGAACGTAGAAATGACCATTACCTTCACGCTTGCTGCAATTATTCCTGTTATACGATGAAAAAGCTGTTGTACTTTTATTGTATATTATGCTTCAGTCGTTGACTTCTACGGCCGTAGCTATTCGATGTGGTGGAGTAATGCCCTAGAGTGAAACCTGGGTTACCCGGATCGTAGAAATGACCATCACTTTCACACTTGTTGCAATTATTCCTGCTATACAATGGAAAAGCTATTGTATTTTTATTTCATTTTATGCTTCGGGCATTGACTTCTAAGGCCCTAACTATTCAATCTGTTGGAGCAACGCCCTAGGGTGAAGCCTAGGTTGTTCGGAAAGTAGAAATGACCATAAGTTTCGTACTGGTTGCAATTATTCGTTTTATACGATGGAATAACTGTTGTATTTATATTGTATTTAAGCTTCCGGCGTTGACTTCTAAGGCACTAACCATTCGATCTGGTGGAGCAACGCCCTAGAGTGAAGCCTAGATTGCCCGGAACGTAGAATTGGCCATCACTTTCAAACTGGTTGCAATTAATCCTGTTATACGATGGAAGAACTGTTGTATTTTTATTGCCTTTTATGCTTCGGGCGTTGACTTCTAAGGCCCTAACTATTCAATCTGTTGGAGCAACGCCCTAGGGTGAAGCCTATGTTGCCCGGGAAGTAGAAATGACGTTAACTTTCATACTGGTTGCAATTATTCGTTTTATACGATGGAAAAACTGTTCTATTTATTTTGTATTTAATGCTTCGGGCGTGGGCTTCTAAGGCACTAACTGTTTGATCTGGTGGAGCAACGCCCTAGAGTGAAGCCTAGGTTGCCCGGAACGTAGAAGTGACCATAACTTTCACACTGGTTGCTATTATTCGTTTTTTACGATGGAAAAACTGTTATATTTATTTTGTATTTTATGCTTCGGGCGTTGACTTCTAAGGCCCTAACTGTTTGATGTGGTGGAGCAACGCCCTAGAGTGAAGCTCAGGTTGCCCGGAACGTAGAAATGACCATAACTTTCACACTGGTTCCTATTATTCGATATAAACGATGGAAAATCAGTTATATTTATATTGTATTTTATGCTTCTGGCGTTCACTTCTTAGGCCCTAACTATTCGATCTGGTGGAACAACGCCCTAGAGTGAAGCCTAGGTTGCCCGGAACGTAGAAATGATCATTACCTTCACGCTTGTTGCAATTATTCCTGTTATACGATGAAAAAACTGTTGCAATTTTATTGCATTTTTTGCTTCAGGCGTTGACTTCTAAGGCCGTAGCTATTCGATGTGGTGGAGCAACGCCCTAGAGTGACGCCTAGGTTGCCCGGCACGTAGAAATGACCATTACTTTCACAATGTTTGCAATTATTCATTTTATGCGATGGTAAACTGTTGTACTTATATTGCATTTTATTCTTCTGGCGTTGACTTCTTAGGCCCTAACTACTCGATCTGGTGGAACAACGCCCTAGAGTGAAGCCTAGCTTGCCAGGAACGTAGAAATGACCATTACTTTCACACTGTTTGCAAATATACATTATATACGATGGAAAGGCTGTTGTATTTATATTGTATTTTGTGCTTCTGGCGTTGACTTCTTAGGCCCTAACTATTTAACCAGGCGGAGCACCACCCTAGAGTGAAGCCTAGGTTGCCCGGAACGTAGAACATACCATTACCATCACACTGGTTGCAATTATTCCTGTCATACGATGGAAGAACTGTTGCATCTTTATTGTATTTTATGCTTCTGGCGTTGACTTCTTAGGCCCTAACTATTCCATCAGGTGGAACAACGCCCTAGGGTGAAGCCTATGTTGCCCGGAACGTAGAAATGACCAACACTTTCACACTGGTAACAATTATTCGTTTTATACATGGAAAAGTTGTTATATATATATTGCATTTTATGCTTCTGGCATTGAATTCTAAGTCCCTAGCTATTCGATCTGGTGGAGCAACGCCCTAGAGTGAAGCCTAGGTTGCCCGGAACGTAGATATGACCATTGCTTTCACAATGTATGCAATTATTCATTTTATTCGGTGGAAAAACTGTTGTACTTAGATTGTATTTTATGCTTCTGGCGTTGACTTCTTAGGCCCCAACTATTGGATCTGGTGGTGCAACGCCCTAGAGTAAAGCCTAGGTTGCCCGGAACGTACAAATGACCATAACTTTCACACTGGTTACCATTATTCGTTTTATACGATGGAAAAGCTGTTGTATTTATATCGTATTTTATGCTTCTGGCGCTGACAACCTTAGGCCCTAACTATTCCATCTGGTGGAACAACGCCCTAGGGTGAAGCCTAGGTTGCCCGGAACGTAGAAATGACCAACTATTCCACACTGGTAGCAATTATTCGTTTTATACATGGAAAAGCTGTTATATATATATATTGCATTTAATGCTTCTGGCATTGAATTCTAAGTCCCTACCTATTCGATCTGGTGGACCAACGCCCTAGAGTGAAGCCTAGGTTGCCCGGAACGTGGTTATGACCATATCTTTCACAATCGTTGCAATTATTCCTGTTATACGATGGTAAAACTGTTGTATTTTTGCCGTATTGTATGCTTCAGGCGATGACTTCTAAGGCCCTAACTATTCGATCTGGTGTAGCAACGCATTAGGGTGAAGCCTAGGTTGCCCGGAACGTGGAAATGACCATAACTTTCACACTGTTTGCCATTATTCGTTTTATACGATGGAAAAGCTGTTGTATTTATATCGTATTTTATGCTTCTGGCGTTGACATCTTAGGCCCCAGCTATTCCATCTGGTGGAACAACGCCCTATGGTGAGGCCTAGGTTGCCCGGAACGTAGAAATGACCATTACTTTCACACTGTTTGCAATTATTCCTGTTACACGATGGAAAAACTGTTGCACCTTTATTGAGTTTTATGCTTCGGGCGTTGACTTCTAAGGCCCTAACTATTCGATCTGGTGGAGCAGTGCCCTAGAGTGAAGCCTAGGTTGCCCGGAACATAGAAATGACCAGTACTTTCACACTGGTTGCAGTTATTCGTTTTATACAATGGAACAACTGTTGTATTTATTTTGCATTTTATGCTTCGGGCGTTGACTTCTAAGGCCCTAGCTATTCGATCTGGTCGAGCAACGCCCTAGAGTGAAGCCTAGGTTGCCCGGAACGTAGAAGATACCGTTACATTCACACTGGTTGCAATTGTTCCTGTTATACGATGGAAAAACTGTTGCACCATTATTGTATTTTACGCATGTGGCGTTGACATCTAAGGCACTAACCATTCGATCTGGTGGAGCAAGTCCCTAGAGTGAAGCCTAAGTTGCTCGGAACGTGGAAATGACCATAACTTTCACACTGGTTGCCATTATTCGTTTTCTACGATGGAAAAGCTGTTGCATTTATATCGTATTTTATGCTTCTGGCGTTGACTTCTTAGGCCCTAACTATTCCATCTGTTGGAACAACGCCCAAGAGTGATGCCTAGGGTGCCCGGAACGTAGAAATGACCATTACCTTCACGCTTGCTGCAATTGTTCCTGTTATAAGATGAAAAAACTGTTGTACTTTTATTGCATTTTATGCTTCAGTCGTTGACTTCTACGGCCGTAGCTATTCGATGTGGTGGAGTAATGCCCTAGAGTGAAACCTGGGTTACCCGGATCGTAGAAATGACCATCACTTTCACACTGGTTGCAATTATTCCTGTTATACAATGGAAAAGCTGTTGTATTTTTATTTCATTTTATGCTTCGGGCATTGACTTCTAAGGCCCTGACTATTCAATCTGCTGGAGCAACGCCCTAGGGTGAAGCCTAGGTTGCTCGGAAAGTAGAAATGACCATAAGTTTCATACTGGTTGCAATTATTCGTTTTATACGATGGATAAACTGTTGTACTTATATTGTATTTTATGCTTCTGGCGTTCACTTCTTAGGCCCTAACTATTCGATCTGGTGGAACAACGCCCTAGGGTGAAACCTAGGTTACCCGGTACGTAGAAATGAAAAGTGCTTTCATACTGTTTGCAGTTATTCCTGTTATACGATGGAAAAACTTTGCCATCTTTATTGTATTTTATGCTTCTGGCGTTGACTTCTAAGGCCCTAGCTATTCGATTTGGTGGAGCAACGCCCTAGAGTGAAACCTAGGTTGCCAGGAACGTAGAAATGACCTGTACTTTCACACTGTTTGCAGTTATTCCTGTTATACGATGGAACAACTGTTGCATCTTTATTGTATTTGATGCTTCTGGCGTTGACTTCTTAGGCCCTGACTGTTCCATTTGGTGGAACAACGCCCAAGAGTGATGCCTAGGGTGCCCGGAACGTAGAAATGACCATTACCTTCACGCTTGCTGCAATTATTCCTGTTATACGATGAAAAAGCTATTGTACTTTTATTGCATTTTATGCTTCAGTCGTTGACTTCTACGGCAGTAGCTATTCGATGTGGTGGAGTAATGCCCTAGAGTGAAACCTGGGTTACCCGGATCGTAGAAATGACCATCACTTTCACACTTGTTGCAATTATTCCTGCTATACAATGGAAAAGCTATTGTATTTTTATTTCATTTTATGCTTCGGGCATTGACTTCTAAGGCCCTAACTATTCGATCTGGTGGAACAACGCCCTACAGTGTAGCCTAGGTTGCCCGGAACGTAGAACATACCATTACCTTCACACTGGTTGCAATTATTCCTGTCATACGATGGAAAAACTGTTGCATCTTTATTGTATTTTATCCTTCTGGCGTTGACTTCTTAGGCCCTAACTATTCTATCAGGTGGAACAACGCCCTAGGGTGAAGCCTATGCTGCCCGGAACGTAGAAATGACCAACACTTTCACACTGGTAACAATTATTCGTTTTATACATGGAAAAGCTGTTATATATATATTGCATTTTATGCTTCTGGCATTGAATTCTAAGTCCCTAGCTATTCGATCTGGTGGAGCAACGCCCTAGAGTGAAGCCTAGGTTGCCCGGAACGTAGATATGACCATTGCTTTCACAATGTATGCAATTATTCATTTTATTCGGTGGAAAAACTGTTGTACTTAGATTGTATTTTATGCTTCTGGCGTTGACTTCTTAGGCCCCAACTATTCGATCTGGTGGAGCAACGCGCTAGAGTGAAGCCTAGGTTGCCCGGAACGTACAAATGACCATAACTTTTACACTGGTTACCATTATTCGTTTTATACGATGGAAAAGCTGTTGTATTTATATCGTATTTTATGCTTCTGGCGCTGACTTCTGAGGCCCTAACTATTCAATCTGTTCGTGCAACGCCCTAGGGTGAAGCCTAGGTTGCCCGGAAAGTAGAAATGACCATAACTTTCACACTGGTTTCTATTATTCGTTTTATACGATGGAAAAACTGTTATATTTATTTTGTATTTAATGCTTCGGGCGTTGACTTCTAAGGCCCTAACTAATCGATCAGGTGGAGCAACGCCCTAGAGTGAAGCCTGGGTTGCTCGCAATGCAGAAATGACCATAACTTTCACACTGGTTGCAATTTTTCATTTTATACGATGGAAAAACTGTGGTACGTATATTGTATTTTATTCTTATGGCGTTGAATTCTAAGTCGCTAGCTATTCGATCTGGTGGAGCAACGCCCTAGAGTGAAACCTAGGTTACCCGGAACGTAGAAATGTCCAGTACTTTCATACTGTTTGCAGTTAGTCCTGTTATACGATGGAAAAACTTTTGCATCTTTATTTTATTTTATGCTTCTGGCGTTCACTTCTAAGGCCCTAGCTATTCGATTTGGGGGAGCACCGCCCTAGAGTGAAGCCTAGGTTGCCCAGAACGTAGAAATGACCATAACTTCCACACTGGTTGCAATTATTCGTTTTATACGATGGAAAAGCTGTTGTATTTATATCGTTCTTTATGCTTCTGGCGTTGACTTCTTAGGCCCTAACTATTCCATCTGGTGGAACAACGCCCTAGGGTAAAGCCCAGATTGCGCGGAACGTAGAAATAACCATAACTTTCATACTGGTAGCTATTTTTCGTTTTATACGATGGAAAATCTGTTTTATTTATTTTGTATTTTAAGCTTCGGGCGTTGACTTCTAAGGCCCTAACTATTCGATCTGGTCGAGCAACGCCCTAGAGTGAAGCCTAGGTTGCCCGGAACGTAGAAATGACCATTACTTTCACACTGTTTGCAATTATTCCTTTTATACGATGGAAAAGCTGTTGTATTTATATCGTATTTTATGCCTCTGGCGTTGACTTCTAAGGACCTAACTATTCGATCTGGTGGAGCAGCGCCCTAGAGTGAAGCCTAGGTCGCTCGGAATGTAGAAATGACCATAACTTTCACACTGATTGCAATTATTCGTTTTATACGATGGAAAAACTGTTGCATCTTTATCGTATTTTATGCTTCTGGCGTTGACTTCTTAGGCCGTAGCTATTCGATCTGGTGGAGCAACGCCCTGGAGTGAAACCTGGTTTGCCCGGAACGCAGAAATGACCACTACTATCACACTGGTTGCAAATTATTCCTGCTATACGATGGAAAAACTGTTGTATTTTTATTGCATTTTATGCTTCTGGCGTTCACTTCTTAGGCCCTAACTATTCGATCTGGTGGAACAACGGCCCAGGGTGAAGCCTAGGCAGCCCGGAACGTTGAAATGACCATAACTTTCACACTGGTTGCAATTACTTGTTTTATACGATGGAAAAGCTGTTGTATTTATATCGTATTTTATGCTTCTGACGTTGACTTCTTAGGCCCTAACTATTCCATCTGGTGGAACAGCGCCCTAGAGTAAAGCCCAGGTTGCGCGGAACGTAGAAATGACCATAACTTTCACACTGGTAGCAATTATTCGCTTTATACAATGGAAAAACTGTTCTATTTATATTGTATTTTATGCTTCTGGCGTTGTCTACTTAGGCACTAACTAGTCGATCTTGTGGAACAACGCCCTAGAGTGAAGCCTAGGTTGCCTGGAACGGAGAAATGACCGTCACTTTCACACGGGTTGCAATTATTCCTCTTATAGGATGGAAAGTCTGTTGTATTTTTATTGTATTTTATTCTTCTGGTGTTGACTTCTTAGGCCCTAACTATTCGATCTGGTGGAACAACGCCGTAGAGTGAAGCCTAGGTTGCCCGGAACGTAGAAATGACCATTACCTTCACACTGTTTGCAATTATTCCTTTTATACGATGGAACAGCTGTTGTATTTATATCGTATTTTATGCTTCTGGCGCTGATTTCTAAGGACCTAACTATTCGATCTGGTGGAGCAACGCCCTAGAGTGAAGCCTCGGTTGCTCGGAATGTAGAAATGACCATAACTTTCACACTGATTGCAATTATTCGTTTTATACGATGGAAAAACTGTTGCATCTTTATCGTATTTTATGCTTCTGGCGTTGACTTTTTAGGCCGTAACTATTCGATCTGGTGGAGCAACGCCCTAGAGTGAAACCTAGGTTACCCGGAACGTAGAAATGTCCAGTACTTTCATACTGTTTGCAGTTATTCCTTTTATACGATGGAAAAACTTTTGCATCTTTATTGTATTTTATGCTTCTGGCGTTGACTTCTAAGGCCCTAGCTATTCGATTTGGCGGAGCACCGCCCTAGAGTGAAGCCTAGGTTGCCCAGAACGTAGAAATGACCATAACTTCCACACTGGTTGCAATTATTCGTTTTATACGATGGAAAAGCTGTTGTATTTATATCGTTCATTATGCTTCTGGCGTTGACTTCTTAGGCCCTAACTATTCCATCTGGTGGAACAACGCCCTAGGGTAAAGCCCAGATTGCGCGGAACGTAGAAATGACCATAACTTTCACACTGGTAGCAATTTTTCGTTTTATACGATGGAAAAACTGTTTTATTTATTTTGTATTTTAAGCTTCGGGCGTTTACTTCTGAGGCCCTAACTATTCGATCTGGTGGAGCAACGCCCTAGAGTGAAGCCTAGGTTGCCCGGAACGTAGAAATGACCATTACTTTCACACTGTTTGCAATTATTCCTTTTATACGATGGAAAAGCTGTGGTATTTATATCGTATTTTATGCTTCGGGCGTTGACTTCTAGGGACCTAACTATTCGATCTGGTGGAGCAGCGCCCTAGAGTGAAGCCTAGGTTGCTCGGAATGTAGAAATGACCATAACTTTCACACTGATTGCAACTATTCGCTTTATACGATGGAAAAACTGTTGCATCTTTATCGTATTTTATGCTTCTGGCGTTGACTTCTTAGGCCGTAACTATTCGATCTGGTGGAGCAACGCCCTGGAGTGAAACCTGGGTTGCCCGGAACGTAGAAATGACCACTACTATCACACTGGTTGCAAATTATTCCTGCTATACGATGGAACAGCTGTTGTATTTATATCGTATTTTATGCTTCGGGCGTTGACTTCTAAGGCGCTAACTATTCGATCTGGTGGAGCAACGCCCTAGAGTGTAGCCTAGGTTGCCCGGAACGTACAAATGACCATTACATTCACACTGGTTGCAATTATTCCTGTTATACGATGGAACAACTGTTGCGTCTTTATCGTATTTTATGCTTCTGGCGTTGACTTCTTAGTCCCTAACTATTCGATCTGGTGGAGCATCGTCCTGGAGTGAAGCCTAGGTTGCCCGTAACGTAGAAATGACCATAACATTCACACTGGTTACCATTATTCGTTTTATACGATGGAAAAGCTGTTGTATTTGTACCGTATTTTATGCTTCTGGCGCTGACTTCTTAGGCCCTAACTATTCCATTTGGTGGAACAACGCCCAAGAGTGATGCCTAGGGTGCCCGGAACGTAGAAATGACCATTACCTTCACGCTTGCTGCAATCGTTCCTGTTATAAGATGAAAAAACTGTTGTACTTTTATTGCATTTTATGCTTCAGTCGTTGACTTCTACGGCCGTAGCTATTCGATGTGGTGGAGTAATGCCCTAGAGTGAAACCTGGGTTACCCGGATCGTAGAAATGACCATCACTTTCACACTGGTTGCAATTATTCCTGTTATACAAAGGAAAAGCTGTTGTATTTATATTGTATTTTATGCTTCTGGTGTTCACTTCTTAGGCCCTAACTATTCGATCTGGTGGATCAACGCCCTAGGGTGAAACCTAGGTTACCCGGTACGTAGAAATGACAAGAGCTTTCGTACTGTTTGCAGTTATTCCTGTTATACGATGGAAAAACTTTTGCATCTTTATTGTATTTTATGCTTCTGGCGTTGACTTCTAAGGCCCTAGCTGTTCGATTTGGTGGAGCAACGCCCTAGAGTGAAACCTAGGTTGCCAGGAACGTAGAAATGACCTGTACTTTCACACTGTTTGCAGTTATTCCTGTTATACGATGGAACAACTGTTGCATCTTTATTGTATTTTATGCTTCTGGCGTTGACTTCTTAGGCCCTAACTGTTCCATTTGGTGGAACAACGCCCAAGAGTGATGCCTAGGGTGCCCGGAACGTAGAAATGACCATTACCTTCACGCTTGCTGCAATTATTCCTGTTATACGATGAAAAAGCTGTTGTACTTTTATTGTATATTATGCTTCAGTCGTTGACTTCTACGGCCGTAGCTATTCGATGTGGTGGAGTAATGCCCTAGAGTGAAACCTGGGTTACCCGGATCGTAGAAATGACCATCACTTTCACACTTGTTGCAATTATTCCTGCTATACAATGGAAAAGCTATTGTATTTTTATTTCATTTTATGCTTCGGGCATTGACTTCTAAGGCCCTAACTATTCAATCTGTTGGAGCAACGCCCTAGGGTGAAGCCTAGGTTGTTCGGAAAGTAGAAATGACCATAAGTTTCGTACTGGTTGCAATTATTCGTTTTATACGATGGAATAACTGTTGTATTTATATTGTATTTAAGCTTCCGGCGTTGACTTCTAAGGCACTAACCATTCGATCTGGTGGAGCAACGCCCTAGAGTGAAGCCTAGATTGCCCGGAACGTAGAATTGGCCATCACTTTCAAACTGGTTGCAATTAATCCTGTTATACGATGGAAGAACTGTTGTATTTTTATTGCCTTTTATGCTTCGGGCGTTGACTTCTAAGGCCCTAACTATTCAATCTGTTGGAGCAACGCCCTAGGGTGAAGCCTATGTTGCCCGGGAAGTAGAAATGACGTTAACTTTCATACTGGTTGCAATTATTCGTTTTATACGATGGAAAAACTGTTCTATTTATTTTGTATTTAATGCTTCGGGCGTGGGCTTCTAAGGCACTAACTGTTTGATCTGGTGGAGCAACGCCCTAGAGTGAAGCCTAGGTTGCCCGGAACGTAGAAGTGACCATAACTTTCACACTGGTTGCTATTATTCGTTTTTTACGATGGAAAAACTGTTATATTTATTTTGTATTTTATGCTTCGGGCGTTGACTTCTAAGGCCCTAACTGTTTGATGTGGTGGAGCAACGCCCTAGAGTGAAGCTCAGGTTGCCCGGAACGTAGAAATGACCATAACTTTCACACTGGTTCCTATTATTCGATATAAACGATGGAAAATCAGTTATATTTATATTGTATTTTATGCTTCTGGCGTTCACTTCTTAGGCCCTAACTATTCGATCTGGTGGAACAACGCCCTAGAGTGAAGCCTAGGTTGCCCGGAACGTAGAAATGATCATTACCTTCACGCTTGTTGCAATTATTCCTGTTATACGATGAAAAAACTGTTGCATTTTTATTGCATTTTTTGCTTCAGGCGTTGACTTCTAAGGCCGTAGCTATTCGATGTGGTGGAGCAACGCCCTAGAGTGACGCCTAGGTTGCCCGGCACGTAGAAATGACCATTACTTTCACAATGTTTGCAATTATTCATTTTATGCGATGGTAAACTGTTGTACTTATATTGCATTTTATTCTTCTGGCGTTGACTTCTTAGGCCCTAACTACTCGATCTGGTGGAACAACGCCCTAGAGTGAAGCCTAGCTTGCCAGGAACGTAGAAATGACCATTACTTTCACACTGTTTGCAAATATACATTATATACGATGGAAAGGCTGTTGTATTTATATTGTATTTTGTGCTTCTGGCGTTGACTTCTTAGGCCCTAACTATTTAACCAGGCGGAGCACCACCCTAGAGTGAAGCCTAGGTTGCCCGGAACGTAGAACATACCATTACCATCACACTGGTTGCAATTATTCCTGTCATACGATGGAAGAACTGTTGCATCTTTATTGTATTTTATGCTTCTGGCGTTGACTTCTTAGGCCCTAACTATTCCATCAGGTGGAACAACGCCCTAGGGTGAAGCCTATGTTGCCCGGAACGTAGAAATGACCAACACTTTCACACTGGTAACAATTATTCGTTTTATACATGGAAAAGTTGTTATATATATATTGCATTTTATGCTTCTGGCATTGAATTCTAAGTCCCTAGCTATTCGATCTGGTGGAGCAACGCCCTAGAGTGAAGCCTAGGTTGCCCGGAACGTAGATATGACCATTGCTTTCACAATGTATGCAATTATTCATTTTATTCGGTGGAAAAACTGTTGTACTTAGATTGTATTTTATGCTTCTGGCGTTGACTTCTTAGGCCCCAACTATTGGATCTGGTGGTGCAACGCCCTAGAGTAAAGCCTAGGTTGCCCGGAACGTACAAATGACCATAACTTTCACACTGGTTACCATTATTCGTTTTATACGATGGAAAAGCTGTTGTATTTATATCGTATTTTATGCTTCTGGCGCTGACAACCTTAGGCCCTAACTATTCCATCTGGTGGAACAACGCCCTAGGGTGAAGCCTAGGTTGCCCGGAACGTAGAAATGACCAACTATTCCACACTGGTAGCAATTATTCGTTTTATACATGGAAAAGCTGTTATATATATATATTGCATTTAATGCTTCTGGCATTGAATTCTAAGTCCCTACCTATTCGATCTGGTGGACCAACGCCCTAGAGTGAAGCCTAGGTTGCCCGGAACGTGGTTATGACCATATCTTTCACAATCGTTGCAATTATTCCTGTTATACGATGGTAAAACTGTTGTATTTTTGCCGTATTGTATGCTTCAGGCGATGACTTCTAAGGCCCTAACTATTCGATCTGGTGTAGCAACGCATTAGGGTGAAGCCTAGGTTGCCCGGAACGTGGAAATGACCATAACTTTCACACTGTTTGCCATTATTCGTTTTATACGATGGAAAAGCTGTTGTATTTATATCGTATTTTATGCTTCTGGCGTTGACATCTTAGGCCCCAGCTATTCCATCTGGTGGAACAACGCCCTATGGTGAGGCCTAGGTTGCCCGGAACGTAGAAATGACCATTACTTTCACACTGTTTGCAATTATTCCTGTTACACGATGGAAAAACTGTTGCACCTTTATTGAGTTTTATGCTTCGGGCGTTGACTTCTAAGGCCCTAACTATTCGATCTGGTGGAGCAGTGCCCTAGAGTGAAGCCTAGGTTGCCCGGAACATAGAAATGACCAGTACTTTCACACTGGTTGCAGTTATTCGTTTTATACAATGGAACAACTGTTGTATTTATTTTGCATTTTATGCTTCGGGCGTTGACTTCTAAGGCCCTAGCTATTCGATCTGGTCGAGCAACGCCCTAGAGTGAAGCCTAGGTTGCCCGGAACGTAGAAGATACCGTTACATTCACACTGGTTGCAATTGTTCCTGTTATACGATGGAAAAACTGTTGCACCATTATTGTATTTTACGCATGTGGCGTTGACATCTAAGGCACTAACCATTCGATCTGGTGGAGCAAGTCCCTAGAGTGAAGCCTAAGTTGCTCGGAACGTGGAAATGACCATAACTTTCACACTGGTTGCCATTATTCGTTTTCTACGATGGAAAAGCTGTTGCATTTATATCGTATTTTATGCTTCTGGCGTTGACTTCTTAGGCCCTAACTATTCCATCTGTTGGAACAACGCCCAAGAGTGATGCCTAGGGTGCCCGGAACGTAGAAATGACCATTACCTTCACGCTTGCTGCAATTGTTCCTGTTATAAGATGAAAAAACTGTTGTACTTTTATTGCATTTTATGCTTCAGTCGTTGACTTCTACGGCCGTAGCTATTCGATGTGGTGGAGTAATGCCCTAGAGTGAAACCTGGGTTACCCGGATCGTAGAAATGACCATCACTTTCACACTGGTTGCAATTATTCCTGTTATACAATGGAAAAGCTGTTGTATTTTTATTTCATTTTATGCTTCGGGCATTGACTTCTAAGGCCCTGACTATTCAATCTGCTGGAGCAACGCCCTAGGGTGAAGCCTAGGTTGCTCGGAAAGTAGAAATGACCATAAGTTTCATACTGGTTGCAATTATTCGTTTTATACGATGGATAAACTGTTGTATTTATATTGTATTTTATGCTTCTGGCGTTCACGTCTTAGGCCCCAACTATTCGATCTGGTGGAACAACGCCCTAGGGTGAAACCTAGGTTACCCGGTACGTAGAAATGAAAAGTGCTTTCATACTGTTTGCAGTTATTCCTGTTATACGATGGAAAAACTTTGCCATCTTTATTGTATTTTATGCTTCTGGCGTTGACTTCTAAGGCCCTAGCTATTCGATTTGGTGGAGCAACGCCCTAGAGTGAAACCTAG
Organism: Calliopsis andreniformis; assembly: GCF_051401765.1. NCBI lineage: Eukaryota > Metazoa > Arthropoda > Insecta > Hymenoptera > Andrenidae > Calliopsis > Calliopsis andreniformis. The sequence goes on along the minus strand of NW_027480423.1, from coordinate 7,379,915 downwards.
GTTGCCAGGAACGTAGAAATGACCTGTACTTTCACACTGTTTGCAGTTATTCCTGTTATACGATGGAACAACTGTTGCATCTTTATTGTATTTGATGCTTCTGGCGTTGACTTCTTAGGCCCTGACTGTTCCATTTGGTGGAACAACGCCCAAGAGTGATGCCTAGGGTGCCCGGAACGTAGAAATGACCATTACCTTCACGCTTGCTGCAATTATTCCTGTTATACGATGAAAAAGCTATTGTACTTTTATTGCATTTTATGCTTCAGTCGTTGACTTCTACGGCAGTAGCTATTCGATGTGGTGGAGTAATGCCCTAGAGTGAAACCTGGGTTACCCGGATCGTAGAAATGACCATCACTTTCACACTTGTTGCAATTATTCCTGCTATACAATGGAAAAGCTATTGTATTTTTATTTCATTTTATGCTTCGGGCATTGACTTCTAAGGCCCTAACTATTCGATCTGGTGGAACAACGCCCTACAGTGTAGCCTAGGTTGCCCGGAACGTAGAACATACCATTACCTTCACACTGGTTGCAATTATTCCTGTCATACGATGGAAAAACTGTTGCATCTTTATTGTATTTTATCCTTCTGGCGTTGACTTCTTAGGCCCTAACTATTCTATCAGGTGGAACAACGCCCTAGGGTGAAGCCTATGCTGCCCGGAACGTAGAAATGACCAACACTTTCACACTGGTAACAATTATTCGTTTTATACATGGAAAAGCTGTTATATATATATTGCATTTTATGCTTCTGGCATTGAATTCTAAGTCCCTAGCTATTCGATCTGGTGGAGCAACGCCCTAGAGTGAAGCCTAGGTTGCCCGGAACGTAGATATGACCATTGCTTTCACAATGTATGCAATTATTCATTTTATTCGGTGGAAAAACTGTTGTACTTAGATTGTATTTTATGCTTCTGGCGTTGACTTCTTAGGCCCCAACTATTCGATCTGGTGGAGCAACGCGCTAGAGTGAAGCCTAGGTTGCCCGGAACGTACAAATGACCATAACTTTTACACTGGTTACCATTATTCGTTTTATACGATGGAAAAGCTGTTGTATTTATATCGTATTTTATGCTTCTGGCGCTGACTTCTTAGGCCCTAACTATTCCATCTGGTGGAACAACGCCCTAGGGTGAAGCCTAGGTTGCCTGGAACGTAGAAATGACCAACTATTCCACACTGGTAGCAATTATTCGTTTTATACATGGAAAAGCTGTTATATATATATATTGCATTTAATGCTTCTGGCATTGAATTCTAAGTCCCTACCTATTCGATCTGGTGGAGCAACGCCCTAGAGTGAAGCCTAGGTTGCCCGGAACGTGGTTATGACCATATCTTTCACAATCGTTGCAATTATTCCTGTTATACGATGGTAAAACTGTTGTATTTTTATTGTAATGTATGCTTCAGGCGATGACTTCTAAGGCCCTATCTATTCGATCTGGTGTAGCAACGCACTAGGGTGAAGCCTAGGTTGCCCGGAACGTGGAAATGACCATAACTTTCACACTGTTCGCCATTATTCGTTTTATACGATGGAAAAGCTGTTGTATTTATATCGTATTTTATGCTTCTGGCGTTGACATCTTAGGCCCCAGCTATTCCATCTGGTGGAACAACGCCCTATGGTGAAGCCTAGGTTGCCCGGAACGTAGAAATGATCATAACTTTCACACTGGAAACAATTATTCATTTTATACATGGAACAGCTGTTCTATTTATTCTGTATTTTATGCTTCGGGCGTTGACTTCTAAGGCCCTAACTATTCGATCGGGTGGAGCAACGGCCTAGAGTGAAGCCTAGGTTGCCCGGAACGTAGAAATGACCATAGCTTTCACACTGGTTGCTATTATTCGTTTTATACGATGGAAAAACTGTTATATTTATATTGTATTTTATGCTCCGGGCGTTGACTTCTAAGGCGCTAACTATTCGATCTGGTGGAGCAACGCCCTAGAGTGTAGCCTAGGTTGCCCGGAACGTACAAATGACCATTACATTCACACTGGTTGCAATTATTCCTGTTATACGATGGAAAAACTGTTGCATCTTTATTGTATTTTATGCTTCTGGCGTTGACTTCTTAGGCCCTAACTATTCGATCTGGTGGAGCAACACCCTACAGTGAAGCCTAGGTTGTCCGGAACGTAGATATGACCATAACCTTCACAAAGGTTGCAATTATTCGTTTTACACGATTGATAGACTGTTGAATTTGTTTTGCAGTTTATGCTTCTGGCGTTGAATTCCAAGGCCCTAACACTTCGACCTGGCGGAGCAATGCCTCAGAGTTAAGTCTAGGATGCCCGAAACGTCGAAATGATCATTAATTTCTCACTGGTTGCAACTATTCATGCTATACGATGGAAAAACTGTTGCATTTTTATTGTTTTTTCTGCTTCTGGCTTTGACTTCTAAGGCCCTACCTATTCGATCATGTGAGGCAACGTCCAAGAGGGAAGCCTATGTTGCCCGGAACGTAGAAATGACCATAACTTTCACACTGGGTGCAATTATTCGTTTTATACGATGGAAAAGCTATTGTATTTATATTGTATTTTATGCTTCTGGCGTTGACTTCTTAGGCCCTAACTATTCGATCTTGTGGAGCAATGCCTCAGAGTTAAGTCTAGGATGCCCGAAACGTCGAAATGATCGTTACTTTCACACCGGTTGCAATTATTCATGCTGTACGATTGAAGAACGGTTGCATTTTTATTGTATTTTCTGCTTCTGTATTTGAATTCTAAGGTCCTAGCTATTCGATCAGGTGGGGCAACGTCCAAGAGTGAAGCCTAGGTTGCCCGGAACGTGGTTATGACCATATCTTTCACAATCGTTGCAATTATTCCTTTTATAAGATGGTAAAACTGTTGTATTTTTATTGTATTGTATGCTTCAGGCGATGACTTCTAAGGCCCTAACTATTCGATCTGGTGTAGCAACGCACTAGGGTGAAGCCTAGGTTGCCCGGAACGTGGAAATGACCATAACTTTCACACTGTTTGCCATTATTCGTTGTATACGATGGAAAAACTGTTGCATTTTTATTGTATATTTTGCTTCTGGCGTTGACTTCTAAGGCCCTAACTATTCGATCAGATGAAGCAACGCCCTAGAGTGAAGCCTAGGTTGCTCGAAATGTAGAAATGACCATAACTTTCACACTGGTTGCAATTATTCATTTTATACGATGGAAAAACTGTTGTACTTATATTGTATTTTATTCTTATGGCGTTGAATTCTAAGTCCCTAGCTATTCAATCTGGTGGAGCAACGCCCTAGAGTGAAACCTAGGTTACCCGGAACGTAGAAATGACCAGTACTTTCATACTGTTTGCAATTATTCATTTTATACGATGGAAAAGCTGTTGTATTTATATTGCATTTTATTCTTCTGGTGTTGACTTTTAAGCCCGTAGCTATTAGATGTGGTGGAGCAACGCTCTAGAGTGTCGCATAGGTTGCCCGGAACGTAGAAATGACCATTACTTTCACAATGCTTGCAAATATTCATTTTATACGATGGTAAAACTGTTGTACTTATATTGTATTTTATTCTTCTGTCGTTGAATTCTAAGTCCCTAGCTTTTCGATCTCGTGGAGCAACGCCCTAGAGTGAAACCTAGGTTACCCGGAACGTAGAAATGACCAGTACTTTCACACTGGTTGCAGTTATACCTGTTATACGATGGAAAAACTGTTGCACCTTTATTGTATTTTATGCTTCTGGCGTTGACATCTAAGGCCCTAACTGTTTGATCTGGTGGAGCAACGCCCTAGAGTGAAGCCTAGGTTGCCCGGAATGTAGAAATGACCATAACTTTCACACTGGTTGCTATTATTCGTTTTATACGATGGAAAAACTGTTATATTTATATTGTATTTTATGCTTCTGGCGTTGACTTCTTGGGCCCTAACTATTCGATCTGGTGGAGCAATGCCTCAGAGTTAAGTCTAGGGTGCCCGAAACGGCGAAATGGTCATTACTTTCACGCTTGTTGCAATTATTCCTGTTATACCATGAAAAGGCTGTTGTATTTTTATTGTATTTTGTGCCTCAGGCGTAGGCTTCTAAGGCCGTAGCTATTCGATATGGTGGAGCAACGCCCTAGAGTGACGCCTAGGTTGTTCGGAATGTAGAAATGAACATAACTTTCACACTGGTTGCAATTATTCGTTTTATACGATGGGAAAACTGTTGCATCTTTATTGTATTTTATGCTTCTGGCGTTTAATTCTAAGTCGCTAGCTATTTGATCTGGTGGAGCAACGACGTAGAGTGAAGCCTAGGTTGCCCGGAACGTAGAAATGACAATTACTTTCACACTATTTGCTATTATTCATTTTGTACGATGGAAAAGCTGTTGTATTTATATTGTATTTTATGCCTCTGTTGTTGACTTCTAAGGTCGTAGCTATTAGATGTGGTGGAGCAACGCCCTATAGTGACGCCTAGGTTGCCCGGAACGTAGAAATGTCCAGTACTTTCATACTGTTTGCAGTTATTCCTGTTATACGATGGAAAAACTTTTGCATCTTTATTGTATTTTATGCTTCTGGCGTTGACTTCTAAGGACCTAGCTATTCGATTTGGCGGAGCACCGCCCTAGAGTGAAGCCTAGGTTGCCCAGAACGTAGAAATGACCATAACTTCCACACTGGTTGCAATTATTCGTTTTATACGATGGAAAAGCTGTTGTATTTATATCGTTTTTTATGCTTCTGGGGTTGACTTCTTAGGCCCTAACTACTCCATCTGGTGGAACAACGCCCTAGGGTAAAGCCCAGATTGCGCGGAACGTAGAAATGACCATAACTTTCACACTGGTAGCAATTTTTCGTTTTATACGATGGAAAACCTGTTTTATTTATTTTGTATTTTAAGCTTCGGGCGTTGACTTCTAAGGCCCTGACTATTCGATCTGGTGGAGCAACGCCCTAGTGTGAAGCCTAGGTTGCCCGGAACGTAGAAATGACCATAACTTTCACACTGGTAGCAATTATTCGCTTTATACAATGGAAAAACTGTTCTATTTATATTGTATTTTATGCTTCTGGCGTTGTCTACTTAGGCACTAACTATTCGACCTTGTGGAACAACGCCCTGGAGTGAAGCCTAGGTTGCCCGGAACGTAGAAATGACCATAGCTTTTACACTCGTAGCAATTATTCGTTTTATACAATGGTAAAACCGTTCTATTTATTATGTATTTTATGCTTCGGGCGTTGACTTCTAAGGCCCTAATTATTCGATCTGGTGGAGCAATGCCTCAGAGTTAAGTCTAGGATGCCCGAAACGCCGAAATGATCATGACTTTCACGCTTGTTGCAATTATTCCTGTTATGCGATGAAAAGGCTGTTGTATTTTTATTGTATTTTATGCTTCAGGCGTGGACTTCAGAGGCCGTATATATTCGATGTGGTGGACCAACGCCATACAGTGAAGCCTAGGTTGCCCGGAACGTAGAAATGACCACTACTTTCACACTGTTTGCAATTATTCATTTAATACGATGGAAATGCTGTTCTATTTATATCGTATTTTATGCTTCTGGCGTTGACTTCTTAGGCCCTAACTATTTAACCAGGTGGAGCACCACCCTAGAGTGAAGCCTAAGTTGCTCGGAACGTAGAACATACCATTACCTTCACACTGGTTGCAGTTATTCCTGTCATACGATGGAAAAACTGTTGCATCTTTATTGTATTTTATGCTTCGGGCGTTGACTTCTAAGGCCCTAACTATTCGATCGTGTGGAGCAACGGCCTAGAGTGAAGCCTAGGTTGCCCGCAACGTAGAAATGACCATAGCTTTCACACTGGTTGCTATTATTCGTTTAATACGATGGAAAAACTGTTATATTTATATTGTATTTTATGCTTCTGGCGTTGACTTCTTAGGCCCTAACTATTCGATCTGGTGGAGCAACGTCCTAGAGTGAAGCCTAGGTTGCCCGGAACGTAGAAATGACCATAACTTTCACACTGGTTACCGTTATTCGTTTTATATGATGGAAAAGCTGTTGTATTTATATTGTATTTTGTGCTTCTGGCGTTGACTTCTTAGGCCCTAACTATTTAACCAGGTGGAGCACCACCCTAGAGTGAAGCCTAGGTTGCTCGGAACGTAGAACATACCATTACCTTCACACTGGTTGCAATTATTCCTGTCATACGATGGAAAAACTGTTGCATCTTTATTGTATTTTATGCTTCTGGCGTTGACTTCTTAGGCCCTAACTATTCCATCTGGTGGAACAACTCCCTAGGGTGAAGCCTAGGTTGCCCGGAACGTAGAAATGACCAACTCTTTCACACTGGTAACAATTATTCGTTTTATACATGGAAAAGCTGTTATACATATATTGCATTTTATGCTTCTGGCATTGAATTCTAAGTCCCTAGCTTTTCGATCTGGTGAAGCAACGCCCCAGAGTGAAGCCTAGGTTGCCCGGAACGTAGATATGACCATTGCTTTCACAATGTATGCAATTATACATTTTATTCGGTGGAAAAACTGTTGTACTTAGATTGTATTTTATGCTTCTGGCGTTGACTTCTTAGGCCCCAACTATTCGATCTGGTGGAGCAACGTCCTAGAGTGAAGCCTAGGTTGCCCGGAACGTACAAATGACCATAACTTTCACACTGGTTACCATTATTCGTTTTATATGATGGAAAAGCTGTTTTATTTATATCGTATTTTATGTTTCTGGCGTTGACTTCTTAGGCCCTAACTATTCGATCTGGTGGAACAACGCACTAGGGTGAAGCCTAGGTTGCCCGGAACGTAGAAATGACCATAGCTTTTACACTCGTAGCAATTATTCGTTTTATACAATGGTAAAACCGTTCTATTTATTATGTATTTTATGCTTCGGGCGTTGACTTCTAAGGCCCTAATTATTCGATCTGGTGGAGCAATGCCTCAGAGTTAAGTCTAGGATGCCCGAAACGCCGAAATGATCATGACTTTCACGCTTGTTGCAATTATTCCTGTTATGCGATGAAAAGGCTGTTGTATTTTTATTGTATTTTATGCTTCAGGCGTGGACTTCAGAGGCCGTATATATTCGATGTGGTGGACCAACGCCATACAGTGAAGCCTAGGTTGCCCGGAACGTAGAAATGACCACTACTTTCACACTGTTTGCAATTATTCATTTAATACGATGGAAATGCTGTTCTATTTATATCGTATTTTATGCTTCTGGCGTTGACTTCTTAGGCCCTAACTATTTAACCAGGTGGAGCACCACCCTAGAGTGAAGCCTAAGTTGCTCGGAACGTAGAACATACCATTACCTTCACACTGGTTGCAGTTATTCCTGTCATACGATGGAAAAACTGTTGCATCTTTATTGTATTTTATGCTTCGGGCGTTGACTTCTAAGGCCCTAACTATTCGATCGTGTGGAGCAACGGCCTAGAGTGAAGCCTAGGTTGCCCGCAACGTAGAAATGACCATAGCTTTCACACTGGTTGCTATTATTCGTTTAATACGATGGAAAAACTGTTATATTTATTTTGTATTTTATGCTTCGGCCGTGGACTTCTAAGGCCCTAACTACTCGACCTGGTGGAGCAACGCCCTAGAGTGAAGCATAGGTTGCCCGGAACGTAGAAATGACCTTTACTTTCACACTGGTTGCAATTATTCCTGTTATACGATGGAAAAGCTGTTGTATTTATATTGTATTTTATGCTTCTGTCGTAGACTTCTAAGGCCGTAGCAATTAGTTGTGGTGGAGCAACGCCCTAGAGTGACGCCTAGGTTGCCGGAACTTAGAAATGACCATTACTTTCACAATGTTTGCAATTATTCATTTTATACGATGGAAAAACTGTTGTACTTATATTGTATTTTATTCTTCTGGCGTTGAATTCCATGTCCCTAGCTATTCGATCTGGTGGAGCTACGCCCGAGAATGAAACCTAGGTTACCCGGAACGTAGAAATGACCAGTACTTTCACACTGTTTGCAGTTATTCCTGTTACTCGATGGAAAAACTGTTGCATCTTTATTGCATTTTATGCTTCGGCCGTGGACTTCTAAGGACCTAACTATTCGATCTGGTGGAGCAACGCCCTAGAGTGAAGCCTAGGTTGCCCGGAACGTAGAAATGACCACCACATTCACACTGGTTGCAATTATTCCTGTTATACGGTGGAAAAACTCTTGTATATTTATTGCATTTTATGCTTCTGGCGTTGAGTTCTAAGGCCCTAACTATACGATCTGGTGGAGCAACGCCCTAGAGTGAAGCCTAGGTTGCCCGGAACGTAGAAATGATCATCACTTTCACACTGGTGGCAATTATTCCTGTTATACGATGGAAAAACTCTTGTATATTTATTGTATTTTATGCTCCGGGCGTTGACTTCTATGGCCCTACCTATTCGATCTGATGGAGCAACACCCTACAGTTAAGCCTAGGTTGCCCGGAACGTAGAAATGAACATAACTTTCACACTGGCAGCAATTATTCGTTTTATACAATAGAAAAACTGTTCTATTTATTTTGTATTTTATGCTTCGGCCGCTGAGTTCTAAGGCCCTAACTATTCGATCTGGTGGAGCTACGCCCTAGAATGAAACCTAGGTTACACGGAACGTAGAAATGACCAGTAGTTTCACACTGTTTGCAGTTATTCCTGTTATTCGATGGAAAAACTGTTGCATCTTTATTGTATTTTATGCTTCGGTCGTTGACTTCTAAAGCCCTAACTGATCGATCTGGTGGAGCAACGCCCTAGAGTGAAGCCTAGGTTGCCCGGAACGTAGAAGTGACCAGAACTTTCACACTGTTTGCTATTATTCGTTTTATACGATGGAAAAACTGTTGCATCTTTATTGTATTTTATGCTTCTGGCGTTGACTTCTTAGGCCCTAACTATTCGATCAGGTGGAGCAACGTCCTAGAGTGAAGCCTAGGTTGCCCGGAACGTAGAAATGACCATAACTTTCACACTGGTAGCAATTATTCCTGTTATATGATGCAAAAATTGTTGTATTTTTATTTCATTTTATGCTTCGGGCACTGACTTCTAAGGCCCTAACTATTCAATCTGTTGGTGCAACGCCCTAGGGTGAAGCCCAGGTTGCCCGGAAAGTAGAAATGACCATAACGTTCATACTGTTTGCAATTATTCGTTTTATATGATGGATAAACTGTTGTATTTATATTGTATTTTATGCTTCTGGCGTTCACTTCTTAGGCCCTAACTATTCGATCTGGTGGAACAACGCCCTAGGGTGAAACCTAGGTTACCCGGAACGTAGAAATGACCAGTACTTTCATACTGTTTGCAGTTATTCCTGTTATACGATGGAAAAACATTTGCATCTTTATTGTATTTTATGCTTCTGGCGTTGACTTCTAAGGCCCTAGCTATTCGATCTGCTGGAGCAACGCCCTAGAGTGACGCCTAGGTTGCTCGGAATGTAGAAATGACCATAACTTTCACACTGGTTGCAATTATTCGTTTTATACGATGGAAAAACTGTTGCATCTTTATCGTATTTTATGCTTCTGGCGTTGACTTCTTAGGCCGTAACTATTCGATCTGGTGGAGCAACGCCCTGGAGAGAAACCTAGGTAGCCCGGAACGTAGAAATGACCTCTACTATCACAATGGTTGCAAATTATTCCTGCTATACGATGGAAAAACTGTTGTATATTTATTGCATTTTATGCTTCGGGCATAGACTTCTAAGGCCCTAACTATTCAATCTGTTGGAGCAACGCCCTTGGGTGAAGCCTAGGTTGCCCGGAACGCAGAAATGACCATAACTTTCACACTGGTTGCAATTATTCGTTTTATACGATGGATAAACTGTTGTATTTATATTGTAATTTATGCTTCTGGCGTTCACTTCTTAGGCCCTAACTATTCGATCTGGTGGAACAACGCCCGAGAGTGAAGCCTAGGTTGCTCGAAATGTAGAAATGACCATAACTTTCACACTGGTTGCAATTATTCATTTTATACGATGGAAAAACTGTTGTACTTATATTGTATTTTATTCTTATGGCGTTGAATTCTAAGTCCCTAGCTATTCAATCTGGTGGAGCAACGCCCTAGAGTGAAACCTAGGTTACCCGGAACGTAGAAATGACCAGTACTTTCATACTGTTTGCAATTATTCATTTTATACGATGGAAAAGCTGTTGTATTTATATTGCATTTTATTCTTCTGGTGTTGACTTTTAAGCCCGTAGCTATTAGATGTGGTGGAGCAACGCTCTAGAGTGTCGCATAGGTTGCCCGGAACGTAGAAATGACCATTACTTTCACAATGCTTGCAAATATTCATTTTATACGATGGTAAAACTGTTGTACTTATATTGTATTTTATTCTTCTGTCGTTGAGTTCTAAGTCCCTAGCTTTTCGATCTCGTGGAGCAACGCCCTAGAGTGAAACCTAGGTTACCCGGAACGTAGAAATGACCAGTACTTTCACACTGGTTGCAGTTATACCTGTTATACGATGGAAAAACTGTTGCACCTTTATTGTATTTTATGCTTCTGGCGTTGACATCTAAGGCCCTAACTGTTTGATCTGGTGGAGCAACGCCCTAGAGTGAAGCCTAGGTTGCCCGGAATGTAGAAATGACCATAACTTTCACACTGGTTGCTATTATTCGTTTTATACGATGGAAAAACTGTTATATTTATATTGTATTTTATGCTTCTGGCGTTGACTTCTTGGGCCCTAACTATTCGATCTGGTGGAGCAATGCCTCAGAGTTAAGTCTAGGGTGCCCGAAACGGCGAAATGGTCATTACTTTCACGCTTGTTGCAATTATTCCTGTTATACCATGAAAAGGCTGTTGTATTTTTATTGTATTTTGTGCCTCAGGCGTAGGCTTCTAAGGCCGTAGCTATTCGATATGGTGGAGCAACGCCCTAGAGTGACGCCTAGGTTGTTCGGAATGTAGAAATGAACATAACTTTCACACTGGTTGCAATTATTCGTTTTATACGATGGGAAAACTGTTGCATCTTTATTGTATTTTATGCTTCTGGCGTTTAATTCTAAGTCGCTAGCTATTTGATCTGGTGGAGCAACGACGTAGAGTGAAGCCTAGGTTGCCCGGAACGTAGAAATGACAATTACTTTCACACTATTTGCTATTATTCATTTTGTACGATGGAAAAGCTGTTGTATTTATATTGCATTTTATGCCTCTGTTGTTGACTTCTAAGGTCGTAGCTATTAGATGTGGTGGAGCAACGCCCTATAGTGACGCCTAGGTTGCCCGGAACGTAGAAATGTCCAGTACTTTCATACTGTTTGCAGTTATTCCTGTTATACGATGGAAAAACTTTTGCATCTTTATTGTATTTTATGCTTCTGGCGTTGACTTCTAAGGACCTAGCTATTCGATTTGGCGGAGCACCGCCCTAGAGTGAAGCCTAGGTTGCCCAGAACGTAGAAATGACCATAACTTCCACACTGGTTGCAATTATTCGTTTTATACGATGGAAAAGCTGTTGTATTTATATCGTTTTTTATGCTTCTGGGGTTGACTTCTTAGGCCCTAACTACTCCATCTGGTGGAACAACGCCCTAGGGTAAAGCCCAGATTGCGCGGAACGTAGAAATGACCATAACTTTCACACTGGTAGCAATTTTTCGTTTTATACGATGGAAAACCTGTTTTATTTATTTTGTATTTTAAGCTTCGGGCGTTGACTTCTAAGGCCCTGACTATTCGATCTGGTGGAGCAACGCCCTAGTGTGAAGCCTAGGTTGCCCGGAACGTAGAAATGACCATAACTTTCACACTGGTAGCAATTATTCGCTTTATACAATGGAAAAACTGTTCTATTTATATTGTATTTTATGCTTCTGGCGTTGTCTACTTAGGCACTAACTATTCGACCTTGTGGAACAACGCCCTGGAGTGAAGCCTAGGTTGCCCGGAACGTAGAAATGACCATAGCTTTTACACTCGTAGCAATTATTCGTTTTATACAATGGTAAAACCGTTCTATTTATTATGTATTTTATGCTTCGGGCGTTGACTTCTAAGGCCCTAATTATTCGATCTGGTGGAGCAATGCCTCAGAGTTAAGTCTAGGATGCCCGAAACGCCGAAATGATCATGACTTTCACGCTTGTTGCAATTATTCCTGTTATGCGATGAAAAGGCTGTTGTATTTTTATTGTATTTTATGCTTCAGGCGTGGACTTCAGAGGCCGTATATATTCGATGTGGTGGACCAACGCCATACAGTGAAGCCTAGGTTGCCCGGAACGTAGAAATGACCACTACTTTCACACTGTTTGCAATTATTCATTTAATACGATGGAAATGCTGTTCTATTTATATCGTATTTTATGCTTCTGGCGTTGACTTCTTAGGCCCTAACTATTTAACCAGGTGGAGCACCACCCTAGAGTGAAGCCTAAGTTGCTCGGAACGTAGAACATACCATTACCTTCACACTGGTTGCAGTTATTCCTGTCATACGATGGAAAAACTGTTGCATCTTTATTGTATTTTATGCTTCGGGCGTTGACTTCTAAGGCCCTAACTATTCGATCGTGTGGAGCAACGGCCTAGAGTGAAGCCTAGGTTGCCCGCAACGTAGAAATGACCATAGCTTTCACACTGGTTGCTATTATTCGTTTAATACGATGGAAAAACTGTTATATTTATATTGTATTTTATGCTTCTGGCGTTGACTTCTTAGGCCCTAACTATTCGATCTGGTGGAGCAACGTCCTAGAGTGAAGCCTAGGTTGCCCGGAACGTAGAAATGACCATAACTTTCACACTGGTTACCGTTATTCGTTTTATATGATGGAAAAGCTGTTGTATTTATATTGTATTTTGTGCTTCTGGCGTTGACTTCTTAGGCCCTAACTATTTAACCAGGTGGAGCACCACCCTAGAGTGAAGCCTAGGTTGCTCGGAACGTAGAACATACCATTACCTTCACACTGGTTGCAATTATTCCTGTCATACGATGGAAAAACTGTTGCATCTTTATTGTATTTTATGCTTCTGGCGTTGACTTCTTAGGCCCTAACTATTCCATCTGGTGGAACAACTCCCTAGGGTGAAGCCTAGGTTGCCCGGAACGTAGAAATGACCATCTCTTTCACACTGGTAACAATTATTCGTTTTATACATGGAAAAGCTGTTATACATATATTGCATTTTATGCTTCTGGCATTGAATTCTAAGTCCCTAGCTTTTCGATCTGGTGAAGCAACGCCCCAGAGTGAAGCCTAGGTTGCCCGGAACGTAGATATGACCATTGCTTTCACAATGTATGCAATTATACATTTTATTCGGTGGAAAAACTGTTGTACTTAGATTGTATTTTATGCTTCTGGCGTTGACTTCTTAGGCCCCAACTATTCGATCTGGTGGAGCAACGTCCTAGAGTGAAGCCTAGGTTGCCCGGAACGTACAAATGACCATAACTTTCACACTGGTTACCATTATTCGTTTTATATGATGGAAAAGCTGTTTTATTTATATCGTATTTTATGTTTCTGGCGTTGACTTCTTAGGCCCTAACTATTCGATCTGGTGGAACAACGCACTAGGGTGAAGCCTAGGTTGCCCGGAACGTAGATATGACCATAACCTTCACACAGATTGTAATTATTCGTTTTATACGATTGAAAGGCTGTTGTATTTATTTTGTAGTTTATGCTTCTGGCGTTGAATTCCAAGGCCCTAACACTTCGACCTGGTGGAGCAATGCCTCAGAGTTAAGTCTAGGTTGCCCGAAACGTCGAAAATGATCGTTACTTTCACACTGGTTGTAATTATTCATGCTATACGGTTGAAGAACTGTTGCATTTTTATTGTATTTTCTGCTTCTGTATTTGAATTCTAAGGTCCTAGCTTTTCGATCTGGTGGGGCAACGTCCAAGAGTGAAGCCTATGTTGCCCGGAACGTAGAAATGACCATAACTTTCACACTGGGTAGAATTATTCGTTTTATATGATGGAAAAGCTATTGTATTTATATTGTATTTTATGCTTCTGGCGTTGACTTCTTAGGCCCTAACTATTCGATCTTGTGGAGCAGTGCCTCAGAGTTAAGTCCAGGATGCCCGAAACGTCGAAATGATCGTTACTTTCACACTGGTTGCAATTATTCATGCTGTACGATTGAAGAACTGTTGCATTTTTATTGTATTTTCTGCTTCTGTATTTGAATTCTAAGGTCCTAGCTATTCGATCTGGTGGGGCAACGTCCAAGAGTGATGCCTAGGTTGCCCGGAACGTGGTTATGACCATATCTTTCACAATCGTTGCAATTATTCCTGTTATACGATGGTAAAACTGTTGTACTTTTATTGTATTGTATGCTTCAGGCGATGACTTCTAAGGCCCTAACTATTCGATCTGGTGTAGAGACGCACTAGGGTGAAGCCTAGGTTGCCCGGAACGTGGAAATGACCATAACTTTCACACTGTTTGCCATTATTCTTTTTATACGATGGCAAAGCTGTTGTATTTATATCGTATTTTATGCTTCTTGCGTTGACATCTTAGGCCCCAGCTATTCCATCTGGTGGAACAACGCCCTATGGTGAAACCTAGGTTGCCGGAACGTAGAAATGACCGTCACTTTCACACTGGTTGCAATTAATCCTGCTATACTATAGAAAAGCTCTTGTATATTTAATGTATTTTATGCTTCGGGCGTTGACTTCTAAGGCCGTAGCTATTCGATGTGGTGGAGCAACGCCCTAGAGTGACGCCTAGGTTGCCTGGAACGTAGAAATGACCATTACTTTCACAATGTTTCCAATTATTCATTTTATACGAAGGAAAAACTGTTGTACTTATATTGTATTTTCTTCTTATGGCGTTGAATTCTAAGTCCCTAGCTATGCGATCTGGTGGAGCAACGCCCTAGTGTGAAACCTAGGTTGCCCGGAACGTAGAAATTACCATACCTTTCACACTGGTTGCAATTATTCCCGTTATACGGTGGAAAACCTCTTGTAGATTTATTGTATTTTATGCTTCGGGCGTTGACTTCTATGGCCCTACCTATTCGATTTGGTGGAGCAGCACCCTACAGTGAAGCCTAGGTTGTCAGGAACGTAGAAATGAACATAACTTTCACACTGGTAGCAATTATTCGTTTTATACAATGGAAATACTGTTCTATTTATCTTGAGTTTAGTGCTTCGGGCGTTGGCTTCTAAGGCCCTAACTGTGTGAGCTGGTGGAGCAACGCCCTAGAGTGAAGCCTAGGTTGCCTGGAACGTAGAAGTGGCCTTAACTTTCACACTGGCAGCAATTATTCGCTTTTTACAATGGAAAAACTGTTCTATTTATTTTGTATTTTATGCTTCGGCCGTGGACTTCTAAGGCCCTAACTACTCGACCTGGTGGAGCAACGCCCTAGAGTGAAGCATAGGTTGCCCGGAACGTAGAAATGACCTTTACTTTCACACTGGTTGCAATTATTCCTGTTATACGATGGAAAAGCTGTTGTATTTATATTGTATTTTATGCTTCTGTCGTAGACTTCTAAGGCCGTAGCAATTAGTTGTGGTGGAGCAACGCCCTAGAGTGACGCCTAGGTTGCCGGAACTTAGAAATGACCATTACTTTCACAATGTTTGCAATTATTCATTTTATACGATGGAAAAACTGTTGTACTTATATTGTATTTTATTCTTCTGGCGTTGAATTCCATGTCCCTAGCTATTCGATCTGGTGGAGCTACGCCCGAGAATGAAACCTAGGTTACCCGGAACGTAGAAATGACCAGTACTTTCACACTGTTTGCAGTTATTCCTGTTACTCGATGGAAAAACTGTTGCATCTTTATTGCATTTTATGCTTCGGCCGTGGACTTCTAAGGACCTAACTATTCGATCTGGTGGAGCAACGCCCTAGAGTGAAGCCTAGGTTGCCCGGAACGTAGAAATGACCACCACATTCACACTGGTTGCAATTATTCCTGTTATACGGTGGAAAAACTCTTGTATATTTATTGCATTTTATGCTTCTGGCGTTGAGTTCTAAGGCCCTAACTATACGATCTGGTGGAGCAACGCCCTAGAGTGAAGCCTAGGTTGCCCGGAACGTAGAAATGATCATCACTTTCACACTGGTGGCAATTATTCCTGTTATACGATGGAAAAACTCTTGTATATTTATTGTATTTTATGCTCCGGGCGTTGACTTCTATGGCCCTACCTATTCGATCTGATGGAGCAACACCCTACAGTTAAGCCTAGGTTGCCCGGAACGTAGAAATGAACATAACTTTCACACTGGCAGCAATTATTCGTTTTATACAATAGAAAAACTGTTCTATTTATTTTGTATTTTATGCTTCGGCCGCTGAGTTCTAAGGCCCTAACTATTCGATCTGGTGGAGCTACGCCCTAGAATGAAACCTAGGTTACACGGAACGTAGAAATGACCAGTAGTTTCACACTGTTTGCAGTTATTCCTGTTATTCGGTGGAAAAACTGTTGCATCTTTATTGTATTTTATGCTTCTGGCGTTGACTTCTTAGGCCCTAACTATTCGATCAGGTGGAGCAACGTCCTAGAGTGAAGCCTAGGTTGCCCGGAACGTAGAAATGACCATAACTTTCACACTGGTAGCAATTATTCCTGTTATATGATGCAAAAATTGTTGTATTTTTATTTCATTTTATGCTTCGGGCACTGACTTCTAAGGCCCTAACTATTCAATCTGTTGGTGCAACGCCCTAGGGTGAAGCCCAGGTTGCCCGGAAAGTAGAAATGACCATAACGTTCATACTGTTTGCAATTATTCGTTTTATATGATGGATAAACTGTTGTATTTATATTGTATTTTATGCTTCTGGCGTTCACTTCTTAGGCCCTAACTATTCGATCTGGTGGAACAACGCCCTAGGGTGAAACCTAGGTTACCCGGAACGTAGAAATGACCAGTACTTTCATACTGTTTGCAGTTATTCCTGTTATACGATGGAAAAACATTTGCATCTTTATTGTATTTTATGCTTCTGGCGTTGACTTCTAAGGCCCTAGCTATTCGATCTGCTGGAGCAACGCCCTAGAGTGACGCCTAGGTTGCTCGGAATGTAGAAATGACCATAACTTTCACACTGGTTGCAATTATTCGTTTTATACGATGGAAAAACTGTTGCATCTTTATCGTATTTTATGCTTCTGGCGTTGACTTCTTAGGCCGTAACTATTCGATCTGGTGGAGCAACGCCCTGGAGAGAAACCTAGGTAGCCCGGAACGTAGAAATGACCTCTACTATCACAATGGTTGCAAATTATTCCTGCTATACGATGGAAAAACTGTTGTATATTTATTGCATTTTATGCTTCGGGCATAGACTTCTAAGGCCCTAACTATTCAATCTGTTGGAGCAACGCCCTTGGGTGAAGCCTAGGTTGCCCGGAACGCAGAAATGACCATAACTTTCACACTGGTTGCAATTATTCGTTTTATACGATGGATAAACTGTTGTATTTATATTGTAATTTATGCTTCTGGCGTTCACTTCTTAGGCCCTAACTATTCGATCTGGTGGAACAACGCCCGAGAGTGAAGCCTAGGTTGCTCGAAATGTAGAAATGGCCATAACTTTCACACCGGTTGCAATTATTCATTCTATACGATGGAAAAACTGCTGTATTTATGTTGTATTTTATCCTTCTGGCGTTGACTTCTTAGGCCCTAACTGTTTGATCTGGTGGAGCAACGCCCTAAAGTGAAGCCTAGGTTGCCCGGAACGTAGAAATGACCATAACTTTCACACTGGTAGCAATTATTCGTTTTATACATGGAAGAACTGTTCTATTTATTTTGTATTTTATGCTTCTGGCATTGAATTCTGAGTCCCTAGCTATTCGATCTGGTGGGGCAACGCCCTAGAGTGAAGCCTAGGTTGCCTGGAACGTAGAAATGCCCATCACTTTCAAACTGGTTGCAATTATTCCTGTTATATGATGGAAAAATTGTTGTATTTTTATTTCATTTTATGCTTCGGGCATTGACTTCTAAGGCCCTAACTATTCAATCTGTTGGTGCAACGCCCTAGGGTGAAGCCCAGGTTGCCCGGAAAGTAGAAATGACCATAACGTTCATACTGGTTGCAATTATTCGTTTTATATGATGGATAAACTGTTGTATTTATATTGTATTTTATGCTTCTGGCGTTCACTTCTTAGGCCCTAACTATTCGATCTGGTGGAACAACGCCCTAGGGAGAAACCTAGGTTACCCGGAACGTAGAAATGACCAGTACTTTCATACTGTTTGCAGTTATTCCTGTTATACGATGGAAAAACATTTGCATCTTTATTGTATTTTATGCTTCTGGCGTTGACTTCTAAGGCCCTAGCTATTGGATCTGCTGGAGCAACGCCCTAGAGTGACGCCTAGGTTGCTCGGAATGTAGAGTTGAACATAACTTTCACACTGGCAGCAATTATTCGTTTTATACAATAGAAAAACTGTTCTATTTATTTTGTATTTTATGCTTCTGGCCTTCACTTCTTAGGCCCTAACTCTTCGATCTGGTGGAACAACGCCCTAGGGCGAAGCCTAGGTTGCCGGAACGTAGATATGACCATAACTTTTACACTGGTATCAATTATTCGTTTTATACAATGGAAAAACTGTTCTATTTATTTTGCATTTTATGCTTCGGGCGTTGACTTCTAAGGCCCTAACTGATTGATCTGGAGGAGCAACGCCAAAGTGTGAAGCCTAGATTGCCCGGAACGTTGAAATGACCATAACTTTCACTCTAGTTGCTAATATTCGTTTTATACGATGGAAAAACTGTTATATTTATATTGTATTTTATTCTTATGGCGTTGAATTCTAAGTCCCTAGCTATTCGATCTGGTAGAGCAACGCCCTAGAGTGAAACCTAGGTTACCCGGAACGTAGAAATGACCAGTACTTTCACACTGTTTGCAGTTATTCCTGTTATACGATGGAAAAACTGTTGCATCTTTATTGTATATTTTGCTTCTAGCGTTGACTTCTAAGGCCCTAACTATTCGATCAGATGAAGCAACGCCCTAGAGTGAAGCCTAGGTTGCTCGAAATGTAGAAATGACCATAACTTTCAAACTGGTTGCAATTATCCATTTTATACGATGGAAAAACTGTTGTACTTATATTGTATTTTATTCTTATGGCGTTGAATTCTAAGTCCCTAGCTATTCAATCTGGTGGAGCAACGCCCTAGAGTGAAACCTAGGTTACCCGGAACGTAGAAATGAGCAGTACTTTCACACTGGTTGCAGTTATACCTGTTATACGATTGAAAAACTGTTGCACCTTTATTGTGTTTTATGCTTCTGGCGTTGACATCTAAGGCCCTAACTGTTTGTTCTGGTGGAGCAACGCCCTAGGGTGAAGCCTAGGTTGCCCGGAACGTAGATATGACCATAACTTTCACACTGGTAGCAATTATTCGTTTTATACGATGGAAATGCTGTAGTATTTATACCGTATTTTATGCTTCTGGCGTTGACTTCTTAGGCCCTAACTATTCCATCTGGTGGAACAACGCCCTGGAGTGAAGCCTATGTTGCCCGGAACGTAGAAATGACCATAACTTTCACACTGGTAGCAATTATTCGTTTTATACATGGAAAAACTGTTCTATTTATTTTGTATTTTATGCTTCTGGCGTTGACTTCTAAGGCCCTACCTATTCGACCTGGTGGAGCAACAGCCTACAGTGAAGCCTAGGTTGCCCGGCACGTAGAAATGACCATTACTTTCACAATGTTTGCAATTATTCATTTTATACGATGGTAAACTGTTGTACTTATATTGCATTTTATACTTCTGGAGTTGACTTCTTACGCCCTAACTATTCGATCTGGTGGGACAACGCCCTAGAGTGAAGCCTAGGTTACCAGGAACGTAGAAATGACCATTACTTTCACACTGTTTGCAAATATACATTATATACGATGGAAAGGCTGTTGTATTTATATTGTATTTTATGCTTCTGGCGTTGACTTCTTAGGCCCTAACTATTTAACCTGGTGGAGCACCGCCCTAGAGTGAAGCCTAGGTTGCCCGGAACGTAGAACATACCATTACCTTCACACTGGTTGCAATTATTCCTGTTATACGATGGAAAAACTGTTGCATCTTTATCGTATTTTCTGCTTCTGGCGTTGACTTCTTAGGCCCTGACTATTCCATCTGGTGGAACAACGCCCGAGGGTGAAGCCTCGGTTGCCCGGAACGTAGAAATGACCATAACTTTCACACTGGTAGCAATTATTCGTTTCATACGATGGAAAAGCTGTAGTATTTATATCGTATTTTATGCTTCTGGCGTTGACTTCTTAGGCCCTAACTATTCCATCTGGTGGAACAACGCCCTGGAGTGAAGCCTAGGTTGCCCAGAACGTTGAAATGACCATAACTTTCACACTGGTAGCACTTATTCGTTTTATACATGGAAGAACTGTTCTATTTATTTTGTATTTTATGCTTCTGGCATTGAATTCTAAGTCCCTAGCTATTCGATCTGGTGGGGCAACGCCCTAGCGTGAAGCCTAGGTTGCCCGGAACGCAGAAATGACCGTTGCTTTCACAATGTATGCAACTATTCATTTTATTCGGTGGAAAAGCTGCTGTACTTAGATTGTATTTTATTCTTCTGGCGTTGAATTCTAAGTCCGTAGCTATTCCATCTGGTGGAGCAACGCCCTAGAGTGAAACCTGGATTACCCGGAACGTAGAAATGACCTGTACTTTCACACTGTTTGCAGTTATCCCTGTTATACGATGGAACAACTGTTGCATCTTTATTGTATTTTATGCTTCTGGCGTTGACTTCTTAGGCCCTAGCTATTCGATCCGGTGTAACAACGCCCTAGAGTGAAGCCTAGGTTGCCCGGAACCTAGAAATGACCATAACATTCACACTCGTTACCATTATTCGTTTTATACGATGGAAAAGCTGTTGTATTTGTATCGTATTTTATGCTTCTGGCGCTGACTTCTTAGGCCCTAACTATTCCAATTGGTGGAACAACGCCCAAGAGTGATGCCTAGGGTGCCCGGAACGTAGAAATGACCATTACCTTCACGCTTGTTGCAATTATTCCTGTTATACGATGAAAAAACTGTTGCATTTTTATTGCATTTTTTGCTTCAGGCGTTGACTTCTAAGGCCGTAGCTATTCGATGTGGTGGAGCAACGCCGTAGAGTGACGCCTAGGTTGCCCGGCACGTAGAAATGACTATAACTTTCACACTGGTTACCATTATTCGTTTTATACGATGGAAAAGCTGTTGTATTTATATCGTATTTTATGCTTCTGGCGTTGACTTCTTAGGCCCTAACTATTCCATCTGGTGGAACAACGCCCAAGACTGATGACTAGGGTGCCCGGAACGTAGAAATGACCATTACCTTCAGGCTTGCTGCAATTATTCCTGTTATACGATGAAAAAACTGTTGTACTTTTATTGCATTTTATGCTTCAGTCGTTGACTTCTACGGCCGTAGCTATTCGATGTGGTGGAGTATTGCCCTAGAGTGAAACCTGGGTTTCCCGGATCGTAGAAATGACCATCACTTTCACACTGGTAGCAATTATTCCTGTTATACAATGGAAAAGCTGTTGTATTTTTATTTCATTTTATGCTTCTGACGTTGACTTCTTAGGCCCTGACTATTCCATCTGGTGGAACAACGCCCTAGGTTGAAGCCTAGGTTGCCCGGAACGTAGAAATGAACAACTATTTCACACTGGTAGCAATTATTCGTTTTATACATGGAAAAGCTGTTATATATATATTGCATTTTATGCTTCTGGCATTGAATTCTAAGTCCCTAGCTATTCGATCTGGTGGAGCAACGGCCTAGAGTGAAGCCTAGGTTGCCCAGAACGTAGAAATGACCATTACTTTCACACTGTTTGCAATTATTCCTTTTATACGATGGAAAAGCTGTTGTATTTATATCGTATTTTATGCTTCTGGCATTGACTTCTAAGGACCTAACTATTCGATCTGGTGGAGCAACGCCCTGGAGTGAAGCCTAGGTTGCCCGGAACGTAGAAATGACCATAGCTTTTACACTCGTAGCAATTATTCGTTTTATACAATGGTAAAACCGTTCTATTTATTATGTATTTTATGCTTCGGGCGTTGACTTCTAAGGCCCTAACTATTCAATCTGTTGGAGCAACGCCCTAGGGTGAAGCCTAGGTTGCTCGGAAAGTAGAAATGACCATAACTTTCACACTGGTAGCAATTATTCGCTTTATACAGTGGAAAAACTGTTCTATTTATATTGTATTTTATGCTTCTGGCGTTGTCTACTTAGGCACTAACTACTCGATCTTGTGGAACAACGCCCTGGAGTGAAGCCTAGGTTGCCCGGAACGTAGAAATGACCATAGCTTTTACACTCGTAGCAATTATTCGTTTTATACAATGGTAAAACCGTTCTATTTATTATGTATTTTATGCTTCGGGCGTTGACTTCTAAGGCCCTAATTATTCGATCTGGTGGAGCAATGCCTCAGAGTTAAGTTTAGGATGCCCGAAACGCCGAAATGATCATGACTTTCACGCTTGTTGCAATTATTCCTGTTATGCGATGAAAAGGCTGTTGTATTTTTATTGTATTTTATGCTTCAGGCGTGGACTTCAGAGGCCGTATATATTCGATGTGGTGGACGAACGCCATACAGTGAAGCCTAGGTTGCCCGGAACGTAGAAATGACCACTACTTTCACACTGTTTGCAATTATTCATTTAATACGATGGAAATGCTGTTGTATTTATATCGTATTTTATGCTTCTGGCGTTGACTTCTTAGGCCCCAACTATTTAACCAGGTGGAGCACCACCCTAGAGTGAAGCCTAGGTTGCTCGGAACGTAGAACATACCATTACCTTCACACTGGTTGCAATTATTCCTGTCATACGATGGAAAAACTGTTGCATCTTTATTGTATTTTATGCTTCGGGCGTTGACTTCTAAGGCCCTAACTATTCGATCGGGTGGAGCAACGGCCTAGAGTGAAGCCTAGGTTGCCCGGAACGTAGAAATGACCATAGCTTTCACACTGGTTACCGTTATTCGTTTTATATGATGGAAAAGCTGTTGTATTTATATTGTATTTTGTGCTTCTGGCGTAGACTTCTAAGGCCGTAGCAATTAGTTGTGGTGGAGCAACGCCCTAGAGTGACGCCTAGGTTGCCGGAACTTAGAAATGACCATTACTTTCACAATGTTTGCAATTATTCATTTTATACGATGGAAAAACTGTTGTACTTATATTGTATTTTATTCTTCTGGCGTTGAATTCCATGTCCCTAGCTATTCGATCTGGTGGAGCTACGCCCGAGAATGAAACCTAGGTTACCCGGAACGTAGAAATGACCAGTACTTTCACACTGTTTGCAGTTATTCCTGTTACTCGATGGAAAAACTGTTGCATCTTTATTGCATTTTATGCTTCGGCCGTGGACTTCTAAGGACCTAACTATTCGATCTGGTGGAGCAACGCCCTAGAGTGAAGCCTAGGTTGCCCGGAACGTAGAAATGACCACCACATTCACACTGGTTGCAATTATTCCTGTTATACGGTGGAAAAACTCTTGTATATTTATTGCATTTTATGCTTCTGGCGTTGAGTTCTAAGGCCCTAACTATACGATCTGGTGGAGCAACGCCCTAGAGTGAAGCCTAGGTTGCCCGGAACGTAGAAATGATCATCACTTTCACACTGGTGGCAATTATTCCTGTTATACGATGGAAAAACTCTTGTATATTTATTGTATTTTATGCTCCGGGCGTTGACTTCTATGGCCCTACCTATTCGATCTGATGGAGCAACACCCTACAGTTAAGCCTAGGTTGCCCGGAACGTAGAAATGAACATAACTTTCACACTGGCAGCAATTATTCGTTTTATACAATAGAAAAACTGTTCTATTTATTTTGTATTTTATGCTTCGGCCGCTGAGTTCTAAGGCCCTAACTATTCGATCTGGTGGAGCTACGCCCTAGAATGAAACCTAGGTTACACGGAACGTAGAAATGACCAGTAGTTTCACACTGTTTGCAGTTATTCCTGTTATTCGATGGAAAAACTGTTGCATCTTTATTGTATTTTATGCTTCGGTCGTTGACTTCTAAAGCCCTAACTGATCGATCTGGTGGAGCAACGCCCTAGAGTGAAGCCTAGGTTGCCCGGAACGTAGAAGTGACCAGAACTTTCACACTGTTTGCTATTATTCGTTTTATACGATGGAAAAACTGTTGCATCTTTATTGTATTTTATGCTTCTGGCGTTGACTTCTTAGGCCCTAACTATTCGATCAGGTGGAGCAACGTCCTAGAGTGAAGCCTAGGTTGCCCGGAACGTAGAAATGACCATAACTTTCACACTGGTAGCAATTATTCCTGTTATATGATGCAAAAATTGTTGTATTTTTATTTCATTTTATGCTTCGGGCACTGACTTCTAAGGCCCTAACTATTCAATCTGTTGGTGCAACGCCCTAGGGTGAAGCCCAGGTTGCCCGGAAAGTAGAAATGGCCATAACGTTCATACTGTTTGCAATTATTCGTTTTATATGATGGATAAACTGTTGTATTTATATTGTATTTTATGCTTCTGGCGTTCACTTCTTAGGCCCTAACTATTCGATCTGGTGGAACAACGCCCTAGGGTGAAACCTAGGTTACCCGGAACGTAGAAATGACCAGTACTTTCATACTGTTTGCAGTTATTCCTGTTATACGATGGAAAAACATTTGCATCTTTATTGTATTTTATGCTTCTGGCGTTGACTTCTAAGGCCCTAGCTATTCGATCTGCTGGAGCAACGCCCTAGAGTGACGCCTAGGTTGCTCGGAATGTAGAAATGACCATAACTTTCACACTGGTTGCAATTATTCGTTTTATACGATGGAAAAACTGTTGCATCTTTATCGTATTTTATGCTTCTGGCGTTGACTTCTTAGGCCGTAACTATTCGATCTGGTGGAGCAACGCCCTGGAGAGAAACCTAGGTAGCCCGGAACGTAGAAATGACCTCTACTATCACAATGGTTGCAAATTATTCCTGCTATACGATGGAAAAACTGTTGTATATTTATTGCATTTTATGCTTCGGGCATAGACTTCTAAGGCCCTAACTATTCAATCTGTTGGAGCAACGCCCTTGGGTGAAGCCTAGGTTGCCCGGAACGCAGAAATGACCATAACTTTCACACTGGTTGCAATTATTCGTTTTATACGATGGATAAACTGTTGTATTTATATTGTAATTTATGCTTCTGGCGTTCACTTCTTAGGCCCTAACTATTCGATCTGGTGGAACAACGCCCGAGAGTGAAGCCTAGGTTGCTCGAAATGTAGAAATGGCCATAACTTTCACACCGGTTGCAATTATTCATTCTATACGATGGAAAAACTGCTGTATTTATGTTGTATTTTATCCTTCTGGCGTTGACTTCTTAGGCCCTAACTGTTTGATCTGGTGGAGCAACGCCCTAAAGTGAAGCCTAGGTTGCCCGGAACGTAGAAATGACCATAACTTTCACACTGGTAGCAATTATTCGTTTTATACATGGAAGAACTGTTCTATTTATTTTGTATTTTATGCTTCTGGCATTGAATTCTGAGTCCCTAGCTATTCGATCTGGTGGGGCAACGCCCTAGAGTGAAGCCTAGGTTGCCTGGAACGTAGAAATGCCCATCACTTTCAAACTGGTTGCAATTATTCCTGTTATATGATGGAAAAATTGTTGTATTTTTATTTCATTTTATGCTTCGGGCATTGACTTCTAAGGCCCTAACTATTCAATCTGTTGGTGCAACGCCCTAGGGTGAAGCCCAGGTTGCCCGGAAAGTAGAAATGACCATAACGTTCATACTGGTTGCAATTATTCGTTTTATATGATGGATAAACTGTTGTATTTATATTGTATTTTATGCTTCTGGCGTTCACTTCTTAGGCCCTAACTATTCGATCTGGTGGAACAACGCCCTAGGGAGAAACCTAGGTTACCCGGAACGTAGAAATGACCAGTACTTTCATACTGTTTGCAGTTATTCCTGTTATACGATGGAAAAACATTTGCATCTTTATTGTATTTTATGCTTCTGGCGTTGACTTCTAAGGCCCTAGCTATTGGATCTGCTGGAGCAACGCCCTAGAGTGACGCCTAGGTTGCTCGGAATGTAGAGTTGAACATAACTTTCACACTGGCAGCAATTATTCGTTTTATACAATAGAAAAACTGTTCTATTTATTTTGTATTTTATGCTTCTGGCCTTCACTTCTTAGGCCCTAACTCTTCGATCTGGTGGAACAACGCCCTAGGGCGAAGCCTAGGTTGCCGGAACGTAGATATGACCATAACTTTTACACTGGTATCAATTATTCGTTTTATACAATGGAAAAACTGTTCTATTTATTTTGCATTTTATGCTTCGGGCGTTGACTTCTAAGGCCCTAACTGATTGATCTGGAGGAGCAACGCCAAAGTGTGAAGCCTAGATTGCCCGGAACGTTGAAATGACCATAACTTTCACTCTAGTTGCTAATATTCGTTTTATACGATGGAAAAACTGTTATATTTATATTGTATTTTATTCTTATGGCGTTGAATTCTAAGTCCCTAGCTATTCGATCTGGTAGAGCAACGCCCTAGAGTGAAACCTAGGTTACCCGGAACGTAGAAATGACCAGTACTTTCACACTGTTTGCAGTTATTCCTGTTATACGATGGAAAAACTGTTGCATCTTTATTGTATATTTTGCTTCTAGCGTTGACTTCTAAGGCCCTAACTATTCGATCAGATGAAGCAACGCCCTAGAGTGAAGCCTAGGTTGCTCGAAATGTAGAAATGACCATAACTTTCAAACTGGTTGCAATTATCCATTTTATACGATGGAAAAACTGTTGTACTTATATTGTATTTTATTCTTATGGCGTTGAATTCTAAGTCCCTAGCTATTCAATCTGGTGGAGCAACGCCCTAGAGTGAAACCTAGGTTACCCGGAACGTAGAAATGAGCAGTACTTTCACACTGGTTGCAGTTATACCTGTTATACGATTGAAAAACTGTTGCACCTTTATTGTGTTTTATGCTTCTGGCGTTGACATCTAAGGCCCTAACTGTTTGTTCTGGTGGAGCAACGCCCTAGGGTGAAGCCTAGGTTGCCCGGAACGTAGATATGACCATAACTTTCACACTGGTAGCAATTATTCGTTTTATACGATGGAAATGCTGTAGTATTTATACCGTATTTTATGCTTCTGGCGTTGACTTCTTAGGCCCTAACTATTCCATCTGGTGGAACAACGCCCTGGAGTGAAGCCTATGTTGCCCGGAACGTAGAAATGACCATAACTTTCACACTGGTAGCAATTATTCGTTTTATACATGGAAAAACTGTTCTATTTATTTTGTATTTTATGCTTCTGGCGTTGACTTCTAAGGCCCTACCTATTCGACCTGGTGGAGCAACAGCCTACAGTGAAGCCTAGGTTGCCCGGCACGTAGAAATGACCATTACTTTCACAATGTTTGCAATTATTCATTTTATACGATGGTAAACTGTTGTACTTATATTGCATTTTATACTTCTGGAGTTGACTTCTTACGCCCTAACTATTCGATCTGGTGGGACAACGCCCTAGAGTGAAGCCTAGGTTACCAGGAACGTAGAAATGACCATTACTTTCACACTGTTTGCAAATATACATTATATACGATGGAAAGGCTGTTGTATTTATATTGTATTTTATGCTTCTGGCGTTGACTTCTTAGGCCCTAACTATTTAACCTGGTGGAGCACCGCCCTAGAGTGAAGCCTAGGTTGCCCGGAACGTAGAACATACCATTACCTTCACACTGGTTGCAATTATTCCTGTTATACGATGGAAAAACTGTTGCATCTTTATCGTATTTTCTGCTTCTGGCGTTGACTTCTTAGGCCCTGACTATTCCATCTGGTGGAACAACGCCCGAGGGTGAAGCCTCGGTTGCCCGGAACGTAGAAATGACCATAACTTTCACACTGGTAGCAATTATTCGTTTCATACGATGGAAAAGCTGTAGTATTTATATCGTATTTTATGCTTCTGGCGTTGACTTCTTAGGCCCTAACTATTCCATCTGGTGGAACAACGCCCTGGAGTGAAGCCTAGGTTGCCCAGAACGTTGAAATGACCATAACTTTCACACTGGTAGCACTTATTCGTTTTATACATGGAAGAACTGTTCTATTTATTTTGTATTTTATGCTTCTGGCATTGAATTCTAAGTCCCTAGCTATTCGATCTGGTGGGGCAACGCCCTAGCGTGAAGCCTAGGTTGCCCGGAACGCAGAAATGACCGTTGCTT
Source organism: Calliopsis andreniformis (assembly GCF_051401765.1). Taxonomy (NCBI): domain Eukaryota; kingdom Metazoa; phylum Arthropoda; class Insecta; order Hymenoptera; family Andrenidae; genus Calliopsis; species Calliopsis andreniformis. Next base: position 7,351,512 of record NW_027480423.1, on the reverse strand, counting down.
TCACAATGTATGCAACTATTCATTTTATTCGGTGGAAAAGCTGCTGTACTTAGATTGTATTTTATTCTTCTGGCGTTGAATTCTAAGTCCGTAGCTATTCCATCTGGTGGAGCAACGCCCTAGAGTGAAACCTGGATTACCCGGAACGTAGAAATGACCTGTACTTTCACACTGTTTGCAGTTATCCCTGTTATACGATGGAACAACTGTTGCATCTTTATTGTATTTTATGCTTCTGGCGTTGACTTCTTAGGCCCTAGCTATTCGATCCGGTGTAACAACGCCCTAGAGTGAAGCCTAGGTTGCCCGGAACCTAGAAATGACCATAACATTCACACTCGTTACCATTATTCGTTTTATACGATGGAAAAGCTGTTGTATTTGTATCGTATTTTATGCTTCTGGCGCTGACTTCTTAGGCCCTAACTATTCCAATTGGTGGAACAACGCCCAAGAGTGATGCCTAGGGTGCCCGGAACGTAGAAATGACCATTACCTTCACGCTTGTTGCAATTATTCCTGTTATACGATGAAAAAACTGTTGCATTTTTATTGCATTTTTTGCTTCAGGCGTTGACTTCTAAGGCCGTAGCTATTCGATGTGGTGGAGCAACGCCGTAGAGTGACGCCTAGGTTGCCCGGCACGTAGAAATGACTATAACTTTCACACTGGTTACCATTATTCGTTTTATACGATGGAAAAGCTGTTGTATTTATATCGTATTTTATGCTTCTGGCGTTGACTTCTTAGGCCCTAACTATTCCATCTGGTGGAACAACGCCCAAGACTGATGACTAGGGTGCCCGGAACGTAGAAATGACCATTACCTTCAGGCTTGCTGCAATTATTCCTGTTATACGATGAAAAAACTGTTGTACTTTTATTGCATTTTATGCTTCAGTCGTTGACTTCTACGGCCGTAGCTATTCGATGTGGTGGAGTATTGCCCTAGAGTGAAACCTGGGTTTCCCGGATCGTAGAAATGACCATCACTTTCACACTGGTAGCAATTATTCCTGTTATACAATGGAAAAGCTGTTGTATTTTTATTTCATTTTATGCTTCTGACGTTGACTTCTTAGGCCCTGACTATTCCATCTGGTGGAACAACGCCCTAGGTTGAAGCCTAGGTTGCCCGGAACGTAGAAATGAACAACTATTTCACACTGGTAGCAATTATTCGTTTTATACATGGAAAAGCTGTTATATATATATTGCATTTTATGCTTCTGGCATTGAATTCTAAGTCCCTAGCTATTCGATCTGGTGGAGCAACGGCCTAGAGTGAAGCCTAGGTTGCCCAGAACGTAGAAATGACCATTACTTTCACACTGTTTGCAATTATTCCTTTTATACGATGGAAAAGCTGTTGTATTTATATCGTATTTTATGCTTCTGGCATTGACTTCTAAGGACCTAACTATTCGATCTGGTGGAGCAACGCCCTGGAGTGAAGCCTAGGTTGCCCGGAACGTAGAAATGACCATAGCTTTTACACTCGTAGCAATTATTCGTTTTATACAATGGTAAAACCGTTCTATTTATTATGTATTTTATGCTTCGGGCGTTGACTTCTAAGGCCCTAACTATTCAATCTGTTGGAGCAACGCCCTAGGGTGAAGCCTAGGTTGCTCGGAAAGTAGAAATGACCATAACTTTCACACTGGTAGCAATTATTCGCTTTATACAGTGGAAAAACTGTTCTATTTATATTGTATTTTATGCTTCTGGCGTTGTCTACTTAGGCACTAACTACTCGATCTTGTGGAACAACGCCCTGGAGTGAAGCCTAGGTTGCCCGGAACGTAGAAATGACCATAGCTTTTACACTCGTAGCAATTATTCGTTTTATACAATGGTAAAACCGTTCTATTTATTATGTATTTTATGCTTCGGGCGTTGACTTCTAAGGCCCTAATTATTCGATCTGGTGGAGCAATGCCTCAGAGTTAAGTTTAGGATGCCCGAAACGCCGAAATGATCATGACTTTCACGCTTGTTGCAATTATTCCTGTTATGCGATGAAAAGGCTGTTGTATTTTTATTGTATTTTATGCTTCAGGCGTGGACTTCAGAGGCCGTATATATTCGATGTGGTGGACGAACGCCATACAGTGAAGCCTAGGTTGCCCGGAACGTAGAAATGACCACTACTTTCACACTGTTTGCAATTATTCATTTAATACGATGGAAATGCTGTTGTATTTATATCGTATTTTATGCTTCTGGCGTTGACTTCTTAGGCCCCAACTATTTAACCAGGTGGAGCACCACCCTAGAGTGAAGCCTAGGTTGCTCGGAACGTAGAACATACCATTACCTTCACACTGGTTGCAATTATTCCTGTCATACGATGGAAAAACTGTTGCATCTTTATTGTATTTTATGCTTCGGGCGTTGACTTCTAAGGCCCTAACTATTCGATCGGGTGGAGCAACGGCCTAGAGTGAAGCCTAGGTTGCCCGGAACGTAGAAATGACCATAGCTTTCACACTGGTTACCGTTATTCGTTTTATATGATGGAAAAGCTGTTGTATTTATATTGTATTTTGTGCTTCTGGCGTTGACTTCTTAGGCCCTAACTATTTAACCAGGTGGAGCACCACCCTAGAGTGAAGCCTAGGTTGCTCGGAACGTAGAACATACCATTACCTTCACACTGGTTGCAATTATTCCTGTCATACGATGGAAAAACTGCTGCATCTTTATTGTATTTTATGCTTCTGGCGTTGACTTCTTAGGCCCTAACTATTCCATCTGGTGGAACAACTCCCTAGGGTGAAGCTTAGGTTGCCCGGAACGGATAAATGACCAACTCTTTCACACTGGTAACAATTATTCGTTTTATACATGGAAAAGCTGTTATATATATATTGCATTTTATGCTTCTGGCATTGAATTCTAAGTCCCTAGCTTTTCGATCTGGTGGAGCAACGCCCCAGAGTGAAGCCTAGGTTGCCCGGAACGTAGATATGACCATTGCTTTCACAATGTATGCAATTATTCATTTTATTCGATGGAAAAACTGTTGTACTTAGATTGTATTTTATGCTTCTGGCGTTGACTTCTTAGGCCCCAACTATTCGATCTGGTGGAGCAACGTCCTAGAGTGAAGCCTAGGTTGCCCGGAACGTACAAATGTCCATAACTTTCACACTGGTTACCATTATTCGTTTTATATGATGGAAAAGCTGTTGTATTTATATCGTATTTTATGTTTCTGGCGTTGACTTCTTAGGCCCTAACTATTCGATCTGGTGGAGCAACGTCCTAGAGTGAAGCCTAGGTTGCCCGGAACGTAGAAATTACCATACCTTTCACACTGGTTGCAATTATTCCCGTTATACGGTGGAAAACCTCTTGTAGATTTATTGTATTTTATGCTTCGGGCGTTGACTTCTATGGCCCTACCTATTCGATTTGGTGGAGCAGCACCCTACAGTGAAGCCTAGGTTGTCAGGAACGTAGAAATGAACATAACTTTCACACTGGTAGCAATTATTCGTTTTATACAATGGAAATACTGTTCTATTTATCTTGAGTTTAGTGCTTCGGGCGTTGGCTTCTAAGGCCCTAACTGTTTGAGCTGGTGGAGCAACGCCCTAGAGTGAAGCCTAGGTTGCCTGGAACGTAGAAATGGCCATAACTTTCACACTGGCAGCAATTATACGCTTTTTACAATGGAAAAACTGTTCTATTTATTTTGTATTTTATGCTTCGGCCGTGGACTTCTAAGGCCCTAACTACTCGATCTGGTGGAGCAACGCCCTAGAGTGAAGCCTAGGTTGCGCGGAACGTAGAAATGACCACCACATTCACACTGGTTGTAATTATTCCTGTTATACGATGGAAAAACTCTTGTATATTTATTGTATTTTATGCTCCGGGCGTTGACTTCTATGGCCCTACCTATTCGATCTGATGGAGCAACACCCTACAGTTAAGCCTAGGTTGCCCGGAACGTAGAAATGAACATAACTTTCACACTGGCAGCAATTATTCGTTTTATACAATAGAAAAACTGTTCTATTTATTTTGTATTTTATGCTTCGGCCGTTGAGTTCTAAGGCCCTAACTATTCGATCTGGTGGAGCTACGCCCTAGAATGAAACCTAGGTTACACGGAACGTAGAAATGACCAGTAGTTTCACACTGTTTGCAGTTATTCCTGATATTCGATGGAAAAACTGTTGCATCTTTATTGTATTTTATGCTTCGGTCGTTGACTTCTAAAGCCCTAACTGATCGATCTGGTGGAGCAACGCCCTAGAGTGAAGCCTAGGTTGCCCGGAACGTAGGAGTGACCAGAACTTTCACACTGTTTGCTATTATTCGTTTTATACGATGGAAAAACTGTTGCATCTTTATTGTATTTTATGCTTCTGGCGTTGACTTCTTAGGCCCTAACTATTCGATCAGGTGGAGCAACGTCCTAGAGTGAAGCCTAGGTTGCCCGGAACGTAGAAATGACCATAACTTTCACACTGGTTGCCATTATTCGTTTTATACGATGGAAAAGCTGTTGTATTTAAACGTATTTTATGCTTCTGGCGTTGACTTCTTAGGCCCCAACTGTTCCATCTGGTGGGACAACGCCCTACGGTGAAGCCTAGGTTGCCCGGAACGTAGAAATGACCATAACTTTCACACTGGTAGCAATTATTCGTTTTATACGATGGAAAAGCTGTTATATTTATATTGTATTTTATGCTTCTGGCGTTGACTTCTTAGGCCCTAGCTATTCGATCTGGAGGAACGACGCCCTAGAGTGAAGCCTAGGTTCCCTGGAACGTAGAAATGACCATCACTTTCAAGCTGGTTGCAATTATTCCTGTTATACGATGGAAAAACTGTTGCATCTTTATTGTATTTTATGCTTCTGGCGTTGACTTCTTAGGCCCTAACTATTCCATCTGGTGGAACAACGCCCTAGGGTGAAGCCTAGGTTGCCCGGAACGTAGAAATGACCAACTATTTCACACTGGTAGCAATTATTCGTTTTATACATGGAAAAGCTGTTATATATATATTGCATTTTATGCTTCTGGCATTGAATTCTAAGTCCCAAGCTGTTCGACCTGGTGGAGCAACGCCCTAGAGTGAAACCTGGATTACCCGGAACGTCGAAATGACCTGTACTTTCACACTGTTTGCAGTTATTCCTATTATACGATGGAACAACTGTTGCATCTTTATTGTATTTTATTCTTCTGGCGTTGACTTCTTAGGCCCTAACTATTCGATCTCGTGGACCATCGTCCTAGAGTGAAGCCTAGGTTGCCCGGAACGTAGAAATGACCATAACTTTCACACTGGTTACCATTATTCGTTTTATACGATGGAAAAGCTGTTGCATTTGTATCGTATTTTATGCTTCTGGCGTTGACTTCTTAGTCCCTAACTATTCCATCTGGTGGAACAACGCCCAAGAGTGATGCCTAGGGTGCCCGGAACGTAGAAATGACCATTACCTTCACGCTTGCTGCAATTATTCCTGTTATACGATGAAAAAACTGTTGTACTTTTATTGCATTTTATGCTTCAGTCGTTGACTTCTACGGCCGTAGCTATTCGATGTGGTGGAGTAATGCCCTAGAGTGAAACCTGGGTTACCCGGGACGTAGAAATGACCATCACTTTCAAACTGGTTGCTATTATTCCTGTTATACAATGGAAAAGCTGTTGCATTTTTATTTCATTTTATGCATCGGGCATTGACTTCTAAGGCCCTAACTATTCAATCTGTTGGAGCAACGCCCTAGGCTGAAGCCTAGGTTGCTCGGAACGTAGAATTGGCCATCACTTTCAAACTGGTTGCAATTAATCCTGTTATACGATGGAAAAACTGTTGTATTTTTATTGCCTTTTATGCTTCGGGCGTTGACTTCTAAGGCCCTAACTATTCAATCTATTGGAGCAACGCAATAGGGTGAAGCCTAGGTTGCCCGGGAAGTAGAAATGACGTTAACTTTCATACTGGTTGCAATTATTCGTTTTATACGATGGAAAAACTGTTCTATTTATTTTGTATTTAATGCTTCGGGCGTTGGCTTCTAACACCCTAACTGTTTGATCTGGTGGAACAACGCCCTAGAGTGAAGCCTAGGTTACCCGGAACGTAGAAATGACCAGTACTTTCATACTGTTTGCAGTTATTCCTGTTATACTATGGTACAACTGTTGCATCTTTATTGTATTTTATGCTTCTGGCGTTGACTTCTTAGTCCCTAACTATTCGATCTGGTGGAGCATCGTCCTGGAGTGAAGCCTAGGTTGCCCGGAACGTAGAAATGACCATAACGTTCATACTGGTTGCAATTATTCGTTTTATATGATGGATAAACTGTTGTATTTATATTGTATTTTATGCTTCTGGCGTTCACTTCCTAGGCCCTAACTATTCGATCTGGTGGAACAACGCCCTAGGGTGAAACCTAGGTTACCCGGAACGTTGAAATGACCAGTACTTTCATACTGTTTGCAGTTATTCCTGTTATACGATGGAAAAACATTTGCATCTTTATTGTATTTTATGCTTCTGGCGTTGACTTCTAAGGCCCTAGCTATTCGATCTGCTGGAGCAACGCCCTAGAGTGACGCCTAGGTTGCTCGGAATGTAGAAATGAACATAACTTTCACACTGGCAGCAATTATTCGTTTTATACAATAGAAAAACTGTTCTATTTATTTTGTATTTTATGCTTCTGGCCTTCACTTCTTAGGCCCTAACTTTTCGATCTGGTGGAACAACGCCCTAGGGTGAAGCCTAGGTTGCCAGGAACGTAGAAATGACCACTACTATCACACTGGTTTCAAATTATTCCTGCTATACGATGGAAAAACTGTTGTATATTTATTGCATTTTATGCTTCGGGCATTGACTTCTAAGGCCCTAACTATTCAATCTGTTGGAGCAACGCCTTTGGGTGAAGCCTAGCTTGCCCGGAACGCAGAAATGACCATAACTTTCACACTGGTTGCAATTATTCATTCTATACGATGTAAAAACTGTTGTATATATGTTGTATTTTATCCTGCTGGCGTTGACTTCTTAGGCCCCAACTATTCCATCTGGTGGGACAACGCCCTACGGTGAAGCCTAGGTTGCCCGGAACGTAGAAATGACCATAGCTTTCACACTGGTTGCTATTATTCGTTGTATACAATGGAAAAACTGTTATATTTATATTGTATTCTATGCTTCTGGCGTTGACTTCTTAGGCCCTAATTATTCGATCTGTTGGAACAACGCCCCAGAGTGAAGCCTAGGTTGCCCGGAACGTAGATATGACCATAACTTTTACACTGGTAGCAATTATTCGTTTTATACAATGGAAAAACTGTTCTATTTATTTTGCATTTTATGCTTCGGGCGTTGACTTCTAAGGCCCTAACTGATTGATCTGGAGGAGCAACGCCCTAGTGTGAAGCCTAGATTGCCCGGAACGTTGAAATGACCATAACTTTCACTCTAGTTGCTAATATTCGTTTTATACGATGGAAAAACTGTTATATTTATATTGTATTTTATTCTTATGGCGTTGAATTCTAAGTCCCTAGCTATTCGATCTGGTAGAGCAGCGCCCTAGAGTGAAACCTAGGTTACCCGGAACGTAGAAATGCCCAGTACTTTCATACTGTTTGAAATAATTCATTTTATACGATGGAAAAGCTGTTGTATTTATATTGCATTTTATTCTTCTGGCGTTGACTTTTAAGGCCCTAACTATTCGATCTGGTGGAACAACGCCCGAGAGTGAAGCCTAGGTTGCTCGAAATGTAGAAATGGCCATAACTTTCACACCGGTTGCAATTATTCATTCTATACGATGGAAAAACTGCTGTATTTATGTTGTATTTTATCCTTCTGGCGTTGACTTCTTAGGCCCTAACTATTTGATCTGGTGGAGCAACGCCCTAAAGTGAAGCCTAGGTTGCCCGGAACGTAGAAATGACCATAACTTTCACACTGGTAGCAATTATTCGTTTTATACATGGAAGAACTGTTCTATTTATTTTGTATTTTATGCTTCTGGCATTGAATTCTAAGTCCCTAGCTATTCGATCTGGTGGGGCAACGCCCTAGAGTGAAGCCTAGGTTGCCCGGAACGCAGAAATGACCGTTGCTTTCACAATGTATGCAACTATTCATTTTATTCGGTGGAAAAGCTTCTGTACTTAGATTGTATTTAATTCTTCTGGCGTTGAATTCTAAGTCCCTAGCTATTCCATCTGGTGGAGCAACGCCCTAGAGTGAAACCTGGATTACCCGGAACGTAGAAATGACCTGTACTTTCACACTGTTTGCAGTTATCCCTGTTATACTATGGAACAACTGTTGCATCTTTATTGTATTTTATGCTTCTGGCGTTGACTTCTTAGTCCCTAACTATTCGATCTGGTGGAGCATCGTCCTGGAGTGAAGCCTAGGTTGCCCGGAACGTAGAAATGACCATAACATTCTCACAGGTTGCTATTATTCGTTCTATACGATGGAAAAACTGTTATATTTATATTGTATTTTATGCTTCTGGCGTTGACTTCTTAGGCCCTAGCTATTCGATCCGGTGGAACAACGCCCTAGAGTGAAGCCTAGGTTGCCTGGAACGTAGAAATGCCCATCACTTTCAAACTGGTTGCAATTATTCCTGTTATATGATGGAAAGATTGTTGTATTTTTATTTCATTTTATGCTTCGGGCATTGACTTCTAAGGCCCTAACTATTCAATCTGTTGGTGCAACGCCCTAGGGTGAAGCCCAGGTTGCCCGGAAAGTAGAAATGACCATAACGTTCATACTGGTTGCAATTATTCGTTTTATATGATGGATAAACTGTTGTATTTATATTGTATTTTATGCTTCTGGCGTTCACTTCCTAGGCCCTAACTATTCGATCTGGTGGAACAACGCCCTAGGGTGAAACCTAGGTTACCCGGAACGTTGAAATGACCAGTACTTTCATACTGTTTGCAGTTATTCCTGTTATACGATGGAAAAACATTTGCATCTTTATTGTATTTTATGCTTCTGGCGTTGACTTCTAAGGCCCTAGCTATTCGATCTGCTGGAGCAACGCCCTAGAGTGACGCCTAGGTTGCTCGGAATGTAGAAATGAACATAACTTTCACACTGGCAGCAATTATTCGTTTTATACAATAGAAAAACTGTTCTATTTATTTTGTATTTTATGCTTCTGGCCTTCACTTCTTAGGCCCTAACTTTTCGATCTGGTGGAACAACGCCCTAGGGTGAAGCCTAGGTTGCCCGGAACGTAGATATGACCATAAGTTTTACACTGGTAGCAATTATTCGTTTTATACAATGGAAAAACTGTTCTATTTATTTTGCATTTTATGCTTCGGGCGTTGACTTCTAAGGCCCTAACTGATTGATCTGGAGGAGCAACGCCCTAGTGTGAAGCCTAGATTGACCGGAACGTTGAAATGACCATAACTTTCACTCTAGTTGCTAATATTCGTTTTATACGATGGAAAAACTGTTATATTTATATTGTATTTTATTCTTATGGCGTTGAATTCTAAGTCCCTAGCTATTCGATCTGGTAGAGCAGCGCCCTAGAGTGAAACCTAGGTTACCCGGAACGTAGAAATGACCAGTACTTTCATACTGTTTGCAATAATTCATTTTATACGATGGAAAAGCTGTTGTATTTATATTGCATTTTATTCTTCTGGCGTTGACTTTTAAGGCCGTGGCTATTAGATGTGGTGGAGCATCGCCCTAGAGTGGCGCATAGGTTGCCCGGAACGTAGAAATGACCATTACTTTCACAATGTTTACAAATATTCATTTTATACGATGGAAAAACTGTTGTACTTATATTGTATTTTATTCTTCTGTCGTTGAATTCTAAGTCCCTAGCTTTTCGATCTCGTGGAGCAACGCCCTAGAGTGAAACCTAGGTTGCCCGGAACGTAGAACATACCATTACCTTCACACTGGTTGCAATTATTCCTGTTATACGATGGAAAAACTGTTGCATCTTTATTGTATTTTATGCTTCTGGCGTTGACTTCTTAGGCCCTAACTATTCCATCTGGTGGAACAACGCCCTAGGGTGTAGCCTAGGTTGCCCGGAACGTAGAAATGACCAACTATTTCACACTGGTAGCAATTATTCGTTTTATACATGGAAAAGCCGTTATATATATATTGCATTTTATGCTTCTGGCATTGAATTCTAAGTCCCTAGCTGTTCGACCTGGTGGAGCAACGCCCTAGAGTGAAACCTGGATTACCCGGAACGTCGAAATGACCTGTACTTTCACACTGTTTGCAGTTATTCCTATTATACGATGGAACAACTGTTGCATCTTTATTGTATTTTATTCTTCTGGCGTTGACTTCTTAGGCCCTAACTATTCGATCTCGTGGACCATCGTCCTAGAGTGAAGCCTAGGTTGCCCGGAACGTAGAAATGACCATAACTTTCACACTGGTTACCATTATTCGTTTTATACGATGGAAAAGCTGTTGCATTTGTATCGTATTTTATGCTTCTGGCGTTGACTTCTTAGTCCCTAACTATTCCATCTGGTGGAACAACGCCCAAGAGTGATGCCTAGGGTGCCCGGAACGTAGAAATGACCATTACCTTCACGCTTGCTGCAATTATTCCTGTTATACGATGAAAAAACTGTTGTACTTTTATTGCATTTTATGCTTCAGTCGTTGACTTCTACGGCCGTAGCTATTCGATGTGGTGGAGTAATGCCCTAGAGTGAAACCTGGGTTACCCGGGACGTAGAAATGACCATCACTTTCAAACTGGTTGCTATTATTCCTGTTATACAATGGAAAAGCTGTTGCATTTTTATTTCATTTTATGCATCGGGCATTGACTTCTAAGGCCCTAACTATTCAATCTGTTGGAGCAACGCCCTAGGCTGAAGCCTAGGTTGCTCGGAACGTAGAATTGGCCATCACTTTCAAACTGGTTGCAATTAATCCTGTTATACGATGGAAAAACTGTTGTATTTTTATTGCCTTTTATGCTTCGGGCGTTGACTTCTAAGGCCCTAACTATTCAATCTATTGGAGCAACGCAATAGGGTGAAGCCTAGGTTGCCCGGGAAGTAGAAATGACGTTAACTTTCATACTGGTTGCAATTATTCGTTTTATACGATGGAAAAACTGTTCTATTTATTTTGTATTTAATGCTTCGGGCGTTGGCTTCTAACACCCTAACTGTTTGATCTGGTGGAACAACGCCCTAGAGTGAAGCCTAGGTTACCCGGAACGTAGAAATGACCAGTACTTTCATACTGTTTGCAGTTATTCCTGTTATACTATGGTACAACTGTTGCATCTTTATTGTATTTTATGCTTCTGGCGTTGACTTCTTAGTCCCTAACTATTCGATCTGGTGGAGCATCGTCCTGGAGTGAAGCCTAGGTTGCCCGGAACGTAGAAATGACCATAACGTTCATACTGGTTGCAATTATTCGTTTTATATGATGGATAAACTGTTGTATTTATATTGTATTTTATGCTTCTGGCGTTCACTTCCTAGGCCCTAACTATTCGATCTGGTGGAACAACGCCCTAGGGTGAAACCTAGGTTACCCGGAACGTTGAAATGACCAGTACTTTCATACTGTTTGCAGTTATTCCTGTTATACGATGGAAAAACATTTGCATCTTTATTGTATTTTATGCTTCTGGCGTTGACTTCTAAGGCCCTAGCTATTCGATCTGCTGGAGCAACGCCCTAGAGTGACGCCTAGGTTGCTCGGAATGTAGAAATGAACATAACTTTCACACTGGCAGCAATTATTCGTTTTATACAATAGAAAAACTGTTCTATTTATTTTGTATTTTATGCTTCTGGCCTTCACTTCTTAGGCCCTAACTTTTCGATCTGGTGGAACAACGCCCTAGGGTGAAGCCTAGGTTGCCAGGAACGTAGAAATGACCACTACTATCACACTGGTTTCAAATTATTCCTGCTATACGATGGAAAAACTGTTGTATATTTATTGCATTTTATGCTTCGGGCATTGACTTCTAAGGCCCTAACTATTCAATCTGTTGGAGCAACGCCTTTGGGTGAAGCCTAGGTTGCCCGGAACGCAGAAATGACCATAACTTTCACACTGGTTGCAATTATTCATTCTATACGATGGAAAAACTGTTGTATATATGTTGTATTTTATCCTGCTGGCGTTGACTTCTTAGGCCCCAACTATTCCATCTGGTGGGACAACGCCCTACGGTGAAGCCTAGGTTGCCCGGAACGTAGAAATGACCATAGCTTTCACACTGGTTGCTATTATTCGTTGTATACAATGGAAAAACTGTTATATTTATATTGTATTCTATGCTTCTGGCGTTGACTTCTTAGGCCCTAATTATTCGATCTGTTGGAACAACGCCCCAGAGTGAAGCCTAGGTTGCCCGGAACGTAGATATGACCATAACTTTTACACTGGTAGCAATTATTCGTTTTATACAATGGAAAAACTGTTCTATTTATTTTGCATTTTATGCTTCGGGCGTTGACTTCTAAGGCCCTAACTGATTGATCTGGAGGAGCAACGCCCTAGTGTGAAGCCTAGATTGCCCGGAACGTTGAAATGACCATAACTTTCACTCTAGTTGCTAATATTCGTTTTATACGATGGAAAAACTGTTATATTTATATTGTATTTTATTCTTATGGCGTTGAATTCTAAGTCCCTAGCTATTCGATCTGGTAGAGCAGCGCCCTAGAGTGAAACCTAGGTTACCCGGAACGTAGAAATGCCCAGTACTTTCATACTGTTTGAAATAATTCATTTTATACGATGGAAAAGCTGTTGTATTTATATTGCATTTTATTCTTCTGGCGTTGACTTTTAAGGCCCTAACTATTCGATCTGGTGGAACAACGCCCGAGAGTGAAGCCTAGGTTGCTCGAAATGTAGAAATGGCCATAACTTTCACACCGGTTGCAATTATTCATTCTATACGATGGAAAAACTGCTGTATTTATGTTGTATTTTATCCTTCTGGCGTTGACTTCTTAGGCCCTAACTATTTGATCTGGTGGAGCAACGCCCTAAAGTGAAGCCTAGGTTGCCCGGAACGTAGAAATGACCATAACTTTCACACTGGTAGCAATTATTCGTTTTATACATGGAAGAACTGTTCTATTTATTTTGTATTTTATGCTTCTGGCATTGAATTCTAAGACCCTAGCTATTCGATCTGGTGGGGCAACGCCCTAGAGTGAAGCCTAGGTTGCCCGGAACGTAGAAATGACCATAACATTCTCACTGGTTGCTATTATTCGTTCTATACGATGGAAAAACTGTTATATTTATATTGTATTTTATGCTTCTGGCGTTGACTTCTTAGGCCCTAGCTATTCGATCCGGTGGAACAACGCCCTAGAGTGAAGCCTAGGTTGCCTGGAACGTAGAAATGCCCATCACTTTCAAACTGGTTGCAATTATTCCTGTTATATGATGGAAAGATTGCTGTATTTTTATTTCATTTTATGCTTCGGGCATTGACTTCTAAGGCCCTAACTATTCAATCTGTTGGTGCAACGCCCTAGGGTGAAGCCCAGGTTGCCCGGAAAGTAGAAATGACCATAACGTTCATACTGGTTGCAATTATTCGTTTTATATGATGGATAAACTGTTGTATTTATATTGTATTTTATGCTTCTGGCGTTCACTTCCTAGGCCCTAACTATTCGATCTGGTGGAACAACGCCCTAGGGTGAAACCTAGGTTACCCGGAACGTTGAAATGACCAGTACTTTCATACTGTTTGCAGTTATTCCTGTTATACGATGGAAAAACATTTGCATCTTTATTGTATTTTATGCTTCTGGCGTTGACTTCTAAGGCCCTAGCTATTCGATCTGCTAGGAGCAACGCCCTAGAGTGACGCCTAGGTTGCTCGGAATGTAGAAATGAACATAACTTTCACACTGGCAGCAATTATTCGTTTTATACAATAGAAAAACTGTTCTATTTATTTTGTATTTTATGCTTCTGGCCTTCACTTCTTAGGCCCTAACTTTTCGATCTGGTGGAACAACGCCCTAGGGTGAAGCCTAGGTTGCCCGGAACGTAGATATGACCATAAGTTTTACACTGGTAGCAATTATTCGTTTTATACAATGGAAAAACTGTTCTATTTATTTTGCATTTTATGCTTCGGGCGTTGACTTCTAAGGCCCTAACTGATTGATCTGGAGGAGCAACGCCCTAGTGTGAAGCCTAGATTGACCGGAACGTTGAAATGACCATAACTTTCACTCTAGTTGCTAATATTCGTTTTATACGATGGAAAAACTGTTATATTTATATTGTATTTTATTCTTATGGCGTTGAATTCTAAGTCCCTAGCTATTCGATCTGGTAGAGCAGCGCCCTAGAGTGAAACCTAGGTTACCCGGAACGTAGAAATGACCAGTACTTTCATACTGTTTGCAATAATTCATTTTATACGATGGAAAAGCTGTTGTATTTATATTGCATTTTATTCTTCTGGCGTTGACTTTTAAGGCCGTGGCTATTAGATGTGGTGGAGCATCGCTCTAGAGTGGCGCATAGGTTGCCCGGAACGTAGAAATGACCATTACTTTCACAATGTTTGCAAATATTCATTTTATACGATGGAAAAACTGTTGTACTTATATTGTATTTTATTCTTCTGTCGTTGAATTCTAAGTCCCTAGCTTTTCGATCTCGTGGAGCAACGCCCTAGAGTGAAACCTAGGTTGCCCGGAACGTAGAACATACCATTACCTTCACACTGGTTGCAATTATTCCTGTTATACGATGGAAAAACTGTTGCATCTTTATTGTATTTTATGCTTCTGGCGATGACTTCTTAGGCCCTAACTATTCCATCTGGTGGAACAACGCCCTAGGGTGTAGCCTAGGTTGCCCGGAACGTAGAAATGACCAACTATTTCACACTGGTAGCAATTATTCGTTTTATACATGGAAAAGCCGTTATATATATATTGCATTTTATGCTTCTGGCATTGAATTCTAAGTCCCTAGCTGTTCGATCTGGTGGAGCAACGCCCTAGAGTGAAACCTGGATTACCCGGAACGTAGAAATGGCCTGTACTTTCACACTGTTTGCAGTTATTCCTGTTATACGATGGAACAACTGTTGCATCTTTATTGTATTTTATGCTTCTGGCGTTGACTTCTTAGGCCCTAACTATTCGATCTCGTGGACCATCGTCCTAGAGTGAAGCCTAGGTTGCCCGGAACGTAGAAATGACCATAACTTTCACACTGGTTACCATTATTCGTATTATACGATGGAAAAGCTGTTGCATTTGTATCGTATTTTATGCTTCTGGCGTTGACTTCTAAGGACCTAACTGATTGATCTGGTGGAACAACGCCCTAGCGTGAAGCCTAGGTTGCCCGGAACGTAGATATGACCATATCTTTTACACTGGTAGCAATTATTCGTTTTATACAATGGAAAAACTGTTCTATTTATTTTGCATTTTATGCTTCGGGCGTTGACTTCTAAGGCCCTAACTGATTGATCTGGAGGAGCAACGCCCTAGTGTGAAGCCTAGATTGCCCGGAACGTTGAAATGACCATAACTTTCACTCTAGTTGCTAATATTCGTTTTATACGATGGAAAAACTGTTATATTTATATTGTATTTTATTCTTATGGCGTTGAATTCTAAGTCCCTAGCTATTCGATCTGGTAGAGCAACGCCCTAGAGTGAAACCTAGGTTACCCGGAACGTAGAAATGACCAGTACTTTCACACTGTTTGCAGTTATTCCTGTTATACGATGGAAAAACTGTTGCATCTTTATTGTATATTTTGCTTCTAGCGTTCACTTCTAAGGCCCTAACTATTCGATCAGATGAAGCAACGCCCTAGAGTGAAGCCTAGGTTGCTCGAAATGTAGAAATGACCATAACTTTCAAACTGGTTGCAATTATTCATTTTATACGATGGAAAAACTGTTGTACTTATATTGTATTTTATTCTTATGGCGTTGACTTCTTAGGCCCTAACTGTTCCATCTGGTGGAACAACGCCCTGGAGTGAAGCCTAGGTTGCCCGGAACGTAGAAATGACCATAACTTTCACACTGGTAGCAATTATTCGTTTTATACATGGAAAAACTGTTCTATTTATTTTGTATTTTATGCTTCTGGCGTTGACTTCTAAGGCCCTACCTATTCGATCTGGCGGAGCAACAGCCTACAGTGAAGCCTAGGTTGCTCGGAACGTAGAAATGACCATTACCTTCACACTGTTTGCAATAATTCATTTTATACGATGGCAAAGCTGTTGTATTTATATTGTATTTTATGCTTCTGGCGTTGACTTCTAAGGCCCTATCTCTTCGATTTGGTGGAGCAACGCCACAGAGTTAAGCCTAGGATGCCCGGAACGTCGAAATGGTCATTACTTTCGCACTGGTTGCAATTAGTCATGCTATACGATGGAAAATCTGTTGCATATTTATTGTATTTTATGCTTCTGGCGTTGACTTCTTAGGCCCTAACTATTTAACCTGGTGGAGCACCGCCCTAGAGTGAAGCCTAGGTTGCCCGGAACGTAGAACATACCATTACCTTCACACTGGTTGCAATTATTCCTGTTATACGATGGAAAAACTGTTCATCTTTATCGTATTTTCTGCTTCTGGCGTTGACTTCTTAGGCCCTAACTATTCCATCTGGTGGAACAACGCCCTAGGGTGAAGCCTCGGTTGCCCGGAACGTAGAAATGACCATAACTTTCACACTGGTACCAATTATTCGTTTCATCCGATGGAAAAGCTGTAGTATTTATATCGTATTTTATGCTTCTGGCGTTGACTTCTTAGGCCCTAACTATTCCATCTGGTGGAACAACGCCCTGGAGTGAAGCCTAGGTTACCCGGAACGTTGAAATGACCATAACTTTCGCACTGGTAGCACTTATTCGTTTTATACGTGGAAGAACTGTTCTATTTATTTTGTATTTTATGCTTCTGGCATTGAATTCTAAGTCCCTAGCTATTCGATCTGGTGGGGCAACGCCCTAGAGTGAAGCCTAGGTTGCCCGGAACGCAGAAATGACCGTTGCTTTCACAATGTATGCAACTATTCATTTTATTCGGTGGAAAAGCTGCTGTACTTAGATTGTATTTTATTCTTCTGGCGTTGAATTCTAAGTCCCTAGCTATTCCATCTGGTGGAGCAACGCCCTAGAGTGAAACCTGGATTACCCGGAACGTAGAAATGACCTGTACTTTCACACTGTTTGCAGTTATCCCTGTTATACGATGGAACAACTGTTGCATCTTTATTGTATTTTATGCTTCTGGCGTTGACTTCTTAGGCCCTAGCTATTCGATCCGGTGTAACAACGCCCTAGAGTGAAGCCTAGGTTGCCCGGAACCTAGAAATGACCATAACATTCACACTGGTTACCATTATTCGTTTTATACGATGGAAAAGCTGTTGTATTTGTATCGTATTTTATGCTTCTGGCGCTGACTTCTTAGGCCCTAACTATTCCAATTGGTGGAACAACGCCCAAGAGTGAAGCCTAGGGTGCCCGGAACGTAGAAATGACCATTACCTTCACGCTTGTTGCAATTATTCCTGTTATACGATGAAAAAACTGTTGCATTTTTATTGCTTTTTTTGCTTCAGGCGTTGACTTCTAAGGCCGTAGCTATTCGATGTGGTGGAGCAACGCCGTAGAGTGACGCCTAGGTTGCCCGGCACGTAGAAATGACTATAACTTTCACACTGGTTACCATTATTCGTTTTATACGATGGAAAAGCTGTTGTATTTATATCGTATTTTATGCTTCTGGCGTTGACTTCTTAGGCCCTAACTATTCCACCTGGTGGAACAACGCCCAAGACTGATGCCTAGGGTGCCCGGAACGTAGAAATGACCATTACCTTCAGGCTTGCTGCAATTATTCCTGTTATACGATGAAAAAACTGTTGTACTTTTATTGCATTTTATGCTTCAGTCGTTGACTTCTACGGCCGTAGCTATTCGATGTGGTGGAGTATTGCCCTAGAGTGAAACCTGGGTTTCCCGGATCGTAGAAATGACCATCACTTTCACACTGGTAGCAATTATTCCTGTTATACAATGGAAAAGCTGTTGCATTTTTACTTCATTTTATGCTTCTGACGTTGACTTCTTAGGCCCTAACTATTCCATCTGGTGGAACAACGCCCTAGGTTGAAGCCTAGGTTGCCCGGAACGTAGAAATGAACAACTATTTCACACTGGTAGCAATTATTCGTTTTATACATGGAAAAGCTGTTATATATATATTGCATTTTATGCTTCTGGCATTTAATTCTAAGTCCCTAGCTATTCGATCTGGTGGAGCAACGGCCTAGAGTGAAGCCTAGGTTGCCCAGAACGTAGAAATGACCATTGCTTTCACAATGTATGCAATTATTCATTTTATTCGGTGGAAAAACTGTTGTACTTAGATTGTATTTTATTCTTCTGGCGTTGAATTCTAAGTCCCTAGCTATTCGATCTGGCGGAGCAACGCCCTAGAGTGAAACCTGGATTATCCGGAACGTAGAAATGACCTGTACCTTCACACTGTTTGCAGTTATTCCTGTTATACGATGGAACAACTGTTGCATCTTTATTGTATTTTATGCTTCTGGCGTTGACTTCTTAGGCCCTAACTATTCGATCTCGTGGACCATCGTCCTAGAGTGAAGCCTAGGTTGCCCGGAACGTAGAAATGACCATAACTTTCACACTGGTTACCATTATTCGTTTTATACGATGGAAAAGCTGTTGCCTTTGTATCGTATTTTATGCTTCTGGCGTTGACTTCTTAGGCCCTAACTATTCCATCTGGTGGAACAACGCCCAAGAGTGATGCCTAGGGTGCCCGGAACGTAGAAATGACCATTACCTTCACGGTTGCAGCAATTATTCCTGTTATACGATGAAAAAACTGTTGTACTTTTATTGCATTTTATGCTTCAGTCGTTGACTTCTACGGCCGTAGCTATTCGATGTGGTGGAGTAATGCTCTAGAGTGAAACCTGGGTTACCCGGAACGTAGAATTGACCATCACTTTCAAACTGGTTGCTATTATAGCCAGTTATACAATGGAAAAGCTGTTGTATTTTTATTTCATTTTATGCTTCGGGCATTGTCTTCTAAGGCCCTAACTATTCAATCTGTTGGAGCAACGCCCTATGGTGAAGCCTAGGTTGCTCGGAACGTAGAAATGACCACTTCTTTCACACTGTTTGCAATTATTCATTTAATATGATGGAAAAGCTGTGGTATTTATATCGTATTTTATGCTTCGGGCGTTGACTTCTTAGACCCTAACATTTCGATCTGGTGGAGCAACGCCCTACAGTGAAGCCTATGTTGCCCGGAACGTAGATATGACCGTAACCTTCACACAGGTTGCAATTATTCGTTTTATACGGTGTAAAGGCTGTAGTGTTTATTTTGTATTTTATTCTTCCGGTGTTGACTTCTTAGGCCCTAACTATTCGACCTGGTGGAACAACGCCATACGGTGAAGCCTAGGTTGCCCGGAACGTAGAAATGACCATTACTTTCACACTGTTTGCAGTTATTCCTTTCATACTATGGAAAAGCTGTTGTATTTATATCGTATTTTATGCTTCTGGCGTTGACTTCTAAGGACCTAACTATTCGATCTGCTGGAGCAACGCCCTAGAGTGACGCCTAGGTTGCTCGGAATGTAGAAATGACCATAACTTTCACACTGGTTGCAATTATTCGTTTTATACGATGGAAAAACTGTTGCATCTTTATCGTATTTTATGCTTCTGGCGTTGACTTCTTAGGCCGTAACTATTCGATCTGGTGGAGCAACGCCCTGGAGAGAAACCTAGGTAGCCCGGAACGTAGAAATGACCTCTACTATCACAATGGTTGCAAATTATTCCTGCTATACGATGGAAAAACTGTTGCATCTTTATCGTATTTTATGCTTCTGGCATTGAATTCTAAGTCCCTAGCTGTTCGATCTGGTGGAGCAACGCCCTAGAGTGAAACCTGGATTACCCGGAACGTAGAAATGGCCTGTACTTTCACACTGTTTGCAGTTATTCCTGTTATACGATGGAACAACTGTTGCATCTTTATTGGATTTTATGCTTCTGGCGTTGACTTCTTAGGCCCTAACTATCGATCTCGTGGACCATCGTCCTAGAGTGAAGCCTAGGTTGCCCGGAACGTAGAAATGACCATAACTTTCACACTGGTTACCATTATTCGTATTATACGATGGAAAAGCTGTTGCATTTGTATCGTATTTTATGCTTCGGGCGTTGACTTCTAAGGCCCTAACTGATTGATCTGGAGGAGCAACGCCCTAGTGTGAAGCCTAGATTGCCCGGAACGTTGAAATGACCATAACTTTCACTCTAGTTGCTAATATTCGTTTTATACGATGGAAAAACTGTTATATTTATATTGTATTTTATTCTTATGGCGTTGAATTCTAAGTCCCTAGCTATTCGATCTGGTAGAGCAACGCCCTAGAGTGAAACCTAGGTTACCCGGAACGTAGAAATGACCAGTACTTTCACACTGTTTGCAGTTATTCCTGTTATACGATGGAAAAACTGTTGCATCTTTATTGTATATTTTGCTTCTAGCGTTGACTTCTAAGGCCCTAACTATTCGATCAGATGAAGCAACGCCCTAGAGTGAAGCCTAGGTTGCTCGAAATGTAGAAATGACCATAACTTTCAAACTGGTTGCAATTATTCATTTTATACGATGGAAAAACTGTTGTACTTATATTGTATTTTATTCTTATGGCGTTGACTTCTTAGGCCCTAACTATCCCATCTGGTGGAACAACGCCCTGGAGTGAAGCCTAGGTTGCCCGGAACGTAGAAATGACCATAACTTTCACACTGGTAGCAATTATTCGTTTTATACATGGAAAAACTGTTCTATTTATTTTGTATTTTATGCTTCTGGCGTTGACTTCTAAGGCCCTACCTATTCGATCTGGCGGAGCAACAGCCTACAGTGAAGCCTAGGTTGCTCGGAACGTAGAAATGACCATTACCTTCACACTGTTTGCAATAATTCATTTTATACGATGGCAAAGCTGTTGTATTTATATTGTATTTTATGCTTCTGGCGTTGACTTCTAAGGCCCTATCTCTTCGATTTGGTGGAGCAACGCCACAGAGTTAAGCCTAGGATGCCCGGAACGTCGAAATGGTCATTACTTTCGCACTGGTTGCAATTAGTCATGCTATACGATGGAAAATCTGTTGCATATTTATTGTATTTTATGCTTCTGGCGTTGACTTCTTAGGCCCTAACTATTTAACCTGGTGGAGCACCGCCCTAGAGTGAAGCCTAGGTTGCCCGGAACGTAGAACATACCATTACCTTCACACTGGTTGCAATTATTCCTGTTATACGATGGAAAAACTGTTCATCTTTATCGTATTTTCTGCTTCTGGCGTTGACTTCTTAGGCCCTAACTATTCCATCTGGTGGAACAACGCCCTAGGGTGAAGCCTCGGTTGCCCGGAACGTAGAAATGACCATAACTTTCACACTGGTACCAATTATTCGTTTCATCCGATGGAAAAGCTGTGGTATTTATATCGTATTTTATGCTTCTGGCGTTGACTTCTTAGGCCCTAACTATTCCATCTGGTGGAACAACGCCCTGGAGTGAAGCCTAGGTTGCCCGGAACGTTGAAATGACCATAACTTTCGCACTGGTAGCACTTATTCGTTTTATACGTGGAAGAACTGTTCTATTTATTTTGTATTTTATGCTTCTGGCATTGAATTCTAAGTCCCTAGCTATTCCATCTGGTGGAGCAACGCCCTAGAGTGAAACCTGGATTACCCGGAACGTAGAAATGACCTGTACTTTCACACTGTTTGCAGTTATCCCTGTTATACGATGGAACAACTGTTGCATCTTTATTGTATTTTATGCTTCTGGCGTTGACTTCTTAGGCCCTAGCTATTCGATCCGGTGTAGCAATGCCCTAGAGTGAAGCCTAGGTTGCCCGGAACCAAGAAATGACCATAACATTCACACTGGTTACCATTATTCGTTTTATACGATGGAAAAGCTGTTGTATTTATATCGTATTTTATGCTTCTGGCGTTGACTTCTTAGGCCCTAACTATTCCATCTGGTGGAACAACGCCCAAGACTGATGCCTAGGGTGCCCGGAACGTAGAAATGACCATTACGTTCAGGCTTGCTGCAATTATTCCTGTTATACGATGAAAAAACTGTTGTACTTTTATTGCATTTTATGCTTCAGTCGTTGACTTCTACGGCCGTAGCTATTCGATGTGGTGGAGTATTGCCCTAGAGTGAAACCTGGGTTTCCCGGATCGTAGAAATGACCATCACTTTCACACTGGTAGCAATTATTCCTGTTATACAATGGAAAAGCTGTTGCATTTTTATTTCATTTTATGCTTCTGACGTTGACTTCTTAGGCCCTAACTATTCCATCTGGTGGAACAACGCCCTAGGTTGAAGCCTAGGTTGCCCGGAACGTAGAAATGAACAACTATTTCACACTGGTAGCAATTATTCGTTTTATACATGGAAAAGCTGTTATATATATATTGCATTTTATGCTTCTGGCATTGAATTCTAAGTCCCTAGCTATTCGATCGGGTGGAGCAACGGCCTAGAGTGAAGCCTAGGTTGCCCAGAACGTAGAAATGACCATTGCTTTCACAATGTATGCAATTATTCATTTTATTCGGTGGAAAAACTGTTGTACTTAGATTGTATTTTATTCTTCTGGCGTTGAATTCTAAGTCCCTAGCTATTCGATCTGGCGGAGCAACGCCCTAGAGTGAAACCTGGATTATCCGGAACGTAGAAATGACCTGTACTTTCACACTGTTTGCAGTTATTCCTGTTATACGATGGAACAACTGTTGCATCTTTATTGTATTTTATGCTTCTGGCGTTGACTTCTTAGGCCCTAACAATTCGATCTCGTGGACCATCGTCCTAGAGTGAAGCCTAGGTTGCCCGGAACGTAGAAATGACCATAACTTTCACACTGGTTACCATTATTCGTTTTATACGATGGAAAAGCTGTTGCATTTGTATCGTATTTTATGCTTCTGGCGTTGACTTCTTAGGCCCTAACTATTCCATCTGGTGGAACAACGCCCAAGAGTGATGCCTAGGGTGCCCGGAACGTAGAAATGACCATTACCTTCACGCTTGCAGCAATTATTCCTGTTATACGATGAAAAAACTGTTGTACTTTTATTGCATTTTATGCTTCAGTCGTTGACTTCTACGGCCGTAGCTATTCGATGTGGTGGAGTAATGCTCTAGAGTGAAACCTGGGTTACCCGGAACGTAGAATTGACCATCACTTTCAAACTGGTTGCTATTATAGCCAGTTATACAATGGAAAAGCTGTTGTATTTTTATTTCATTTTATGCTTCGGGCATTGTCTTCTAAGGCCCTAACTATTCAATCTGTTGGAGCAACGCCCTATGGTGAAGCCTAGGTTGCTCGGAACGTAGAAATGACCACTTCTTTCACACTGTTTGCAATTATTCATTTAATATGATGGAAAAGCTGTGGTATTTATATCGTATTTTATGCTTCGGGCGTTGACTTCCTAGACCCTAACATTTCGATCTGGTGGAGCAACGCCCTACAGTGAAGCCTATGTTGCCCGGAACGTAGATATGACCGTAACCTTCACACAGGTTGCAATTATTCGTTTTATACGGTGTAAAGGCTGTAGTGTTTATTTTGTATTTTATTCTTCCGGTGTTGACTTCTTAGGCCCTAACTATTCGACCTGGTGGAACAACGCCATACGGTGAAGCCTAGGTTGCCCGGAACGTAGAAATGACCATTACTTTCACACTGTTTGCAGTTATTCCTTTCATACTATAGAAAAGCTGTTGTATTTATATCCTATTTTATGCTTCTGGCGTTGACTTCTAAGGACCTAACTATTCGATCTGCTGGAGCAACGCCCTAGTGTGACGCCTAGGTTGCTCGGAATGTAGAAATGACCATAACTTTCACACTGGTTGCAATTATTCGTTTTATACGATGGAAAAACTGTTGCATCTTTATCGTATTTTATGCTTCTGGCGTTGACTTCTTAGGCCGTAACTATTCGATCTGGTGGAGCAACGCCCTGGAGAGAAACCTAGGTAGCCCGGAACGTAGAAATGACCTCTACTATCACAATGGTTGCAAATTATTCCTGCTATACGATGGAAAAACTGTTGTATATTTATTGCATTTTATGCTTCGGGCATTGACTTCTAAGGCCCTAACTATTCAATCTGTTGGAGCAACGCCCTTGGGTGAAGCCTAGGTTGTCCGGAACGCAGAAATGACCATAACTTTCACACTGGTTGCAATTATTCGTTTTATACGATGGAAAAGCTGTTGTATTTATATCGTATTTTATGCTTCTGGCGTTGACTTCTTAGGCCCTAACTATTCTATCTGGTGGAACAACGCCCTAGGGAGAAGCGTAGGTTGCCCGGAAAGTAGAAATGACCATAACTTTCACACTGGTATTAATTATTCGTTTTATACGATGGAAAAACTGTTCTATTTATTTTGTATTTTATGCTTCGGGCGTTGACTTCTAAGGCCCTAACTATTCGATCTGGTGGAGCATCGTCCTGGAGTGAAGCCTAGGTTGCCCGGAACGTAGAAATGACCATAACATTCACACTGGTTACCATTATTCGTTTTATACGATGGAAAAGCTGTTGTATTTGTATCGTATTTTATGCTTCTGGCGCTGACCTCTTAGGCCCTAACCATTCCATTTGGTGGAACAACGCCCAAGAGTGATGCCTAGGGTGCCCGGAACGTAGAAATGACCATTACCTTCACGCTTGTTGCAATTATTCCTGTTATACGATGAACAAACTGTTGCATTTTTATTGCATTTTTTGCTTCAGGCGTTGACTTCTAAGGCCGTAGCTATTCGATGTGGTGGAGCAACGCCCTAGAGTGACGCCTAGGTTGCCCAGCACGTAGGAATGACTATAACTTTCACACTGGTTACCATTATTCGTTTTATACGATGGAAAAGCTGTTGTATTTATATCGTATTTTATGCTTCTGGCGTTGACTTCTTAGGCCCTAACTATTCCATCTGGTGGAACAACGCCCAAGACTGATGCCTAGGGTGCCCGGAACGTAGAAATGACCATTACCTTCAGGCTTGCTGCAATTATTCCTGTTATACGATGAAAAAACTGTTGTACTTTTATTGCATTTTATGCTTCAGTCGTTGACTTCTACGGCCGTAGCTATTCGATGTGGCGGAGTATTGCCCTAGAGTGAAACCTGGGTTACCCGGATCGTAGAAATGACCATCACTTTCACACTGGTAGCAATTATTCCTGTTATACGATGGAAAAACTGTTGCATTTTTATTGCATTTTATGCTGCGGGCATTGACTTCTAAGGCCCTAACTATTCGATCTGGTGGTGCAACGCCTTAGAGTGAAGCCTAGGTTGCTCGGAATGTAGAAATGACCATAACTTTCACACTGGTTGCAATTATTCGTTTTATACGATGGAAAAACTGTTGCATCTCTATCGTATTTTATGCTTCTGACGTTGACTTCTTAGTCCGTAACTATTCGATCTGGTGGAGCAACGCCCTGGAGTGAAACCTAGGTTGCCCACAACGCAGAAATGACCACTACTATCACACTCGTTGCAAATTATTCCTGCTATACGATGGAAAAACTGCTGTATTTTTATTGCATTTTATGCTTCGGGCATTGACTTCTAAGGCCCTAACTATTCCATCTGGTGGAACAACGCCCTAGGGTGAAGCCTAGGATGCCCGGAACGTAGAAATGAACAACTATTTCACACTGGTAGCAATTATTCGTTTTATACATGGAAAAGCTGTTATATATATATATTGCATTTCATGCTTCTGGCATTGAATTCTAAGTCCCTAGCTATTCGATCTGGTGGAGCAACGGCCTAGAGTGAAGCCTAGGTTGCCCAGAACGTAGAAATGACCATTGCTTTCACAATGTATGCAATTATTCATTTTATTCGGTGGAAAAACTGTTGTACTTAGATTGTATTTTATTCTTCTGGCGTTGAATTCTAAGTCCCTAGCTATTCGATCTGGCGGCGCAACGCCCTAGAGTGAAACCTGGATTATCCGGAACGTAGAAATGACCTGTACTTTCACACTGTTTGCAGTTATTCCTGTTATACGATGGAACAACTGTTGCATCTTTATTGTATTTTATGCTTCTGGCGTTGACTTCTTAGGCCCTAGCTATTCGATCTCGTGGACCATCGTCCTAGAGTGAAGCCTAGGTTGCCCGAACGTAGAAATGACCATAACTTTCACACTGGTTACCATTATTCGTTTTATACGATGGAAAAGCTGTTGCATTTGTATCGTATTTTATGCTTCTGGCGTTGACTTCTTAGGCCCTAACTATTCCATCTGGTGGAACAACGCCCAAGAGTGATGCCTAGGGTGCCCGGAACGTAGAAATGACCATTACCTTCACGCTTGCAGCAATTATTCCTGTTATACGATGAAAAAACTGTTGTACTTTTATTGCACTTTATGCTTCAGTCGTTGACTTCTACGGCCGTAGCTATTCGATGTGGTGGACTAATGCTCTAGAGTGAAACCTGGGTTACCCGGAACGTAGAAATGACCATCACTTTCAAACTGGTTGCTATTATAGCCAGTTATACAATGGAAAAGCTGTTGTATTTTTATTTCATTTTATGCTTCGGGCATTGTCTTCTAAGGCCCTAACTATTCAATCTGTTGGAGCAACGCCCTATGGTGAAGCCTAGGTTGCTCGGAACGTAGAAATGACCACTTCTTTCACACTGTTTGCAATTATTCATTTAATATGATGGAAAAGCTGTGGTATTTATATCGTATTTTATGCTTCGGGCGTTGACTTCTTAGGCCCTAACATTTCGATCTGGTGGAGCAACGCCCTACAGTGAAGCCTATGTTGCCCGGAACGTAGATATGACCGTAACCTTCACACAGGTTGCAATTATTCGTTTTATACGGTGTAAAGGCTGTAGTGTTTATTTTGTATTTTATTCTTCTGGTGTTGACTTCTTAGGCCCTAACTATTCGACCTGGTGGAACAACGCCATAGGGTGAAGCCTAGGTTGCCCGGAACGTAGAAATGACCATTACTTTCACACTGTTTGCAATTATTCCTTTCATACTATGGAAAAGCTGTTGTATTTATATCGTATTTTATGCTTCTGGCGTTGACTTCTAAGGACCTAACTATTCGACCTGCTGGAGCAACGCCCTAGAGTGACGCCTAGGTTGCTCGGAATGTAGAAATGACCATAACTTTCACACTGGTTGCAATTATTCGTTTTATACGATGGAAAAACTGTTGCATCTTTATCGTATTTTATGCTTCTGGCGTTGACTTCTTAGGCCGTAACTATTCGATCTGGTGGAGCAACGCCCTGGAGAGAAACCTAGGTAGCCCGGAACGTAGAAATGACCTCTACTATCACAATGGTTGCAAATTATTCCTGCTATACGATGGAAAAACTGTTGTATATTTATTGCATTTTATGCTTCGGGCATTGACTTCTAAGGCCCTAACTATTCAATCTGTTGGAGCAACGCCCTTGGGTGAAGCCTAGGTTGCCCGGAACGCAGAAATGACCATAACTTTCACACTGGTTGCAATTATTTGTTTTATACGATGGAAAAACTGTTGTATTTATATTGTATTTTATGCTTCTGGCGTTCACTTCTTAGGCCCTAACTATTCGATCTGGTGGAACAACGCCCGAGAGTGAAGCCTAGGTTGCTCGAAATGTAGAAATGGCCATAACTTTCACACCGGTTGCAATTATTCATTCTATACGATGGAAAAACTGTTGTATTTATGTTGTATTTTATCCTTCTGGCGTTGACTTCTTAGGCCCTAACATTTCGATCTGGTGAAGCAACGCCCTACTGTGAAGCCTAGGTTGCCCGGAACGTGGATATGACCATAACCTTCACACAGGTTGCAATTACTCGTTTTATACGGTGTAAAGGCTGTTGTGTTTATTTTGTATTTTATTCTTCTGGTGTTGACTTCTTAGGCCCTAACTATTCGATCTCGTGGTACAACGCCGTAGAGTGAAGCCTAGGTTGCCCGGAACGTAGAAATGACCATTACTATAACACTGGTTGCAAATTATTCCTGCTATACTATGGAAAAACTGTTGCATCTCTATCGTATTTTATCCTTCTGACGTTGACTTCTTAGTCCGTAACTATTCGATCTGGTGGAGCAACGCCCTGGAGTGAAACCTAGGTTGCCCGGAACGCAGAAATGACCACTACTATCACACTCGTTGCAAATTATTCCTGCTATACGATGGAAAAACTGTTGTATTTTTATTGCATTTTATGATTCGGGCATTGACTTCTAAGGCCCTAACTATTCAATCTGTAGGATCAACGTCCTAGGGTGAAGCCTAGGTTGCCCGGAACATAGAAATGACCATAACTTTCACACTGGTTGCAATTATTCGTTTTATACGATGGAAAAGCTGTTGTATTTATATCGTATTTTATGCTTCTGGCGTTGACTTCTTAGGCCCTAACTATTCTATCTGGTGGAACAACGCCCTAGGGAGAAGCGTAGGTTGCCCGGAAAGTAGAAATGACCATAACTTTCACACTGGTATTAATTATTCGTTTTATACGATGGAAAAACTGTTCTATTTATTTTGTATTTTATGCTTCGGGCGTTGACTTCTTAGGCCCTAACTATTCGATCTCGTGGACCATCGTCCTAGAGTGAAGCCTAGGTTGCCCGGAACGTAGAAATGACCATAACTTTCACACTGGTTACCATTATTCGTTTTATACGATGGAAAAGCTGTTGCATTTGTATCATATTTTATGCTTCTGGCGTTGACTTCTTAGGCCCTAACTATTCCATCTGGTGGAACAACGCCCAAGAGTGATGCCTAGGGTGCCCGGAACGTAGAAATGACCATTACCTTCACGCTTGCAGCAATTATTCCTGTTATACGATGAAAAAACTGTTGTACTTTTATTGCATTTTATGCTTCAGTCGTTGACTTCTACGGCCGCAGCTATTCGATGTGGTGGAGTAATGCTCTAGAGTGAAACCTGGGTTACCCGGAACGTAGAAATGACCATCACTTTCAAACTGGTTGCTATTATAGCCAGTTATACAATGGAAAAGCTGTTGTATTTTTATTTCATTTTATGCTTCGGGCATTGCCTTCTAAGGCCCTAACTATTCAATCTGTTGGAGCAACGCCCTATGGTGAAGCCTAGGTTGCTCGGAACGTAGAAATGTCCACTTCTTTCACACTGTTTGCAATTATTCATTTAATATGATGGAAAAGCTGTGGTATTTATATCGTATTTTATGCTTCGGGCGTTGACTTCTTAGGCCCTAACTACTCGATCTGGTGGAACAACGCCCTACAGTGAAGCCTATGTTGCCCGGAACGTAGATATGACCGTAACCTTCACACAGGTTGCAATTATTCGTTTTATACGGTGTAAAGGCTGTAGTGTTTATTTTGTATTTTATTCTTCTGGTGTTGACTTCTTAGGCCCTAACTATTCGACCTGGTGGAACAACGCCATAGGGTGAAGCCTAGGTTGCCCGGAACGTAGAAATGACCATTACTTTCACACTGTTTGCAATTATTCCTTTCATACTATGGAAAAGCTGTTGTATTTATATCGTATTTTATGCTTCTGGCGTTGACTTCTAAGGACCTAACTATTCGACCTGCTGGAGCAACGCCCTAGAGTGACGCCTAGGTTGCTCGGAATGTAGAAATGACCATAACTTTCACACTGGTTGCAATTATTCGTTTTATACGATGGAAAAACTGTTGCATCTTTATCGTATTTTATGCTTCTGGCGTTGACTTCTTAGGCCGTAACTATTTGATCTGGTGGAGCAACGCCCTGGAGAGAAACCTAGGTAGCCCGGAACGTAGAAATGACCTCTACTATCACAATGGTTGCAAATTATTCCTGCTATACGATGGAAAAACTGTTGTATATTTATTGCATTTTATGCTTCGGGCATTGACTTCTAAGGCCCTAACTATTCAATCTGTTGGAGCAACGCCCTTGGGTGAAGCCTAGGTTGCCCGGAACGCAGAAATGACCATAACTTTCACACTGGTTGCAATTATTCGTTTTATACGATGGAAAAACTGTTGTATTTATATTGTATTTTATGCTTCTGGCGTTCACTTCTTAGGCCCTAACTATTCGATCTGGTGGAACAACGCCCGAGAGTGAAGCCTAGGTTGCTCGAAATGTAGAAATGACCACTTCTTTCACACTGTTTGCAATTATTCATTTAATATGATGGAAAAGCTGTTGTATTTATATCGTATTTTATGCTTCGGGCGTTGACTTCTTAGGCCCTAACATTTCGATCTGGTGGAGCAACGCCCTAGAGTGAAACCTGGATTATCCGGAACGTAGAAATGACCTGTACTTTCACACTGTTTGCAGTTATTCCTGTTATACGATGGAACATCTGTTGCATCTTTATTGTATTTTATGCTTCTGGCGTTGACTTCTTAGGCCCTAACTATTCGATCTCGTGGACCATCGTCCTAGAGTGAAGCCTAGGTTGCCCGGAACGTAGAAATGACCATAACTTTCACACTGGTTACCATTATTCGTTTTATACGATGGAAAAGCTGTTGCATTTGTATCGTATTTTATGCTTCTGGCGTTGACTTCTTAGGCCCTAACTATTCCATCTGGTGGAACAACGCCCAAGAGTGATGCCTAGGGTGGCCGGAACGTAGAAATGACCATTACCTTCACGCTTGCAGCAATTATTCCTGTTATACGATGAAAAAACTGTTGTACTTTTATTGCATTTTATGCTTCAGTCGTTGACTTCTACGGCCGTAGCTATTCGATGTGGTGGAGTAATGCTCTAGAGTGAAACCTGGGTTACCCGGAACGTAGAAATGACCATCACTTTCAAACTGGTTGCTATTATAGCCAGTTATACAATGGAAAAGCTGTTGTATTTTTATTTCATTTTATGCTTCGGGCATTGTCTTCTAAGGCGCTAACTATTCAATCTGTTGGAGCAACGCCCTATGGTGAAGCCTAGGTTGCTCGGAACGTAGAAATGACCACTTCTTTCACACTGTTTGCAATTATTCATTTAATATGATGGAAAAGCTGTGGTATTTATATCGTATTTTATGCTTCGGGCGTTGACTTCTTAGGCCCTAACATTTCGATCTGGTGAAGCAACGCCCTACTGTGAAGCCTAGGTTGCCCGGAACGTGGATATGACCATAACCTTCACACAGGTTGCAATTACTCGTTTTATACGGTGTAAAGGCTGTTGTGTTTATTTTGTATTTTATTCTTCTGGTGTTGACTTCTTAGGCCCTAACTATTCGATCTCGTGGTACAACGCCGTAGAGTGAAGCCTAGGTTGCCCGGAACGTAGAAATGACCATTACTATAACACTGGTTGCAAATTATTCCTGCTATACGATGGAAAAGCTGTTGCATTTTTATTGCATTTTATGCTTCGGGCATTGACTTCTAAGGCCCTAACTATTCGATCTGGTGGAGCAACGCCCTAGAGTGAAGCCTAGGTTGCTCGGAATGTAGAAATGACCATAACTTTCACACTGGTTGCAATTATTCGTTTTATACGATGGAAAAACTGTTGCATCTTTATCGTATTTTATGCTTCTGACGTTGACTTCTTAGTCCGTAACTATTCGATCTGGTGGAGCAACGCCCTGGAGTCAAACCTAGGTTGCCCGGAACGCAGAAATGACCACTACTATCACACTCGTTGCAAATTATTCCTGCTATACGATGGAAAAGCTGTTGTATTTTTATTGCATTTTGTGCTTCGGGCATTGACTTCTAAGGCCCTAACTATTCAATCTGTAGGAGCAACGTCCTAGGGTGAAGCCTAGGTTGCCCGGAACATAGAAATGACCATAACTTTCACACTGGTTGCAATTATTCGTTTTATACGATGGAAAAGCTGTTGTATTTATATCGTATTTTATGCTTCTGGCGTTGACTTCTTAGGCCCTAACTATTCCATCTGGTGGAACAACGCCCTAGGGAGAAGCGTGGGTTGCCCGGAAAGTAGAAATGACCATAAATTTCACACTGGTATTAATTATTCGTTTTATACGATGGAAAAACTGTTCTATTTATTTTGTATTTTATGCTTCGGGCGTTGACTTCTAAGGCCCTAACTATTCGATCTGGTGGAGCATCGTCCTGGAGTGAAGCCTAGGTTGCCCGGAACGTAGAAATGACCATAACATTCACACTGGTTACCATTATTCGTTTTATACGATGGAAAAGCTGTTGTATTTGTATCGTACTTTATGCTTCTGGCGCTGACCTCTTAGGCCCTAACCATTCCATTTGGTGGAACAACGCCGAAGAGTGATGCCCAGGGTGCGCGGAACGTAGAAATGACCATTACCTTCACGCTTGTTGCAATTATTCCTGTTATACGATGAAAAAACTGTTGTACTTTTATTGCATTTTATGCTTCAGTCGTTGACTTCTACGGCCGTAGCTATTCGATGTGGCGGAGTATTGCCCTAGAGTGAAACCTGGGTTACCCGGATCGTAGAAATGACCATCACTTTCACACTGGTAGCAATTATTCCTGTTATACGATGGAAAAACTGTTGCACTTTTATTGCATTTTATGCTTCTGTCGTTGACTTCTAAGGCACTAACCATTCGATCTGGTGGAGCAACGCCCTAGAGTGAAGCCTAGGTTGCCCGGAACGTAGAATTGGCCATCACTTTCAAACCGGTTGCAATTGATCCTGTTATACGATGGAAAAACTGTTGTATTTTTATTGCCGTTTATGCTTCGGGCGTTGACTTCTAAGGCCCCAACTATTCAATCTGTTGGAGCAACGCAATAGGGTGAAGCCTAGGTTGCCCGGGAAGAAGAAATGACGTCAACTTTCATACTGGTTGCAATTACTCGTTTTATACGATGGAAAAACTGTTCGATTTATTTTGTATTTAATGCTTCGGGCGTTGGCTTCTAAGACCCTAACTGTTTGATCTGGTGGAGCAACGCCCTAGAGTGAAGCCTAGGTTGCCCGGAACGTAGAAGTGACCATAACTTTCACACTGGTTGTTATTATTCGTTTTATACGATGGAAAAACTGTTATATTTATATTGTATTTTATTCTTATGGCGTTGAATTCTAAGTCCCTAGCTATTCGATCAGGTGGAGCAACGCCCTAGAGTGAAACCTAGGTTACCCGGAACGTAGAAATGACCAGTACTTTCATACTGTTTGCAATTATTCATTTTATACGATGGAAAAGCTGTTGTATTTATATTGAACTTTATTCTTCTGGCGTTGACTTTTAAGGCCGTAGCTATTAGATGTGGTGGAGCAACGCTCTAGAGTGTCGCATAGGTTGCCCGGAACGTAGAAATGACCATTACTTTCACAATGTTTGCAAATATTCATTTTATACGATGGAAAAACTGTTGTACATATATTGTATTTTATTCTTCTGGCGTTGAATTCTAAGTCCCTAGCTTTTCGATCTCGTGGAGCAACGCCCTAGAGTGAAACCTAGGTTACCCGGAACGTAGAAATGACCAGTACTTTCACACTGGTTGCAGTTATACCTGTTATACGATGGAAAAACTGTTGCACCTTTATTGTATTTTATGCTTCTGGCGTTGATATCTAAGGCCCTAACTGTTTGATCCGGTGGAGCAACGCCCTAGAGTGAAGCCTAGGTTGCCCGGAATGTAGAAATGAGCATAACTTTCACACTGGTTGCTATTATTCGTTTTATACGATGAAAAAACTGTTATATTTATATTGTATTTTATGCTTCTGGCGTTGACTTCTTAGGCCCTAACTATTCGATCTGGTGGAGCAATGCCTCAGAGTTAAGTCTAGGATGCACGAAACGCCGAAATGATCATTACCTTCACGCTTGTTGCAATTATTCCTGTTATACCATGAAAAGACTGTTGTATTTTTATTGTATTTTGTGCTTCAGGCGTAGGCTTCTAAGGCCGTAGCTATTCGATATGGTGGAGCACCGCCCTAGAGTGAAGCCTAGGTTGCTCGGAACGTAGAAATGACCACTTCTTTCACACTGTTTGCAATTATTCATTTAATATGATGGAAAAGCTGTTGTATTTATATCGTATTTTATGCTTCGGGCGTTGACTTCTTAGGCCCTAACATTTCGATCTGGTGGAGCAACGCCCTACAGTGAAGCCTATGTTGCCCGGAACGAAGATATGACCGTAACCTTCACACAGGTTGCAATTATTCGTTTTATACGGTGTAAAGGCTGTAGTGTTTATTTTATATTTTATTCTTCTGGCGTTGAATTCTTAGGCCCTAACTATTCGACCTGGTGGTACAACGCCGTAGGGTGAAGCCTAGGTTGCCCGGAACGTAGAAATGACCATTACTTTCACACTGTTTGCAATTATTCCTTTTATACTATGGAAAAGCTGTTGCATTTATATCGTATTTTATGCTTCTGGCGTTGACTTCTAAGGACCTAACTATTCGATCTGCTGGAGCAACGCCCTAGAGTGACGCCTAGATTGCTCGGAATGTAGAAATGACCATAACTTTGACACTGGTTGCTATTATTCGTTTTATACGATGGAAAAACTGTTGCATCTTTATCGTATTTTATGCTTCTGGCGTTGACTTCTTAGGCCCCAGCTATTCAATCTGTTGGAGCAACGCAATAGGGTGAAGCCTAGGTTGCCCGGGAAGTAGAAATGACGTTAACCTTCATACTGGTTGCAATTACTCGTTTTATACGATGGAAAAACTGTTCTATTTATTTTGTATTTAATGCTTCGGGCGTTGGCTTCTAAGACCCTATCTGTTTGATCTGGTGGAGCAACGCCCTAGAGTGAAGTCTAGGTTGCCCGGAACGTAGAAGTGACCATAACTTTCACACTGGTTGCTATTATTCGCTTTATACGATGGAAAAACTGTTATATTTATTTTGTATTTTATGCTTCGGGCGTTGACTTCTAAGGCCCTAACTGTTTGATGTGGTGGAGCAACGCCCTAGAGTGAAGCTTAGGTTGCCCGGAAAGTAGAAATGACCATAACCTTCACACTGGTTCCTATTATTCGATATAAACGATGGAAAATCAGTCATATTTATATTGTATTTTATTCTTATGGCGTTGAATTCTAAGTCCCTAGCTATTCGATCTGGTGGAGCAACGCCCTAGAGTGAAACCTAGGTTACCCGGAACGTAGAAATGACCATATCTTTCACACTGGTTGCTATTATTCGTTTTATACGATGAAAAAACTGTTATATTTATATTGTATTTTATGCTTCTGGCGTTGACTTCTTGGGCCCTAACTATTCGATCTGGTGGAGCAATGCCTCAGAGTTAAGTCTAGGATGCCCGAAACGCCGAAATGATCATTACTTTCACGCTTGTTGCAATTATTCCTGTTATACCATGAAAAGACTGTTGTATTTTTATTGTATTTTGTGCTTCAGGTGTAGGCTTCTAAGGCCGTAGCTATTCGATATGGTGGAGCACCGCCCTAGAGTGAAGCCTAGGTTGCTCGGAACGTAGAAATGACCACTTCTTTCACACTGTTTGCAATTATTCATTTAATATGATGGAAAAGCTGTTGTATTTATATCGTATTTTATGCTTCGGGCGTTGACTTCTAAGGCCCCAACTATTCAATCTGTTGGAGCAACGCAATAGGGTGAAGCCTAGGTTGCCCGGGAAGTAGAAATGACGTTAGCTTTCATACTGGTTGCAATTACTCGTTTTATACGATGGAAAAACTGTTCGATTTATTTTGTATTTAATGCTTCGGGCGTTGGCTTCTAAGACCCTAACTGTTTGATCTGGTGGAGCAACGCCCTAGAGTGAAACCTAGTTTGCCCGGAACGTAGAACTGACCATTACTTTCACACTGGTTGCAATTAGTCCTGTTATACGATGGAAAAACTGTTGCATCTTTATTGTATTTTATGCTTCGGGCGTTGACTTCTAAGGCCCTAACTATTCGATATGGTGGAGCAACGCCCTAGAGTGAAGCCTTGGTTGCCCGGAACGTAGAAATGACCAGAACTTTCACACTGTTTGCTATTATTCGTTTTACACGATGGAAAAA
Source organism: Calliopsis andreniformis (assembly GCF_051401765.1). Classification (NCBI taxonomy): domain Eukaryota; kingdom Metazoa; phylum Arthropoda; class Insecta; order Hymenoptera; family Andrenidae; genus Calliopsis; species Calliopsis andreniformis. Next base: position 7,315,284 of record NW_027480423.1, on the reverse strand, counting down.
CTGTTATATTTATATTGTATTTTATGCTTCTGGCGTTGATTTCTTAGGCCCCAACTTTTCGATCTGGTGGAACAACGCCCTAGAGGGAAGCCTAGGTTGCCCGGAACGTAGAAATGACCGTCACTTTCACACTGGTTGCAATTATTCCTGTTATACGATGGAAAAGCTCTTGTATATTTAATGTATTTTATGCTTCGGGCGTTGACTTCTAAGGCCGTAGCTATTCGATGTGGTGGGGCAACGCCCTCGAGTGACGCCTAGGTTGCCTGGAACGTAGAAATGACCATTACTTTCACAATGTTTCCAATTATTCATTTTGTAGGATGGAAAAACTGTTGTACTTATATTGTATTTTATACTTATGGCGTTGAATTCCAAGTCCCTGGCTATGCGATCTGGTGGAGCAACGCCCTAGAGTGAAACCTAGGTTGCCCGGAACGTAGAAATTACCATACCTTTCACACTGGTTGCAATTATTCCTGTTATACGGTGGAAAAACTCTTGTATATTTATTGTATTTTATGCTTCGGGCGTTGACTTCTATGGCCCTACCTATTCGATTTGGTGGAGCAACACCCTACAGTGAAGCCTAGGTTGTCAGGAACGTAGAAATGACCATAACTTTCACACTGGCAGCAATTATTCGCTTTTTACAATGGAAAAACTGTTCTATTTATTTTGTATTTTATGCTTCGGCCGTGGACTTCTAAGGCCCTACCTACTCGATCTGGTGGAGCAACGCCCTAGAGTGAAGCATAGGTTGCCCGGAACGTAGAAATGACCTTTACTTTCACACTGGTTGCAATTATTCCTGTTAAACGATGGAAAAGCTGTTGTATTTATATTGTATTTTATGCTTCTGTCGTTGACTTCTAAGGCCGTAGCAATTAGTTGTGGTGGAGCAACGCCCTAGAGTGACGCCTAGGTTGGCGGAACTTAGAAATGACCATTACTTTCACAATGTGTGCAATTATTCATTTTATACGATGGAAAAACTGTTGTACTTATATTGTATTTTATTCTTCTGGCGTTGAATTCTATGTCCCTAGCTATTCCATCTGGTGGAGCTACGCCCTAGAATGAAACCTAGGTTACCCGGAACGTAGAAATGACCAGTACTTTCACACTGTTTGCAGTTATTCCTGTTATTCGATGGAAAAACTGTTGCACCTTTATTGTATTTTATGCTTCTGGCGTTGACTTCTAAAGCCGTAGCTATTAGATGTGGAGGAGCAACGCCGTAGAGTGACGCCCAGGTTGCCCGGAACGTAGAAATGACCATAAGTTTCATACTGGTTGCAATTATTCGTTTTATACGATGGAAAAACTGTTGTATTTATATCGTATTTTATGCTCCTGGCGTTGACATCTAAGGATCTAACTATTCGATGTGGTGGAGCAACGCCCTAGAGTGACGCCTAGGTTGCCCGGAACGTAGAAATGATCATCACTTTCACACTGGTTGCAATTATTCCTGTTATACGATGGAAAACCTCTTGTATATTTATTGTATTTTATGCTCCGGGCGTTGACTTCTATGGCCCTACCTATTCGATCTGTTGGAGCAACACCCTACAGTTAAGCCTAGGTTGCCCGGAACGTAGAAATAAACATAACTTTCACACTGGCAGCAATTATTCGCTTTTTACAATGGAAAAACTGTTCTATTTATTTTGTATTTTATGCTTCGGCCGTGGACTTCTAAGGCCCTAACTACTCGATCTGGTGGAGCAACGCCCTAGAGTGAAGCATAGGTTGCCCGGAACGTAGAAATGACCATAAGTTTCATACTGGTTGCAATTATTCGTTTTATACGATGGAAAAACTGTTGTATTTATATTGCATTTTATGCTTCTGGCGTTCACTTCTTAGGCTCTAACTATTCGATCTGGTGGAACAACGCCCTGGGGTCAAGCCTAGGTTGCCCGGAACGTAGAAATGACCATAACTTTTACACTGGTAGCAATTATTCGTTTTATACGATGGAAGAGCTGTTGTATTTTTATTGTATTTTATGCCTCTGGCGTTGACTTCTAAGGCCGTAGCTATTAGATGTGGTGGAGCAACGCCCTAGAGTGACGCCTAGGGTAATCGGAACGTAGAAATGAACATTACTTTCACACTGGTTGCAATTATTTGTTTTATACGATGGAAAAGCTGTTGTATTGATATCGTATTTTATACTTCTGGCGTTGACTTCTTAGGCCGTAGCTATTCGATCTAGTGGAGCAACGCCCCAGAGTGAAGCCTAGGTTGCCCGGAACGTAGAAATGACAATTACTTTCACACTGGTTGCAATTATTCCTGTTATACGATGGAAAAGCTGTTGTATTTATATTGTATTTTATGCTTCTGTCGTTGACTTCTAAGGCCGTAGCTATTAGCTGTGGTGGACAACACCCTAGAGTGACGCCTAGGTTGCCGGAACGTAGAAATGACCATTACTTTCACACTGTTTGCTATTATTCATTTTATACGATGGAAAAGGTGTTGTATTTATATTGTATTTTATGCTTCTGGCGTTGACTTCTAAGGCCGTAGCTATTAGATGTGGTGGAGTAACGCCCTAGAGTGACGCCTAGGTTGCCTGGCTCGTAGAAATGACCATTACTTTCACAATCTTTCCAATTATTCATTTTATACGATGGAAAAACTGTTGTACTTATATTGTATTTTATTCTTATGGCGTTGAATTCTAAGTCCCTAGCTATGCGATCTGGTGGAGCAACGCCATAGAGTGAAACCTAGGTTGCCCGGAACGTAGAAATTACCATAACTTTCACACTGGTAGCAATTATACGTTTTATACGATGGAACAGCTGTTCCATTTATTTTGTATTTCATGCTTCGGGCGTTGACTTCTAAGGCCCTAACTATTCAATCTGTTGGAGGAACGCCGTAGGGTGAAGCCTAGGTTGCCCGGAAAGTAGAAATGACCATAACTTTCATACTGGTTGTAATTATTCGTTTTATACGATGGAAAAACTGTTGTATTTATATTGTATTTTATGCTTCTGGCGCTGACTTCTAGGGCACTACCTATTCGATCTGGTGGGGCAGCGCCCTAGAGTGAAGCCTAGGTTGCCCGGAACGTAGAAATGACCAGAACTTTCACACTGTTTGCTATTATTCGTTTTATACGATGGAAAAACTGTTATATTTATATTGTATTTTATGCTTCTGGCGTTGATTTCTTAGGCCCCAACTTTTCGACCTGGTGGAACAACGCCCTAGAGGGAAGCCTAGGTTGCCCGGAACGTAGAAATGACCGTCACTTTCACACTGGTTGCAATTATTCCTGTTATACGATGGAAAAGCTCTTGTATATTTAATGTATTTTATGCTTCGGGCGTTGACTTCTAAGGCCGTAGCTATTCGATGTGGTGGAGCAACGCCCTAGAGTGACGCCTAGGTTGCCTGGAACGTAGAAATGGCCATTACTTTCACAATGTTTCCAATTATTCATTTTATACGATGGAAAAACTGTTGTACTTATATTGTATTTTACACTTATGGCGTTGAATTCTAAGTCCCTGCCTATGCGATCTGGTGGACCAACGCCCTAGAGTGAAACCTAGGTTGCCCGGAACGTAGAAATTACCATACCTTTCACACTGGTTGCAATTATTCCTGTTATACGGTGGAAAAACCCTTGTATATTTATTGTATTTTATGCTTCGGGCGATGACTTCTATGGCCCTACCTATTCGATTTGGTGGAGCAACACCCTACAGTGAAGCCTAGGTTGTCAGGAACGTAGAAATGACCATAACTTTCACACTGGCAGCAATTATTCGCTTTTTACAATGGAAAAACTGTTCTATTTATTTTGTATTTTATGCTTCGGCCGTGGACTTCTAAGGCCCTAACTACTCGATCTGGTGGAGCAACGCCCTAGAGTGAAGCATAGGTTGCCCGGAACGTAGAAATGACCTTTACTTTCACACTGGTAGCAATTATTCGTTTTATACGATGGAAGAGCTGTTGTATTTATATTGTATTTTATGCCTCTGGCGTTGACTTCTAAGGCCGTAGCTATTAGATGTGGTGGAGCAACGCCCTAGAGTGACGCCTAGGGTAATCGGAACGTAGAAATGAACATTACTTTCACACTGGTAGCAATTATACGTTTTATACGATGGAACAACTGTTCTATTTATTTTGTATTTAATGCTTCGGGCGTTGACTTCTAAGGCCCTAACTATTCAATCTGTTGGAGCAACGCCCTAGGGTGAAGCCTAGGTTGCCCGGAAAGTAGAAATGACCATAACTTTCATACTGGTTGCAATTATTCGTTTTATACGATGGAAAAACTGTTGTATTTATATTGTATTTTATGCTTCTGGCGCTGACTTCTAGGGCACTACCTATTCGATCTGGTGGAGCAGCGCCCTATGGTGAAGCCTAGGTTGCCCGGAACGTAGAAATGACCATTACTTTTCCCCTGGCTTCAATTATTCGTTTTATACGATGGAAAAACTGTTGCATCTTTATTTTATTTTATGCCCCTGGCGTTGACTTCTAAGGCCCTAACTATTCGATCTGGTGGAGCAACGCCCTAGAGTGAAGCCTAGGTTGCCCGGCACGTAGAAATGACCATAACTTTCACACTGGTAGCAATTATTCGTTTTATACAATGGAAAAACTGTTCTATTTATTTTGTAGTTTATGCTTCGGGCGTTGACTTCTAAGGCCCTAACTATTCGATCTGGTGGTGCAACGCCCTAGAGTGAGGCCTAGGTTGCCCGGAACATAGAAATGACCATAACTTTTACACTGGTAGCAATTATTCGTTTTATACGATGGAAGAGCTGTTGTATTTATATTGTATTTTATGCCACTGGCGTTGACTTCTAAGGCCGTAGCTATTAGATGTGGTGGAGCAACGCCCTAGAGTGACGCCTAGGGTAATCGTAACGTAGAAATGAACATTACTTTCACACTGGTTGCAATTGTTTGTTTTATACGATGGAAAAGCTGCTGTATTTATATTGTATTTTATGCTTCTGTCGTTGACTTCTAAGGCCGTAGCTATTAGCTGTGGTGGAACAACACCCTAGAGTGACGCCTAGGTTGCCGGAACGTAGAAATGACCATTACTTTCACACTGTTTGCTATTATTCATTTTATACGATGGAAAAGGTGTTGTATTTATATTGTATTTTATGCTTCTGGCGTTGACTTCTAAGGCCGTAGCTATTAGATGTGGTGGAGTAACGCCCTAGAGTGACGCCTAGGTTGCCTGGCTCGTAGAAATGACCATTACTTTCACAATCTTTCCAATTATTCATTTTATACGATGGAAAAACTGTTGTACTTATATTGTATTTTATTCTTATGGCGTTGAATTCTAAGTCCCTAGCTATGCGATCTGGTGGAGCAACGCCCTAGAGTGAAACCTAGGTTGCCCGGAACGTAGAAATTACCATAACCTTCACACTGGTAGCAATTATTCGTTTTATACGGTGGAACAACTGTTCTATTTATTTTGTATTTCATGCTTCGGGCGTTGACTTCTAAGGCCCTAACTATTCAATCTGTAGGAGCAACGCCCTAGGGTGTAGCCTAGGTTGCCCGTAAAGTAGAAATGACCATAGCTTTTACACTGGTAGCAATTATTCGTTTTATACAATGGAAAAACTGTTCTGTTTATTTTGTATTTTATGCTTCGGGCGTTGACTTCTAAGGCCCTGACTGTTTGATCTGGCGGAGCAACGCCCTAGAGTGAAGCCTAGGCTGCCCGGAACGTAGAAATGACCATAACTTTCACACTGGATGCTATTATTCGTTCTATACGACGGAAAAACTGTTATATTTATTATGTATCTTATGCTTCTGGCGTTGACTTCTTAGGCCCTAACAATTCGATCTGGTGGAACAACGCCCTAGAGTGAAGCCTAGGTTGCCTGGAACGTACAAATGACCATCACTTTCACACGGGTTGCAATTATCCCCGTTATAGGATCTAAAGACTGTTGTATTTTTAATGTATTTTATGCTTCAGGCGTTGGCTTCTGAGGCCGTAGCTATTCGATGTGGTGGAAGAACGCCATAGAGTGAAGCCTAGGTTGCACGGAACGTAGAAATGACCATCACTTTCAAACTGGTTGCAATTATTCCTGTTATATGATGGAAAAACTGTTGTATTTATATTGTATTTTATGCTGCTGGCGTTCACTTCTTAGGCCCTAACTATTCGATCTGGTGGAACAACGCCCTGTGGTGAAGCCTAGGTTGCCCGGAACGTAGAAATGCCCATAACGTTCACACTGGTTGCAATTATTCGTTTTATATGATGGAAAAACTGTTGTATTTATATTGTATTTTATGCGTCTGGCGTTCACTTCTTAGGCCCTAACTATTCGATGTGGTGGAACAACGCCGTAGAGTGAAGCCTCGGATGCTCGGATCGTAGAAATGACCTTTACTTTCACACTGTTTGCAATTATCCCTTTTATACGATGGAAAAGCTGTTGAATTTATATCGTGTTTTATGCTTCTGGCGTTGACATCTAAGGACCCAACTATTCGATCTGGTGGAGCAGCGCCCTAGGGTGAAGCCCAGGTTGCGCGGAAAGTAGAAATGACAATAACTTTCACACTGGGTGCAATTATTCGCTTTATACGATCGAAAAGCTGTTGCATCTTTATTGTATTTTATGCTTCTGTCTTTGACGTCTGAGGCCGTAGCTATTAGATGTGGTGGAGCAACGCACTAGAGTGACGCCTAGGTTGCCCGGAACGTGGAATGACCATTACTTTCGCAATGTTTGCAATTATTCATTTTATACGATGGAAAAACTGTTGTATTTATATTGTATTTTATGCTTCTGGCGTTAACTTTTAATGCACTAACTATTCGATCTGGCGGAGCAACGCCCTAGAGTGAAGACTTGGTTTCCCGGAACATGGAAATGACCATTACTTTCACACTGTTTGCAGTTATTCCTGTTATACGATGGAAAGACTTTTGCATCTTTATTGCATTTTATGCTTCTGGCGTTGACTTCTAAGGCCCTAGCTATTCGATTTGGTGGAGCAACGCCCGAGACAGAAGCCTAGGTTGCCCGGAACGTAGAAATGACAATTACATTCACACTGGTTGCAATTATTCGTCTTATACGATGGAAAAGCTGTTGTATTTATATCGTATTTTATGCTTCTCGCGTTGACTTCGTAGGCCCTAACTATTCCATCTGGTGGAACAACGCCCTTGGGTGTATCCTAGGTTGCGCGGAACGTAGAAATGACCTTAACTTTCACACTGGTAGCAATTATTCGTTTTATACGATGGAAGAACTGTTCTATTTATTTTGTATTTTATGCTACGGGCGTTGACTCCTAAGGCCATAACTATTCAATCTGTTAGTGCAACGCCCAAGGGTGAAGCCTATGTTGCCCGGAATGTAGAAATGACGTTAACTTTCATACTGGTTCCAATTATTCGTTTTATACGATGGAAAAGCTGTTTTATTTATTTTGTATTTTATGCTTCTGGCGTTGACTTCTTATGCCCTAACTATTCCCTCTGGCGGATCAACGTCCTAGAGTGAAACCTACGTTGCCCGGAACGTAGAAATGACTATTACTTTCACACTGGTTGCAATTATTCGTTTTATACGATGGAAAAGCTGTTCCATTTATTTTGTATTTTATGCTTCGGGCGTTGACTTCTAAGGCCCTAACTATTCGATCTGGTGGAACAACGCCCTAGGGTGAAGCCTAGGTTGCGCGGAACGTAGAAATGACCATAACTTTCACACTGGTAGCAATTATTCGTTCTATACGATGGGAAAACTGTTTTATTTATTTTGTATTTTATGCTTCTGGCGTTGACTTCTTATGCCCTAACTATTCCCTCTGGAGGATCAACGCCCTAGAGTGAAACCTACGTTGCCCGGAACGTAGAAATGACTATTACTTTCACACTGGTTGCAATTATTCGTTTTATACGATGGAAAAGCTGTTACATTTATTTTGTATTTTATGCTTCGGGCGTTGACTTCTAAGGCCCTAACTATTCGATCTGGTGGAACAACGCCCTAGGGTGAAGCCTAGGTTGCGCGGAACGTAGAAATGACCATAACTTTCACACTGGTAGCAATTATTCGTTTTATACGATGGAAAAACTGTTTTATTTATTTTGTATTTTATGCTTCTGGCGTTGACTTCTTATGCCCTAACTATTCCCTCTGGAGGATCAACGCCCTAGAGTGAAACCTACGTTGCCCGGAACGTAGAAATGACTATTACTTTCACACTGGTTGCAATTATTCGTTTTATACGATGGAAAAGCTGTTACATTTATTTTGTATTTTATGCTTCGGGCGTTGACTTCTAAGGCCCTAACTATTCCAACTGGTGGAACAACGCCCTAGGGTGAAGCCTAGGTTGCGCGGAACGTAGAAATGACCATAACTTTCACACCTGTAGCAATTATTCGTTTTATACGATGGAAAAACTGTTTTATTTATTTTTTATTTTATGCTTCTGGCGTTGACTTCTTATGCCCTAACTATTCCCTCTGGAGGATCAACGCCCTAGAGTGAAACCTACGTTGCCCGGAACGTAGAAATGAGTATTACTTTCACACTGGTTGCAATTATTCGTTTTATACGATGGAAAAGCTGTTACATTTATTTTGTATTTTATGCTTCGGGCGTTGACTTCTAAGGCCCTAACTATTCCATCTGGTGGAACAACGCCCTAGGGTGAAGCCTAGGTTGCCTGGAACGTAGAAATGACCATCACTTTCACACGGGTTGCAATTATTCCTGTTATAGGATGGAAAGACTGTTGTACTTTTATTGTATTTTATACTTCAGGCGTTGGCTTCTAAGGCCCTAGCTATTCGATCTGGTCGGGCAACGCCCTAGAGTGAAGCCTAGGTTGCCCGGAACGTAGAAATGACCATAACTTCCACACTGGTAGCAATTATTCGTCTTATACGATGGAAAAGCTGTTGTATTTATATCGCATTTTATGCTTCTGGCGTTGACTTCTTAGTCCCTAACTATTCCATCTGGTGGAACAACGCCCTAGGGTGAAGCCTAGGTTGCGCGGAACGTAGAAATGACCATAACTTTCACACTGGTAGCAATTATTCGTTTTATACGATGGAAAAACTGTTTTATTTTCTTTGTATTTTATGCTTCTGGCGTTGACTTCTTATGCCCTAACTATTCCCTCTGGCGGATCAACGCCCTAGAGTGAAACCTACGTTGCCCGGAACGTAGAAATGACTATTACTTTCACACTGGTTGCAATTATTCGTTTTATACGATGGAAAAGCTGTTCCATTTATTTTGTATTTTATGCTTCGGGCGTTGACTTCTAAGGCCCTAACTATTCGATCTGGTGGAACAACACCCTAGGGTGAAGCCTAGGTTGCGCGGAACGTAGAAATGACCATAACTTTCACACTGGTAGCAATTATTCGTTTTATACGATGGAAAAACTGTTTTATTTATTTTGTATTTTATGCTTCTGGCGTTGACTTCTTATGCCCTAACTATTCCCTCTGGAGGATCAACGCCCTAGAGTGAAATCTACGTTGCCCGGAACGTAGAAATGACTATTACTTTCACACTGGTTGCAATTATTCGTTATATACGATGGAAAAGCTGTTACATTTATTTTGTATTTTATGCTTCGGGCGTTGACTTCTAAGGCCCTAACTATTCCATCTGGTGGAACAACGCCCTAGGGTGAAGCCTAGGTTGCGCGGAACGTAGAAATGACCATAACTTTCACACTGGTAGCAATTACTCGTTTTATACGATGGAAAAGCTGTTGCACCTTTATTGTATTTTATTCATCTGGGGTTGACTTATAAGGCCGTAGCTATCAGATGTGGTGGAGCAACGCCCGAGAGTGGGGCCTAGGTTGCGCGGTACATAGAAATGACCATTACTTTCACACTGTTTGCAAATATACATTATATACGATGGAAAATCTGTTGTATTTATGTTGTATTTTATGCTTCTGGCTTTGACTTCTTAGGCCCTAACTGTTTGATCTGGTGAAGCACCGCCCTAGGGTGAAGCCTAGGTTGCCCGGAACGTAGAAAAGACCATTACCTTCACACTGGTTGCAATTATTCGTTTTATACGATGGAAAAACTGTTTTATATATTTTGTATTTTATGCTTCGGGCGTTGACTTCTAAGGCCCTAACTATTCAATCTGTTGGTGCAACGCCCAAGCGTGAAGCCTATGTTGCCCGGAATGTAGAAATGACGTTAACTTCCATACTGGTTCCAATTATTCGTTTTATACGATGGAAAAGCTGTTATATTTATTTTGTATTTTATGCTTCTGGCGTTGACTTCTTATGCCCTAACTATTCCCTCTGGCGGATCAACGCCCTAGAGTGAAACCTACGTTGCCCGGAACGTAGAAATGACTATTACTTTCACACTGGTTGCAATTATTCGTTTTATACGATGGAAAAGCTGTTCCATTTATTTTGTATTTAATGCTTCGGGCGTTGACTCCTAAGGCCCTAACTATTCGATCTGGTGGAACAACGCCCTAGGGTCAAGCCTAGGTTGCGCGGAACGTAGAAATGACCATAAGTTTCACACTGGTAGCAATTATTCGTTTTATACGATGGAAAAACTGTTTTATTTATTTTGTATTTTATGCTTCTGGCGTTGACTTCTTATGCCCTAACTATTCCCTCTGGCGGATCAACGCCCTAGAGTGAAACCTACGTTGCCCGGAACGTAGAAATGACTATTACTTTCACACTGGTTGCAATTATTCGTTTTATACGATGGAAAAGCTGTTCCATTTATTTTGTATTTTATGCTTCGGGCGTTGACTTCTAAGGCCCTAACTATTCCATCTGGTGGAACAACGCCCTAAGGTGAAGCCTAGGTTGCCTGGAACGTAGAAATGACCATCACTTTCACACGGGTTGCAATTATTCCTGTTATAGGACGGAAAGACTGTTGTATTTTTATTGTATTTTATACTTCAGGCGTTGACTTCTAAGGCCCTAGCTATTCGATCTGGTCGAGCAACGCCCTAGAGTGACGCCTAGGTTGCCCGGAACGTAGAAATGACCATAACTTCCACACTGGTTGCAATTATTCGTTTTATACGATGGAAAAGCTGTTGTATTTATATCGTATTTTATGCTTCTGGCGTTGACCTCTTAGGCCCTAGCTATTCCATCTGGTGGAACAACGCCGTCGAGTGAAGCCTAGGTTGCGCGGAACGTAGAAATGACCATAACTTTCACACTGGTAGCAATTATTCGTTTTATACGATGGTAAAACTGTTTTATTTATTTCGGATTTTATGCTTCCGGCGTTGACTTCTAAGGCCCTATCTATTTGATCTGGTGGAGAACCGCCCTAGAGTGAAGCCTAGGTTGCCCGGAACGTAGAAAAGACCATTACCTTCACACTGGTTGCAATTATTCGTTTTATACGATGGAAAAACTGATCTATTTATTTTGTATTTTATGCTTCTGGCGTTGACTTCTTAGGCCCTAACTGTTCGATCTGGTGGAACAACGTCCTAGGATGAAGCCTAGGATGCCCGGAAAGTAGAAATGACCATAACTTTCACACTGGTTGCAATTATTCGTTTATACGATGGAAAAGCTGTGGCATCTTTATTGTATTTTATTCATCTGGGGTTGACTTCTAAGGCCGTAGCTATTAGATGTGGTGGAGCAACGCCCTAGAGTGACGCCCAAGTTGCCCGGAACGTAGAAATGACCATTACCTTCACACTGGTTGCAATTATTCGTTTTATACGATGGAAAAGCTGTTCCATTTATTTTGTATTTTATGCTTCGTGCGTTGACTTCTAAGGCCCTAACTATTCCAACCGGTGGAACAACGCCCTAGGGTGAAGCCTAGGTTGCGTGGAACGTAGAAATGACCATCACTTTCACACGGGTTGCAATTATTCCTGTTATAGGATGGAAAGACTGTTGTACTTTTATTGTATTTTATACTTCAGGCGTTGGCTTCTAAGGCCCTAGCTATTCGATCTGGTCGGGCAACGCCATAGAGTGAAGCCTAGGTTGCCCGGAACGTAGAAATGACCATAACTTCCACACTGGTAGCAATTATTCGTCTTATACGATGGAAAAGCTGTTGTATTTATATCGTATTTTATGCTTCTCGCGTTGACTTCGTAGGCCCTAACTATTCCATCTGGTGGAACAACGCCCTAGGGTGAAGCCTAGGTTGCGCGGAACGCAGAAATGACCATAACTTTCACACTGGTAGCAATTACTCGTTTTATACGATGGAAAAGCTGTTGCATCTTTATTGTATTTTATTCATCTGGGGTTGACTTCTAAGGCCGTAGCTATCAGATGTGGTGGAGCAACGCCCGACAGAGAAGCCTAGGTTGCCTGGAACGTAGAAATGACCATTACATTCACACTGGTTGCAATTATTCGTCTTATACGATGGAAAAGCTGTTGTATTTATGTCGTATTTTATGCTTCTCGCGATGACTTCGTAGGCCCTAACTATTCCATGTGGTGGAACAACGCCCTTGGGTGAAGCCTAGGTTGCACGGAACGAAGAAATGACCATAACTTTCACACTGGTAGCAATTATTCGTTTTATACGATGGAAAAACCGTTTTATTTATTTTGTATTTTATGCTTCTGACGTTGACTTCTAGGGCCCTAGCTATTCGATCTGGTGGAGCAACGCCCTAGAGTGAAGCCTAGGTTGCCCGGAACGGAGAAATGACCACAACTTTCACACCGGTAGCAATTATTCGTTTTATACGATGGTAAAACTGTTCTGTTTATTTTGTATTTTATGCTTCGGGCGTTGACTTCTAAGGCCCTAACTATTCAATCTGTTGGTGCAACGCCCTAGGGTAAAGCCTAGGTTGCCCGGAAAGTAGAAATGACGTTAACTTTCATACTGGTTGCAATTATTCGTTTTACACGATGGAAAAACTGTTGTATTTATATTGTATTTTATGCTTCGGGCATTGACCTCTAAGGCCCTAACTACTCAATCTGTTGGAGCAACGCCCTAGTGTGAAGCCTATGTTGCCCGGAACGTAGAAATGACGATAACTTCCACACTGGTTGCAATTATTCGTTTTATACGATGGAAAAGCTGTTGTATTTATATCGCATTTTATGCTTCTGGCGTTGACTTCTTAGTCCCTAACTATTCCATCTGGTGGAACAACGCCCTAGGGTGAAGCCCAGGTTGCGCGGAACGTAGAAATGACCATAACTTTCACACTGGTAGCAATTATTCGTTTTATACGATGGAAAAACTGTTTTATTTTCTTTGTATTTTATGCTTCTGGCGTTGACTTCTTATGCCCTAACTATTCCCTCTGGCGGATCAACGCCCTAGAGTGAAACCTACGTTGCCCGGAACGTAGAAATGACTATTACTTTCACACTGGTTGCAATTATTCGTTTTATACGATGGAAAAGCTGTTCCATTTATTTTGTATTTTATGCTTCGGGCGTTGACTTCTAAGGCCCTAACTATTCCATCTGGTGGAACAACGCCCTAAGGTGAAGCCTAGGTTGCCTGGAACGTAGAAATGACCATCACTTTCACACGGGTTGCAATTATTCCTGTTACAGGACGGAAAGACTGTTGTATTTTTATTGTATTTTATACTTCAGGCGTTGACTTCTAAGGCCCTAGCTATTCCATCGGGTCGAGCAACGCCCTAGAGTGACGCCTAGGTTGCCCGGAACGTAGAAATGACCATAACTTCCATACTGGTTGCAATTATTCGTTTTATACGATGGAAAAGCTGTTGTATTTATATCGTATTTTATGCTTCTGGCGTTGACCTCTTAGGCCCTAGCTATTCCATCTGGTGGAACAACGCCGTCGAGTGAAGCCTAGGTTGCGCGGAACGTAGAAATGACCATAACTTTCACACTGGTAGCAATTATTCGTTTTATACGATGGTAAAACTGTTTTATTTATTTCGGATTTTATGCTTCCGGCGTTGACTTCTAAGGCCCTATCTATTTGATCTGGTGGAGAACCGCCCTAGAGTGAAGCCTAGGTTGCCCGGAACGTAGAAAAGACCATTACCTTCACACTGGTTGCAATTATTCGTTTTATACGATGGAAAAGCTGTTCCATTTATTTTGTATTTTATGCTTCGTGCGTTGACTTCTAAGGCCCTAACTATTCCAACTGGTGGAACAACGCCCTAGGGTGAAGCCTAGGTTGCCTGGAACGTAGAAATGACCATCACTTTCACACGGGTTGCAATTATTCCTGTTATAGGATGGAAAGACTGTTGTACTTTTATTGTATTTTATACGTCAGGCGTTGGCTTCTAAGGCCCTAGCTATTCGATCTGGTCGGGCAACGCCCTAGAGTGAAGCCTAGGTTGCCCGGAACGTAGAAATGACCATAACTTCCACACTGGTAGCAATTATTCGTCTTATACGATGGAAAAGCTGTTGTATTTATATCGTATTTTATGCTTCTCGCGTTGACTTCGTAGGCCCTAACTATTCCATCTGGTGGAACAACGCCCTAGGGTGAAGCCTAGGTTGCGCGGAACGTAGAAATGACCATAACTTTCACACTGGTAGCAATTACTCGTTTTATACGATGGAAAAGCTGTTGCATCTTTATTGTATTTTATTCATCTGGGGTTGACTTCTAAGGCCGTAGCTATCAGATGTGGTGGAGCAACGCCCGACAGAGAAGCCTAGGTTGCCTGGAACGTAGAAATGACCATTACATTCACACTGGTTGCAATTATTCGTCTTATACGATGGAAAAGCTGTTGTATTTATGTCGTATTTTATGCTTCTCGCGATGACTTCGTAGGCCCTAACTATTCCATCTGGTGGAACAACGCCCTTGGGTGAAGCCTAGGTTGCACGGAACGAAGAAATAACCATAACTTTCACACTGGTAGCAATTATTCGTTTTATACGATGGAAAAACCGTTTTATTTATTTTGTATTTTATGCTTCTGACGTTGACTTCTAGGGCCCTAACTATTCGATCTGGTGGAGCAACGCCCTAGAGTGAAGCCTAGGTTGCCCGGAACGGAGAAATGACCACAACTTACACACCGGTAGCAATTATTCGTTTTATACGATGGTAAAACTGTTCTGTTTATTTTGTATTTTATGCTTCGGGCGTTGACTTCTAAGGCCCTAACTATTCAATCTGTTGGTGCAACGCCCTAGGGTAAAGCCTAGGTTGCCCGGAAAGTAGAAATGACGTTAACTTTCATACTGGTTGCAATTATTCGTTTTACACGATGGAAAAACTGTTGTATTTATATTGTATTTTATGCTTCGGGCATTGACCTCTAAGGCCCTAACTACTCAATCTGTTGGAGCAACTCCCTAGTGTGAAGCCTATGTTGCCCGGAACGTAGAAATGACGATAACTTCCACACTGGTTGCAATTATTCGTTTTATACGATGGAAAAGCTGTTGTATTTATATCGTATTTTATGCTTCTGGCGTTGACCTCTTAGGCCCTAGCTATTCCATCTGGTGGAACAACGCCGTCGAGTGAAGCCTAGGTTGCGCGGAACGTAGAAATGACCATAACTTTCACACTGGTAGCAATTATTCGTTTTATACGATGGTAAAACTGTTTTATTTATTTCGGATTTTATGCTTCCGGCGTTGACTTCTAAGGCCCTATCTATTTGATCTGGTGGAGAACCGCCCTAGAGTGAAGCCTAGGTTGCCCGGAACGTAGAAAAGACCATTACCTTCACACTGGTTGCAATTATTCGTTTTATACGATGGAAAAACTGTTTTATTTTCTTTGTATTTTATGCTTCTGGCGTTGACTTCTTATGCCCTAACTATTCCCTCTGGCGGATCAACGCCCTAGAGTGAAACCTAAGTTGCCCGTAACGTAGAAATGACTATTACTTTCACACTGGTTGCAATTATTCGTTTTATACGATGGAAAAGCTGTTCCATTTATTTTGTATTTTATGCTTCGGGCGTTGACTTCTAAGGCCCTAACTATTCGATCTGGTGGAACAACGCCCTAGGGTGAAGCCTAGGTTGCGCGGAACGTAGAAATGACCATAACTTTCACACCTGTAGCAATTATTCGTTTTATACGATGGAAAAACTGTTTTATTTATTTTGTATTTTATGCTTCTGGCGTTGACTTCTTATGCCCTAACTATTCCCTCTGGAGGATCAACGCCCTAGAGTGAAACCTACATTGCCCGGAACGTAGAAATGAGTATTACTTTCACACTGGTTGCAATTATTCGTTTTATACGATGGAAAAGCTGTTACATTTATTTTGTATTTTATACTTCAGGCGTTGGCTTCTAAGGCCCTAGCTATTCGATCTGGTCGGGCAACGCCCTAGAGTGAAGCCTAGGTTGCCCGGAGCGTAGAAATGACCATAACTTCCACACTGGTAGCAATTATTCGTCTTATACGATGGAAAAGCTGTTGTATTTATATCGCATTTTATGCTTCTGGCGTTGACTTCTTAGTCCCTAACTATTCCATCTGGTGGAACAACGCCCTAGGGTGAAGCCTAGGTTGCGCGGAACGTAGAAATGACCATAACTTTCACACTGGTAGCAATTATTCGTTTTATACGATGGAAAAACTGTTTTATTTTCTTTGTATTTTATGCTTCTGGCGTTGACTTCTTATGCCCTAACTATTCCCTCTGGCGGATCAACGCCCTAGAGTGAAACCTACGTTGCCCGGAACGTAGAAATGACTATTACTTTCACACTGGCAGCAATTATTCGTTTTATACGATGGAAAAACTGTTCTATTTATTTTGTATTTTATGCTACGGGCGTTGACTCCTAAGGCCATAACTATTCAATCTGTTGGTGCAACGCCCAAGGGTGAAGCCTATGTTGCCCGGAATGTAGAAATGACGTTAACTTTCATACTGGTTCCAATTATTCGTTTTATACGATGGAAAAGCTGTTTTTATTTATTTTGTATTTTATGCTTCTGGCGTTGACTTCTTATGCCCTAACTATTCCCTCTGGCGGATCAACGCCCTAGAGTGAAACCTACGTTGCCCGGAACGTAGAAATGACGATAACTTACACACTGGTTGCAATTATTCGTTTTATACGATGGAAAAGCTGTTGTATTTATATCGCATTTTATGCTTCTGGCGTTGACTTCTTAGTCCCTAACTATTCCATCTGGTGGAACAACGCCCTAGGGTGAAGCCTAGGTTGCGCGGAACGTAGAAATGACCATAACTATCACACTGGTAGCAATTATTCGTTTTATACGATGGAAAAACTGTTTTATTTACCTTGTATTTTATGCTTCTGGCGTTGACTTCTTATGCCCTAACTATTCCCTCTGGCGGATCAACGCCGTCGGGTGAAGCCTACGTTGCCCGGAACGTAGAAATGACTATTACTTTCACACTGTTTGCAGGTATTCCTGTTATACGATGGAAAGACTTTTGCATCTTTATTGCATTTTATGCTTCTGGCGTTGACTTCTAAGGCCCTAGCTATTCGGTTTGGTGAAGCAACGCCCGAGAGAGAAGCCTAGGTTGCCCGGAACGTAGAAATGACAATTACATTCACACTGGTTGCAATTATTCGTCTTATACGATGGAAAAGCTGTTGTATTTATATCGTATTTTATGCTTCTCGCGTTGACTTCGTAGGCCCTAACTATTCCATCTGGTGGAACAACGCCCTTGGGTGAAGCCTAGGTTGCGCGGAACGTAGCAATGACCATAACTTACACACTGGTAGCAATTATTCGTTTTATACAATGGAAAAGCTGTTCCATTTATTTTGTATTTTATGCTTCGGGCGTTGACTTCTAAGGCCCTAACTACTGGATCTGGTGGAACAACGCCCTAGGGTGAAGCCTAGGTTGCGCGGAACGTAGAAATGACCATAACTTCCACACTGGTTGCAATTATTCGTTTTATACGATGGAAAAGCTGTTGTATTTATATCGTATTTTATGCTTCTGGCGTTGACTTCTTAGGCCCTAACTGTTCGATCTGGTGGAACAACGTCCTAGGGTGAAGCCTAGGATGCCCGGAACGTAGAAATGACCATAACTTTCACACTGGTTGCAATTATTCGTTTTATACGATGGAAAAGCTGTTGCACCTTTATTGTATTTTATTCATCTGGGGTTGACTTCTAAGGCCGTAGCTATTAGATGTGGTGGAGCAACGCCCGAGAGTGGGGCCTAGTTAGCCCGGTACATAGAAATGACCATTACTTTCACACTGTTTGCAAGTATACATTATATACGATGGAAAATCTGTTGTATTTATGTTGTATTTTATGCTTCTGGCGTTGACTTCTTAGGCCCTAACTATTTGATCTGGTGGAGCACCGCCCTAGGGTGAAGCCTAGGTTGCCCGGAACGTAGAAAAGACCATTACCTTCACACTGGTTGCAATTATTCGTTTTATACGATGGAAAAACTGTTTTATTTATTTTGTATTTTATGCTTCGGGCGTTGTCTTCTAAGGCCCTAACTATTCAATCTGTTGGTGCAACGCCCAGGGGTGAAGCCTATGTTGCCCGGAAAGTAGAAATGACGTTAACTTTCATACTGGTTGCAATTATTCGTTTTATACGATGGAAAAACTGTTTTAGTTATTTTGTATTTTGTGCTTCGGACGTTGACTTCTAAGGCCCTAACTATTCGATCTGGTGGCGCAACGCCCTAGAGTGAAGCCTAGGTTGCCCGGAACGTAGAAATGACCATAACTTTCACACTGGTTGCTATCATTCGTTTTATACGATGGAAAAACTGTTATATTTATATTGTATTTTATGCTTCTGGCGTTGACTTCTTAGGCCCTAACTGTCCAATCTGGTGGAACCACGTCCTAGGGTGAAGCCTAGAATGCCTGGAAAGTAGAAATGACCATAACTTTCACACTGGTTGCAATTATTCGTTTTATACGATGGAAAAGCTGTTGCACCTTAATTGTATTTTACTCATCTGGGGTTGACTTCTAAGGCCGTAGCTATTAGATGTGGTCGAGCAGCGCCCTAGAGTGACGCCTAGGTTGCCCGGAACGTAGAAATGACCATTACATTCACACTGGTTGCAATTAATCGTCTTATACGATGGAAAAGCTGTTGTATTTATATCGTATTTTATGCTTCTGGCGTTGACTTCTTAGGCCCTAACTATTCCATCTGGTGGAGCAACGCGCTTGGGTGAAGCCAAGGTAGCGGGGAACGTCGAAATGTCCATAACTTTCACACTGGTAGCAATTATTCGTTTTATACGATTGAAAAACTGTATTATTTATTTTGTATTTTATGCTTCTGGCGTTGACTTCTAGGGCCCTAACTATTCGATCTGGTGGAGCAACGCCCTAGAGTGAAGCCTTGGTTGCCCGGAACGGAGAAATGACCATAACTTTCACACCGGTAGCAATTATTCGTTTTATACGATGGTAAAACTGTTCTGTTTATTTTGTATTTTATGCTTCGGGCGTTGACTTCTAAGGCCCTAACCATTCAATCTGTTGGTGCAACGCCGTAGGGTGAAGCCTAGGTTGCCCGGAAAGTAGAAACGATGTTAACTTTCATACTGGTTGCAATTATTCGTTTTATACGATGGAAAAACTGTTTTAGTTATTTTGTATTTTGTGCTTCGGGCGCTGACTTCTAAGGCCCTAACTATTCGATCTGGTGGCGCAACGCCCTAGAGCGAAGCCTAGGTTGCCCGGAACGTAGAAATGACCATAACATTCACACTGGTTGCTATCATTCGTTTTATACGATGGAAAAGCTGTTGCATCTTAATTGTATTTTACTCATCTGGGGTTGACTTCTAAGGCCGTAGCTATTAGATGTGGTGGAGCAACGCCCTAGAGTGACGCCTAGGTTGCCCGGAACGTAGAAATGACCATCACTTTCACAATGCTTGCAATTATTCATTTTATACGATGGAAAAGCTTTTGTACTTATATTGTATTTTATTCTTCTGGCGTCGACTTCTTATGCCCTAACTATTCGATCTAGTGGACCAACGCCCTAGAGTGAAGACTTGGTTTCCCGGAACATGAAAATGACCATTACTTTCACACTGTTTGCAGTTATTCCTGTTATACGCTGGAAAAACTTTTGCATCTTTATCGTATTTTATGCTTCTGGCGTTGACTTCTAAGGCCCTAGCTATTCGATTTGGTGGTGCAACTCCCGAGAGTGAAGCCTAGGTTGCCCGGAACGTAGAAATGACCATTACATTCACACTGGCTGCAATTATTCGTCTTATACGATGGAAAGGCTGTTGTATTTATATCGTATTTTATGCTTCTGGCGTTGACTTCTTAGGCCCTAACTATTCCATCTGATGGAACAACGCGCTTGGGTGAAGCCAAGGTAGCGGGGAACGTAGAAATGTCCATTACTTTCACACTGGTAGCAATTATTCGTTTTATACGATTGAAAAACTGTTTTATTTATTTTGTATTTAATGCTTCTGGCGTTGACTTCTAGGGCCCTAACTATTCGATCTGGTGGGGCAACGCCCTAGAGTGAAGCCTAGGTTGCCCGGAACGGAGAAATGACTATAACTTTCACACCGGTAGCAATTATTCGTTTTATACGATGGCAAAACTGTTCTGTTTATTTTGTATTTTATGCTTCGGGCGTTGACCTCTAAGGCTCTAACTATTCAATCTGTTGGTGCAACGCCCTAGGGTGAAGCCTAGGTTGCCCGGAAAGTAGAAATGATGTTAACTTTTATACTGGTTGCAATTATTCGTTTTATACGGTGGAAAAACTGTTGTATTTATATTGTATTTTAGGCTTCGGGCATTGACCTCTAAGGCCCTAACTACTCAATCTGTTTTAGCAACGCCCTAGGGTGAAGCCTAGGTTGCCGGGAAAGTAGAAATGACCATAACTTTAATCCTGGTTGCAATTATTCGTTTTATATGATGGAAAAACTGTTGTATTTATATAGTGTTTTATGCTTCAGGCGTTGACTTCTAAGGCCCTAGCTATTCGATTTGGTGGAGCAACGTCCGAGAGTGAAGCCTAGGTTGCCCGGAACGTAGAAATGACAATAACTTTCACACTGGTTGCTATCATTCGTTTTATACGATGGAAAAACTGTTATATTTATATTGTATTTTATGCTTCTGGCGTTGACTACTTAGGCCCTAACTGTTCGATCTGGCGGAACAACGTCCTAGGATGAAGCCTAGGATGCCCGGAAAGTAGAAATGACCATAACTTTCACACTGGTTGCAATTATTCGTTTTATACGATGGAAAAGCTGTGGCATCTTTATTGTATTTTATTCATCTGGGGTTGACTTCTAAGGCCGTAGCTATTAGATGTGGTGGAGCAACGCCCTAGAGTGACGCCCAAGTTGCCCGGAACGTAGAAATGACCATTACCTTCACACTGGTTGCAATTATTCGCTTTATACGATGGAAAAACTGTTCTATTTATTTTGTATTTTATGCTTCGGGCGTTGACTTCTAAGACCCTAACTATCCGATCTGGTGGGGCAACGCCCTAGAGCAAAGCCTAGGTTGCCCGGAAAGTAGAAATGACCATAACTTTCATCCTGGTTGCAATTATTCGTTTTATATGATGGAAAAACTGTTGTATTTATATAGGGTTTTATGCTTCTGGCGTTAACTTCTTAGGCCCTAACTATTCCATCTGGTGGAACAACGCCCTAGTGTGAAGCGTAGGTTGCCTGGAACGTAGAAATGACCATCACTTTCACACGGGTTGCAATTATTCCTGTTATAGGATGGAAAGACTGTTGTATTTTTATTGTATTTTATACTTCAGGCGTTGACTTCTAAGGCCCTAGCTATTCGATCTGGTCGAGCAACGCCCTAGAGTGAAGCCTAGGTTGACCGGAACGCAGAAATGACCATAACTTCCACACTGGTTGCAATTATTCGTTTTATACGATGGAATAGCTGGTCTATTTATATCGTATTTTATGCTTCTGGCGTTGACTTCTTAGGCCCTAACTATTCCCTCTGACGGATCAACGCCCTAGAGTGAAACCTACGTTGCCCGGAACGTAGAAATGACTATTACTTTCACACTGGTTGCAATTATTCGTTTTATACGATGGAAAAGCTGTTCGATTTATTTTGTATTTTATGCTTCGGGCGTTGACTCCTAAGGCCCTAACTATTCGATCTGGTGGAACAACGCCCTAGGGTCAAGCCTAGGTTGCGCGGAACGTAGAAATGACCATAAGTTTCACACTGGTAACAATTATTCGTTTTATACGATGGAAAAACTGTTTTATTTATTTTGTATTTTATGCTTCTGGCGTTGACTTCTTATGCCCTAACTATTCCCTCTGGCGGATCAACGCCCAAGAGTGAAACCTACGTTGCCCGGAACGTAGAAATGACCATAACTTCCACACTGGTTGCAATTATTCGTTTTATACGATGGAAAAGCTGTTGTATTTATATCGTATTTTATGATTCTGGCGTTGACCTCTTAGGCCCTAACTATTCCATCTGGTGGAACAACGCCGTCGGGTGAAGCCTACGTTGCCCGGAACGTAGAAATGACTATTACTTTCACACTGTTTGCAGGTATTCCTGTTATACGATGGAAAGACTTTTGCATCTTTATTGCATTTTATGCTTCTGGCGTTGACTTCTAAGGCCCTAGCTATTCGATTTGGTGGAGCAACGCCCGAGAGAGAAGCCTAGGTTGCCCGGAACGTAGAAATGACAATTACATTCACACTGGTTGCAATTATTCGTCTTATACGATGGAAAAGCTGTTGTATTTATATCGTATTTTATGCTTCTCGCGTGGACTTCGTAGGCCCTAACTATTCCATCTGGTGGAACAACGCCCTTGGGTGTATCCTAGGTTGCGCGGAACGTAGAAATGACCTTAACTTTCACACTGGTAGCAATTCTTCGTTTTATACGATGGAAAAACTGTTCTATTTATTTTGTATTTTATACTACGGGCGTTGACTCCTAAGGCCATAACTATTCAATCTGTTGGTGCAACGCCCAAGGGTGAAGCCTATGTTGCCCGGAATGTAGAAATGACGTTAACTTTCATACTGGTTCCAATTATTCGTTTTATACGATGGAAAAGCTGTTTTATTTATTTTGTATTTTATGCTTCTGGCGTTGACTTCTTATGCCCTAACAATTCCCTCTGGCGGATCAACGCCCTAGAGTGAAACCTACGTTGCCCGGAACGTAGAAATGACTGTTACTTTCACACTGGTTGCAATTACACGTTTTATACGATGGAAAAGCTGTTCCATTTATTTTGTATTTTATGCTTCGGGCGTTGACTCCTAAGGCCCTAACTATTCGATCTGGTGGAACAACGCCCTAGGGTCAAGCCTAGGTTGCGCGGAACGTAGAAATGACCATAAGTTTCACACTGGTAGCAATTATTCGTTTTATACGATGGAAAAACTGTATTATTTATTTTGTATTTTATGCTTCTGGCGTTGACTTCTTATGCCCTAACTACTCCATCTGGCGGATCAACGCCCTAGAGTGAAACCTACGTTGCCCGGAACGTAGAAATGACTATTACTTTCACACTGGTTGCAATTATTCGTTTTATACGATGGAAAAGCTGTTCCATTTATTTTGTATTTTATGCTTCGGGCGTTGACTTCTAAGGCCCTAACTATTCCATCTGGTGGAACAACGCCCTAGGGTGAAGCCTAGGTTTCCTGGAACGTAGAAATGACCATCACTTTCACACGGGTTGCAATTATTCCTGTTATAGGATGGAAAGACTGTTGTATTTTTATTGTACTTTATACTTCAGGCGTTGACTTCTAAGGCCCTAGCTATTCGATCTGGTCGAGCAACGCCCTAGAGTGAAGCCTAGGTTGCCCGGAACGTAGAAATGACCATACCTTTCACACTGGTTGCAATTATTCGTTTTATACGATGGAAAAGCTGTTGTATTTATATCGTACTTTATGCTTCTGGCGTTGACCTCTTAGGCCCTAACTATTCCATCTGGTGGAACAACGCCGTCGGGTGAAGCCTAGGTTGCGCGGAACGTAGAAATGACCATAACTTTCACACTGGTAGCAATTATTCGTTTTATACGATGGTAAAACTGTTTTATTTATTTGGGATTTTATGCTTCCGGCGTTGACTTCTTAGGCCCTAACTGTTCGATCTGGTGGAACAACGCCCTTGGGTGAAGCCTAGGTTGCGCGGAACGTAGCAATGACCATAACTTACACACTGGTAGCAATTATTCGTTTTATACAATGGAAAAGCTGTTCCATTTATTTTGTATTTTATGCTTCGGGCGTTGACTTCTAAGGCCCTAACTACTGGATCTGGTGGAACAACGCCCTAGGGTGAAGCCTAGGTTGCGCGGAACGTAGAAATGACCATAACTTCCACACTGGTTGCAATTATTCGTTTTATACGATGGAAAAGCTGTTGTATTTATATCGTATTTTATGCTTCTGGCGTTGACTTCTTAGGCCCTAACTGTTCGATCTGGTGGAACAACGTCCTAGGGTGAAGCCTAGGATGCCCGGAACGTAGAAATGACCATAACTTTCACACTGGTTGCAATTATTCGTTTTATACGATGGAAAAGCTGTTGCACCTTTATTGTATTTTATTCATCTGGGGTTGACTTCTAAGGCCGTAGCTATTAGATGTGGTGGAGCAACGCCCGAGAGTGGGGCCTAGTTAGCCCGGTACATAGAAATGACCATTACTTTCACACTGTTTGCAAGTATACATTATATACGATGGAAAATCTGTTGTATTTATGTTGTATTTTATGCTTCTGGCGTTGACTTCTTAGGCCCTAACTATTTGATCTGGTGGAGCACCGCCCTAGGGTGAAGCCTAGGTTGCCCGGAACGTAGAAAAGACCATTACCTTCACACTGGTTGCAATTATTCGTTTTATACGATGGAAAAACTGTTTTATTTATTTTGTATTTTATGCTTCGGGCGTTGTCTTCTAAGGCCCTAACTATTCAATCTGTTGGTGCAACGCCCAGGGGTGAAGCCTATGTTGCCCGGAAAGTAGAAATGACGTTAACTTTCATACTGGTTGCAATTATTCGTTTTATACGATGGAAAAACTGTTTTAGTTATTTTGTATTTTGTGCTTCGGACGTTGACTTCTAAGGCCCTAACTATTCGATCTGGTGGCGCAACGCCCTAGAGTGAAGCCTAGGTTGCCCGGAACGTAGAAATGACCATAACTTTCACACTGGTTGCTATCATTCGTTTTATACGATGGAAAAACTGTTATATTTATATTGTATTTTATGCTTCTGGCGTTGACTTCTTAGGCCCTAACTGTCCAATCTGGTGGAACCACGTCCTAGGGTGAAGCCTAGAATGCCTGGAAAGTAGAAATGACCATAACTTTCACACTGGTTGCAATTATTCGTTTTATACGATGGAAAAGCTGTTGCACCTTAATTGTATTTTACTCATCTGGGGTTGACTTCTAAGGCCGTAGCTATTAGATGTGGTCGAGCAGCGCCCTAGAGTGACGCCTAGGTTGCCCGGAACGTAGAAATGACCATTACATTCACACTGGTTGCAATTAATCGTCTTATACGATGGAAAAGCTGTTGTATTTATATCGTATTTTATGCTTCTGGCGTTGACTTCTTAGGCCCTAACTATTCCATCTGGTGGAGCAACGCGCTTGGGTGAAGCCAAGGTAGCGGGGAACGTCGAAATGTCCATAACTTTCACACTGGTAGCAATTATTCGTTTTATACGATTGAAAAACTGTATTATTTATTTTGTATTTTATGCTTCGGGCGTTGACTTCTAAGGCCCTAACTATTCCATCTGGTGGAACAACGCCCTAGGGTGAAGCCTAGGTTTCCTGGAACGTAGAAATGACCATAACTTTCATCCTGGTTGCAATTATTCGTTTTATATGATGGAAAAACTGTTGTATTTATATAGGGTTTTATGCTTCTGGCGTTAACTTCTTAGGCCCTAACTATTCCATCTGGTGGAACAACGCCCTAGTGTGAAGCGTAGGTTGCCTGGAACGTAGAAATGACCATCACTTTCACACGGGTTGCAATTATTCCTGTTATAGGATGGAAAGACTGTTGTATTTTTATTGTATTTTATACTTCAGGCGTTGACTTCTAAGGCCCTAGCTATTCGATCTGGTCGAGCAACGCCCTAGAGTGAAGCCTAGGTTGACCGGAACGTAGAAATGACCATAACTTTCACACGGGTTGCAATTATTCCTGTTATAGGATGGAAAGACTGTTGTATTTTTATTGTATTTTATACTACGGGCGTTGACTCCTAAGGCCATAACTATTCAATCTGTTGGTGCAACGCCCAAGGGTGAAGCCTATGTTGCCCGGAATGTAGAAATGACGTTAACTTTCATACTGGTTCCAATTATTCATTTTATACGATGGAAAAGCTGTTTTATTTATTTTGTATTTTATGCTTCTGGCGTTGACTTCTTATGCCCTAACAATTCCCTCTGGCGGATCAACGCCCTAGAGTGAAACCTACGTTGCCCGGAACGTAGAAATGACTGTTACTTTCACACTGGTTGCAATTACTCGTTTTATACGATGGAAAAGCTGTTCCATTTATTTTGTATTTTATGCTTCGGGCGTTGACTTCTAAGGCCCTAACTATTCGATCTGGTGGAACAACGCCCTAGGGTGAAGCCTAGGTTGCGCGGAACGTAGAAATGACCATAACTTTCACACTGGTAGCAATTATCCGTTTTATACGATGGAAAAACTGTTTTATTTATTTTGTATTTTATGCTTCTGGTGTTGACTTCTTATGCCCTAACTATTCCCTCTGGAGGATCAACGCCCTAGAGTGAAACATACGTTGCCCGGAACGTAGAAATGACTATTACTTTCACACTGGTTGCAATTATTCGTTTTATACGATGGAAAATCTGTTACATTTATTGTGTATTTTATGCTTCGGGCGTTGACTTCTAAGGCCCTAACTATTCCATCTGGTGGAACAACGCCCTAGGGTGAAGCCTAGGTTGCCTGGAACGTAGAAATGACCATCACTTTCACACGGGTTGCAATTATTCCTGTTATAGGATGGAAAGACTGTTGTACTTTTATTGTATTTTATACTTCAGGCGTTGGCTTCTAAGGCCCTCGCTATTCGATCTGGTCGGGCAACGCCCTAGAGTGAAGCCTAGGTTGCCCGGAACGTAGAAATGACCATAACTTCCACACTGGTAGCAATTATTCGTCTTATACGATGGAAAATCTGTTGTATTTATGTTGTATTTTATGCTTCTGGCATTGACTTCTTAGGCCCTAACTATTTGATCTGGTGGAGCACCGCCCTAGGGTGAAGCCTAGGTTGCCCGGAACGTAGAAAAGACCATTACCTTCACACTGGTTGCAATTATTCCTTTTATACGATGGAAAAACTGTTTTATTTATTTTGTATTTTATGCTTCGGGCGTTGACTTCTAAGGCTCTAACTATTCAATCTGTTGGTGCAACGCCCAAGGGTGAAGCATATGTTGCCCGGAAAGTAGAAATGACGTTAACTTTCATACTGGTTGCAATTATTCGTTTTATACGATGGAAAAACTGTTTTAGTTATTTTGTATTTTGTGCTTCGGGCGTTGACTTCTAAGGCCCTAACTATTCGATCTGGTGGCGCAACGCCCTAGAGTGAAGCCTAGGTTGCCCGGAACGTAGAAATGACGATAACTTCCACAGTGGTTGCAATTATTCGTTTTATACGATGGAAATGCTATTGTATTTATATCGCAAGTTAAGCTTCTGGCGTTGACTTCTTAGTCCCTAACTATTCCAACTGTTGGAACAACGCCCTAGGGTGAAGCCTAGGTTGCGCGGAACGTAGAAATGGCCATAACTTTCACACTTGTAGCAATTATTCGTTTTATACGATGGAAAAGTTGTTCCATTTATTTTGTATTTTATGCTTCGGGCGTTGACTTCTAAGGCCCTAACTATTCGATCTGGTGGAACAACGCCCTAGGGTGAAGCCTAGGTTGCGCGGAACGTAGAAATGACCATAACTTTCACACTGGTAGCAATTATTCGTTTTATACGATGGAAAAACTGTTTTATTTATTTTGTATTTTAAGCTTCTGGCGTTGACTTCTTATGCCCTAACTATTCCCTCTGGAGGATCAACGCCCTAGAGTGAAACCTACGTTGCCCGGAACGTAGAAATGACTATTACTTTCACACTGTTTGCAGTTATTCCTGTTACACGATGGAAAGACTTTTGCATCTTTATTGCATTTTATGCTTCTGGCGTTGACTTCTAAGGCCCTAGCTATTCGATTTGGTGGAGCAACGCCCGAGAGAGAAGCCTAGGTTGCCCGGAACGTAGAAATGACAATTACATTCACACTGGTTGCAATTATTCGTCTTACACGATGGAAAAGCTGTTGTATTTATATCGTATTTTATGCTTCTCGCGTTGACTTCGTAGGCCCTAACTATTCCATCTGGTTGAACAACGCCCTTGGGTGTATCCTACGTTGCCCGGAACGTAGAAATGACTATTACTTTCACACTGGTTGCAATTATTCGTTTTATACGATGGAAAAGCTGTTCCATTTATTTTGTATTTTATGCTTCGGGCGTTGACTTCTAAGGCCCTAACTATTCCATCTGGTGGAACAACGCCCTAGGGTGAAGCCTAGGTTTCCTGGAACGTAGAAATGACCATCACTTTCACACGGGTTGCAATTATTCCTGTTATAGGATGGAAAGACTGTTGTATTTTTATTGTATTTTATGCTTCTGGCGTTGACCTCTAAGGCCCTAGCTATTCGATTTGGTGGAGCAACGCCCGACAGAGAAGCCTAGGTTGCCCGGAACGTAGAAATGACCATTACATTCACACTGGTTGCAATTATTCGTCTTATACGATGGAAAAGCTGTTGTATTTATATCGTATTTTATGCTTCTCGCGATGACTTCGTAGGCCCTAGCTATTCCATCTGGTGGAACAACGCCCTTGGGTGAAGCCTAGGTTGCCCGGAACGTAGAAATGACGATAACTTCCACACTGGTTGCAATTATTCGTTTTATACGATGGAAAAGCTGTTGTATTTATATCGCATTTTATGCTTCTGGCGTTGACTTCTTAGTCCCTAACTATTCCATCTGGTGGAACAACGCCCTAGGGTGAAGCCTAGGTTGCGCGGAACGTAGAAATGACCATAACTTTCACACTGGTAGCAATTATTCGTTTTATACGATGGAAAAACTGTTTTATTTATTTTGTATTTTAAGCTTCTGGCGTTGACTTCTTATGCCCTAACTATTCCCTCTGGAGGATCAACGCCCTAGAGTGAAACCTACGTTGCCCGGAACGTAGAAATGACTATTACTTTCACACTGATTGCAGTTATTCCTGTTACACGATGGTAAGACTTTTGCATCTTTATTGCATTTTATGCTTCTGGCGCTGACTTCTAAGGCCCTAGCTATTCGATTTGGTGGAGCAACGCCCGAGAGAGAAGCCTAGGTTGCCCGGAACGTAGAAATGACAATTACATTCACACTGGTTGCAATTATTCGTCTTATACGATGGAAAAGCTGTTGTATTTATATCGTATTTTATTCTTCTGGCGTTGACTTCTAAGGCCGTAGCTATTAGATGTGGTGGAGAAACGCCCTAGAGTGACGCCTAGGTTGCCCGGAACGTAGAAATGACCGTTACTTTCACAATGTTTGCAATTGTTCATTTTATACGATTTAAAAAACTGTTGTACTTATATTGATTTTATTCTTCTGGCGTTGACTTCTTAGGCCCTAACTATTCGATCTGGTGGAACAACGCCCTAGAGTGAAACCTAGGTTGCTCGGAACGTATAAATGACCATCACATTCAAACTGGTTGCAATCATTCCTGTTATATGATGGAAAAACTTATGTATTTTTATTGCATTTTATGCTTCGGGCATTGACTTCTAAGGACCTAACTATTCAATCTGTTGGAGCAACGCCCTATGGTGAAGCCTAGGTTGCCCGGAAAGTGGAAGTGACCATAACTTTCATACTGGTTGCAATTATTCGTTTTATACGATGAAAAAACTGTTGTATTTATATTGTATTTTATGCTTCTGGCGTTCACTTCTTAGGCCCTAACTATTCGATCTGGTGGAGCAACTCCCAAGAGTGAAGCCTAGGTTGCCCGGAACGTAGAAATGACCATAACTTTTACACTGGTAGCAATTATTCGTTTTATACAATGGAAAAACTGTTCTATTTATTTTGCATTTTATGCTTCGGGCGTTGACTTCTGAGGACCTAACTGATTGATCTGGTGGAGCAACGCCCTAGAGTGAAGCCTAGATTGCCCGGAACGTTCAAATGACCAGTACTATCACACTGTTTGCAGTTATTCCTGTTATACGATGTAAAAACTGTTGCATCTTTATTGCATTTTATGCTTCTGGCGTTGACTTCTAAGGCCCTAACTATTCGATCAGGTGGAGCAACGCCCTAGAGTGACGCCTAGGTTGCCCGGAACGTAGAAATGACCAGTACATTCACACTGGTTGCAGTTATTCCTGTAAAACGATGGAAAAACTGATGCATCTTTATTGTATTTTATGCTTCTGGCGTTGACTTCTTAGGCCCTAACTATTCCCTCTGGTGGATCAACGCCCTAGAGTGAAACCTACGTTGCCCGGAACGTAGAAATGACCATTACCTTCACACTGGTTGCAATTATTCCTGTTATACGGTGGAAAAACTGTTGTATTTTAATTGTATTTTATGCTTTTAGCGATGAATTCTAAGTCCCTAACTATTCGATCTGGTGGAGCAACGCCCTAGAGTGACGCCAGGGTTTCTCGGAACGTAGAAATGACCATTACTTTCACACTGGTTGCAATTATTCGTTTTATACGAAGGAAAAACTGTTCTATTTATTTTGTATTTTATGTTTCGGGCGTTTACTTCTAAGTCCCTAACTGTTTGTTCTGGTGGAGCAACGACCTAGAGTGAAGCCTAGGTTGCCCGGAACGCAGAAATGACCATAACTTTCACACTGGTTGCAATTATTCCTGTTCTACGATGGAAAGGCTGTTGTATTTATATCGTATTTTATTCTTCTGGCGTTGACTTCTAAGGCCGTAGCTATTAGATGTGGTGGAGAAACGCCCTAGAGTGACGCCTAGGTTGCCCGGAACGTAGAAATGACCGTTACTTTCACAATGTTTGCAATTGTTCATTTTATACGATTTAAAAAACTGTTGTACTTATATTGATTTTATTCTTCTGGCGTTGACTTCTTAGGCCCTAACTATTCGATCTGGTGGAACAACGCCCTAGAGTGAAACCTAGGTTGCTCGGAACGTATAAATGACCATCACATTCAAACTGGTTGCAATCATTCCTGTTATATGATGGAAAAACTTATGTATTTTTATTGCATTTTATGCTTCGGGCATTGACTTCTAAGGACCTAACTATTCAATCTGTTGGAGCAACGCCCTATGGTGCAGCCTAGGTTGCCCGGAAAGTGGAAGTGACCATAACTTTCATACTGGTTGCAATTATTCGTTTTATACGATGAAAAAACTGTTGTATTTAAATTGTATTTTATGCTTCTGGCGTTCACTTCTTAGGCCCTAACTATTCGATCTGGTGGAGCAACTCCCTAGAGTGAAGCCTAGGTTGCCGGAAAGTCGAAATGACAAGAACTCTCACACTGGTTGCAATTATTCGTTTTATACGATGGAAAAGCTGTTGTATTTATATCGTATTTTATGCTTCTGGCGTTGACCTCTTAGGCCCTAACTATTCCATCTGGTGGAACAACGCCGTCGGGTGAAGCCTAGGTTGCGCGGAACGTAGAAATGACCATAACATTCACACTGGTAGCAATTATTTGTTTTATACGATGGTAAAACTGTTTTATTTATTTGGGATTTTATGCTTCCGGCGTTGACTTCTAAGGCCCTAACTATTTGATCTGGTGGAGCACCGCCCTAGAGTGAAGCCTAGGTTGCCCGGAACGTAGAAAAGACCATTACCTTCACACTGGTTGCAATTATTCGCTTTATACGATGGAAAAACTGATCTATTTATTTTGTATTTTATGCTTCTGGCGTTGACTTCTTATGCCCTAACTATTCCCTCTGGAGGATCAACGCCCTAGAGTGAAACCTACGTTGCCCGGAACGTAGAAATGACTATTACTTTCACACTGGTTGCAATTATTCGTTTTATACGATGGAAAAGCTGTTACATTTATTTTGTATTTTATGCTTCGGGCGTTGACTTCTAAGGCCCTCACTATTCCATCTGGTGGAACAACGCCCTAGGGTGAAGCCTAGGGTGCCTGGAACGTAGAGATGACCATCCCTTTCACACGGGTTGCAATTATTCCTGTTATAGGATGGAAAGACTGTTGTACTTTTATTGTATTTTATACTTCAGGCGTTGGCTTCTAAGGCCCTAACTATTCGATCTGGCCGGGCAACGCCCTAGAGTGAAGCCTAGGTTGCCGGGAACGTAGAAATGACCATAACTTCCACACTGGTAGCAATTATTCGTCTTATACGATGGAAAAGCTGTTGTATTTATATCGTATTTTATGCTTCTCGCGTTGACTTCTTAGGCCCTAACTATTCAATCTAGTGGAACAACGCCCTAGAGTGAAGACTTGGTTTCCCAAAACATGGAAATGGCCATTACTTTCACACTGTTTGCAGTTATTCCTGTTATACGATGGAAAGACTTTTGCATCTTTATTGTATTTTATGCTTCTGGCGTTGACTTCTAAGGCCCTAGCTATTCGATTTGGTGGAGCAACGCCCAACAGGGAAGCCTAGATTGCCCGGAACGTAGAAATGACCATTACATTCACACTGGTTGCAATTATTCGTCTTATACGATGGAAAAGCTGTTGTATTTATATCGTATTTTATGCTTCTCGCGATGACTTCGTAGGCCCTAACTATTCCATCTGGTGGAACAACGCCCTTGGGTGAAGCCTAGGTTGCGCGGAGCGAAGAAATGACCATAACTTTCACACTGGTAGCAATTATTCGTTTTATACGATGGAAAAACTGTTTTATTTATTTTGTATTTTATGCTTCTGACGTTGACTTCTAGGGCCCTAACTATTCGATCTGGAAGAGCAACGCCCTAGAGTGAAGCCTAGGTTGCCCGGAACGGAGAAATGACCATAACTTTCACACTGGTAGCAATTATTCGTTTTATACGATGGTAAATCTGTTCTGTTTATTTTGTATTTTATGAATCGGCCGTTGACTTCTAAGGCCCTAACTATTCAATCTGTTGGTCCAACGCCCTAGGGTGAAGCCTAGGTTGCCCGGAAAGTAGAAATGACGTTAACTTTCATACTGGTTGCAATTATTCGTTTTATACGATGGAAAAACTGTTGTATTTATATAGTGTTCTATGCTTCTGGCGTTGACTTCTTAGGCCCTAACTATTCCATCTGGTGGAACAACGCCCTTGGGTGAAGCCTAGGTTGCGCGGAACGTAGCAATGACCATAACTTTCACACTGGTAGCAATTATTCGTTTTATACGATGGAAAAAATGTTCTATTTATTTTGTATTTTATGCTTCGGGCGTTGACTTCTAAGGCCCTAGCTATTCGATCTGGTCGAGCAACGCCCTAGTGTGAAGCCTAGGTTGCCCGGAACGTAGAAATGACGATAACTTCCACAGTGGTTGCAATTATTCGTTTTATACGATGGAAAAGCTATTGTATTTATATCGCAAGTTAAGCTTCTGGCGTTGACTTCTTAGTCCCTAACTATTCCAACTGTTGGAACAACGCCCTAGGGTGAAGCCTAGGTTGCGCGGAACGTAGAAATGGCCATAACTTTCACACTTGTAGCAATTATTCGTTTTATACGATGGAAAAGTTGTTCCATTTATTTTGTATTTTATGCTTCGGGCGTTGACTTCTAAGGCCCTAACTATTCGATCTGGTGGAACAACGCCCTAGGGTGAAGCCTAGGTTGCGCGGAACGTAGAAATGACCATAACTTTCACACTGGTAGCAATTATTCGTTTTATACGATGGACAAACTGTTTTATTTATTTTGTATTTTAAGCTTCTGGCGTTGACTTCTTATGCCCTAACTATTCCCTCTGGAGGATCAACGCCCTAGAGTGAAACCTACGTTGCCCGGAACGTAGAAATGACTATTACTTTCACACTGTTTGCAGTTATTCCTGTTACACGATGGAAAGACTTTTGCATCTTTATTGCATTTTATGCTTCTGGCGTTGACTTCTAAGGCCCTAGCTATTCGATTTGGTGGAGCAACGCCCGAGAGAGAAGCCTAGGTTGCCCGGAACGTAGAAATGACAATTACATTCACACTGGTTGCAATTATTCGTCTTACACGATGGAAAAGCTGTTGTATTTATATCGTATTTTATGCTTCTCGCGTTGACTTCGTAGGCCCTAACTATTCCATCTGGTTGAACAACGCCCTTGGGTGTATCCTAGGTTGCGCGGAACGTAGAAATGACATTAACTTTCACACTGGTAGAAATTATTCGTTTTATACGATGGAAAAACTGTTCTATTTATTTTGTAGTTTATGCTACGGGCGTTGACTCCTAAGGCCATAACTATTCAATCTGTTGGTGCAACGCCCAAGGGTGAAGCCTATGTTGCCCGGAATGTAGAAATGACGTTAACTTTCATACTGGTTCCAATTATTCGTTTTATACGATGGAAAAGCTGTTTTATTTATTTTGTATTTTATGCTTCTGGCGTTGACTTCTTATGCCCTAACAATTCCCTCTGGCGGATCAACGCCCTAGAGTGAAACCTACGTTGCCCGGAACGTAGAAATGACTATTACTTTCACACTGGTTGCAATTATTCGTTTTATACGATGGAAAAGCTGTTCCATTTATTTTGTATTTTATGCTTCGGGCGTTGACTTCTAAGGCCCTAACTATTCCATCTGGTGGAACAACGCCCTAGGGTGAAGCCTAGGTTTCCTGGAACGTAGAAATGACCATCACTTTCACACGGGTTGCAATTATTCCTGTTATAGGATGGAAAGACTGTTGTATTTTTATTGTATTTTATGCTTCTGGCGTTGACCTCTAAGGCCCTAGCTATTCGATTTGGTGGAGCAACGCCCGACAGAGAAGCCTAGGTTGCCCGGAACGTAGAAATGACCATTACATTCACACTGGTTGCAATTATTCGTCTTATACGATGGAAAAGCTGTTGTATTTATATCGTATTTTATGCTTCTCGCGATGACTTCGTAGGCCCTAGCTATTCCATCTGGTGGAACAACGCCCTTGGGTGAAGCCTAGGTTGCCCGGAACGTAGAAATGACGATAACTTCCACACTGGTTGCAATTATTCGTTTTATACGATGGAAAAGCTGTTGTATTTATATCGCATTTTATGCTTCTGGCGTTGACTTCTTAGTCCCTAACTATTCCATCTGGTGGAACAACGCCCTAGGGTGAAGCCTAGGTTGCGCGGAACGTAGAAATGACCATAACTTTCACACTGGTAGCAATTATTCGTTTTATACGATGGAAAAACTGTTTTATTTATTTTGTATTTTAAGCTTCTGGCGTTGACTTCTTATGCCCTAACTATTCCCTCTGGAGGATCAACGCCCTAGAGTGAAACCTACGTTGCCCGGAACGTAGAAATGACTATTACTTTCACACTGATTGCAGTTATTCCTGTTACACGATGGTAAGACTTTTGCATCTTTATTGCATTTTATGCTTCTGGCGCTGACTTCTAAGGCCCTAGCTATTCGATTTGGTGGAGCAACGCCCGAGAGAGAAGCCTAGGTTGCCCGGAACGTAGAAATGACAATTACATTCACACTGGTTGCAATTATTCGTCTTATACGATGGAAAAGCTGTTGTATTTATATCGTATTTTATTCTTCTGGCGTTGACTTCTAAGGCCGTAGCTATTAGATGTGGTGGAGAAACGCCCTAGAGTGACGCCTAGGTTGCCCGGAACGTAGAAATGACCGTTACTTTCACAATGTTTGCAATTGTTCATTTTATACGATTTAAAAAACTGTTGTACTTATATTGATTTTATTCTTCTGGCGTTGACTTCTTAGGCCCTAACTATTCGATCTGGTGGAACAACGCCCTAGAGTGAAACCTAGGTTGCTCGGAACGTATAAATGACCATCACATTCAAACTGGTTGCAATCATTCCTGTTATATGATGGAAAAACTTATGTATTTTTATTGCATTTTATGCTTCGGGCATTGACTTCTAAGGACCTAACTATTCAATCTGTTGGAGCAACGCCCTATGGTGAAGCCTAGGTTGCCCGGAAAGTGGAAGTGACCATAACTTTCATACTGGTTGCAATTATTCGTTTTATACGATGAAAAAACTGTTGTATTTATATTGTATTTTATGCTTCTGGCGTTCACTTCTTAGGCCCTAACTATTCGATCTGGTGGAGCAACTCCCAAGAGTGAAGCCTAGGTTGCCCGGAACGTAGAAATGACCATAACTTTTACACTGGTAGCAATTATTCGTTTTATACAATGGAAAAACTGTTCTATTTATTTTGCATTTTATGCTTCGGGCGTTGACTTCTGAGGACCTAACTGATTGATCTGGTGGAGCAACGCCCTAGAGTGAAGCCTAGATTGCCCGGAACGTTCAAATGACCAGTACTATCACACTGTTTGCAGTTATTCCTGTTATACGATGTAAAAACTGTTGCATCTTTATTGCATTTTATGCTTCTGGCGTTGACTTCTAAGGCCCTAACTATTCGACCAGGTGGAGCAACGCCCTAGAGTGACGCCTAGGTTGCCCGGAACGTAGAAATGACCAGTACATTCACACTGGTTGCAGTTATTCCTGTAAAACGATGGAAAAACTGATGCATCTTTATTGTATTTTATGCTTCTGGCGTTGACTTCTTAGGCCCTAACTATTCCCTCTGGTGGATCAACGCCCTAGAGTGAAACCTACGTTGCCCGGAACGTAGAAATGACCATTACCTTCACACTGGTTGCAATTATTCCTGTTATACGGTGGAAAAACTGTTGTATTTTAATTGTATTTTATGCTTTTAGCGATGAATTCTAAGTCCCTAACTATTCGATCTGGTGGAGCAACGCCCTAGAGTGACGCCAGGGTTTCTCGGAACGTAGAAATGACCATTACTTTCACACTGGTTGCAATTATTCGTTTTATACGAAGGAAAAACTGTTCTATTTATTTTGTATTTTATGTTTCGGGCGTTTACTTCTAAGTCCCTAACTGTTTGTTCTGGTGGAGCAACGACCTAGAGTGAAGCCTAGGTTGCCCGGAACGCAGAAATGACCATAACTTTCACACTGGTTGCAATTATTCCTGTTCTACGATGGAAAGGCTGTTGTATTTATATCGTATTTTATTCTTCTGGCGTTGACTTCTAAGGCCGTAGCTATTAGATGTGGTGGAGAAACGCCCTAGAGTGACGCCTAGGTTGCCCGGAACGTAGAAATGACCGTTACTTTCACAATGTTTGCAATTGTTCATTTTATACGATTTAAAAAACTGTTGTACTTATATTGATTTTATTCTTCTGGCGTTGACTTCTTAGGCCCTAACTATTCGATCTGGTGGAACAACGCCCTAGAGTGAAACCTAGGTTGCTCGGAACGTATAAATGACCATCACATTCAAACTGGTTGCAATCATTCCTGTTATATGATGGAAAAACTTATGTATTTTTATTGCATTTTATGCTTCGGGCATTGACTTCTAAGGACCTAACTATTCAATCTGTTGGAGCAACGCCCTATGGTGCAGCCTAGGTTGCCCGGAAAGTGGAAGTGACCATAACTTTCATACTGGTTGCAATTATTCGTTTTATACGATGAAAAAACTGTTGTATTTAAATTGTATTTTATGCTTCTGGCGTTCACTTCTTAGGCCCTAACTATTCGATCTGGTGGAGCAACTCCCTAGAGTGAAGCCTAGGTTGCCGGAAAGTCGAAATGACAAGAACTCTCACACTGGTTGCAATTATTCGTTTTATACGATGGAAAAGCTGTTGTATTTATATCGCATTTTATGCCTCTGGCGTTGTCTTCTAAGGCCCTAGCTATTCGATCTAGTGGAGCAGCGCCCTAGAGTGAAGTCTAGGTTGCCCGGAACGTCGAAATGACCATCACTTTCAAACTGGTTGCAATTAATCCTGTTATACCATGGAAAAGCTGTTGTATTTATATCGTATTGTATGCTTCTGGCGTTGACATCTAAGGACCTATCTGTTTGATCTGGTGGAGCAACGCCCTAGCGTGAAGCCTAGGTTGCACGGAACGTAGAAATGACCATTACCTTCACACTGGTTGCAGTTATTCGTTTTATACAATGGAAAGACTGTTCTATTTATTTTGCATTTTATGCTACGGGCGTTGACTTCTAAGGCCCTAGCTATTCCATCTGGTGGAGCAACACCCTAGCGTGAAGCCTAGGTTGCCCGGAACGTAGAAATGACCATTACTACCACACTGTTTGCAAATATACATTTTATACGATGGAAAAGCTGTTGTACTTATGTTGTAATTTATGCTTCTGGCGTTGACTTCTTAGGCCGTAACTATTTGATCTGGTGGAGCACCGCCCTAGAGTGAAGCCTAGGTTGCCCGGAATGTAGAACATACCATTACCTTCACACTGGTTGGAATTATTCCTGTTATACGTTGGAAAGACTGTTGCAACTTTATTCTATTTTATGCTTCTGGCGTTGACTTCTTAGGCCCTAGCTATTCCATCTGGTGGAGCAACGCCCTATGGTGAAGCCTAGGTTGCCCGGAAAGTAGAAATGACCATAACTTTCACACTGGCTGCAATTATTCGTTTTGTACGATGCAAAAGCTGTTGCATCTTTATTGTATTTTATTCTTCTGGCGTTGACTTCTAAGGCCGTAGCTATTAGATGTGGTGGAGCAACGCCCTAGAGTGACGCCTAGGTTGCCCGGAACGTAGAAATGACCATATCTTTCACACAGTTTGCAATTATTCATTTTATTCCATGGCAAAGCTGTTGTATTTATATTGTATTTTATGCTTCCGGCAGTGACTTCTTAGGCCCTAACTATTCGATCTGGAGGCGCAATGCCCTAGAGTTAAGTCTAGGATGCCCGAAACGCCGAAATGATCATTACTTTCACGCTTATTGCAATTATTCCTGTAATACGATGAAAAGACTGTTGTATTTTTATTGTATCTTATGCTCATGGTGTTGACATCTAAGGCCCTAGCTATTCGATCTGGTGGAGCAACACCCTAGAGTGAAGCCTAGGTTGCCGGTACGTCGAAATGACCAGAAATCTCACACTGGTTGCAATTATTCGTTTTATACGATGGAAAAGCTGTTGTATTTATATCGTATTTTATGCTTCTGGCGTTGACTTCTTATGCCCTAACTATTCGACCTGGTGGAGCAACGCCCTAGAGTGAAACCTAGGTTGCCGAGAACGTAGAAATGACCATTACATTCACACTGGTTGCAATTATTCCTGTTATACGATGAAAAAACTGTTGTATTATAATTGTATTTTATGCTTTTAGCGATGAATTCTAAGTCACTAGCTATTCGATCTGGTGGAGCAACGCCCTAGGGTGACGCCTAGGTTGCCAGGAAAGTAGAAATGACCATAACTTTCACACTGGTAGCAATTATTCGTTTTATACGATGGAAAAACTGTTCTATTTATTTTGTATTTTATGCTTCGGTCGTTGACTTCTAAGGACCTAACTATTCGATCTGGTGGAACAACGTCCTAGGGTGAAGCCTAGGTTGCCCGGAACGTCGAAATGCCCATAACTTTCACACTGGTTGCTATTATTCGTTTTATACGATGGAAAAACTGTTATATTTATATTGTATTTTATGCTTCTGACGTTGACTTCTTAGGCCCTAACTATTCGATCTGGTGGAACAACGCCCTAGAGTGAAGCCTAGGTTGCCTGGAACGTAGAAATGACAATTACTTTCACACTGTTTGCAGTTATTCCTGTTATATGATGGAAAAACTGTTGCATCTTTATTGTATTTTATGCTTCTGGCGTTGATTTGTAAGGCCCTAACTATTCGATCTGGTGGAGCAACGCCCTAGAGTGAAGCCTAGATTGCCCGGAACGTAGAAATGACCATTACATTCACACTGGTTGCAATTATTCGTTTTATACGATGGAAAATCTGTTTTATTTATTTTGTATTTTATGCTTCGGGCGTTGACTTCTAAGGCCCAAACTATCCGATCTGGAGGAGCAACGCCCGAGTGTGAGGCCTAGGTTGCCCGGAACGAAGAAGTGACCATAACTTTCACACTGGTTGCTATTATTCGTTTTATACAATGGAAAAACTGTCATATTTATATTGTATTTTATGCTTCTGGCGTTGACTTCTTTGGCCCTAACTGTTCGATATGGTGGAACAACGCCCTAGAGTGAAGCCTAAGTTGCCCGGAACGAAGAAATAATCATCACTTTCAAACTGGTTGCAATTATTCCTGTTATATGATGGAAAAGCTGTT
This sequence comes from Calliopsis andreniformis, assembly GCF_051401765.1. Lineage (NCBI taxonomy): Eukaryota > Metazoa > Arthropoda > Insecta > Hymenoptera > Andrenidae > Calliopsis > Calliopsis andreniformis. The sequence continues at coordinate 7,274,783 of NW_027480423.1, read as the reverse complement.
GTACTTTTATTGCATTTTATGCTTCGGGCATTGACCTCTAAGGTCCTATCTTTTCAATCTGTTGGAGCAACGCCCTATGGTGAAGCCTAGGTTGCCCGGAAAGTAGAAATGACCATAACTTTCACACTGGTTGCAATTATTCGTTTTATACGATGCAAAAGCTGTTGCATCTTTATTGTATTTTATTCTTCTGGCGTTGACTTCTAAGGCCGTAGCTATTAGATCTGGTGGAGCAACGCCCTAGAGTGACGCCTGGGTTGCCCGGAACGTAGAAATGAACATATCTTTCACACTGGTAGCAATTATTCGTTTTACACGATGGAAAAACGGTTCCATTTATTTTGTATTTTATGCTTCGGGCGTTGACTTCTAAGGCCCTAACTGTTTGATCTGGTGGAGCAACGCCCTAGAGTGAAGCCTAGGTTGCCCGGAAGGTAGAAATGACCATAACTTTCACACTGGTTGCAATTATTCCTGCTCTACGATGGACAAACTGTTGTATTTATATCGTATTTTATGCTTCTGGCGTTGACGTCTAAGGACCTAACTATTCGATCTTGTTGGGCATCGCTCTGGAGTGAAGCCTAGGTTGCTCGGAATGTAGGAATGACCATAAATTTCACGCTGGTTGCAATTATTCGTTTTATACGATGGAAAAACTGTTGCATCTGTATCGTGTTTTATGCTTCGGGCGTGGACTTCTTAGGCCCTGACTATTCGATCTGGTGGAGCAACTCCCTAGAGTGAAGCCCAGGTTGCGCGGAACGTCGAAATGACCAGAACTCTCACACTGGTTGCAATTACTCGTTTTATACGATGGAAAAGCTGTTGTATTTATATCGTATTTTATGCTTCTGGCGTTGACCTCTTAGGCCCTAACTATTCCATCTGAAGGAACAACGCCGTCGGGTGAAGCCTAGGTTGCGCGGAACGTAGAAATGACCATAACATTCACACTGGTTGCAATTATTCGTTTTATACGATGGTAAAACTGTTTTATTTATTTGGGATTTTATGCTTCCGGCGTTGACTTCTAAGGCCCTAACTATTTGATCTGGTGGAGCACCGCCCTAGAGTGAAGCCTAGGTTGCCCGGAACGTAGAAAAGACCATTACCTTCACACTGGTTGCAATTATTCGCTTTATACGATGGAAAAACTGATCTATTTATTTTGTATTTTATGCTTCTGGCGTTGACTTCTTATGCCCTAACTATTCCCTCTGGAGGATCAACGCCCTAGAGTGAAACCTACGTTGCCCGGAACGTAGAAATGACTATTACTTTCACACTGGTTGCAATTATTCGTTTTATACGATGGAAAAGCTGTTACATTTATTTTGTATTTTATGCTTCGGGCGTTGACTTCTAAGGCCCTCACTATTCCATCTGGTGGAACAACGCCCTAGGGTGAAGCCTAGGGTGCCTGGAACGTAGAGATGACCATCCCTTTCACACGGGTTGCAATTATTCCTGTTATAGGATGGAAAGACTGTTGTACTTTTATTGTATTTTATACTTCAGGCGTTGGCTTCTAAGGCCCTAACTATTCGATCTGGCCGGGCAACGCCCTAGAGTGAAGCCTAGGTTGCCGGGAACGTAGAAATGACCATAACTTCCACACTGGTAGCAATTATTCGTCTTATACGATGGAAAAGCTGTTGTATTTATATCGTATTTTATGCTTCTCGCGTTGACTTCTTAGGCCCTAACTATTCAATCTAGTGGAACAACGCCCTAGAGTGAAGACTTGGTTTCCCAAAACATGGAAATGGCCATTACTTTCACACTGTTTGCAGTTATTCCTGTTATACGATGGAAAGACTTTTGCATCTTTATTGTATTTTATGCTTCTGGCGTTGACTTCTAAGGCCCTAGCTATTCGATTTGGTGGAGCAACGCCCAACAGGGAAGCCTAGGTTGCCCGGAACGTAGAAATGACCATTACATTCACACTGGTTGCAATTATTCGTCTTATACGATGGAAAAGCTGTTGTATTTATATCGTATTTTATGCTTCTGGCGGTGACTTCGTAGGCCCTAACTATTCCATCTGGTGGAACAACGCCCTTGGGTGAAGCCTAGGTTGCGCGGAGCGAAGAAATGACCATAACTTTCACACTGGTAGCAATTATTCGTTTTATACGATGGAAAAACTGTTTTATTTATTTTGTATTTTATGCTTCTGACGTTGACTTCTAGGGCCCTAACTATTCGATCTGGAAGAGCAACGCCCTAGAGTGAAGCCTAGGTTGCCCGGAACGGAGAAATGACCATAACTTTCACACTGGTAGCAATTATTCGTTTTATACGATGGTAAATCTGTTCTGTTTATTTTGTATTTTATGAATCGGGCGTTGACTTCTAAGGCCCTAACTATTCAATCTGTTGGTGCAACGCCCTAGGGTGAAGCCTAGGTTGCCCGGAAAGTAGAAATGACGTTAACTTTCATACTGGTTGCAATTATTCGTTTTATACGATGGAAAAACTGTTGTATTTATATAGTGTTCTATGCTTCTGGCGTTGACTTCTTAGGCCCTAACTATTCCATCTGGTGGAACAACGCCCTTGGGTGAAGCCTAGGTTGCGCGGAACGTAGCAATGACCATAACTTTCACACTGGTAGCAATTATTCGTTTTATACGATGGAAAAACTGTTCTATTTATTTTGTATTTTATGCTTCGGGCGTTGACTTCTAAGGCCCTAGCTATTCGATCTGGTCGAGCAACGCCCTAGTGTGAAGCCTAGGTTGCCCGGAACGTAGAAATGACGATAACTTCCACAGTGGTTGCAATTATTCGTTTTATACGATGGAAAAGCTATTGTATTTATATCGCAAGTTAAGCTTCTGGCGTTGACTTCTTAGTCCCTAACTATTCCAACTGTTGGAACAACGCCCTAGGGTGAAGCCTAGGTTGCGCGGAACGTAGAAATGACCATAACTTTCACACTTGTAGCAATTATTCGTTTTATACGATGGAAAAGTTGTTCCATTTATTTTGTATTTTATGCTTCGGGCGTTGACTTCTTATGCCCTAACAATTCGCTCTGGCGGATCAACGCCCTAGAGTGAAACCTACGTTGCCCGGAACGTAGAAATGACTATTACTTTCACACTGGTTGCAATTATTCGTTTTATACGATGGAAAAGCTGTTCCATTTATTTTGTATTTTATGCTTCGGGCGTTGACTTCTAAGGCCCTAACTATTCCATCTGGTGGAACAACGCCCTAGGGTGAAGCCTAGGTTTCCTGGAACGTAGAAATGACCATCACTTTCACACGGGTTGCAATTATTCCTGTTATAGGATGGAAAGACTGTTGTATTTTTATTGTATTTTATGCTTCTGGCGTTGACCTCTAAGGCCCTAGCTATTCGATTTGGTGGAGCAATGCCCGACAGAGAAGCCTAGGTTGCCCGGAACGTTGAAATGACCATTACATTCACACTGGTTGCAATTATTCGTCTTATACGATGGAAAAGCTGTTGTATTTATATCGTATTTTATGCTTCTCGCGATGACTTCGTAGGCCCTAGCTATTCCATCTGGTGGAACAACGCCCTTGGGTGAAGCCTAGGTTGCCCGGAACGTAGAAATGACGATAACTTCCACACTGGTTGCAATTATTCGTTTTATACGATGGAAAAGCTGTTGTATTTATATCGCATTTTATGCTTCTGGCGTTGACTTCTTAGTCCCTAACTATTCCATCTGGTGGAACAACGCCCTAGGGTGAAGCCTAGGTTGCGCGGAACGTAGAAATGACCATAACTTTCACACTGGTAGCAATTATTCGTTTTATACGATGGAAAAACTGTTTTATTTACATTGTATTTTATGCTTCTGGCGTTGACTTCTTATGCCCTAACTATTCCCTCTGACGGACCAACGCCCTAGACTGAAACCTATGTTGCCCGGAACGTAGAAATGACTATTACTTTCACACTGGTTGCAATTAGTCGTTCTATACGATGGAAAAGCTGTCCCATTTATTTTGTATTTTATTCTTCGGGCGTTGACTTCTAAGGCCCTAACTATTCGATCTGGTGGAACAACGCCCTAGGGTGAAGCCTAGGTTGCGCGGAACGTAGAAATGAACATAACTTTCACACTGGTAGCAATTATTCGTTTTATACGATGGAAAAACTGTTTTATTTATTTTGTATTTTAAGCTTCTGGCGTTGACTTCTTATGCCCTAACTATTCCCTCTGGAGGATCAACGCCCTAGAGTGAAACCTACGTTGCCCGGAACGTAGAAATGACTATTACTTTCACACTGTTTGCAGTTATTCCAGTTACACGATGGAAAGACTTTTGCATCTTTATTGCATTTTATGCTTCTGGCGCTGACTTCTAAGGCCCTAGCTATTCGATTTGGTGGAGCAACGCCCGAGAGAGAAGCCTAGGTTGCCCGGAACGTAGAAATGACAATTACATTCACACTGGTTGCAATTATTCGTCTTATACGATGGAAAAGCTGTTGTATTTATATCGTATTTTATTCTTCTGGCGTTGACTTCTAAGGCCGTAGCTATTAGATGTGGTGGAGAAACGCCCTAGAGTGACGCCTAGGTTGCCCGGAACGTAGAAATGACCGTTACTTTCACAATGTTTGCAATTGTTCATTTTATACGATTTAAAAAACTGTTGTACTTATATTGATTTTATTCTTCTGGCGTTGACTTCTTAGGCCCTAACTATTCGATCTGGTGGAACAACGCCCTAGAGTGAAACCTAGGTTGCTCGGAACGTATAAATGACCATCACATTCAAACTGGTTGCAATCATTCCTGTTATATGATGGAAAAACTTATGTATTTTTATTGCATTTTATGCTTCGGGCATTGACTTCTAAGGACCTAACTATTCAATCTGTTGGAGCAACGCCCTATGGTGCAGCCTAGGTTGCCCGGAAAGTGGAAGTGACCATAACTTTCATACTGGTTGCAATTATTCGTTTTATACGATGAAAAAACTGTTGTATTTATATTGTATTTTATGCTTCTGGCGTTCACTTCTTAGGCCCTAACTATTCGATCTGGTGGAGCAACTCCCTAGAGTGAAGCCTAGGTTGCCCGGAACGTAGAAATGACCATAACTTTTACACTGGTAGCAATTATTCGTTTTATACAATGGAAAAACTGTTCTATTTATTTTGCATTTTATGCTTCGGGCGTTGACTTCTGAGGACCTAACTGATTGATCTGGTGGAGCAACGCCCTAGAGTGAAGCCTAGATTGCCCGGAACGTTCAAATGACCAGTACTATCACACTGTTTGCAGTTATTCCTGTTATACGATGTAAAAACTGTTGCATCTTTATTGCATTTTATGCTTCTGGCGTTGACTTCTAAGGCCCTAACTATTCGATCAGGTGGAGCAACGCCCTAGAGTGACGCCTAGGTTGCCCGGAACGTAGAAATGACCAGTACATTCACACTGGTTGCAGTTATTCCTGTAAAACGATGGAAAAACTGTTGCATCTTTATTGTATTTTATGCTTCTGGCGTTGACTTCTTAGGCCCTAACTATTCCCTCTGGTGGATCAACGCCCTAGAGTGAAACCTACGTTGCCCGGAACGTAGAAATGACCATTACCTTCACACTGGTTGCAATTATTCCTGTTATACGGTGGAAAAACTGTTGTATTTTAATTGTATTTTATGCTTTTAGCGATGAATTCTAAGTCCCTAACTATTCGATCTGGTGGAGCAACGCCCTAGAGTGACGCCAGGGTTTCTCGGAACGTAGAAATGACCATTACTTTCACACTGGTTGCAATTATTCGTTTTATACGAAGGAAAAACTGTTCTATTTATTTTGTATTTTATGCTTCGGGCGTTTACTTCTAAGTCCCTAACTGTTTGTTCTGGTGGAGCAACGACCTAGAGTGAAGCCTAGGTTGCCCGGAACGCAGAAATGACCATAACTTTCACACTGGTTGCAATTATTCCTGTTCTACGATGGAAAAGCTGTTGTATTTATATCGCATTTTATGCTTCTGGCGTTGACTTCTTAGTCCCTAACTATTCCATCTGGTGGAGCAACGCCCTAGGGTGAAGCCTAGGTTGCCCGGAAAGTAGAAATGACCATAACTTCCACACTGGTATCAATTATTCGTTTTATACGATGGAAAAACTGTACTATTTATTTTGTATTTTATGCTTCGGGCGTTGACTTCTAAGGCCCTAGCTATTCCATCTGGTGGGTCAACGCCCCAGAGTGAAGCCTAGGTTGCCCGGAACGTGGAAATGACCATAACTTTCATACTGGTTGCAATTATTCGTTTTATACGATGAAAAAACTGTTGTATTTATATTGTATTTTATGCTTCTGGCGTTCACTTCTTAGGCCCTAACTATTCGAACTGGTGAACCAACACCCTAGGGTGAAGCCTAGGTTGCCCGGAACGTAGAAATGACCATAACTTTCACACTGGTAGCAATTATTCGTTTTACACGATGGAAAAACTGTTCCATTTATTTTGTATTTTATGCTTCGGGCGTTGACTTCTAAGGCCCTAACTGTTTGATCTGGTGGAGCAACGCCCTAGAGTGACGCCTAGGTTGCCCGGAACGTAGAAATGACTATATCTTTCACACTGTTTGCAATTATTCATTTTATTCGATGGCAAAGCTGTTGTATTTATATTGTATTTTATGCTTCTGGCAGTGACTTCTAAGGCCCTAACTATTCGATCTGGTGGAACAACGCCCTAGAGTGAAGCCTAAGTTGCCCGGAACGAAGAAATAATCATCACTTTCAAACTGGTTGCAATTATTCCTGTTATATGATGGAAAAGCTGTTGTACTTTTATTGCATTTTATGCTTCGGGCATTGACCTCTAAGGTCCTATCTTTTCAATCTGTTGGAGCAACGCCCTATGGTGAAGCCTAGGTTGCCCGGAAAGTAGAAATGACCATAACTTTCACACTGGTTGCAATTATTCGTTTTATACGATGCAAAAGCTGTTGCATCTTTATTGTATTTTATTCTTCTGGCGTTGACTTCTAAGGCCGTAGCTATTAGATCTGGTGGAGCAACGCCCTAGAGTGACGCCTGGGTTGCCCGGAACGTAGAAATGACCATATCTTTCACACTGGTAGCAATTATTCGTTTTACACGATGGAAAAACTGTTCCATTTATTTTGTATTTTATGCTTCGGGCGTTGACTTCTAAGGACCTAACTATTCGATCTTGTTGGGCATCGCTCTGGAGTGAAGCCTAGGTTGCTCGGAATGTAGGAATGACCATAAATTTCACGCTGGTTGCAATTATTCGTTTTATACGATGGAAAAACTGTTGCATCTGTATCGTGTTTTATGCTTCGGGCGTGGACTTCTTAGGCCCTGACTATTCGATCTGGTGGAGCAACTCCCTAGAGTGAAGCCCAGGTTGCCCGGAACGTAGAAATGACCATAACTTTTACACTGGTAGCAATTATTCGTTTTATACAATGGAAAAACTTTTCTATTTATTTTGCATTTTATGCTTCGGGCGTTGACTTCTAAGGCCCTAACTGATTGATCTGGTGGAGCAACGCCCTAGAGTGAAGCCTAGATTGCCCGGAACGTTGAAATGACCAGTACTTTCACACTGTTTGCAGTTATTCCTGTTATACGATGGAAAAACTGTTGCATCTTTATTGCATTTTATGCTTCTGTCTTTGACTTCTAAGGCCCTAACTATTCGATCAGGTGGACCAACGCCCTAGAGTGACGCCTAGGTTGCCCGGCACGAAGAAATGACCAGTACTTTCACACTGTTTGCAGTTGTTCCTGTTATACGATGGAAAAACTGTTGCATCTTTATTGCATTTTATGCTTTTGGCGTTGACTTCTAAGGCCCTAACTATTCGATCAGGTGGAGCAACGCCCTAGGGTGAAGCCTAGGTTGGCCGCAATGTAGAAATGTCCATAACTTTCACACTGGCTGCAATTATTCGTTTTATACGATTGAAAAGCTGTTGTATTTATATTGTGTTTTATGCTTCGGGCATTGACTTTTAAGGCCCTTACTATTCGATCTGTTGGAGCAACGCCCTAGGGTGAAGCCTAGGTTGCCCGGAACGTAGAAATGAGCATAACTATCACACTGGTTGCAATTATTCGTTTTATACGATGAAAAAACTGTTGTATTTATATTGTATTTTATGCTACTGGCGTTCACTTCTTAGGCCCTAACTATTCGAACTGGTGAAACAACGCCCTAGGGTGAAGCCTAGGTTGCCCGGAACGTAGAAATGACCATAACTTTCACACTGGTAGCAATTATTCGTTTTATACAATGGAAAAACTGTTCCATTTATTTTGTATTTTATGCTTCGGGCGTTGACTTCTAAGGCCCTAACTGTTTAATCTGGTGGAGCCACGCCCTAGAGTGAAGCCTCGGTTGCCCGGAACGTAGAAATGACCATAACTTTCACACTGGTTATAATTATTCCTGTTCTACGATGGACAAGCTGTTGTATTTATATCGTATTTTATGCTTCTGGCGTTGACGTCTAAGTACCCAACTATTCGATCTTGTGGGGCAACGCTCTAGAGTGAAGCCTAGGTTGCCCGGAACGTAGAAATGACCATAACTTTCACACTGGTAGCAATTATTCGTTTTATACAATGGAAAAACTGTTCCATTTATTTTGTATTTTATGCTTCGGGCGTTGACTTCTAAGGCCCTAACTGTTTAATCTGGTGGAGCCACGCCCTAGAGTGAAGCCTCGGTTGCCCGGAACGTAGAAATGACCATAACTTTCACACTGGTTATAATTATTCCTGTTCTACGATGGACAAACTGTTGTATTTATATCGTATTTTATGCTTCTGGCGTTGACGTCTAAGTACCCAACTATTCGATCTTGTGGGGCAACGCTCTAGAGTGAAGCCTAGGTTGCTCGGAATGTAGGAATGACCATAAATTTCACACTGGAAGCAATCATTCGTTTTATACGATGGAAAAACTGTTGTATTTATATCGCATTTTATGCCTCTGGCGTTGTCTTCTAAGGCCCTAGCTATTCGATCTAGTGGAGCAACGCCCTAGAGTGAAGTCTAGGTTGCCCGGAACGTCGAAATGACCATCACTTTCAAACTGGTTGCAATTAATCCTGTTATACCATGGAAAAGCTGTTGTATTTATATCGTATTGTATGCTTCTGGCGTTGACATCTAAGGATCTATCTGTTTGATCTGGTGGAGCAACGCCCTAGCGTGAAGCCTAGGTTGCACGGAACGTAGAAATGACCATTACCTTCACACTGGTTGCAGTTATTCGTTTTATACAATGGAAAGACTGTTGCGTCTTTATTCTATTTTATGCTTCTGGCGTTGACTTCTTAGGCCCTAGCTATTCCATCTGGTGGAGCAACGCCCTATGGTGAAGCCTAGGTTGCCCGGAAAGTAGAAATGACCATAACTTTCACACTGGCTGCAATTATTCGTTTTGTACGATGCAAAAGCTGTTGCATCTTTATTGCATTTTATTCTTCTGGCGTTGACTTCTAAGGCCGTAGCTATTAGATGTGGTGGAGCAACGCCCTAGAGTGACGCCTAGGTTGCCCGGAACGTAGAAATGACCATATCTTTCACACAGTTTGCAATTATTCATTTTATTCCATGGCAAAGCTGTTGTATTTATATTGTATTTTATGCTTCCGGCAGTGACTTCTTAGGCCCTAACTATTCGATCTGGAGGCGCAATGCCCCAGAGTTAAGTCTAGGATGCCCGAAACGCCGAAATGATCATTACTTTCACGCTTATTGCAATTATTCCTGTAATACGATGAAAAGACTGTTGTATTTTTATTGTATCTTATGCTCATGGTGTTGACTTCTAAGGCCCTAGCTATTCGATCTGGTGGAGCAACACCCTAGAGTGAAGCCTAGGTTGCCGGAACGTCGAAATGACCAGAACTCTCACACTGGTTGCAATTATTCGTTTTATACAATGGAAAAACTGTTCCATTTATTTTGTATTTTATGCTTCGGGCGTTGACTTCTAAGGCCCTAGCTATTCCATCTGGTGGAGCAACACCCTAGCGTGAAGCCTAGGTTGCCCGGAACGTAGAAATGACCATTACTACCACACTGTTTGCAAATATACATTATATACGATGGAAAAGCTGTTGTACTTATGTTGTAATTTATGCTTCTGGCGTTGACTTCTTAGGCCGTAACTATTTGATCTGGTGGAGCACCGCCCTAGAGTGAAGCCTAGGTTGCCCGGAACGTAGAACATACCATTACCTTCACACTGGTTGGAATTATTCCTGTTATACGTTGGAAAGACTGTTGCGTCTTTATTCTATTTTATGCTTCTGGCGTTGACTTCTTAGGCCCTAGCTATTCCATCTGGTGGAGGAACGCCCTATGGTGAAGCCTAGGTTGCCCGGAATGTAGAAATGACCATAACTTTCACACTGGCTGCAATTATTCGATTTGTACGATGCAAAAGCTGTTGCATCTTTATTGTATTTTATTCTTCTGGCGTTGACTTCTAAGGCCGTAGCTATTAGATGTGGTGGAGCAACGCCCTAGAGTGACGCCTAGGTTGCCCGGAACGTAGAAATGACCATATCTTTCACACAGTTTGCAATTATTCATTTTATTCCATGGCAAAGCTGTTGTATTTATATTGTATTTTATGCTTCCGGCAGTGACTTCTTAGGCCCTAACTATTCGATCTGGAGGCGCAATGCCCCAGAGTTAAGTCTAGGATGCCCGAAACGCCGAAATGATCCTTACTTTCACGCTTATTGCAATTATTCCTGTAATACGATGAAAAGACTGTTGTATTTTTATTGTATCATATGCTCATGGTGTTGACTTCTAAGGCCCTAGCTATTCGATCTCGTGGAGCAACACCCCAGAGTGAAGCCTAGGTTGCCGGAACGTCGAAATGACCAGAACTCTCACACTGGTTGCAATTACTCGTTTTATACGATGGAAAAGCTGTTGTATTTATATCGTATTTTATGCTTCTGGCGTTGACTTCTTATGCCCTAACTATTCGACCTGGTGGAGCAACGCCCTAGAGTGAAACCTAGGTTGCCGAGAACGTAGAAATGACCATTACATTCACACTGGTTGCAATTATTCCTGTTATACGATGAAAAAACTGTTGTATTATAATTGTATTTTATGCTTTTAGCGATGAATTCTAAGTCACTAGCTATTCGATCTGGTGGAGCAACGCCCTAGGGTGACGCCTAGGTTGCCAGGAAAGTAGAAATGACCATAACTTTCACACTGGTAGCAATTATTCGTTTTATACGATGGAAAAACTGTTCTATTTATTTTGTATTTTATGCTTCGGGCGTTGACTTCTAAGGACCTAACTATTCGATCTGGTGGAACAACGTCCTAGGGTGAAGCCTAGGTTGCCCGGAACGTCGAAATGCCCATAACTTTCACACTGGTTGCTATTATTCGTTTTATACGATGGAAAAACTGTTATATTTATATTGTATTTTATGCTTCTGACGTTGACTTCTTAGGCCCTAACTATTCGATCTGGTGGAACAACGCCCTAGAGTCAAGCCTAGGTTGCCTGGAACGTAGAAATGACAATTACTTTCACACTGTTTGCAGTTATTCCTGTTATATGATGGAAAAACTGTTACATCTTTATTGTATTTTATGCTTCTGGCGTTGATTTGTAAGGCCCTAACTGTTCGATATGGTGGAACAACGCCCTAGAGTGAAGCCTAAGTTGCCCGGAACGAAGAAATAATCATCACTTTCAAACTGGTTGCAATTATTCCTGTTATATGATGGAAAAGCTGTTGTACTTTTATTGCATTTTATGTTTCGGGCATTGACCTCTAAGGTCCTATCTTTTCAATCTGTTGGAGCAACGCCCTATGGTGAAGCCTAGGTTGCCCGGAAAGTAGAAATGACCATAACTTTCACACTGGTTGCAATTATTCGTTTTATACGATGCAAAAGCTGTTGCATCTTTATTGTATTTTATTCTTCTGGCGTTGACTTCTAAGGCCGTAGCTATTAGATCTGGTGGAGCAACGCCCTAGAGTGACGCCTGGGTTGCCCGGAACGTAGAAATGACCATATCTTTCACACTGTTTGCAATTATTCATTTTATTCGATGGCAAAGCTGTTGTATTTATATTGTACTTTATGCTTCTGGCAGTGACTTCTTAGGCCCTAACTATTCGATCTGGAGGCGCAATGCCCCAGAGTTAAGTCTAGGATGCCCGAAACGCCGAAATGATCATTACTTTCACGCTTATTGCAATTATTCCTGTAATACGATGAAAAGACTGTTGTATTTTTATTGTATCTTATGCTCATGGTGTTGACTTCTAAGGCCCTAACTATTCGATCTGGTGGAGCAACACCCTAGAGTGAAGCCTAGGTTGCCGGAACGTCGAAATGACCAGAACTCTCACACTGGTTGCAATTATTCGTTTTATACGACGGAAAAGCTGTTGTATTTATATCGTATTTTATGCTTCTGGCGTTGACTTCTTATGCCCTAACTATTCGACCTGGTGGAGCAACGCCCTAGAGTGAAACCTAGGTTGCCGAGAACGTAGAAATGACCATTACATTCACACTGGTTGCAATTATTCCAGTTATACGATGAAAAAACTGTTGTATTATAATTGTATTTTATGCTTTTAGCGATGAATTCTGAGTCACTAGCTATTCGAGCTGGTGGAGCAACGCCCTAGGGTGAAGCCTAGGTTGCCCGGAACGTAGAAATGAGCATAACTATCACACTGGTTGCAATTATTCGTTTTATACGATGAAAAAACTGTTGTATTTATATTGTATTTTATGCTTCTGGCGTTCACTTCTTAGGCCCTAACTATTCGAACTGGTGAAACAACGCCCTAGGGTGAAGCCTAGGTTGCCCGGAACGTAGAAATGACCATAACTTTCACACTGGTAGCAATTATTCGTTTTATACAATGGAAAAACTGTTCCATTTATTTTGTATTTTATGCTTCGGGCGTTGACTTCTAAGGCCCTGACTGTTTAATCTGGTGGAGCCACGCCCTAGAGTGAAGCCTCGGATGCCCGGAACGTAGAAATGACCATAACTTTCACACTGGTTATAATTATTCCTCTTCTACGATGGACAAACTGTTGTATTTATATCATATTTTATGCTTCTGGCGTTGACGTCTAAGTACCCAACTATTCGATCTTGTGGGGCAACGCTCTAGAGTGAAGCCTAGGTTGCTCGGAATGTAGGAATGACCATAAATTTCACACTGGTAGCAATCATTCGTTTTATACGATGGAAAAACTGTTGCATCTTTATCGTATTTTATGCTTCGTGCGTGGACTTCTAAGGCCCTAACTATTCGATCTGGTGGAGCAACTCCCTAGAGTGAAGCCTAGGTTGCCCGGAACGTAGAAATGACCATAACCTTTACACTGGTAGCAATTATTCGTTTTATACAATGGAAAAACTGTTCTATTTATTTTGCATTTTATGCTTCAGGCGTTGACTTCTAAGGACCTAACTGATTGATCTGGTGGAGCAACGCCCTAGAGTGAAGCCTAGATTGCCCGGAACTTTCAAATGACCAGTACTATCACACTGTTTGCAGTTATTCCTGTTATACGATGGAAAAACTGTTGCATCTTTATTGCATTTAATGATTCTGGCGTTGACTTCTAAGGCCCTAACTATTCGATCAGGTGGAGCAACGCCCTAGAGTGACGCCTAGGTTGCCCGGAACGTAGAAATGACCATAACTTTCACACTGGCTGCAATTATTCGTTTTATACGATGCAAAAGCTGTTGCATTTTTATTGTATTTTATTCTTCTGGCGTTGACTTCTAAGGCCGTAGCTATTAGATGTGGTGGAGCAACGCCCTAGAGTGAAGTCTAGGTTGCCCGGAACGTCGAAATGACCATCACTTTCAAACTGGTTGCAATTAATCCTGTTATACCATGGAAAAGCTGTTGTATTTATATCGTATTGTATGCTTCTGGCGTTGACATCTAAGGACCTATCTGTTTGATCTGGTGGAGCAACGCCCTAGCGTGAAGCCTAGGTTGCACGGAACGTAGAAATGACCATTACCTTCACACTGGTTGCAGTTATTCGTTTTATACAATGGAAAGACTGTTCTATTTATTTTGCATTTTATGCTTCGGGCGTTGACTTCTAAGGCCCTAGCTATTCCATCTGGTGGAGCAACACCCTAGCGTGAAGCCTAGGTTGCCCGGAACGTAGAAATGACCATTACTACCACACTGTTTGCAAATATACATTATATACGATGGAAAAGCTGTTGTACTTATGTTGTAATTTATGCTTCTGGCGTTGACTTCTTAGGCCGTAACTATTTGATCTGGTGGAGCACCGCCCTAGAGTGAAGCCTAGGTTGCCCGGAACGTAGAACATACCATTACCTTCACACTGGTTGGAATTATTCCTGTTATACGTTGGAAAGACTGTTGCGTCTTTATTCTATTTTATGCTTCTGGCGTTGACTTCTTAGGCCCTAGCTATTCCATCTGGTGGAGCAACGCCCTATGGTGAAGCCTAGGTTGCCCGGAAAGTAGAAATGACCATAACTTTCACACTGGCTGCAATTATTCGTTTTGTACGATGCAAAAGCTGTTGCATCTTTATTGTATTTTATTCTTCTGGCGTTGGCTTCTGAGGCCGTAGCTATTAGATGTGGTGGAGCAACGCCCTAGAGTGACGCCTAGGTTGCCCGGAACGTAGAAATGACCATATCTTTCACACAGTTTGCAATTATTCATTTTATTCCATGGCAAAGCTGTTGTATTTATATTGTATTTTATGCTTCCGGCAGTGACTTCTTAGGCCCTAACTATTCGATCTGGAGGCGCAATGCCCCAGAGTTAAGTCTAGGATGCCCGAAGCGCCGAAATGATCATTACTTTCACGCTTATTGCAATTATTCCTGTAATACGATGAAAAGACTGTTGTATTTTTATTGTATCTTATGCTCATGGTGTTGACTTCTAAGGCCCTAGCTATTCGATCTGGTGGAGCAACACCCTAGAGTGAAGCCTAGGTTGCCGGTACGTCGAAATGACCAGAAATCTCACACTGGTTGCAATTATTCGTTTTATACGATGGAAAAGCTGTTGTATTTATATCGTATTTTATGCTTCTGGCGTTGACTTCTTATGCCCTAACTATTCGACCTGGTGGAGCTCCGCCCTAGAGTGAAACCTAGGTTGCCGAGAACGTAGAAATGACCATTACATTCACACTGGTTGCAATTATTCCTGTTATACGATGAAAAAACTGTTGTATTATAATTGTATTTTATGCTTTTAGCGATGAATTCTAAGTCACTAGCTATTCGATCTGGTGGAGCAACGCCCTAGGGTGACGCCTAGGTTGCCAGGAAAGTAGAAATGACCATAACTTTCACACTGGTAGCAATTATCCGTTTTATACGATGGAAAAACTGTTCTATTTATTTTGTATTTTATGCTTCTGACGTTGACTTCTAAGGACCTAACTATTCGATCTGGTGGAACAACGCCCTAGAGTGAAGCCTAGGTTGCCTGGAACGTAGAAATGACAATTACTTTCACACTGTTTGCAGTTATTCCTGTTATATGATGGAAAAACTGTTGCATCTTTATTGTATTTTATGCTTCTGGCGTTGATTTGTAAGGCCCTAACTATTCGATCTGGTGGACCAACGCCCTAGAGTGAAGCCTAGATTGCCCGGAACGTAGAAATGACCATTACATTCACACTGGTTGCAATTACTCGTTTTATACGATGGAATATCTGTTTTATTTATTTTGTATTTTATGCTTCGGGCGTTGACTTCTAAGGCCCAAACTATCCGATCTGGAGGAGCAACGCCCTAGTGTGAAGCCTAGGTTGCCCGGAACGAAGAAGTGACCATAACTTTCACACTGGTTGCTATTATTCGTTTTATACAATGGAAAAACTGTCATATTTATATTGTATTTTATGCTTCTGGCGTTGACTTCTTTGGCCCTAACTGTTCGATATGGTGGAACAACGCCCTAGAGTGAAGCCTAAGTTGCCCGGAACGAAGAAATAATCATCACTTTCAAACTGGTTGCAATTATTCCTGTTATATGATGGAAAAGCTGTTGTACTTTTATTGCATTTTATGCTTCGGGCATTGACCTCTAAGGTCCTATCTTTTCAATCTGTTGGAGCAACGCCCTATGGTGAAGCCTAGGTTGCCCGGAAAGTAGAAATGACCATAACTTTCACACTGGTTGCAATTATTCGTTTTATACGATGCAAAAGCTGTTGCATCTTTATTGTATTTTATTCTTCTGGCGTTGACTTCTAAGGCCGTAGCTATTAGATCTGGTGGAGAAACGCCCTAGAGTGACGCCTGGGTTGCCCGGAACGTAGAAATGACCATATCTTTCACACTGTTTGCAATTATTCATTTTATTCGATGGCAAAGCTGTTGTATTTATATTGTATTTTATGCTTCTGGCATTGACTTCTTAGGCCCTAACTATTCGATCTGGAGGCGCAATGCCCCAGAGTTAAGTCTAGGATGCCCGAATCGCCGAAATGATCATTACTTTCACGCTTATTGCAATTATTCCTGTAATACGATGAAAAGACTGTTGTATTTTTATTGTATCTTATGCTCCTGGCGTTGACTTCTAAGGCCCTAGCTATTCGATCTGGTGGAGCGACACCCTAGAGTGAAGCCTAGGTTGCCGGAACGTCGAAATGACCATAACTTTCGCACTGGTTGCAATTATTCGTTTTATACAATGGAAAAGCTATTCTATTTATTTTGCATTTTATGTTTCGGGCGTTGACTTCTAACGCCCTAACTGATTGAACTGGTGGAGCAACGCCCTAGAGTGAAACCTAGGTTACCCGGATCGTAGAAATGACCAGTACTTTCATACTGTTTGCAGTTATTCCTGTTATACGATGGAAAAACTGTTGCGTCTTTATTCTATTTTATGCTTCTGGCGTTGACTTCTTAGGCCCTAACTATTCCATCTGGTGGAGCAACGCCCTAGCGTGAAGCCTAGGTTGCCCGGAAAGTAGAAATGACCATAACTTTCACACTGGCTGCAATTATTCGTTTTATACGATGCAAAAGCTGTTGCATTTTTATTGTATTTTATTCTTCTGGCGTTGACTTCTAAGGCCGTAGCTATTAGATGTGGTGGAGCAACGCCCTACAGTGACGCCTAGGTTGCCCGGAACGTAGAAATGACTATATCTTTCACACTGTTTGCAATTATTCATTTTATTCGATGGCAAAGCTGTTGTATTTATATTGTATTTTATGCTTCTGGCAGTGACTTCTTAGGCCCTAACTATTCGATCTGGAGGCGCAATGCAACAGAGTTAAGTCTAGGATGCCCGAAACGCCGAAATGATCATTACTTTCACGCTTATTGCAATTATTCCTGTAATACGATGAAAAGACTGTTGTATTTTTATTGTATCTTATGCTCATGGTGTTGACTTCTAAGGCCCTAACTATTCGATCTGGTGGAGCAACACCCTAGAGTGAAGCCTAGGTTGCCGGAACGTCGAAATGACCAGAACTCTCACACTGGTTGCAATTATTCGTTTTATACGATGGAAAAGCTGTTGTATTTATATCGTATTTTATGCTTCTGGCGTTGACTTCTTATGCTCTAACTATTCGACCTGGTGGAGCAACGCCCTAGAGTGAAACCTAGGTTGCCGAGAACGTAGAAATGACCATTACATTCACAATGGTTGCAATTATTCCTGTTATACGATGAAAAAACTGTTGTATTATAATTGTATTTTATGCTTTTAGCGATGAATTCTAAGTCACTAGCTATTCGATCTGGTGGAGCAACGCCCTAGAGTGACGCCTAGGTTGCTCGGAACCTAGAAATGACCACTACTTTCACACTGGTTGCAATTATCCGTTTTATACGATGGAAAAACTGTTCTATTTATTTTGTATTTTATGCTTCGGTCGTTGACTTCTAAGGACCTAACTATTCGATCTGGTGGAACAACGTCCTAGGGTGAAGCCTAGGTTGCTCGGAACGTCGAAATGCCCATAACTTTCACACTGGTTGCTATTATTCGTTTTATACGATGGAAAAACTGTTATATTTATATTGTATTTTATGCTTCTGACGTTGACTTCTTAGGCCCTAACTATTCGATCTGGTGGAACAACGCCCTAGAGTGAAGCCTAGGTTGCCTGGAACGTAGAAATGACAATTACTTTCACACTGTTTGCAGTTATTCCTGTTATATGATGGAAAAACTGTTGCATCTTTATTGTATTTTATGCTTCTGGCGTTGATTTGTAAGGCCCTAACAATTCGATCTGGTGGAGCAACGCCCTAGAGTGAAGCCTAGATCGCCCGGAACGTAGAAATGACTATTACATTCACACTGGTTGCAATTATTCGTTTTATACGATGGAAAATCTGTTTTATTTATTTTGTATTTTATGCTTCGGGCGTTGACTTCTAAGGCCCAAACTATCCGATCTGGAGGAGCAACGCCCTAGTGTGAAGCCTAGGTTGCCCGGAACGAAGAAGTGACCATAACTTTCACACTGGTTGCTATTATTCGTTTTATACAATGGAAAAACTGTCATATTTATATTGTATTTTATGCTTCTGGCGTTGACTTCTTTGGCCCTAACTGTTCGATATGGTGGAACAACGCCCTAGAGTGAAGCCTAAGTTGCCCGGAACGAAGAAATAATCATCACTTTCAAACTGGTTGCAATTATTCCTGTTATATGATGGAAAAGCTGTTGTACTTTTATTGCATTTTATGCTTTGGGCATTGACCTCTAAGGTCCTATCTTTTCAATCTGTTGGAGCAACGCCCTATGGTGAAGCCTAGGTTGCCCGGAAAGTAGAAATGACCATAACTTTCACACTGGTTGCAATTATTCGTTTTATACGATGCAAAAGCTGTTGCATCTTTATTGTATTTTATTCTTCTGGCGTTGACTTCTAAGGCCGTAGCTATTAGATCTGGTGGAGCAACGCCCTAGAGTGACGCCTGGGTTGCCCGGAACGTAGAAATGACCATATCTTTCACACTGTTTGCAATTATTCATTTTATTCGATGGCAAAGCTGTTGTATTTATATTGTATTTTATGCTTCTGGCATTGACTTCTTAGGCCCTAACTATTCGATCTGGAGGCGCAATGCCCCAGAGTTAAGTCTAGGATGCCCGAATCGCCGAAATGATCATTACTTTCACGCTTACTGCAATTATTCCTGTAATACGATGAAAAGACTGTTGTATTTTTATTGTATCTTATGCTCCTGGCGTTGACTTCTAAGGCTCTAGCTATTCGATCTGGCGGAGCGACACCCTAGAGTGAAGCCTAGGTTGCCGGAACGTCGAAATGACCATAACTTTCACACTGGTTGCAATTATTCGTTTTATACAATGGAAAAGCTATTCTATTTATTTTGCATTTTATGTTTCGGGCGTTGACTTCTAACGCCCTAACTGATTGATCTGGTGGAGCAACGCCCTAGAGTGAAACCTAGGTTACCCGGATCGTAGAAATGACCAGTACTTTCATACTGTTTGCAGTTATTCCTGTTATACGATGGAAAAACTGTTGCGTCTTTATTCTATTTTATGCTTCTGGCGTTGACTTCTTAGGCCCTAACTATTCCATCTGGTGGAGCAACGCCCTAGCGTGAAGCCTAGGTTGCCCGGAAAGTAGAAATGACCATAACTTTCACACTGGCTGCAATTATTCGTTTTATACGATGCAAAAGCTGTTGCATTTTTATTGTATTTTATTCTTCTGGCGTTGACTTCTAAGGCCGTAGCTATTAGATGTGGTGGAGCAACGCCCTAGAGTGACGCCTAGGTTGCCCGGAACGTAGAAATGACTATATCTTTCACACTGTTTGCAATTATTCATTTTATTCGATGGCAAAGCTGTTGTATTTATATTGTATTTTATGCTTCTGGCAGTGACTTCTTAGGCCCTAACTATTCGATCTGGAGACGCAATGCCCCAGAGTTAAGTCTAGGATGCCCGAAACGCCGAAATGATCATTACTTTCACGCTCATTGCAATTATTCCTGTAATACGATGAAAAGACTGTTGTATTTTTATTGTATCTTATGCTCATGGTGTTGACTTCTAAGGCCCTAACTATTCGATCTGGTGGAGCAACACCCTAGAGTGAAGCCTAGGTTGCCGGAACGTCGAAATGACCAGAACTCTCACACTGGTTGCAATTATTCGTTTTATACGATGGAAAAGCTGTTGTATTTATATCGTATTTTATGCTTCTGGCGTTGACTTCTTATGCCCTAACTATTCGACCTGGTGGAGCAACGCCCTAGAGTGAAACCTAGGTTGCCGAGAACGTAGAAATGACCATTACATTCACACTGGTTGCAATTATTCCTGTTATACGATGAAAAAACTGTTGTATTATAATTGTATTTTATGCTTTTAGCGATGAATTCTAAGTCACTAGCTATTCGATCTGGTGGAGCAACGCCCTAGAGTGACGCCTAGGTTGCTCGGAACATAGAAATGACCACTACCTTCACACTGGTTGCAATTATCCGTTTTATACGATGGAAAAGCTGCTGTATTTATTTTGCATTTTATGCTTCGGGCGTTGACTTCTAAGGACCTAACTATTCGATCTGGTGGAGCGACACCCTAGAGTGAAGCCTAGGTTGCCGGAACGTCGAAATGACCATAACTTTCACACTGGTTGCAATTATTCGTTTTATACAATGGAAAAGCTATTCTATTTATTTTGCATTTTATGTTTCGGGCGTTGACTTCTAACGCCCTAACTGATTGATCTGGTGGAGCAACGCCCTAGAGTGAAACCTAGGTTACCCGGATCGTAGAAATGACCAGTACTTTCATACTGTTTGCAGTTATTCCTGTTATACGATGGAAAAACTGTTGCGTCTTTATTCTATTTTATGCTTCTGGCGTTGACTTCTTAGGCCCTAACTATTCCATCTGGTGGAGCAACGCCCTAGCGTGAAGCCTAGGTTGCCCGGAAAGTAGAAATGACCATAACTTTCACACTGGCTGCAATTATTCGTTTTATACGATGCAAAAGCTGTTGCATTTTTATTGTATTTTATTCTTCTGGCGTCGACTTCTAAGGCCGTAGCTATTAGATGTGGTGGAGCAACGCCCTAGAGTGACGCCTAGGTTGCCCGGAACGTAGAAATGACTATATCTTTCACACTGTTTGCAATTATTCATTTTATTCGATGGCAAAGCTGTTGTATTTATATTGTATTTTATGCTTCTGGCAGTGACTTCTTAGGCCCTAACTATTCGATCTGGAGGCGCAATGCCCCAGAGTTAAGTCTAGGATGCCCGAAACGCCGAAATGATCATTACTTTCACGCTCATTGCAATTATTCCTGTAATACGATGAAAAGACTGTTGTATTTATATCGTATTGTATGCTTCTGGCGTTGACATCTAAGGACCTATCTGTTTGATCTGGTGGAGCAACGCCCTAGCGTGAAGCCTAGGTTGCACGGAACGTAGAAATGACCATTACCTTCACACTGGTTGCAGTTATTCGTTTTATACAATGGAAAGACTGTTCTATTTATTTTGCATTTTATGCTTCGGGCGTTGACTTCTAAGGCCCTAGCTATTCCATCTGGTGGAGCAACACCCTAGCGTGAAGCCTAGGTTGCCCGGAACGTAGAAATGACCATTACTACCACACTGTTTGCAAATATACATTATATACGATGGAAAAGCTGTTTTACTTATGTTGTAATTTATGCTTCTGGCGTTGACTTCTTAGGCCGTAACTATTTGATCTGGTGAAGCACCGCCCTAGAGTGAAGCCTAGGTTGCCCGGAACGTAGAACATACCATTACCTTCACACTGGTTGGAATTATTCCTGTTATACGTTGGAAAAACTGTTGCACCTTTATTGTATTTTATGCTTCTGGCGTTGACTTCATAGGCCCTAACTATTCGATCTGGTGGAGCAACGTCCTAGAGTGAAGCCTAGGTTGACCGGAACGTAGAAATGACCATAACTTTCACACTGGTTGCAATTATTCCTGCTCTACGATGGACAAACTGTTGTATTTATATCGTATTTTATGCTTCTGGCGTTGACGTCTAAGGACCTAACTATTCGATCTTGTTGGGCAACGCTCTGGAGTGAAGCCTAGGTTGCTCGGAATGTAGGAATGACCATAAATTTCACGCTGGTTGCAATTATTCGTTTTATACGATGGAAAAACTGTTGCATCTGTATCGTATTTTATGCTTCGGGCGTGGACTTCTTAGGCCCTAACTATTCGATCTGGTGGAGCAACTCCCTAGAGTGAAGCCCAGGTTGCCCGGAACGTAGAAATGACCATAACTTTTACACTGGTAGCAATTATTCGTTTTATACAATGGAAAAACTGTTGTATTTATTTTGCATTTTATGCTTCGGGCGTTGACTTCTAAGGCCCTATCTGATTGATCTGGTGGAGCAACGCCCTAGAGTGAAGCCTAGATTGCCCGGAACGTTGAAATGACCAGTACTTTCACACTGTTTGCAGTTATTCCTGTTATACGATGGAAAAACTGTTGCATCTTTATTGCATTTTATGCTTCTGTCTTTGACTTCTAAGGCCCTAACTATTCGATCAGGTGGAGCAACGCCCTAGAGTGACGCCTAGGTTGCCCGGCACGAAGAAATGACCAGTACTTTCACACTGTTTGCAGTTATTCCTGTTATACGATGGAAAAACTGTTGCATCTTTATTGCATTTTATGCTTTTGGCGTTGACTTCTAAGGCCCTAACTATTCGATCAGGTGGAGCAACGCCCTAGGGTGAAGCCTAGGTTGGCCGCAATGTAGAAATGTCCATAACTTTCACACTGGCTGCAATTATTCGTTTTATACGATTGAAAAGCTGTTGTATTTATATTGTGTTTTATGCTTCGGGCATTGACTTTTAAGGCCATTACTATTCGATCTGTTGGAGCAACGCCCTAGGGTGAAGCCTAGGTTGCCCGGAACGTAGAAATGAGCATAACTATCACACTGGTTGCAATTATTCGTTTTATACGATGAAAAAACTGTTGTATTTATATTGTATTTTATGCTTCTGGCGTTCACTTCTTAGGCCCTAACTATTCGAACTGGTGAAACAACGCCCTAGGGTGAAGCCTAGGTTGCCCGGAACGTAGAAATGACCATAACTTTCACACTGGTAGCAATTATTCGTTTTATACAATGGAAAAACTGTTCCATTTATTTTGTATTTTATGCTTCGGGCGTTGACTTCTAAGGCCCTAACTGTTTAATCTGGTGGAGCCACGCCCTAGAGTGAAGCCTCGGTTGCCCGGAACGTAGAAATGACCATAACTTTCACACTGGTTATAATTATTCCTGTTCTACGATGGACATACTGTTGTATTTATATCGTATTTTATGCTTCTGGCGTTGACGTCTAAGTACCCAACTATTCGATCTTGTGGGGCAACGCTCTAGAGTGAAGCCTAGGTTGCTCGGAATGTAGGAATGACCATAAGTTTCACACTGGTAGCAATCATTCGTTTTATACGATGGAAAAACTGTGTATTTATATCGCATTTTATGTCTCTGGCGTTGTCTTCTAAGGCCCTAGCTATTCGATCTAGTGGAGCAACGCCCTAGAGTGAAGTCTAGGTTGCCCGGAACGTCGAAATGACCATCACTTTCAAACTGGTTGCAATTAATCCTGTTATACCATGGAAAAGCTGTTGTATTTATATCGTATTGTTTGCTTCTGGCGTTGACATCTAAGGACCTATCTGTTTGATCTGGTGGAGCAACGCCCTAGCGTGAAGCCTAGGTTGCACGGAACGTAGAAATGACCATTACCTTCACACTCGTTGCAGTTATTCGTTTTATACGATGGAAAAGCTGTTGTATTTATATCGCATTTTATGCCTCTGGCGTTGTCTTCTAATTCCCTAGCTATTCGATCTAGTGGAGCAGCGCCCTAGAGTGAAGTCTAGGTTGCCCGGAACGTCGAAATGACCATCACTTTCAAACTGGTTGCAATTAATCCTGTTATACCATGGAAAAGCTGTTGTATTTATATCGTATTGTATGCTTCTGGCGTTGACATCTAAGGACCTATCTGTTTGATCTGGTGGAGCACCGCCCTAGAGTGAAGCCTAGGTTGCCCGGAACGTAGAACATACCATTACCTTCACACTGGTTGAATTATTCCTGTTATACGTTGGAAAAACTGTTGCGTCTTTATTCTATTTTATGCTCCTGGCGTTGACTTCTTAGGCCCTAGCTATTCCATCTGGTGGAGCAACGCCCTATGGTGAAGCCTAGGTTGCCCGGAAAGTAGAAATGACCATAACTTTCACACTGGCTGCAATTATTCGTTTTATACGATGCAAAAGCTGTTGCATCTTTATTGTATTTTATTCTTCTGGCGTTGACTTCTAAGGCCGTAGCTATTCGATCTGGTGGAGCAACACCCTAGAGTGAAGCCTAGGTTGCCGGAACGTCGAAATGACCATATCTTTCACACTGTTTGCAATTATACATTTTATTCGATGGCAAAGCTGTTGTATTTATATTGTATTTTATGCTTCTGGCAGTGACTTCTTAGGCCCTAACTATTCGATCTGGAGGCGCAATGCACTAGAGTTAAGTCTAGGATGCCCGAAACGCCGAAATGATCATTACTTTCACGCTTTTGCAATTATTCCTGTAATACGATGAAAAGACTGTTGTATTTTTATTGTATCTTATGCTCATGGTGTTGACTTCTAAGGCCCTAACTATTCGATCTAGTGGAGCAACGCCCTAGGGTGACGCCCAGGTTGCCCGGAACGTAGGAATGACCATAAGTTTCACACTGGTAGCAATCATTCGTTTTATACGATGGAAAAACTGTGTATTTATATCGCATTTTATGTCTCTGGCGTTGTCTTCTAAGGCCCTAACTATTCGATCTGGAGGCGCAATGCCCTAGAGTTAAGTCTAGGATGCCCGAAACGCCGAAATGATCATTACTTTCACGCTTTTGCAATTATTCCTGTAATACGATGAAAAGACTGTTGTATTTTTATTGTATCTTATGCTCATGGTGTTGACTTCTAAGGCCCTAACTATTCGATCTGGTGGAGCAACACCCTAGAGTGAAGCCTAGGTTGCCGGAACGTCGAAATGACCAGAACTCACACACTGGTTGCAATTATTCGTTTTATACGATGGAAAAGCTGTTGTATTTATATCGTATTTTATGCTTCTGGCGTTGACTTCTTATGCCCTAACTATTCGACCTGGTGGAGCAACGCCCTAGAGTGAAACCTAGGTTGCCGAGAACGTAGAAATGACCATTACATTCACACTGGTTGCAATTATTCCTGTTATACGATGAAAAAACCGTTGTATTATAATTGTATTTTATGCTTTTAGCGATGAATTCTAAGTCACTAGCTATTCGATCTGGTGGAGCAACGCCCTAGGGTGACGCCCAGGTTGCCAGGAAAGTAGAAATGACCATAACTTTCACACTGGTAGCAATTATTCGTTTTATACGATGGAAAAACTGTTGTATTTATTTTGTATTTTATGCTTCGGGCGTTGACTTCTAAGGACCTAACTATTCGATCTGGTGGAACAACGTCCTAGGGTGAAGCCTAGGTTGCCCGGAACGTCGAAATGCCCATAACTTTGACACTGGTTGCTATTATTCGTTTTATACGATGGAAAAACTGTTATATTTATATTGTATTTTATGCTTCTGACGTTGACTTCTTAGGCCCTAACTATTCGATCTGGTGGAACAACGCCCTAGAGTGAAGCCTAGGTTGCCTGGAACGTAGAAATGACAATTACTTTCACACTGTTTGCAGTTATTCCTGTTATATGATGGAAAAACTGTTGCATCTTTATTGTATTTTATGCTTCTGGCGTTGATTTGTAAGGCCCTAACTATTCGATCTGGTGGAGCAACGCCCTAGAGTGAAGCCTAGATTGCCCGGAACGTAGAAATGACCATTACATTCACACTGGTTGCAATTATTCGTTTTATACGATGGAAAATCTGTTTTATTTATTTTGTATTTTATGCTTCGGGCGTTGACTTCTAAGGCCCAAACTATCCGATCTGGAGGAGCAACGCCCTAGTGTGAAGCCTAGGTTGCCCGGAACGAAGAAGTGACCATAACTTTCACACTGGTTGCTATTATTCGTTTTATACAATGGAAAAACTGTCATATTTATATTGTATTTTATGCTTCTGGCGTTGACTTCTTTGGCCCTAACTGTTCGATATGGTGGAACAACGCCCTAGAGTGAAGCCTAAGTCGCCCGGAACGAAGAAATAATCATCACTTTCAAACTGGTTGCAATTATTCCTGTTATATGATGGAAAAGCTGTTGTACTTTTATTGCATTTTATGCTTTGGGCATTGACCTCTAAGGTCCTATCTTTTCAATCTGTTGGAGCAACGCCCTATGGTGAAGCCTAGGTTGCCCGGAAAGTAGAAATGACCATAACTTTCACAGTGGTTGCAATTATTCGTTTTATACGATGCAAAAGCTGTTGCATCTTTATTGTATTTTATTCTTCTGGCGTTGACTTCTAAGGCCGTAGCTATTAGATCTGGTGGAGCAACGCCCTAGAGTGACGCCTGGGTTGCCCGGAACGTAGAAATGACCATATCTTTCACACTGTTTGCAATTATTCATTTTATTCGATGGCAAAGCTGTTGTATTTATATTGTATTTTATGCTTCTGGCATTGACTTCTTAGGCCCTAACTATTCGATCTGGAGGCGCAATGCCCCAGAGTTAAGTCTAGGATGCCCGAATCGCCGAAATGATCATTACTTTCACGCTTATTGCAATTATTCCTGTAATACGATGAAAAGACTGTTGTATTTTTATTGTATCTTATGCTCCTGGCGTTGACTTCTAAGGCCCTAGCTATTCGATCTGGTGGAGCGACACCCTAGAGTGAAGCCTAGGTTGCCGGAACGTCGAAATGACCATAACTTTCACACTGGTTGCAATTATTCGTTTTATACAATGGAAAAGCTATTCTATTTATTTTGCATTTTATGTTTCGGGCGTTGACTTCTAACGCCCTAACTGATTGATCTGGTGGAGCAACGCCCTAGAGTGAAACCTAGGTTACCCGGATCGTAGAAATGACCAGTACTTTCATACTGTTTGCAGTTATTCCTGTTATACGATGGAAAAACTGTTGCGTCTTTATTCTATTTTATGCTTCTGGCGTTGACTTCTTAGGCCCTAACTATTCCATCTGGTGGAGCAACGCCCTAGCGTGAAGCCTAGGTTGCCCGGAAAGTAGAAATGACCATAACTTTCACACTGGCTGCAATTATTCGTTTTATACGGTGCAAAAGCTGTTGCATTTTTATTGTATTTTATTCTTCTGGCGTTGACTTCTAAGGCCGTAGCTATTAGATGTGGTGGAGCAACGCCCTAGAGTGACGCCTAGGTTGCCCGGAACGTAGAAATGACTATATCTTTCACACTGTTTGCAATTATTCATTTTATTCGATGGCAAAGCTGTTGTATTTATATTGTATTTTATGCTTCTGGCAGTGACTTCTTAGGCCCTAACTATTCGATCTCGAGGCGCAATGCCCCAGAGTTAAGTCTAGGATGCCCGAAACGCCGAAATGATCATTACTTTCACGCTCATTGCAATTATTCCTGTAATACGATGAAAAGACTGTTGTATTTTTATTGTATCTTATATTCATGGTGTTGACTTCTAAGGCCCTAACTATTCGATCTGGTGGAGCAACACCCTAGAGTGAAGCCTAGGTTGCCGGAACGTCGAAATGACCAGAACTCTCACACTGGTTGCAATTATTCGTTTTATACGATGGAAAAGCTGTTGTATTTATATCGTATTTTATGCTTCTGGCGTTGACTTCTTATGCCCTAACTATTCGACCTGGTGGAGCAACGCCCTAGAGTGAAACCTAGGTTGCCGAGAACGTAGAAATGACCATTACATTCACACTGGTTGCAATTATTCCTGTTATACGATGAAAAAACTGTTGTATTATAATTGTATTTTATGCTTTTAGCGATGAATTCTAAGTCACTAGCTATTCGATCTGGTGGAGCAACGCCCTAGAGTGACGCCTAGGTTGCTCGGAACATAGAAATGACCACTACTTTCACACTGGTTGCAATTATCCGTTTTATACGATGGAAAAGCTGCTGTATTTATTTTGCATTTTATGCTTCGGGCGTTGACTTCTAAGGACCTAACTATTCGATCTGGTGGAGCGACACCCTAGAGTGAAGCCTAGGTTGCCGGAACGTCGAAATGACAAGCACTCTCACACTGGTTGCAATTATTCGTTTTATACGATGGAAAAGCTGTTGTATTTATATCGCATTTTATGCCTCTGGCGTTGTCTTCTAAGGCCCTAGCTATTCGATCTAGTGGAGCAACGCCCTAGAGTGAAGTCTAGGTTGCCCGGAACGTCGAAATGACCATCACTTTCAAACTGGTTGCAATTAATCCTGTTATACCATGGAAAAGCTGTTGTATTTATATCGTATTGTATGCTTCTGGCGTTGACGTCTAAGGACCTATCTGTTTGATCTGGTGGAGCAACGCCCTAGCGTGAAGCCTAGGTTGCACGGAACGTAGAAATGACCATTACCTTCACACTGGTTGCAGTTATTCGTTTTATACAATGGAAAGACTGTTCTATTTATTTTGCATTTTATGCTTCGGGCGTTGACTTCTAAGGCCCTAGCTATTCCATCCGGTGGAGCAACACCCTAGCGTGAAGCCTAGGTTGCCCGGAACGTAGAAATGACCATTACTACCACACTGTTTGCAAATATACATTATATACGATGGAAAAGCTGTTGTACTTATGTTGTAATTTATGCTTCTGGCGTTGACTTCTTAGGCCGTAACTATTTGATCTGGTGAAGCACCGCCCTAGAGTGAAGCCTAGGTTGCCCGGAACGTAGAACATACCATTACCTTCACACTGGTTGGAATTATTCCTGTTATACGTTGGAAAAACTGTTGCACCTTTATTGTATTTTATGCTTCTGGCGTTGACTTCATAGGCCCTAACTATTCGATCTGGTGGAGCAACGTCCTAGAGTGAAGCCTAGGTTGACCGGAACGTAGAAATGACCATAACTTTCACACTGGTTGCAATTATTCCTGCTCTACGATGGACAAACTGTTGTATTTATATCGTATTTTATGCTTCTGGCGTTGACGTCTAAGGACCTAACTATTCGATCTTGTTGGGCAACGCTCTGGAGTGAAGCCTAGGTTGCTCGGAATGTAGGAATGACCATAAATTTCACGCTGGTTGCAATTATTCGTTTTATACGATGGAAAAACTGTTGCATCTGTATCGTATTTTATGCTTCGGGCGTGGACTTCTTAGGCCCTAACTATTCGATCTGGTGGAGCAACTCCCTAGAGTGAAGCCCAGGTTGCCCGGAACGTAGAAATGACCATAACTTTTACACTGGTAGCAATTATTCGTTTTATACAATGGAAAAACTGTTGTATTTATTTTGCATTTTATGCTTCGGGCGTTGACTTCTAAGGCCCTATCTGATTGATCTGGTGGAGCAACGCCCTAGAGTGAAGCCTAGATTGCCCGGAACGTTGAAATGACCAGTACTTTCACACTGTTTGCAGTTATTCCTGTTATACGATGGAAAAACTGTTGCATCTTTATTGCATTTTATGCTTCTGTCTTTGACTTCTAAGGCCCTAACTATTCGATCAGGTGGAGCAACGCCCTAGAGTGACGCCTAGGTTGCCCGGCACGAAGAAATGACCAGTACTTTCACACTGTTTGCAGTTATTCCTGTTATACGATGGAAAAACTGTTGCATCTTTATTGCATTTTATGCTTTTGGCGTTGACTTCTAAGGCCCTAACTATTCGATCAGGTGGAGCAACGCCCTAGGGTGAAGCCTAGGTTGGCCGCAATGTAGAAATGTCCATAACTTTCACACTGGCTGCAATTATTCGTTTTATACGATTGAAAAGCTGTTGTATTTATATTGTGTTTTATGCTTCGGGCATTGACTTTTAAGGCCATTACTATTCGATCTGTTGGAGCAACGCCCTAGGGTGAAGCCTAGGTTGCCCGGAACGTAGAAATGAGCATAACTATCACACTGGTTGCAATTATTCGTTTTATACGATGAAAAAACTGTTGTATTTATATTGTATTTTATGCTTCTGGCGTTCACTTCTTAGGCCCTAACTATTCGAACTGGTGAAACAACGCCCTAGGGTGAAGCCTAGGTTGCCCGGAACGTAGAAATGACCATAACTTTCACACTGGTAGCAATTATTCGTTTTATACAATGGAAAAACTGTTCCATTTATTTTGTATTTTATGCTTCGGGCGTTGACTTCTAAGGCCCTAACTGTTTAATCTGGTGGAGCCACGCCCTAGAGTGAAGCCTCGGTTGCCCGGAACGTAGAAATGACCATAACTTTCACACTGGTTATAATTATTCCTGTTCTACGATGGACATACTGTTGTATTTATATCGTATTTTATGCTTCTGGCGTTGACGTCTAAGTACCCAACTATTCGATCTTGTGGGGCAACGCTCTAGAGTGAAGCCTAGGTTGCTCGGAATGTAGGAATGACCATAAGTTTCACACTGGTAGCAATCATTCGTTTTATACGATGGAAAAACTGTGTATTTATATCGCATTTTATGTCTCTGGCGTTGTCTTCTAAGGCCCTAGCTATTCGATCTAGTGGAGCAACGCCCTAGAGTGAAGTCTAGGTTGCCCGGAACGTCGAAATGACCATCACTTTCAAACTGGTTGCAATTAATCCTGTTATACCATGGAAAAGCTGTTGTATTTATATCGTATTGTTTGCTTCTGGCGTTGACATCTAAGGACCTATCTGTTTGATCTGGTGGAGCAACGCCCTAGCGTGAAGCCTAGGTTGCACGGAACGTAGAAATGACCATTACCTTCACACTCGTTGCAGTTATTCGTTTTATACGATGGAAAAGCTGTTGTATTTATATCGCATTTTATGCCTCTGGCGTTGTCTTCTAATTCCCTAGCTATTCGATCTAGTGGAGCAGCGCCCTAGAGTGAAGTCTAGGTTGCCCGGAACGTCGAAATGACCATCACTTTCAAACTGGTTGCAATTAATCCTGTTATACCATGGAAAAGCTGTTGTATTTATATCGTATTGTATGCTTCTGGCGTTGACATCTAAGGACCTATCTGTTTGATCTGGTGGAGCACCGCCCTAGAGTGAAGCCTAGGTTGCCCGGAACGTAGAACATACCATTACCTTCACACTGGTTGAATTATTCCTGTTATACGTTGGAAAAACTGTTGCGTCTTTATTCTATTTTATGCTCCTGGCGTTGACTTCTTAGGCCCTAGCTATTCCATCTGGTGGAGCAACGCCCTATGGTGAAGCCTAGGTTGCCCGGAAAGTAGAAATGACCATAACTTTCACACTGGCTGCAATTATTCGTTTTATACGATGCAAAAGCTGTTGCATCTTTATTGTATTTTATTCTTCTGGCGTTGACTTCTAAGGCCGTAGCTATTCGATCTGGTGGAGCAACACCCTAGAGTGAAGCCTAGGTTGCCGGAACGTCGAAATGACCATATCTTTCACACTGTTTGCAATTATACATTTTATTCGATGGCAAAGCTGTTGTATTTATATTGTATTTTATGCTTCTGGCAGTGACTTCTTAGGCCCTAACTATTCGATCTGGAGGCGCAATGCACTAGAGTTAAGTCTAGGATGCCCGAAACGCCGAAATGATCATTACTTTCACGCTTTTGCAATTATTCCTGTAATACGATGAAAAGACTGTTGTATTTTTATTGTATCTTATGCTCATGGTGTTGACTTCTAAGGCCCTAACTATTCGATCTAGTGGAGCAACGCCCTAGGGTGACGCCCAGGTTGCCCGGAACGTAGGAATGACCATAAGTTTCACACTGGTAGCAATCATTCGTTTTATACGATGGAAAAACTGTGTATTTATATCGCATTTTATGTCTCTGGCGTTGTCTTCTAAGGCCCTAACTATTCGATCTGGAGGCGCAATGCCCTAGAGTTAAGTCTAGGATGCCCGAAACGCCGAAATGATCATTACTTTCACGCTTTTGCAATTATTCCTGTAATACGATGAAAAGACTGTTGTATTTTTATTGTATCTTATGCTCATGGTGTTGACTTCTAAGGCCCTAACTATTCGATCTGGTGGAGCAACACCCTAGAGTGAAGCCTAGGTTGCCGGAACGTCGAAATGACCAGAACTCACACACTGGTTGCAATTATTCGTTTTATACGATGGAAAAGCTGTTGTATTTATATCGTATTTTATGCTTCTGGCGTTGACTTCTTATGCCCTAACTATTCGACCTGGTGGAGCAACGCCCTAGAGTGAAACCTAGGTTGCCGAGAACGTAGAAATGACCATTACATTCACACTGGTTGCAATTATTCCTGTTATACGATGAAAAAACCGTTGTATTATAATTGTATTTTATGCTTTTAGCGATGAATTCTAAGTCACTAGCTATTCGATCTGGTGGAGCAACGCCCTAGGGTGACGCCCAGGTTGCCAGGAAAGTAGAAATGACCATAACTTTCACACTGGTAGCAATTATTCGTTTTATACGATGGAAAAACTGTTGTATTTATTTTGTATTTTATGCTTCGGGCGTTGACTTCTAAGGACCTAACTATTCGATCTGGTGGAACAACGTCCTAGGGTGAAGCCTAGGTTGCCCGGAACGTCGAAATGCCCATAACTTTGACACTGGTTGCTATTATTCGTTTTATACGATGGAAAAACTGTTATATTTATATTGTATTTTATGCTTCTGACGTTGACTTCTTAGGCCCTAACTATTCGATCTGGTGGAACAACGCCCTAGAGTGAAGCCTAGGTTGCCTGGAACGTAGAAATGACAATTACTTTCACACTGTTTGCAGTTATTCCTGTTATATGATGGAAAAACTGTTGCATCTTTATTGTATTTTATGCTTCTGGCGTTGATTTGTAAGGCCCTAACTATTCGATCTGGTGGAGCAACGCCCTAGAGTGAAGCCTAGATTGCCCGGAACGTAGAAATGACCATTACATTCACACTGGTTGCAATTATTCGTTTTATACGATGGAAAATCTGTTTTATTTATTTTGTATTTTATGCTTCGGGCGTTGACTTCTAAGGCCCAAACTATCCGATCTGGAGGAGCAACGCCCTAGTGTGAAGCCTAGGTTGCCCGGAACGAAGAAGTGACCATAACTTTCACACTGGTTGCTATTATTCGTTTTATACAATGGAAAAACTGTCATATTTATATTGTATTTTATGCTTCTGGCGTTGACTTCTTTGGCCCTAACTGTTCGATATGGTGGAACAACGCCCTAGAGTGAAGCCTAAGTCGCCCGGAACGAAGAAATAATCATCACTTTCAAACTGGTTGCAATTATTCCTGTTATATGATGGAAAAGCTGTTGTACTTTTATTGCATTTTATGCTTTGGGCATTGACCTCTAAGGTCCTATCTTTTCAATCTGTTGGAGCAACGCCCTATGGTGAAGCCTAGGTTGCCCGGAAAGTAGAAATGACCATAACTTTCACAGTGGTTGCAATTATTCGTTTTATACGATGCAAAAGCTGTTGCATCTTTATTGTATTTTATTCTTCTGGCGTTGACTTCTAAGGCCGTAGCTATTAGATCTGGTGGAGCAACGCCCTAGAGTGACGCCTGGGTTGCCCGGAACGTAGAAATGACCATATCTTTCACACTGTTTGCAATTATTCATTTTATTCGATGGCAAAGCTGTTGTATTTATATTGTATTTTATGCTTCTGGCATTGACTTCTTAGGCCCTAACTATTCGATCTGGAGGCGCAATGCCCCAGAGTTAAGTCTAGGATGCCCGAATCGCCGAAATGATCATTACTTTCACGCTTATTGCAATTATTCCTGTAATACGATGAAAAGACTGTTGTATTTTTATTGTATCTTATGCTCCTGGCGTTGACTTCTAAGGCCCTAGCTATTCGATCTGGTGGAGCGACACCCTAGAGTGAAGCCTAGGTTGCCGGAACGTCGAAATGACCATAACTTTCACACTGGTTGCAATTATTCGTTTTATACAATGGAAAAGCTATTCTATTTATTTTGCATTTTATGTTTCGGGCGTTGACTTCTAACGCCCTAACTGATTGATCTGGTGGAGCAACGCCCTAGAGTGAAACCTAGGTTACCCGGATCGTAGAAATGACCAGTACTTTCATACTGTTTGCAGTTATTCCTGTTATACGATGGAAAAACTGTTGCGTCTTTATTCTATTTTATGCTTCTGGCGTTGACTTCTTAGGCCCTAACTATTCCATCTGGTGGAGCAACGCCCTAGCGTGAAGCCTAGGTTGCCCGGAAAGTAGAAATGACCATAACTTTCACACTGGCTGCAATTATTCGTTTTATACGGTGCAAAAGCTGTTGCATTTTTATTGTATTTTATTCTTCTGGCGTTGACTTCTAAGGCCGTAGCTATTAGATGTGGTGGAGCAACGCCCTAGAGTGACGCCTAGGTTGCCCGGAACGTAGAAATGACTATATCTTTCACACTGTTTGCAATTATTCATTTTATTCGATGGCAAAGCTGTTGTATTTATATTGTATTTTATGCTTCTGGCAGTGACTTCTTAGGCCCTAACTATTCGATCTCGAGGCGCAATGCCCCAGAGTTAAGTCTAGGATGCCCGAAACGCCGAAATGATCATTACTTTCACGCTCATTGCAATTATTCCTGTAATACGATGAAAAGACTGTTGTATTTTTATTGTATCTTATATTCATGGTGTTGACTTCTAAGGCCCTAACTATTCGATCTGGTGGAGCAACACCCTAGAGTGAAGCCTAGGTTGCCGGAACGTCGAAATGACCAGAACTCTCACACTGGTTGCAATTATTCGTTTTATACGATGGAAAAGCTGTTGTATTTATATCGTATTTTATGCTTCTGGCGTTGACTTCTTATGCCCTAACTATTCGACCTGGTGGAGCAACGCCCTAGAGTGAAACCTAGGTTGCCGAGAACGTAGAAATGACCATTACATTCACACTGGTTGCAATTATTCCTGTTATACGATGAAAAAACTGTTGTATTATAATTGTATTTTATGCTTTTAGCGATGAATTCTAAGTCACTAGCTATTCGATCTGGTGGAGCAACGCCCTAGAGTGACGCCTAGGTTGCTCGGAACATAGAAATGACCACTACTTTCACACTGGTTGCAATTATCCGTTTTATACGATGGAAAAGCTGCTGTATTTATTTTGCATTTTATGCTTCGGGCGTTGACTTCTAAGGACCTAACTATTCGATCTGGTGGAGCGACACCCTAGAGTGAAGCCTAGGTTGCCGGAACGTCGAAATGACAAGCACTCTCACACTGGTTGCAATTATTCGTTTTATACGATGGAAAAGCTGTTGTATTTATATCGCATTTTATGCCTCTGGCGTTGTCTTCTAAGGCCCTAGCTATTCGATCTAGTGGAGCAACGCCCTAGAGTGAAGTCTAGGTTGCCCGGAACGTCGAAATGACCATCACTTTCAAACTGGTTGCAATTAATCCTGTTATACCATGGAAAAGCTGTTGTATTTATATCGTATTGTATGCTTCTGGCGTTGACATCTAAGGACCTATCTGTTTGATCTGGTGGAGCAACGCCCTAGCGTGAAGCCTAGGTTGCACGGAACGTAGAAATGACCATTACCTTCACACTGGTTGCAGTTATTCGTTTTATACAATGGAAAGACTGTTCTATTTATTTTGCATTTTATGCTTCGGGCGTTGACTTCTAAGGCCCTAGCTATTCCATCTGGTGGAGCAACACCCTAGCGTGAAGCCTAGGTTGCCCGGAACGTAGAAATGACCATTACTACCACACTGTTTGCAAATATACATTATATACGATGGAAAAGCTGTTGTACTTATGTTGTAATTTATGCTTCTGGCGTTGACTTCTTAGGCCGTAACTATTTGATCTGGTGAAGCACCGCCCTAGAGTGAAGCCTAGGTTGCCCGGAACGTAGAACATACCATTACCTTCACACTGGTTGGAATTATTCCTGTTATACGTTGGAAAAACTGTTGCACCTTTATTGTATTTTATGCTTCTGGCGTTGACTTCATAGGCCCTAACTATTCGATCTGGTGGAGCAACGTCCTAGAGTGAAGCCTAGGTTGACCGGAACGTAGAAATGACCATAACTTTCACACTGGTTGCAATTATTCCTGCTCTACGATGGACAAACTGTTGTATTTATATCGTATTTTATGCTTCTGGCGTTGACGTCTAAGGACCTAACTATTCGATCTTGTTGGGCAACGCTCTGGAGTGAAGCCTAGGTTGCTCGGAATGTAGGAATGACCATAAATTTCACGCTGGTTGCAATTATTCGTTTTATACGATGGAAAAACTGTTGCATCTGTATCGTATTTTATGCTTCGGGCGTGGACTTCTTAGGCCCTAACTATTCGATCTGGTGGAGCAACTCCCTAGAGTGAAGCCCAGGTTGCCCGGAACGTAGAAATGACCATAACTTTTACACTGGTAGCAATTATTCGTTTTATACAATGGAAAAACTGTTCTATTTATTTTGCATTTTATGCTTCGGGTCGTTGACTTCTAAGGCCCTATCTGATTGATCTGGTGGAGCAACGCCCTAGAGTGAAGCCTAGATTGCCCGGAACGTTGAAATGACCAGTACTTTCACACTGTTTGCAGTTATTCCTGTTATACGATGGAAAAACTGTTGCATCTTTATTGCATTTTATGCTTCTGTCTTTGACTTCTAAGGCCCTAACTATACGATCAGGTGGAGCAACGCCCTAGAGTGACGCCTAGGTTGCCCGGCACGAAGAAATGACCAGTACTTTCACACTGTTTGCAGTTATTCCTGTTATACGATGGAAAAACTGTTGCATCTTTATTGCATTTTATGCTTTTGGCGTTGACTTCTAAGGCCCTAACTATTCGATCAGGTGGAGCAACGCCCTAGGGTGAAGCCTAGGTTGGCCGCAATGTAGAAATGTCCATAACTTTCACACTGGCTGCAATTATTCGTTTTATACGATTGAAAAGCTGTTGTATTTATATTGTGTTTTATGCTTCGGGCATTGACTTTTAAGGCCATTACTATTCGATCTGTTCGAGCAACGCCCTAGGGTGAAGCCTAGGTTGCCCGGAACGTAGAAATGAGCATAACTATCACACTGGTTGCAATTATTCGTTTTATACGATGAAAAAACTGTTGTATTTATATTGTATTTTATGCTTCTGGCGTTCACTTCTTAGGCCCTAACTATTCGAACTGGTGAAACAACGCCCTAGGGTGAAGCCTAGGTTGCCCGGAACGTAGAAATGACCATAACTTTCACACTGGTAGCAATTATTCGTTTTATACAATGGAAAAACTGTTCCATTTATTTTGTATTTTATGCTTCGGGCGTTGACTTCTAAGGCCCTAACTGTTTAATCTGGTGGAGCCACGCCCTAGAGTGAAGCCTCGGTTGCCCGGAACGTAGAAATGACCATAACTTTCACACTGGTTATAATTATTCCTGTTCTACGATGGACATACTGTTGTAATTATATCGTATTTTATGCTTCTGGCGTTGACGTCTAAGTACCCAACTATTCGATCTTGTGGGGCAACGCTCTAGAGTGAAGCCTAGGTTGCTCGGAATGTAGGAATGACCATAAGTTTCACACTGGTAGCAATCATTCGTTTTATACGATGGAAAAACTGTGTATTTATATCGCATTTTATGCCTCTGGCGTTGTCTTCTAAGGCCCTAGCTATTCGATCTAGTGGAGCAACGCCCTAGAGTGAAGTCTAGGTTGCCCGGAACGTCGAAATGACCATCACTTTCAAACTGGTTGCAATTAATCCTGTTATACCATGGAAAAGCTGTTGTATTTATATCGTATTGTATGCTTCTGGCGTTGACATCTAAGGACCTATCTGTTTGATCTGGTGGAGCAACGCCCTAGCGTGAAGCCTAGGTTGCCCGGAACGTAGAACATACCATTACCTTCACACTGGTTGGAATTATTCCTGTTATACGTTGGAAAGACTGTTGCGTCTTTATTCTATTTTATGCTCCTGGCGTTGACTTCTTAGGCCCTAGCTATTCCATCTGGTGGAGCAACGCCCTATGGTGAAGCCTAGGTTGCCCGGAAAGTAGAAATGACCATAACTTTCACACTGGTTGCAATTATTCGTTTTATACGATGAAAAAACTGTTGTATTTATATTGTATTTTATGCTTCTGGCGTTCACTTCTTAGGCCCTAACTATTCGAACTGGTGAAACAACGCCCTAGGGTGAAGCCTAGGTTGCCCGGAACGTAGAAATGACCATAACTTTCACACTGGTAGCAATTATTCGTTTTATACAATGGAAAAACTGTTCCATTTATTTTGTATTTTATGCTTCGGGCGTTGACTTCTAAGGCCCTAACTGTTTAATCTGGTGGAGCCACGCCCTAGAGTGAAGCCTCGGTTGCCCGGAACGTAGAAATGACCATAACTTTCACACTGGTTATAATTATTCCTGTTCTACGATGGACATACTGTTGTATTTATATCGTATTTTATGCTTCTGGCGTTGACGTCTAAGTACCCAACTATTCGATCTTGTGGGGCAACGCTCTAGAGTGAAGCCTAGGTTGCTCGGAATGTAGGAATGACCATAAGTTTCACACTGGTAGCAATCATTCGTTTTATACGATGGAAAAACTGTGTATTTATATCGCATTTTATGCCTCTGGCGTTGTCTTCTAAGGCCCTAGCTATTCGATCTAGTGGAGCAACGCCCTAGAGTGAAGTCTAGGTTGCCCGGAACGTCGAAATGACCATCACTTTCAAACTGGTTGCAATTAATCCTGTTATACCATGGAAAAGCTGTTGTATTTATATCGTATTGTTTGCTTCTGGCGTTGACATCTAAGGACCTATCTGTTTGATCTGGTGGAGCAACGCCCTAGCGTGAAGCCTAGGTTGCACGGAACGTAGAAATGACCATTACCTTCACACTCGTTGCAGTTATTCGTTTTATACGATGGAAAAGCTGTTGTATTTATATCGCATTTTATGCCTCTGGCGTTGTCTTCTAAGGCCCTAGCTATTCGATCTAGTGGAGCAACGCCCTAGAGTGAAGTCTAGGTTGCCCGGAACGTCGAAATGACCATCACTTTCAAACTGGTTGCAATTAATCCTGTTATACCATGGAAAAGCTGTTGTATTTATATCGTATTGTATGCTTCTGGCGTTGACATCTAAGGACCTATCTGTTTGATCTGGTGGAGCAACGCCCTAGCGTGAAGCCTAGGTTGCCCGGAACGTAGAACATACCATTACCTTCACACTGGTTGGAATTATTCCTGTTATACGTTGGAAAGACTGTTGCGTCTTTATTCTATTTTATGCTCCTGGCGTTGACTTCTTAGGCCCTAGCTATTCCATCTGGTGGAGCAACGCCCTATGGTGAAGCCGAGGTTGCCCGGAAAGTAGAAATGACCATAACTTTCACACTGGTTGCAATTATTCGTTTTATACGATGCAAAAGCTGTTGCATCTTTATTGTATTTTATTCTTCTGGCGTTGACTTCTAAGGCCGTAGCTATTAGATCTGGTGGAGCAACGCCCTAGAGTGACGCCTGGGTTGCCCGGAACGTAGAAATGACCATATCTTTCACACTGTTTGCAATTATACATTTTATTCGATGGCAAAGCTGTTGTATTTATATTGTATTTTATGCTTCTGGCAGTGACTTCTTAGGCCCTAACTATTCGATCTGGAGGCGCAATGCCCCAGAGTTAAGTCTAGGATGCCCGAAACGCCGAAATGATCATTACTTTCACGCTTTTGCAATTATTCCTGTAATACGATGAAAAGACTGTTGTATTTTTATTGTATCTTATGCTCATGGTGTTGACTTCTAAGGCCCTAACTATTCGATCTGGTGGAGCAACACCCTACAGTGAAGCCTAGGTTGCCGGAACGTCGAAATGACCAGAACTCACACACTGGTTGCAATTATTCGTTTTATACGATGGAAAAGCTGTTGTATTTATATCGTATTTTATGCTTCTGGCGTTGACTTCTTATGCCCTAACTATTCGACCTGGTGGAGCAACGCCCTAGAGTGAAACCTAGGTTGCCGAGAACGTAGAAATGACCATTACTTTCACACTGGTTGCAATTATTCCTGTTATACGATGAAAAAACCGTTGTGTTATAATTGTATTTTATGCTTTTAGCGATGAATTCTAAGGCCCTAGCTATTCCATCTGGTGGAGCAACGCCCTATGGTGAAGCCTAGGTTGCCCGGAAAGTAGAAATGACCATAACTTTCACACTGGCTGCAATTATTCGTTTTATACGATGCAAAAGCTGTTGTATTTATATTGTATTTTATGCTTCTGGCGTTGGTTTCTAAGGCCGTAGCTATTAGATGTGGTGGAGCAACGCCCTAAAGTGACGCCCAGGTTGCCCGGAACATAGAAATGACCAGTACTCTCGCAATGTTTGCAATTATTCATTTTAAACGATGGAAAAACTGTTGTACTAATATTGTATTTTATTCTTCTGGCGTTGACTTCTTAGGCCCTAACTATTCGATCTGGAGGAACAACGGCCTAGAGTGAGGCCTAGGTTGCCCGGAACATAGAAATGACCATCACTTTCAAACTGGTTGCAATTATTTCTGTTATACGATGGAAAAACTGTTGTATTTATATTGTATTTTATGCTCCTGGCGTTCACTTCTTAGGCCCTAACTATTCGAACTGGTGGAACAACGCACTAGTGTGAAGCCTAGATTGCCCGGAACGTAGAAATGACCATTACCTTCACGCTTGTTGCAATTATTCCCCTTATAGGATGAAAAGACTGTTGTATTTTTATTGCATTTTATGCTCCGGGCGTTGACTTCTAAGGCCGGACCTATTCGGTGTGGTGGACCTACGCCCTAGGGTGAAGCCTAGGTTGCCCGGAACGTAGAAATAACCATTACTTTCACACTGTTTGCAAATATACATTATATACGATGGAAAAGCTGTTGTATTTATATTCTATTTTATGCTTCTGGCGTTGACATCTAAGACCCTAACTATTCGATCAGGTGGTGCAACGCCCTAGAGTGAAACCTAGGTTGCCCGGAACGTAGAAATGACCATGAGTTTCACACTGGTTGCAATTATTCCTGTTATACGATGGAAAAACTGGTGTATTTATATTGTATTTTATGCTTCCTGCGTTGACTTCTTAGGCTCTAACTATTCGATCTCTTGGAGCAATGCCACAGAGTTAACTCCAGGATGCCCGAAACGCCGAAATGATCATTACTTTCACACTGGTTGGAATTATTCCTGTTATACGATGAAAAACTTTTGTATTTATATTGTATTTTATGCTTCTGGCGTTGACTTCCTAGGCCCTAACTATTCAATCTGGTGGTGCAACGCCCTAGGGTGAAGTCTAGGTTGCCCGGAACGTAGAACATACCATTACCTTCACACTGGTTGCAATTATCAATTTTATACGATAGAAAAGCTGTTGTATTTATTTGTATTTTATACTTCTGGCGTTGACTTCTAAGGCCGTAGCTATTAGATGTGGTGGAGCAACGCCCTAGAGTGAAGCCTAGGTTGACTGGAACGTAGAAATGACCATAACTTTCACACTGGTTGCAATTATTCGTTTTATACGATGGAAAAGCTGTTTTATTTATAACGTCTTTTATGCTTCTAGCGTTGACTTCTTAGGCCCTAACTATTCGATCTCGTGGAGCAACGCCCTAGAGTGAAGCCTAGGATGCCCGGAACGTAGAAATGGCCATTACTTTCACACTGTTTGCAAATAGACATTATATACGATGGAAAAACTGTTGCATCTTTATTGTATTTTATGCTTCTGGCGTTGACTTCTAAGGCCCTAACTATTCGATCTGGTGGAGCAACGCCATAGAGTGAAGCCTAGGTTGCCCAGAACGTAGAAATGACCCTCACTTTCAAACTGGTTGGAATTATTCCTGTTATACGAAGGAAAAACTGTTGTATTTAAATTGTATTTTATGCTTCTGGCGTTCACTTCTTAGGCCATAACTATTCAATCTGGTGGAGCAACGCCCTTGGGTGAAGCCTAGGTTGCCCGGAACATAGAAATGACCATTACTTTCAAAGTGGTTGCAATTATTCCTGTTATACGATGGAAAAACAGTTGCATCTGTATTGTATTTTATGCTTCTGGCGTTGTCTTCTAAGTCCCTAACTATTCTATCTGGTGGAGCAACACCCTAGAGTGATGCCTAGTTTGCCCGGAACGTAGAAATGACCACTACTTTCCAATGTTTGCAATTATTCATTTTATACGATGGAAAAACTGTTGTACTTATATTGTATTTTATTCTTCTGGCGTTGACTTCTTAGGCCCTAACTATTCGATCTGGTGGAGCAACGCCCTAGAGTGAATCCCAGGTTACCCGGAACGTAGAAATGACCAGTACTTTCACACTGGTTGCTGTTATTCCTGCTATACGATGGAAAAACTGTTGCATTTTAATTGTATTTCATGCTTCTGGCGTTGAATTCTAACTCCCTAACTATTCGATCTCGTGGAGCAACGCCCTAGAGTGAAGCCTAGGTTACCCGGAACGTAGAAATAACCATTACTTTCACACTGTTTGCAAATATTCATTATATACGATGGAAAAGCTGTTGTATTTATATTGTATTTTATGTTTCTGGCGTTGACTTCTAAGGCCCTAACTATTCGATCTGGTGGAGCAACGCCCTGGAGTGAAGCCTAGATTGCTCGGAATGTAGAAATGTAAATGCCTTTCACTCTGGTTGCAATTATTCGTTTTATAAGATGGAAAAGCTGTTGTATTTATATTGTATTTTATGCTTCTTTCGTTGACTTCTTAGGTCCTAACTATTTGATCTGGTGGAGCACCGCCCTAGAGTGAAGCCTAGGTTGCCCGGAACGTAGAACATTCCATTACCTTCACACTGGTTGCAATTATTCCTGTTGTACGATGGAAAAACAGTTGCATCTGTATTGTATTTTATGCTTCTGGCGTTGTCTTCTAAGTCCCTAACTATTCTATCTGGTGGAGCAACACCCTAGAGTGAAGCCTAGGTTGCCCGGAACGTAGAAATGACCCTCACTTTCAAACTAGTTGGAATTATTCCTGTTATACGATGGAAAAACAGTTGTATTTAAATTGTATTTTATGCTTCTGGCGTTCACTTCTTAGTCCATAACTATTCAATCTGTTGGAGCAACGCCCT
Source organism: Calliopsis andreniformis (assembly GCF_051401765.1). NCBI lineage: Eukaryota > Metazoa > Arthropoda > Insecta > Hymenoptera > Andrenidae > Calliopsis > Calliopsis andreniformis. The sequence continues at coordinate 7,231,416 of NW_027480423.1, read as the reverse complement.
TGGGTGAAGCCTAGGTTGCCCGGAACATAGAAATGACCATTACTTTCAAAGTGGTTGCAATTATTCCTGTTATACGATGGAAAAACTGTTGCATCTTTATTGTATTTTATGCTTCTGGCGTTGACTTCTAAGGCCCTAACTATTTGTTCTGGTGGAGCAGCGCCATCGAGTGAAGCCTAGGTTGCCCAGAACGTCGAAATGACCCTCACTTTCGAACTGGTTGGAATTATTCCTGTTATACGATGGAAAAACTGTTGTACTTATATTGTATTTTATTCTTCTGGCGTTGACTTCTTAGGCCCTAACTATTCGATCTGGTGGAGCAACGCCCTAGTGTGAATCCCAGGTTACCCGGAACGTAGAAATGACCAGTACTTTCAAAGTGGTTGCAATTATTCCTGTTATACGATGGAAAAACAGTTGCATCTGTATTGTATTTTATGCTTCTGGTGTTGTCTTCTAAGTCCCTAACTATTCTATCTGGTGGAGCAACACCCTAGAGTGAAGCCTAGGTTGCCCGGAACGTAGAAATGACCCTCACTTTCAAACTAGTTGGAATTATTCCTGTTATACGATGGAAAAACTGTTGTATTTAAATTGTATTTTATGCTTCTGGCGTTCACTTCTTAGGCCATAACTATTCAATCTGGTGGAGCAACGCCCTTGGGTGAAGCCTAGGTTGCCCGGAACATAGAAATGACCATTACTTTCAAACTGGTTGTAATTATTCCTGTTATACGATGGAAAAACTGTTGCATCTTTATTGTATTTTATGCTTCTGGCGTTGACTTCTTAGGCCCTAACTATTCGTTCTGGTGGAGCAACGCCATAGAGTGAAGCCTAGGTTGCCCAGAACGTAGAAATGACCCTCACTTTCAAACTGGTTGGAATTATTCCTGTTATACGATGGAAAAACTGTTGTATTTAAATTGTATTTTATGCTTCTGGCGTTCACTTCTTAGGCCATAACTATTCAATCTGGTGGAGCAACGCCCTTGGGTGAAGCCTAGGTTGACCGGAACGTAGAAATGACCATTACGTTCACACTGTTTGCAATTATTCCTTTTATACGATGGAAAAGCTGTTGTATTTATATTGTATTTTATACTTCTGGCGTTGACTTTTAAGGCCGCAGCTATTAGATGTGGTGGAGCAACGCCATAGAGTGAAGCCTAGGTTGCCCAGAACGTAGAAATGACCCTCACTTTCAAACTGGTTGCAATTATTCCTTTTATACGATGGAAAAGCTGTTGTATTTATATTGTATTTTATGCTTCTGGTGTTGACTTCTAAGGCCGTAGCTATTAGATGTGGTGAAGCAACGCCCTAAAGTGATGCCTAGTTTGCCCGGAACGTAGAAGTGACCACTACTTTCCAATGTTTGCAATTATTCATTTTATACGATGGAAAAACTGTTGTACTTATATTGTATTTTATTCTTCTGGCGTTGACTTCTTAGGCCCTAACTATTCGATCTGGTGGAGCAACGCCCTAGAGTGAATCCCAGGTTACCCGGAACGTAGAAATGACCAGTACTTTCACACTGGTTGCTGTTATTCCTGCTATACGATGGAAAAACTGTTGCATTTTAATTGTATTTCATGCTTCTGGCGTTGAATTCTAACTCCCTAACTATTCGATCTCGTGGAGCAACGCCCTAGAGTGAAGCCTAGGTTACCCGGAACGTAGAAATGACCATTACTTTCACACTGTTTGCAAATATTCATTATATACGATGGAAAAGCTGTTGTATTTATATTGTATTTTATGTTTCTGGCGTTGACTTCTAAGGCCCTAACTATTCGATCTGGTGGAGCAACGCCCTGGAGTGAAGCCTAGATTGCTCGGAATGTAGAAATGTAAATGCCTTTCACTCTGGTTGCAATTATTCGTTTTATAAGATGGAAAAGCTGTTGTATTTATATTGTATTTTATGCTTCTTTCGTTGACTTCTTAGGTCCTAACTATTTGATCTGGTGGAGCACCGCCCTAGAGTGAAGCCTAGGTTGCCCGGAACGTAGAACATTCCATTACCTTCACACTGGTTGCAATTATTCCTGTTGTACGATGGAAAAACAGTTGCATCTGTATTGTATTTTATGCTTCTGGCGTTGTCTTCTAAGTCCCTAACTATTCTATCTGGTGGAGCAACACCCTAGAGTGAAGCCTAGGTTGCCCGGAACGTAGAAATGACCCTCACTTTCAAACTAGTTGGAATTATTCCTGTTATACGATGGAAAAACTGTTGTATTTAAATTGTATTTTATGCTTCTGGCGTTCACTTCTTAGGCCATAACTATTCAATCTGGTGGAGCAACGCCCTTGGGTGAAGCCTAGGTTGCCCGGAACATAGAAATGACCATTACTTTCAAAGTGGTTGCAATTATTCCTGTTATACGATGGAAAAACTGTTGCATCTTTATTGTATTTTATGCTTCTGGCGTTGACTTCTAAGGCCCTAACTATTTGTTCTGGTGGAGCAGCGCCATCGAGTGAAGCCTAGGTTGCCCAGAACGTCGAAATGACCCTCACTTTCGAACTGGTTGGAATTATTCCTGTTATACGATGGAAAAACTGTTGTACTTATATTGTATTTTATTCTTCTGGCGTTGACTTCTTAGGCCCTAGCTATTCGATCTGGTGGAGCAACGCCCTAGTGTGAATCCCAGGTTACCCGGAACGTAGAAATGACCAGTACTTTCACACTGGTTGCTGTTATTCCTGCTATACGATGGAAAGCTGTTGCATTTTAATTGTATTTCATGCTTCTGGCGTTGACTTCTTAGGCCCTAACTATTCGATTTTGTGGAACAACGCCCTAGAGTGAAGCCTAGGTTGCCCAGAACGTAGAAATGACCCTCACTATCAAACTGGTTGGAGTTATTCCTGTTATAGGATGGAAAAGCTGTTGTATTTATATTGTATTTTATGCTTCTGGCGTTGACTTCTAAGGCCGTAGCTATTCGATCAGGTGCAGCAACGTCCTGGAGTGAAGCCTAGGTTGACTGGAACGTAGAAATGACCATAACTTTCACACTGGCTGCAATTATTCGTTTTAAACGATGGAAAAGCTGTTTTATTTATAACGTATTTTATGATTCTAGCGTTGACTTCTTAGGCCCTAACTATTCGATCTCGTGGAGCAACGCCCTAGAGTGAAGCCTAGGTTGCCCGGAACGTTGAAATGACCATTATTTTCACACTGTTTGCAAATATACATTATATACGATGGAAAAGCTGTTGTATTTATATTGTATTTTATGTTCTGGCGTTGACTTCTTAGGCCCTAACTATTCGATCTGGTGGAGCAACGCCCTAGAGTGAAGCCTAGGTTGCCCGGAACGTAGAACATACCATTACCTTTACACTGGTTGCAATTATTCCTGTTATACGATGGAAAAACTGTTGTATTTATATTGTATTTTATGCTCCTGGCGTTCACTTCTTAGGCCCTAACTATTCGATCTGGTGGAACAACGCCCTAGTGTGAAGCCTAGGTTGCCCGGAACGTAGAAATGACCGTTACCTTCACGCTTGTTGCAATTATTCCTGTTGTACGATGGAAAAACTGTTGCATCTGTATTGTATTTTATGCTTCTGGCGTTGACTTCTAAGTCCCAAACTATTCTATCTGGTGGAGCAACACCCTAGAGTGAAGCCTAGGTAGCCCGGAAAGAAGAAATGACCATAACTTTCACACTGGTTGCAATTATTCGTTCTATGCGATGGAAAAGCTGTTGTATTTATATCGCATTTTATGCTTCTGGCGTTGACTTCTTAGGCCCTAACTATTCGATCTTGTGGAACAACGACCTAGAGTGAAGCCTAGGTTGCCCGGAACGTAGAACATACCATTACCTTCACACTGGTTGCAATTATCAATTTTATACGATAGAAAAGCTGTTGTATTTATATTGTATTTTATACTTCTGGCGTTGACTTCTAAGGCCGTAGCTATTAGATGTGGTGGAGCAACGCCCTAGAGTGAAGCCTAGGTTGACTGGAACGTAGAAATGACCATAACTTTCACACTGGTTGCAATTATTCGTTTTATACGATGGAAAAGCTGTTTTATTTATAACGTCTTTTATGCTTCTAGCGTTGACTTCTTAGGCCCCAACTATTCGATCTCGTGGAGCAACGCCCTAGAGTGAAGCCTAGGATGCCCGGAACGTAGAAATGGCCATTACTTTCACACTGTTTGCAAATAGACATTATATACGATGGAAAAACTGTTGCATCTTTATTGTATTTTATGCTTCTGGCGTTGACTTCTAAGGCCCTAAGTATTCGATCTGGAGGAGCAACGCCATAGAGTGAAGCCTAGGTTGCCCAGAACGTAGAAATGACCCTCACTTTCAAACTGGTTGGAATTATTCCTGTTATACGAAGGAAAAACTGTTGTATTTAAATTGTATTTTATGCTTCTGGCGTTCACTTCTTAGGCCATAACTATTCAATCTGGTGGAGCAACGCCCTTGGGTGAAGCCTAGGTTGCCCGGAACATAGAAATGACCATTACTTTCAAAGTGGTTGCAATTATTCCTGTTATACGATGGAAAAACTGTTGCATCTTTATTGTATTTTATGCTTCTGGCGTTGACTTCTAAGGCCCTAACTATTCGTTCTGGTGGAGCAGCGCCATAGAGTGTAGCCTAGGTTGCCCAGAACGTCGAAATGACCCTCACTTTCGAACTGGTTGGAATTAATCCTGTTATACGATGGAAAAACTGTTGTATTTAAATTGTATGTTATGCTTCTGGCGTTCACTTCTTAGGCCATAACTATTCAATCTGGTGGAGCAACGCCCTTGGGTGAAGCCTAGGTTGACCGGAACATAGAAATGACCATTACTTTCAAACTGGTTGTAATTATTCCTGTTATACGATGGAAAAACTGTTGCATCTTTATTGTATTTTATGCTTCTGGCGTTGACTTCTAAGGCCCTAACTATTCGTTCTGGTGGAGCAACGCCATAGAGTGAAGCCTAGGTTGCCCAGAACGTAGAAATGACCCTCACTTTCAAACTGGTTGGAATTATTCCTGTTATACGATGGAAAAACTGTTGTATTTAAATTGTATTTTATGCTTCTGGCGTTCACTTCTTAGGCCATAACTATTCAATCTGGTGGAGCAACGCCCTTGGGTGAAGCCTAGGTTGACCGGAACGTAGAAATGACCATTACGTTCACACTGTTTGCAATTATTCCTTTTATACGATGGAAAAGGTGTTGTATTTATATTGTATTTTATACTTCTGGCGTTGACTTCTAAGGCCGTAGCTATTAGATGTGGTGGAGCAACGCCATAGAGTGAAGCCTAGGTTGCCCAGAACGTAGAAATGACCCTCACTTTCAAACTGGTTGCAATTATTCATTTTATACGATGGAAAAACTGTTGTACTTATATTGTATTTTATTCTTCTGGCGTTGACTTCTTAGGCCCTAACTATTTGATCTGGTGGAGCAACGCCCTAGAGTGAATCCCAGGTTACCCGGAACGTAGAAATGACCAGTACTTTCACACTGGTTGCTGTTATTCCTGCTATACGATGGAAAAACTGTTGCATTTTAATTGTATTTCATGCTTCTGGCGTTGAATTCTAACTCCCTAACTATTCGATCTCGTGGAGCAACGCCCTAGAGTGAAGCCTAGGTTACCCGGAACGTAGAAATGACCATTACTTTCACACTGTTTGCAAATATTCATTATATACGATGGAAAAGCTGTTGTATTTATATTGTATTTTATGTTTCTGGCGTTGACTTCTAAGGCCCTAACTATTCGATCTGGTGGAGCAACGCCCTGGAGTGAAGCCTAGATTGCTCGGAATGTAGAAATGTAAATGCCTTTCACTCTGGTTGCAATTATTCGTTTTATAAGATGGAAAAGCTGTTGTATTTAAATTGTATTTTATGCTTCTGGCGTTCACTTCTTAGGCCATAACTATTCAATCTGGTGGAGCAACGCCCTTGGGTGAAGCCTAGGTTGCCCGGAACATAGAAATGACCATTACTTTCAAAGTGGTTGCAATTTTTCCTGTTATACGATGGAAAAACTGTTGCATCTTTATTGTATTTTATGCTTCTGGCGTTGACTTCTAAGGCCCTAACTATTTGTTCTGGTGGAGCAGCGCCATCGAGTGAAGCCTAGGTTGCCCAGAACGTCGAAATGACCCTCACTTTCGAACTGGTTGGAATTATTCCTGTTATACGATGGAAAAACTGTTGTACTTATATTGTATTTTATTCTTCTGGCGTTGACTTCTTAGGCCCTAACTATTCGATCTGGTGGAGCAACGCCCTAGTGTGAATCCCAGGTTACCCGGAACGTAGAAATGACCAGTACTTTCAAAGTGGTTGCAATTATTCCTGTTATACGATGGAAAAACAGTTGCATCTGTATTGTATTTTATGCTTCTGGTGTTGTCTTCTAAGTCCCTAACTATTCTATCTGGTGGAGCAACACCCTAGAGTGAAGCCTAGGTTGCCCGGAACGTAGAAATGACCCTCACTTTCAAACTAGTTGGAATTATTCCTGTTATACGATGGAAAAACTGTTGTATTTAAATTGTATTTTATGCTTCTGGCGTTCACTTCTTAGGCCATAACTATTCAATCTGGTGGAGCAACGCCCTTGGGTGAAGCCTAGGTTGCCCGGAACATAGAAATGACCATTACTTTCAAACTGGTTGTAATTATTCCTGTTATACGATGGAAAAACTGTTGCATCTTTATTGTATTTTATGCTTCTGGCGTTGACTTCTTAGGCCCTAACTATTCGATCTGGTGGAGCAACGCCCTAGTGTGAATCCCAGGTTACCCGGAACGTAGAAATGACCAGTACTTTCACACTGGTTGCTGTTATTCCTGCTATACGATGGAAAGCTGTTGCATTTTAATTGTATTTCATGCTTCTGGCGTTGACTTCTTAGGCCCTAACTATTCGATTTTGTGGAACAACGCCCTAGAGTGAAGCCTAGGTTGCCCAGAACGTCGAAATGACCCTCACTATCAAGCTGGTTGGAGTTATTCCTGTTATACGATGGAAAAGCTGTTGTATTTATATTGTATTTTATGCTTCTGGCGTTGACTTCTAAGGCCGTAGCTATTCGATCAGGTGCAGCATCGTCCTGGAGTGAAGCCTAGGTTGACTGGAACGTAGAAATGACCATAACTTTCACACTGGTTGCAATTATTCGTTTTAAACGATGGAAAAGCTGTTTTATTTATAACGTATTTTATGATTCTAGCGTTGACTTCTTAGGCCCTAACTATTCGATCTCGTGGAGCAACGCCCTAGAGTGAAGCCTAGGTTGCCCGGAACGTTGAAATGACCATTATTTTCACACTGTTTGCAAATATACATTATATACGATGGAAAAGCTGTTGTATTTATATTGTATTTTATGTTCTGGCGTTGACTTCTTAGGCCCTAACTATTCGATCTGGTGGAGCAACGCCTTAGAGTGAAGCCTAGGTTGCCCGGAACGTAGAACATACCATTACCTTTACACTGGTTGCAATTATTCCTGTTATACGATGGAAAAAAAGTTGTATTTATATTGTATTTTATGCTCCTGGCGTTCACTTCTTAGGCCCTAACTATTCGATCTGGTGGAACAACGCCCTAGTGTGAAGCCTAGGTTGCCCGGAACGTAGAAATGACCGTTACCTTCACACTGGTTGCAATTATCAATTTTATACGATAGAAAAGCTGTTGTATTTATATTGTATTTTATACTTCTGGCGTTGACTTCTAAGGCCGTAGCTATTAGATGTGGTGGAGCAACGCCTTAGAGTGAAGCCTAGGTGGACTGGAACGTAGAAATGACCATAACTTTCACACTGGTTGCAATTATTCGTTTTATACGATGGAAAAGCTGTTTTATTTATAACGTCTTTTATGCTTCTAGCGTTGACTTCTTAGGCCCTAACTATTCGATCTCGTGGAGCAACGCCCTAGAGTGAAGCCTAGGATGCCCGGAACGTAGAAATGACCATTACTTTCACACTGTTTGCAAATATACATTATATACGATGGAAAAACTGTTGAATCTTTATTGTATTTTATGCTTCTGGCGTTGACTTCTAAGGCCCTAACTATTCGATCTGGTGGAGCAACGCCATAGAGTGAAGCCTAGGTTGCCCAGAACGTAGAAATGACCCTCACTTTCAAACTGGTTGGAATTATTCCTGTTATACGATGGAAAAACTGTTGTATTTAAATTGTATTTTATGCTTCTGGCGTTCACTTCTTAGGCCATAACTATTCAATCTGGTGGAGCAACGCCCTTGGGTGAAGCCTAGGTTGACCGGAACGTAGAAATGACCATTACGTTCACACTGTTTGCAATTATTCCTTTTATACGATGGAAAAGCTGTTGTATTTATATTGTATTTTATGCTTCTGGTGTTGACTTCTAAGGCCGTAGCTATTAGATGTGGTGAAGCAGGGCCCTAGGGTGAAGCCTAGGTTGCCCGGAACATAGAAATGACCATTACTTTCAAACTGGTTGGAATTATTCCTGTTATACGATGGAAAAACTGTTGTACTTATATTGTATTTTATTCTTCTGGCGTTGACTTCTTAGGCCCTAACTATTCGATCTGGTGGAGCAACGCCCTAGTGTGAATCCCAGGTTACCCGGAACGTAGAAATGACCAGTACTTTCACACTGGTTGCTGTTATTCCTGCTATACGATGGAAAGCTGTTGCATTTTAATTGTATTTCATGCTTCTGGCGTTGACTTCTTAGGCCCTAACTAATCGATTTTGTGGAACAACGCCCTAGAGTGAAGCCTAGGTTGCCCAGAACGTAGAAATGACCATAACTTTCACACTGGTTGCAATTATTCGTTTTAAACGATGGAAAAGCTGTTTTATTTATAACGTATTTTATGATTCTAGCGTTGACTTCTTAGGCCCTAACTATTCGATCTCGTGGAGCAACGCCCTAGAGTGCCGCCTAGGTTGCCCGGAACGTTGAAATGACCATTATTTTCACACTGTTTGCAAATATACATTATATACGATGGAAAAGCTGTTGTATTTATATTGTATTTTATGTTCTGGCGTTGACTTCTTAGGCCCTAACTATTCGATCTGGTGGAGCAACGCCCTAGAGTGAAGCCTAGGTTGCCCGGAACGTAGAACATACCATTACCTTTACACTGGTTGCAATTATTCCTGTTATACGATGGAAAAACTGTTGTATTTATATTGTATTTTATGCTCCTGGCGTTCACTTCTTAGGCCCTAACTATTCGATCTGGTGGAACAACGCCCTAGTGTGAAGCCTAGGTTGCCCGGAACGTAGAAATGACCGTTACCTTCACGCTTGTTGCAATTATTCCTGTTGTACGATGGAAAAACTGTTGCATCTGTATTGTATTTTATGCTTCTGGCGTTGACTTCTAAGTCCCAAACTATTCTATCTGGTGGAGCAACACCCTAGAGTGAAGCCTAGGTAGCCCGGAACCAAGAAATGACCATAACTTTCACACTGGTTGCAATTATTCGTTCTATGCGATGGAAAAGCTGTTGTATTTATATCGCATTTTATGCTTCTGGCGTTGACTTCTTAGGCCCTAACTATTCGATCTTGTGGAACAACGACCTAGAGTGAAGCCTAGGTTGCCCGGAACGTAGAACATACCATTACCTTCACACTGGTTGCAATTATCAATTTTATACGATAGAAAAGCTGTTGTATTTATATTGTATTTTATACTTCTGGCGTAGACTTCTAAGGCCGTAGCTATTAGATGTGGTGGAGCAACGCCCTAGAGTGAAGCCTAGGTTGACTGCAACGTAGAAATGACCATAACTTTCACACTGGTTGCAATTATTCGTTTTATACGATGGAAAAGCTGTTTTATTCATAACGTCTTTTATCCTTCTAGCGTTGACTTCTTAGGCCCTAACTATTCGATCTCGTGGAGCAACGCGCTAGAGTGAAGCCTAGGATGCCCGGAACGTAGAAATGACCATTACTTTCACACTGTTTGCAAATATACATTATATACGATGGAAAAACTGTTGAATCTTTATTGTATTTTATGCTTCTGGCGTTGACTTCTAAGGCCCTAACTATTCGATCTGGTGGAGCAACGCCCTTGGGTGAAGCCTAGGTTGACCGGAACGTAGAAATGACCATTACGTTCACACTGTTTGCAATTATTCCTTTTATACGATGGAAAAGCTGTTGTATTTATATTGTATTTTATGCTTCTGGTGTTGACTTCTAAGGCCGCAGCCATTAGATGTGGTGGATCAACGCCCTGGAGTGACGCCTAGGTTGCCTGGAACATAGAAATGACCATTACTTTCAAACTGGTTGCAATTATTCCTGTTATACGATGGAAAAACTGTTGCATCTTTATTGTATTTTATGCTTCTGGCGTTGATTTCTAAGGCCCTAACTATTCGTTCTGGTGGAGCAACGCCATAGAGTGAAGCCTAGGTTGCCCAGAACGTAGAAATGACCCTCACTTTCGAACTGGTTGGAATTATTCCTGTTATACGATGGAAAAGCTGTTGTATCTATATTGTATTTTATGCTTCTGGTGTTGACTTCTAAGGCCGCAGCCATTAGATGTGGTGGATCAACGCCCTGGAGTGACGCCTAGGTTGCCTGGAACGTAGAATTGACCATAAATTTCACAATGTTTGCAATTATACATTTTATACGATGGAAAAACTGTTGCACTTATATTGTATTTTATTCTTCTGGCGTTGACTTCGTAGGCCCTAACTATTCGGTATGGTGGACCAACGCCCTAGAGTGAAACCCAGGTTACCCGTAACATAGAAAAGACCAGTACTTTCACACTGGTTACCGTTATTCCTGCTATACCATGGAAAAACTGTTGCACTTTAATTGTATTTTATGCCTCTGGCGTTGAATTCTAACTCCCTGACTATTCGATCTCGTCGAGCAACGCCCTAGAGTGAAGCCTAGGTTGCCCGGAACGTAGAAATGACCATTACTTTCACACTGTTTGCAAATATACAATATATACGTTGGAAAAGCTGTTGAATTTATATTGTATTTTATGCTTCTGCCGTTGACTTCTTAGGCCCTAACTATTCGGTCTGGTGGAGCAACGCCCTACAGGGAAGACTAGGTTGCCCGGAACGTAGAACATACCATTACCTTCACAGTGGTTGCAATTATTCCTGTTATACGATGGAAAAACGGTTGCATCTTTATTGTATTTTATTCTTCTGGCGTTCACTTCGTAGGCCCTAACTATTCGATATGGTGGAGCAACGCCCTAGAGTGAATCCCAGGTTAGCCGGAACGTAGAAATGACCGGTACTTTCACAAGGTTTGCAATTATCCATTTTATACGATGGAAAAACTGTTGTTCTTATATTGTACTTTATTCTTCTGGCGTTGACTTCTTAGGCCCTAACTAATCGATCTTGTGTAACAACGCCCTAGAGTGAAGCCTAGGTTGCTCGGAATGTAGTAATCTCCAGAACTTTCACACTGGTTGCAATTATTCGTTTTATACGATGGAAAAGCTGTTGTATTTATATTGTATTTTATGCTCCTGGCGTTGACTTCTAAGTCCGTAGCTATTGGATGTGGTGGAGCAAAGACCTAGAGTGACGCCTTGGTTGCCCGGAACGTAGAAAGGACCAAAAAATTCACAATGTTTGCAATTATTCATTTTATACGATGGAAAATCTGTTGTACTTACATTGTATTTTATTCTTCTGGCGTTGACTTCTTAGGACCTAACTATTCAATATGGTGGAGCAACTCCCTAGACTGAAACCCAGGTTACCCGGAACGTAGAAATGCGCAGTACTTTCACACTGGTTGCAGTTATTCCTGCTATACGATGGAAGAACTGTTGCATTTTAATTGTATTTTATGCTTCTGGCGTTGAACTCTATCTCCCTAACTATTCGATCTGGTTTAGCAAAGCCCTAGAGGGAAGCCTAGGTTGCCCGGAACGTAGAAATGACCATTACTTTCACACTGTTTGCAAATATACATTATATACCATGGAAAAGCTGTTGTATTTATATTGTTATTTATGCTTCTGGCGTTCACTTCTAAGGGCCTAACTATTCGATGTGGTGGAGCAACGCCCTAGAGTGAAGCCTAGGTTACCCGGTACGTAGAAATGACCGGTACTTTCACAAGGTTTGCAATTATTCACTTTATACGATGGAAAAACTGTTGGTTTTATATTGTACTTTATTTTTATGGCGTTGACTTCTTAGGCCCTAACTATTCGATCTGGTGTAACAACGCCCTAGAGTGAAGCCTAGGTTGCCCGGAACGTAGAAATGACCATTATTTTCACACTGGTTGCAATTATTCCTGTTATACGACGGAAAAACTGTTGTATTTTTATTGTATGTTATGCTTTTGGCGTTGAATTATAAGTCCCTAGCTTTTCGATCAGGTGGAGCAACGCCCTCAGTGAAGCCTAGGATGCACGGAACGTAGAAATGACCATCACTTTCAATCTGGTTGCAATTATTCCTGTTATACCATGGAAAAACTGTTGTATTTATATTGTATTTTATGCCTTTGGCGTTGAATTCTAAGGCCCTAACTATTCGATCAGGTGGAGCAACGCCCTAGAGTGAAACCTAGGTTGCACGGAACGTAGAAATGACCATTACCTTCACACTGGTTGCAATTATTCCTGTTATGCGATGGAAAAACTCTTGTATTTTTATTGTATTTTGTGCTTCTGGCGTTGACTTCTAAGGCCGCGGCTATTAGATGTGGTGGACCAACGCCCTAGAGTGATGCCTAGGTTGCCCGGAAAGTAGAAATGACCATAAAATTCACAATGCTTCAATTATACATTTTATACGATGGAAAAACTGTTGTACTTATATTGTATTTTATTCTTCTGGCGTTGACTTCGTAGGCCCTAACTATTCGATATGGTGGAGCAACGCCCTAGAGTGAATCCCAGGTTAGCCGGAACGTAGAAATGACCAGTACTTTCACACTGGTTGCCGTTATTCCTGCTATACGATGGAAAAATTGTTGCATTTTAATTGTATTTTATGCTTCTGGCGTTGAATTCTAACTCCCTAACTATTCGATCTCGTGGAGCAACGCCCTAGAGTGAAGCCTAGGTTGCCCGGAACGTAGAAATGACCATTACTTTCACACTGTTTGCAAATATACAGTATATACGATGGAAAAGCTGTTGTATTTATATTGTACTTTATGCTTCTGGCGTTGACTTCTTAGGCCCTAACTATTCGATCAGGTGGTGCAACGCCCTAGAGTGAAACCTAGGTTGCACGGAACGTAGAAATGACCATTACTTTCACACTGGTTGCAATTGTTCCTGTTATACGATGGAAAAACTGTTGTATTTATATTGTATTTTATGCTTCCTGCGTTGACTTCTTAGGCCCTAACTATTCGATCTCTTGGAGCAATGCCACAGAGTTAACACCAGGATGCCCGAAACGACGAAATGATCATTACCTTCACACTGGTTGGAATTATTCCTGTTATACGATGAAAAACTTTTGTATTTATATTGTATTTTATGCTTCTGGAGCTCACTTCTTAGGCCCTAACTATTCAATCTGGTGGTGCAACGCCCTAGGGTGAAGCCTAGGTTGCCCGGAACGTAGAAATGACCATTACGTTCACACTGCTTGCAATTATTCCTTTTATAGGATGGAAAAGCTGTTGTATTTATATTGTATTTTATGCTTCTGGCGTTGATTTCTAAGGCCGTAGCTATTAGATGTGGTGGAGCAACGCCCTAAAGTGACGCCCAGGTTGCCCGGAACGTAGAAATGACCAGTACTCTCACAATATTTGCAATTATTCATTTTAAACGATGGAAAAACTGTTGTACTAATATTGTATTTTATTCTTCTGGCGTTGACTTCTTAGGCCCTAACTATTCGATCTGGAGGAACAACGGCCTAGAGTGATGCCTAGGTTGCCCGGAACATAGAAGTGACCATCACTTTCAAACTGGTTGCAATTATTCCTGTTATACGATGGAAAAACTGTTGTATTTATATTGTATTTTATGCTCCTGGCGTTCACTTCTTAGGCCCTAACTATTCGAACTGGTGGAACAACGCACTAGTGTGAAGCCTAGATTGCCCGGAACGCAGAAATGACCATTACCTTCACGCTGGTTGCAATTATTCCCCTTATACGATGAAAAGACTGTTGTATTTTTATTGCATTTTATGCTCCAGGCGTTGACTTCTAAGGCCGGACCTATTCGATGTGGTGGAGCTACGCCCTAGGGTGAAGCCTAGGTTGCCCGGAACGTAGAAATAACCATTACTTTCACACTGTTTGCAAATATACATTACATACGATGGAAAAGCTGTTGTATTTATATTCTATTTTATGCTTCTGGCGTTGACATCTAAGGCCCTAACTATTCGATCAGGTGGTGCAACGCCCTAGAGTGAAACCTAGGTTGCCCGGAACGTAGAAATGACCATGAGTTTCACACTGGTTGCAATTATTCCTGTTATACGATTGAAAAGGTGTTGTATTTATATTGTATTTTATGCTTCTGGCGTTGATTTCTAAGGCCGTTGCTATTAGATGTGGTGGAGCAACAGCCTAAAGTGACGCCTAGGTTGCCCGGAACGTAGAAATGACCAGTACTCTCACAATGCTTGCAATTGTTCCTGTTATACGATGGAAAAACTGTTGTATTTATATTGTATTTTATGCTTCCTGCGTTGACTTCTTAGGCCCTAACTATTCGATCTCTTGGAGCAATGCCACAGAGTTAACTCCAGGATGCCCGAAACGCCGAAATGATCAATACTTTCACACTGGTTGGAATTATTCCTGTTATACGATTAAAGGCTTTTCTATTTATATTGTATTTTTTGCTTCTGGCGTTCACTTCTTAGGCCCTAACTATTCAATCTGGTGGTGCAACGCCCTAGGGTGAAGCCTAGGTTGCCCGGAAAGTAGAAATGACCATTACGTTCACACTGCTTGCAATTATTCCTTTAATAGGATGGAAAAGCTGTTGTATTTATATTGTATTTTATGCTTCTAGCGTTGATTTCTAAGGCCGTAGCTATTAGATGTGGTGGAGCAACGCCCTAAAGTGACGCCCAGGTTGCCCGGAACGTAGAAATGACCAGTACTCTCACAGTGTTTGCAATTATTCATTTTAAACGATGGAAAAACTGTTGTATTTATATTGTATTTTATGCTCCTGGCGTTGACTTCTTAGGCCCTAACTATTCGATCTGGCGGAGCAACGCCCTAGAGTGAAGCCTAGGTTGCCCGGAGCGTAGAAATGACCATTACTTTCACACTGGTTGCAATTATTCATTTTATACGATGGAAAAGCTGTTGTTTTTATTATGTATTTTATGCTTCTGGCGTTGATTTCTAAGGCCCTAACTATTCGTTCCGGTGGAGTAACGCCCTAGAGTGAAACCCAGGTTACCCGGAACGTAGAAATGACCAGTACTTTCACACTGGTTGCTGTTATTCCTGCTATAGGATGGAAAAACTGTTGTATTTTTATTGTATTTTATGCTTCTGGCGTTTTATTCTAAGTCCCTAGCTATTCGATCTGGTGGAGCAACGCCCTAGAGCGAAACCTAGGTTGCCCGAAACGTAGAAATGACCATAACGTTCATACTGGTTGCATTATTCGCTTTATGCAATGGAAAGACTGTTCTATTTATATTGTATTTTATGGTTCTTGCGTTGACTTCTTAAGCCCTAACTATTCGATCTGGTGGAGCAACGCCCTAGAGTGAAGCCTAGGTTGCACATATCTTAGAAATGACCATAACTTTCACACTGGTTGCATTATTCGCTTTATGCAATGGAAAAACTGTTCTGTTTATATTGTATTTTATGGTTCTGGCGTTGACTTCTTAGGCCCTAACTATTCGATCTGGTGGTCCTAAGCCCTATAGTCAAGCCTAGGTTTCCTGGAACGGTGAAATGAACATCACTTTCACACTGGTTGCAATTATTCCTGTTATACGGTGGAAGGACTGTTGTATTTTTATAGTATTTTATGCTTCTGGCGTTGACTTCTTAGGCCCTAGCTATTCGATATGGTGGCACAACGCACGAGAGTGAAGCCCAGGTTGCAGGGAACGTAGAAATGACCATAACTTTCACACTGGTTGCAATTATTCGCTTTATACGATGGAAAAACTGTTGTATTTATATTGTATTTTATGCTTCTGACGTTGACTTCTTAGGTCCTAACAATTCGATCTGGTGGAGCAACGCCCTAGTGCGAAGTCTAGGTTGCCCGTATCGTAGAAATGACCATTACTTTGACACTGGTTACAATTATTCGTTTTGAACGATGGAAAACCTGTTGCATTTATATTGTATTTTATGCTGCTGGCGTTGACCTCTTAGGTCCAAACTGTTCGGTCTGGTGGAGAAACGCCCTAGAGTGAAGCCTAGGTTGCACGGAACGTAGAAATGACCATCACTTTCAAACTGGTTGCAATTATTCCTGTTATACGATGGAAAAACTGTTGCATCTTTATTGTATTTTATGGTTCTGGCTTTGACTTCTAAGTCCCTAACTATCCGATCTGGTGGAGCAACGCCATAGAGTGAAGCCTAGCTTGCCCGGAACGTAGGAATGACCATAACTTTCTCACTGGTTGCAATTATTCATTCTATACGATGGAAAAGCTATTGTATTTATATCGTATTTTATGCTTCTGGCGTTGACTTCTTAGGCCCTAACTATTCGATCTTGTGGAACAACGCCCTAGAGTGAAGCCTAGGTTGCCCAGAACGTTGAAATGACCCTCACTTTCAAACTGGTTGGAATTATTCCTGTTATACGATGGGAAAACTGTTGTATTTAAATTGCATTTTATGCTTCTGGCGTTCACTTCTTAGGCCATAACTATTCAATCTGGTGGAGCAACGCCCTAGGGTGAAGCCTAGGTTGCCCGGAACGTAGAAATGACCATTACGTTCATACTGCTTGCAATTATTCCTTTTATACGATGGAAAAGCTGTTGTATTTATATTGTATTTTATGCTTCTGGCGTTGATTTCTAAGGCCGTAGCTATTAGATGTGGTGGAGCAACACCCTAAAGTGACGCCTAGGTTGCCCGGAACGTAGAAATGACCAGTACTCTCACAATGTTTGCAATTACTCATTTTATACGATGGAAAAACTGTTGTACTTATATTGTATTTTATTCTTCTGGCGTTGACTTGTTAGGCCCTAACTATTCGATCTGGAGGAACAACGCCCTAGAGTGATGCCTAGGTTGCCCGGAACGTAGAAATGACCATCACCTTCAAACTGGTTGCAATTATTCCTGTTATACGATGGAAAAACTGTTGTATTTATATTGTACTTTATGCTCCTGGCCTTCACTTCTCAGGCCCTAACTATTCGATCTGGTGGAGCAACGCCCTAGAGTGAAGCCTAGGTTGCCCGGAACGTAGAAACGACCATCACTTTCACACTGGTTGCAATTATGCCTGTTGTACGATGGAAAAACTGTTGAATTTCTATTGTATTTTATGCTACCGGCTTTGAATTCTTAGTCCCTAACTATTCGATCCGGTGAAGGAACGCCCCAGGGTGAAGGCTAGGTTGCCCGGTACGTAGAAATGACGATAACTTTCACACTGGTTGCAATTATTCCTGTTATACGATGGAAGGTCTGTTGTATTTTTATAGTATTTTATGCTTCTGGCGTTGAATTCTTAGGCCCTAACTATTCGATCTGGTGGAGCAACGCCCTAGAGTGAAGCCTAGGTTACCCGGAACGTAGAAATGACCAGTACTTTCACACTGGTTGCATTATTCGCTTTATTCAATGGAAAGACTGTTCTATTTATATTGTATTTTATGGTTCTTGCGTTGACTTCTTAGGCCCTAACTATTCGATCTGGTGGAGCAACGCCCTAGAGTGAAGCCTAGGTTGCACGTGTCTTAGAAATGACCATAACTTTCACACTGGTTGCATTATTCGCTTTATGCAATGGAAAAACTGTTCTGTTTTTATTGTATTTTATGGTCCTGGCGTTGACTTCTTAGGCCCTAACTATTCGATCTGGTGGTCCTAAGCCCTATGGTCAAGCCTAGGTTTCCTGGAACGGTGAAATGAACATCACTTTCACACTGGTTGCAATTATTCCTGTTATACGATGGAAGGACTGTTGTATTTTTATAGTATTTTATGCTTCTGGCGTTGACTTCTTAGGCCCTAGCTATTCGTTATGGTGGCACAACGCACGAGAGTGAAGCCCAGGTTGTACGGAACGTAGAAATGACCATAACTTTCACACTGGTTGCAATTATTCGCTTTATACGATGGAAAAACTGTTGTATTTATATTGTATTTTATGCTTCTGACGTTGACTTCTTAGGTCCTAACAATTCGATCTGGTGGAGCAACGCCCTAGTGCGAAGTCTCGGTTGCCCGTATCGTAGAAATGACCATTACTTTGACACTGGTTGCAATTATTCGTTTTGAACGATGGAAAACCTGTTGCATTTATTTTGTATTTGGTGCTTCTGGCGTTGACTTCTTAGGCCCTAACTATTGGATCTGGTCGTCCAACGCCCTAGAGTCAAGCCTAGGTTGCACGGAACGTAGAAATGACCATTACTTTTAAACTGGTTGCAATTATTCGTTTTATACGATGGAAAAACTGTCGTATTTATATTGTATTTTATGCTTCTGGCGTTGATTTCTTAGGCCCTAACTATTCGATCTGGTGCAGCAACACCCTAGAGCGAAGCCTAGGCTGCCCGGTAGGCAGAAATGACCATTACTTTCAAACTGGTTGCAATTATTGCTGTTATACGATGGATGGACTGATGTATTTTTATAGTATTTTATGCTTCTGGCGTTGACTTCTTAGTTCCTAACTATTGGATCTGGTGGAACAACGCCCTAGAGTGAAGCCTAGGTTGCCGGGAACGTAGTAATGACCATTACTTTCACACTGGTTGCAATTATTCGCTTTATACGATGGAAAAACTGTTGTATTTATATTGTATTTTATGCATCTGGCGTTGACTTCTTAGGCCCTAACTATTCGATCTGGTGCAGCAACACCCTAGAGCGAAGCCTAGGTTGCCCGGTAGGTAGAAATGACCATTACTTTCAAACTGGTTGCAATTATTCCTGTTATACGATGGAAGGACTGTTGTCTTTTATAGTATTTTACGCTTCTGTCGTTGACTTCTTAGTTCCTAACTATTCGATCTGGTGGAACAACGCCCTAGAGTTAAGCCTATGTTGCACGGAACGTAGAAATGCCCATTACTTTCACACTGGTTGCAATTATTCCTGTTATACGATGGAAAAACTGATGAATTTTTATTGTATTTTATGCTTCCGGCGTTGAATTCTAAGTCCCTAACTATTCGATCTGGTGGAGCAACGCCCTAGAGTGAAGCCTAGGTTGCCCGGAACGTAGAAATGACCATTACTTTCACACTGGTTGCAATTATTCCTGTTATACCATGGAAAAACTGTTGTATTTTTATACTCTTTTATGCTTCTGGCGTTGACCTCCTAGTCCCTAGCTATTCGATCTGGTGGAACAGCGCCCTAGGGCGAAGCCTAGGTTGCCCGGAACGTAGAGATGGCAATTACCTTCAAACTGATTGCAATTATTCGTTCTGTACGATGGAAAAGCTGTTGTACTTATATCGTATTTTATGCTTCTGGCGTTGACTTTTTAGGACCTAACTATTTGATCTGGTGGAAGAACGCCCTAGAGTGGAACCTGGGTTGCCCGGATCGTAGAAATGACCATAACTTTCACACTGGCTGCATTATTCGCTTTATGCAATGAAAAAACTGTTCTATTTATATTGTATTTTATGGTCCTGGCGTTGACTTCTTGGGCTAAACTATTCCATCTGGTGGAGTAACGCCCTAGAGTGAAGCCTAGGTTGCCCGGAACGTAGAAATGACCATTACTTTCACACTGGTTGCAATTCTTCGCTTTATACGATGGAAAAACTGTTGTATTTATATTGTATTTTATGCCTCTGGCGTTCACTTCGTAGGTCCAAACTATTCGGTCTGGTGGACCAACGCCCTAGAGTGAAGCCTAGGTTGCACGGAACGTAGAAATGTCCATAACTTTTACACTGGTTGCATTATTCGCTTTATACAATGGAAATACTGCTGTATTTATATTGTATTTTATGGTTCTGGTGCTGACTTCTTAGGCCCTAACTATTCGATCCTGTGGAGCAACGCCCTAGAGTGAAGTCTTGGTTGCCCGGAACGTAGAAATGACCATTAGTTTCTCACTGGTTGCAATTATTCCTGTTATACGATGAAAGGACTGTTGTATTTTTATAGTATTTTATGCTTCTGGCGTTGACTTCTTAGGGCCTAACTATTCGATCTGGTGGATCAACGCCCTAGAGTGAAGCCAAGGTTACCAGGAACGTAGAAATGACCAGTACTTTCATACTGGTTGCAATTACTCCCGTTATACGATGGAAAAACTGTTATATTTTTATTGTATTTTATGCTTCGGGCGCTGACTTCTAAGGCGCTAGCTATTCGATCTGGTGGAGCAACGTCCTAGAGTGAAGCCTAGGTTGCCCGGTACGTAGAAATGACCATTACCTTCACACTGGTTGCAATTATTCCTGTTATACGATAGAAATACTGTTGTATTGTAATAGTATTTTATTCTTCTGGCGTTGACTTCTTAGGCCCTAACTATTCGATCTGGTGGATCAACGCCATAGAGTGAATCCAAGGTTACCCGGAACGTAGAAATGACCAGTACTTTCACACTGGTTGCACTTACTCCCGCTATACGATGGAAAAACTGTTGTATTTTTATAGTATTTTATGCTTCTGGCGTTGACTTCTTAGGCCCTAGCTATTCGATATGGTGGATCAACGCCCTAGTGCGAAGCCTAGGTTGCACGGAACGTAGAAATACCCATTACTTTCACACTGGTTGCAATTATTCCTGTTATACGATGGAACAACTGTTGCATGCTTAATATATTTTATGCTTCCGGCGTTGACTTCTAAGGCCCTAACTATTCGATCTGGTGGAGCAACGCCCTAGAGTGAAGCCTAGGTTGCACGGAACGTAGAAATGACCATAACTTTCACACTGGTTGCAATTATTCGCTTTATACGATGGAAAAACTGTTGTATTTATATTGTATTTTATGCTTCTGACGTTGACTTCTTAGGTCCTAACAATTCGATCTGGTGGAGCAACGCCCTAGTGCGAAGTCTCGGTTGCCCGTATCGTAGAAATGACCATTACTTTGACACTGGTTGCAATTATTCGTTTTGAACGATGGAAAACCTGTTGCATTTATTTTGTATTTGGTGCTTCTGGCGTTGACTTCTTAGGCCCTAACTATTGGATCTGGTCGTCCAACGCCCTAGAGTCAAGCCTAGGTTGCACGGAACGTAGAAATGACCATTACTTTTAAACTGGTTGCAATTATTCGTTTTATACGATGGACAAACTGTTGTATTTATATTGTATTTTATGCTTCTTGCGTTGACTTCTTAGGCCCTAAATGTTCGATCTGGTGAAACAACGACCTCGATTGATGTCTAGGTTGCCCGGAACGTACAATTGACCATTACTTTCACACTGGTTGCAATTATTCCTGTTATACGGCGGAAAAGCTGTTGTATTTATATTGTATTTTATGCTTCTGGCGTTGACTCCTTAGGCCCTAACTATGCGATCTGATGGAGCAACGCCCTGGAGTGAAGCCTAGGTTGCCCGGAACGTAGAAATGACCATTAATTTCACAGTTGATGCAATCATTCGTTCTATACCATGGAAAAACTGTTGTATTTTTATTGTATTTTATGTTTCTGGCGTTTACTTCTTAGGCCCTAACTATTCGGTCTGGTGGAGCAACGCCCTAGAGTGAAGCCTAGATTGAACGGAGCGTAGAAATGACCATTACATTCACACTGATTGCAATTATTCATTTTATACGATGGAAAAGCTGTTGTATTTATATTTTTTTTATGCTTCTGGCGTTGACTTCTAAGGTTGTAACTATTCGATCTGGTCGACCAACGCCCTAGAGTGCAGCCTAAGTTGCACAAAACGTAGAAATGACCCTAACTTTCACACTGGTTGAAGTAATTCGTTTTATACAATGGAAAAACTGTTCTATTTATTTTGTATTTTGTGCTTCTAGCGTTGACTTCTTAGGCCATACCTATTAGATCTGGTGGAGCAACGCCCTAGAGTGAAGCCTAGGTTGCACGGAACGTAGAAATGACCATAACTTTCACACTGGTTGCAATATTTCGTTTTATACAATGGAAAAACTGTTCTGTTTACTTTGTATTTTATGCCTCGGGCGTTGACTTCTGAGGCGCTAAATATTCGATCTGGTGGAGCAACGCCAAAGAGTCAAGCCTAGGTTACCCAGAACGTAGAAATGATCATAACTTTCACACTGGTGGCAATCATTCGTTTTATACAATGGAAAAACTGTTGTATTTTTATTATATTTTATGCTGCTGGCGTTGACTTCTTAGGCCCTAACTATTCGATCTGGTGGTGCAACGCCCTACAGTGAAGCCTAAGTTGCCCAGAACGTAGGCATGACCAGTACTTTCACACTGGTTGCAATTATCCGTTTTACACGATGGAAAAGCTGTTGCATCTATATTGTATTTTATGCTTCTGGCGTTGACTTCTTAGGCCCTAGCTATTCGATATGGTGGGGCCACGTCCTAGGTTGAAGCCTAGGTGGCCCGGAATGTAGAAATGACCATTACCTTCACACTGGTTGCAATTATTCCTGTTATACGATGGACAAACTGTTGTATTTATATTGTATTTTATGCTTCTTGCGTTGACTTCTAGGGCCCTAACAATTCGATCTGGTGGAGCAACGCCCTATAGTGAAGCCTAGGTTGCCCGGAACGTAGAAATGACCACAACTTTCACACTGGTTGCAAATATTCGTTTTATACGATGTAAAAACAGTTGTATTTGTTTTGAATTTTATACTTCTGGCATTGACATCCAAGACCCTAAAATTCGATCTGGTGGAACAACGCCATAGTGTGAAGCCTAGGTTGCTCGGAACGTAGAAATGACCATCCCTTTCACACTGGTTGCAATTACTCCTGTTATACGATGGAAAAACTGTGTATCTTTATTGTATTTTATGCTTCGTGCTTTGACTTCTAAGGCCCTAACTATTCGATCTGGAGGAACAACGACCTAGATTGAAGCCTAGGCTGCCAGGAACGTAGAAGCGACTATCACATTCACACTGGTTGGAATTATTCAAGTTATACGATGGAAAAACTGTTGTATCTTTATTGTATTTTATGCTTCGAGCTTTGACTTCTTCGGCCTTAACAATTCGATCTGGTGGAGCAACGCCATAGAGTGAAGCCTAGGTTGCCCGGAACCTAGAAATGGCCATTACCTTCACACTGGATGCAATTATTCGTTTTATACGATGGACAAACTGTTGTATTTATATTGTATTTTATGCTTCTTGCGTTGACTTCTTAGGCCCTAAGTGTTCGATCTGGTGAAACAACGACCTCCATTGATGTCTAGGTTGCCCGGAACGTAGAAATGACCATTACTATCACACTGGTTGCAATTATTCCTGTTATACGGCGGAAAAGCTGTTGTATTTATATTGTATTTTATGCTTCTTGCGTTGACTTCTTAGGCCCTAAATGTTCGATCTGGTGAAACAACGACCTAGATTGAAGCCTATGTTGCCCGGAACGTAGAAATCACCATAACCTTCACGCTGGTTGCAATAATTCGTTTTATACAATGGAAAAACTGTTCTATTTATTTTGTATTTTATGCCTCGGGCGTAGCCTTATGAGGCCCTAATTATTCGATCTGTCGCAGTAACGCCCTAGAGTGAAGCCTAGGTGGCCCGGACCGTAGAAATGACCATAACTTTCACACTGGTTGCTATTATTCGTTTTATACGATGGAAAATCTGTTGTATTTATATTGTATTTTATGCTTCTAGCGTTGACTTCTTAGGCCCTATCTATTCTTCTGGTGGAGCAACGCCCTCGAGTGAAGCCTAGGCTGCCCGAAACGTAGAAATGACCATCACCTTCACACCGGTTGCAATTATTCGTTTTATACGATGGAAAAACTGTTGAATTTATTTTGTATTTTATGCTTCTGGCGTTGACTTCATAGGCCCTAACTATTTGAGATGGTGGAGCCACGTTCCAGGGTGAAGCCTAGGTGGCCCGGAACGTAGAAATGACCATAACGTTCATACTGGTTGCAATTATTCGTTTTATACAATGGAAAAACTGTTCCATTAATATTGTATTTTATGCTTCTGGCGTTGACTTCTTAGGCCATAACTATTCGATCTGGTGGAGCAACGCCCTAGATTGAAGCCTAGGTTGCACGGAACGTAGAAATGACCATAACTTTCACACTGGCTGCAATTATTCGTTTTATACGATGGAAAGACTGTTCTATTTATTTTGTATTTTATGCTT
This sequence comes from Calliopsis andreniformis, assembly GCF_051401765.1. Classification (NCBI taxonomy): domain Eukaryota; kingdom Metazoa; phylum Arthropoda; class Insecta; order Hymenoptera; family Andrenidae; genus Calliopsis; species Calliopsis andreniformis. The sequence goes on along the minus strand of NW_027480423.1, from coordinate 7,206,923 downwards.
CGGGCGTTGTCTTCTAAGGCCCTAACTCTTCGATCTGGTGGAGCAACGCCCTAGAGTGAAGCCTAGATTGACCGGAGCGTAGAAATGACCATTACATTCACACTGATTGCAATTATTCATTTTATACGATGGAAAAGCTGTTGTATTTATATTGTATTTTATGCTTCTGGCGTTGACTTCTAAGGTTGTAACTATTCGATCTGGTCGACCAACGCCCTAGAGTGAAGCCTAAGTTGCACAAAACGTAGAAATGACCCTAACTTTCACACTGGTTGAAGTAATTCGTTTTATACAATGGAAAAACTGTTCTATTTATTTTGTATTTTGTGCTTCTAGCGTTGACTTCTTAGGCCATAACTATTAGATCTGGTGGAGCAACGCCCTAGAGTGAAGCCTAGGTTGCACGGAACGTAGAAATGACCATAACTTTCACACTGGTTGCAATATTTCGTTTTATACAATGGAAAAACTGTTCTGTTTACTTTGTATTTTATGCCTCGGGCGTTGACTTCTGAGGCGCTAAATATTCGATCTGGTGGAGCAACGCCAAAGAGTCAAGCCTAGGTTGCCCAGAACGTAGAAATGATCATAACTTTCACACTGTTGGCAATCATTCGTTTTATACAATGGAAAAACTGTTGTATTTTTATTTTATTTTATGCTGCTGGCGTTGACTTCTTAGGCCCTAACTATTCCATCTGGTGGTGCAACGCCCTACAGTGAAGCCTAAGTTGCCCAGAACGTAGGCATTTCCAGTACTTTCACACTGGTTGCAATTATCCGTTTTACACGATGGAAAAGCTGTTGTAACTATATTGTATTTTATGCTTCTGGTGTTGACTTCTTAGGCCCTAACTATTCGATATGGTGGGGCCACGTCCTAGGTTGAAGCCTAGGTGGCCCGGAATGTAGAAATGACCATTACCTTCACACTGGTTGCAATCATTCCTGTTATACGATGGACAAACTGTTGTATTTATATTGTATTTTATGCTTCTTGCGTTGACTTCTAAGGCCCTAACAATTCGATCTGGTGGAGCAACGCCCTATAGTGAAGCCTAGGTTGCCCGGAACGTAGAAATGACCACAACTTTCACACTGGTTGCAAATATTCGTTTTATACGATGTAAAAACAGTTGTATTTGTTTTGAATTTTATACTTCTGGCATTGACTTCTAAGACCCTAAAATTCGATCTGGTGGAACAACGCCATAGTGTGAAGCCTAGGTTGCTCGGAACGTAGAAATGACCATCCCTTTCACACTGGTTGCAATTACTCCTGTTATACGATGGAAAAACTGTGTATCTTTATTGTATTTTATGCTTCGTGCTTTGACTTCTAAGGCCCTAACTATTCGATCTGGAGGAACAACGACCTAGATTGAAGCCTAGGCTGCCAGGAACGTAGAAGCGACTATCACATTCATACTGGTTGCAATTATTCCTGTTATACGATGGACAAACTGTTGTATTTATATTGTATTTTATGCTTCTTGCGTTGACTTCTAAGGCCCTAACAATTCGATCTGGTGGAGCAACGCCCTATAGTGAAGCCTAGGTTGTCCGGAACGTAGAAATGACCACAACTTTCACACTGGTTGCAAATATTCGTTTTATACGATGTAAAAACAGTTGTACTTGTTTTGAATTTTATACTTCTGGCATTGACTTCTAAGACCCTAAAATTCGATCTGGTGGAACAACGCCATAGTGTGAAGCCTAGGTTGCTCGGAACGTAGAAATGACCATCCCTTTCACACTGGTTGCAATTACTCCTGTTATACGATGGAAAAACTGTGTATCTTTATTGTATTTTATGCTTCGTGCTTTGACTTCTAAGGCCCTAACTATTCGATCTGGAGGAACAACGACCTAGATTGAAGCCTAGGCTGCCAGGAACGTAGAAGCGACTATCACATTCACACTGGTTGGAATTATTCAAGTTATACGATGGAAAAACTGTTGTATCTTTATTGTATTTTATGCTTCGAGCTTTGACTTCTTCGGCCTTAACAATTCGATCTGGTGGAGCAACGCCATAGAGTGAAGCCTAGGTTGCGCGGAACCTAGAAATGGCCATTACTTTCACACTGGATGCAATTATTCGATTAATACGATGGACAAACTGTTGTATTTATATTGTATTTTATGCTTCTTGCGTTGACTTCTTAGGCCCTAAATGTTCGATCTGGTGAAACAACGACCTAGATTGAAGCCTAGGTTGCCCGGAACGTGGAAATGACCATAACCTTCACGCTGGCTGCAATTACTCCTGTTATACGATTGAAATTCTGTTGTATCTTTACTGTATTTTATGCTTCGGGCGTTGACTTCTATGGCCCTAACTATTCGATCTGGTGGACCAACGCCCTAGAGTGAAGCCTAGGTTGCCGGAACGTAGAAATGGCCATTACTTTCACATTGGATGCAATTGCTCGTTTTATAGGATGGAAAAACTGTTGTATCTATATTGTATTTTATGCTTCCGGCGCTGACTTCTAAAGCCCTAACTATTCGATCTGGTGGAGCAACGCCCTAGAGTGAAGCCTAGGTTGCCCGGAACGTAGATGTGGCCATTACGTTCACATTGGATGCAATTATGCGTTTTATACGATTGAAAAACTGTTGTATTTTTAGTGTATTTTATGCTTCTGGCGTTGACTTCCTGGGCCCTAACTATTCGATCCGGTGGACCAACGTGCTAGAGTGAAGCCTAGGTTGCCCGGAACGTAGAAATGGCCATTACTTTCACACTGGATGCAATTATTCGTTTTATACGATGGAAAAACTGTTCTGTTTACTTTGTATTTTATGCCTCGGGCGTTGACTTCTGAGGCGCTAAATATTCGATCTGGTGGAGCAACGCCCTAGATTGAAGCCTAGGATGCACGGAACGTAGAAATGACCATAACTTTCACACTGGCTGCAATTATTCGTTTTATACGATGGAAAAGCTGTTGTATTTATATTGTATTTTATGCTTCTGGCGTTGACTTCTTAGGCCCTAACTATTCGTCTATGTTGGAACAACGCCCTAGAGTGAAGCCTGGGTTGCCCGGTACGCAGAAATTACCATAACTTTCACACTGGTTGCAATTATTCGTTTTATACGATGGAAAAGCTGTTGTATTTATATTGTATTTTATGCTTCAGGCGTTGACCTCAAAGGTCGTAGCTATTCTATGTGGTGGAGCAACGGCCTAGAGTGGAGCCTAGGTTGCCCGGAACGTAGAAATGACCATTACTTTCACACTGTTTGCAATTATTCCTGTTGTACGATGGACAAACTGTTGGATTTTTACTGTACTTTATGCTTCTGACGTTGACTTCTAAGGCCCAATGTATTCGATCTAGTGGAGCTATGCCTCACAGTTAAATCTAGGATGCCCGAAACGTTGAAATGATTATTACTGTCACACTGGTTGCAATTATTCATGCTATACGATGGAAAAACTGCTGCATTCTTATTCTACTTAATGCTTCTGGCGCTGACTTCGTAGGCCCTAACTATTCGATCTGTTGGAACAACGCCCTAGAGTGAAGCATAGGTTGCCCGGAACCTAGAAATTACCATAACTTTCACACTGGTTGCAATTATTCGTTCTATACAATGGAAAACTGTTGCATTTATATTGTATTTTATGCTTCTGGCGTTGACTTCTAAGGCCGTAGTTATTAGATGTGGCAGATCAACGCCCTAGAGTGAAGCCTAGGTTGCCTGGAACGTAGAAATGACCATATCTTTCACACTGGTGGCAATTATTCCTGTTATACGATGGAAAAACTGTGGTATTTTTATTGTATTTTATGCTTCAGGCGTTGACTTCTTAGGCCCTAACCATTCGATCTGGTGGAACAACGCCCTAGAGCAAAGCCTCGGTTGCCCGGAACGTAGATATGACCATATCTTTAACACTGGTGGCAGTTATACCTGTTATACGATGGAAAATCTGTTGGATTTTTATTGTACTTTATGCTTCTGGCGTTGACTTCTAAGGCCCTAACTATACGATCTCGTGGAGCAACGCCCTAGAGTGAAGCCTAGGTTTACCGGAACGTAGAAATGACCATTACTTTCACACTGGTTGCAATTATTCTTTCTATACGATGGAAAAACTGTTGTATTTTTATTGTATTTTATGCGTCTGGAGTTGTTTTCTAAGGCCGTAACTATTCGGCCTGGTGGGGCAACGCCCTAGTGTGCAGCCTAGCTTGCACGGAACGTGGAGATGCCCACCACTTTCTCACTGGCTTCAATTATTCATGCTATACGATGGAAAAACTGTTTCATTTTTATTGTATTTTGTGCTTCCGGCGTTGACTTCTTAGGCCCTAACTATTCGATCTGGTGGAGCTACGCTCAAGAGAGGAGCCTAGGTTGCACGGAACGTAGAAATGGTCATTACTTTCACGCTGGTTGCAATTGTTCGTTTTATACGATGGAAAAACTGTTGCATTTATATTGTATTTTATGCTTCTGGCGTTGACTTCTACGGCTCTAGCTATTCGATCTGGTGGAGCAACGCCCTAGTGTGAGGCCTAGGTTGCTCGGAACGTTGAAATGACCATCCCTTTCACACTGGTTGCAATTACTCCTGTTATACGATGGAAAAACTGTGTATCTTTATTGTATTTTATGCTTCGTGCTTTGACTTCTAAGGCCCTAACTATTCGATCTGGAGGAACAACGACCTAGATTGAAGCCTAGGCTGCCAGGAACGTAGAAGCGACTATCACATTCACACTGGTTGGAATTATTCAAGTTATACGATGGAAAAACTGTTGTATCTTTATTGTATTTTATGCTTCGAGCTTTGACTTCTTCGGCCTTAACAATTCGATCTGGTGGAGCAACGCCATAGAGTGAAGCCTAGGTTGCGCGGAACCTAGAAATGGCCATTACTTTCACACTGGATGCAATTATTCGATTAATACGATGGACAAACTGTTGTATTTATATTGTATTTTATGCTTCTTGCGTTGACTTCTTAGGCCCTAAATGTTCGATCTGGTGAAACAACGACCTAGATTGAAGCCTAGGTTGCCCGGAACGTGGAAATGACCATAACCTTCACGCTGGCTGCAATTACTCCTGTTATACGATTGAAATTCTGTTGTATCTTTACTGTATTTTATGCTTCGGGCGTTGACTTCTATGGCCCTAACTATTCGATCTGGTGGACCAACGCCCTAGAGTGAAGCCTAGGTTGCCGGAACGTAGAAATGGCCATTACTTTCACATTGGATGCAATTGCTCGTTTTATAGGATGGAAAAACTGTTGTATCTATATTGTATTTTATGCTTCCGGCGCTGACTTCTAAAGCCCTAACTATTCGATCTGGTGGAGCAACGCCCTAGAGTGAAGCCTAGGTTGCCCGGAACGTAGATGTGGCCATTACGTTCACATTGGATGCAATTATGCGTTTTATACGATTGAAAAACTGTTGTATTTTTAGTGTATTTTATGCTTCTGGCGTTGACTTCCTGGGCCCTAACTATTCGATCCGGTGGACCAACGTGCTAGAGTGAAGCCTAGGTTGCCCGGAACGTAGAAATGGCCATTACTTTCACACTGGATGCAATTATTCGTTTTATACGATGGAAAAACTGTTCTGTTTACTTTGTATTTTATGCCTCGGGCGTTGACTTCTGAGGCGCTAAATATTCGATCTGGTGGAGCAACGCCCTAGATTGAAGCCTAGGATGCACGGAACGTAGAAATGACCATAACTTTCACACTGGCTGCAATTATTCGTTTTATACGATGGAAAAGCTGTTGTATTTATATTGTATTTTATGCTTCTGGCGTTGACTTCTTAGGCCCTAACTATTCGTCTATGTTGGAACAACGCCCTAGAGTGAAGCCTGGGTTGCCCGGTACGCAGAAATTACCATAACTTTTACACTGGTTGCAATTATTCGTTTTATACGATGGAAAAGCTGTTGTATTTATATTGTATTTTATGCTTCAGGCGTTGACCTCAAAGGTCGTAGCTATTCTATGTGGTGGAGCAACGGCCTAGAGTGGAGCCTAGGTTGCCCGGAACGTAGAAATGACCATTACTTTCACACTGTTTGCAATTATTCCTGTTGTACGATGGACAAACTGTTGGATTTTTACTGTACTTTATGCTTCTGACGTTGACTTCTAAGGCCCAATGTATTCGATCTAGTGGAGCTATGCCTCACAGTTAAATCTAGGATGCCCGAAACGTTGAAATGATTATTACTGTCACACTGGTTGCAATTATTCATGCTATACGATGGAAAAACTGCTGCATTCTTATTCTACTTAATGCTTCTGGCGCTGACTTCGTAGGCCCTAACTATTCGATCTGTTGGAACAACGCCCTAGAGTGAAGCATAGGTTGCCCGGAACCTAGAAATTACCATAACTTTCACACTGGTTGCAATTATTCGTTCTATACAATGGAAAACTGTTGCATTTATATTGTATTTTATGCTTCTGGCGTTGACTTCTAAGGCCGTAGTTATTAGATGTGGCAGAGCAACGCCCTAGAGTGAAGCCTAGGTTGCCTGGAACGTAGAAATGACCATATCTTTCACACTGGTGGCAATTATTCCTGTTATACGATGGAAAAACTGTGGTATTTTTATTGTATTTTATGCTTCAGGCGTTGACTTCTTAGGCCCTAACCATTCGATCTGGTGGAACAACGCCCTAGAGCAAAGCCTCGGTTGCCCGGAACGTAGATATGACCATATCTTTAACACTGGTGGCAGTTATACCTGTTATACGATGGAAAATCTGTTGGATTTTTATTGTACTTTATGCTTCTGGCGTTGACTTCTAAGGCCCTAACTATACGATCTCGTGGAGCAACGCCCTAGAGTGAAGCCTAGGTTTACCGGAACGTAGAAATGACCATTACTTTCACACTGGTTGCAATTATTCTTTCTATACGATGGAAAAACTGTTGTATTTTTATTGTATTTTATGCGTCTGGAGTTGTTTTCTAAGGCCGTAACTATTCGGCCTGGTGGGGCAACGCCCTAGTGTGCAGCCTAGCTTGCACGGAACGTGGAGATGCCCACCACTTTCTCACTGGCTTCAATTATTCATGCTATACGATGGAAAAACTGTTTCATTTTTATTGTATTTTGTGCTTCCGGCGTTGACTTCTTAGGCCCTAACTATTCGATCTGGTGGAGCTACGCTCAAGAGAGGAGCCTAGGTTGCACGGAACGTAGAAATGGTCATTACTTTCACGCTGGTTGCAATTGTTCGTTTTATACGATGGAAAAACTGTTGCATTTATATTGTATTTTATGCTTCTGGCGTTGACTTCTACGGCTCTAGCTATTCGATCTGGTGGAGCAACGCCCTAGTGTGAGGCCTAGGTTGCTCGGAACGTTGAAATGACCATTAGTTTCACACTGGTTGCAATTATTCCTGTTATATGACGGAATACAGCCTTAGAAGACAACGACCGAAGCATCAAATACAATATAAATGCAACAGTTTATCCATTGTACAACACGAATAATTGCAACCAGTGTGAAAGTAATGGTCATTTCTACGTTCCGGGTAACCTTGGCGTCACTCTATGGCGTTGCTCCACTAAATCTAATGGCTACGACCTTAGAAGTCGTCGCCAGAAGCATAAAATACAATATAAATACAACAGCTTTTCCATCGTATAAAATGAATAATTGCAAAGAGTGTGAAAGTAATGGTCATTTCTACTTTCCGGGCAACCTAGGCTTCACCCCAGTGCGTTGTTCCACCAGATCGAATAGTTCAGGCCTAAGAAGTGAACGCCAGAAGCATAAAATACAATATAAATACAACAGTTTTTCCATCGTATAAACCGGATAATTGCAACCAGTATGAAAGTTATGGTCATTTCTACTTTCCGGGCAACCTAGGATTCACCCTAGGGCGTTGCTCCAACAGATTGAATAGTTGGTGCCTAAGAAGTGAACGCCAGAAGCATAAAATACAATATAAATACAACTGTTTTTCCATCGCATAAAACGAATAATTGCAACCAGTATGAAAGTCATGGTCATTTCTACTTTCCGGGCACCCTAGGATTCACCCTAGGGCGTTGCTTCAACAGATTGAATAGTTAGTGCCTTAGAAGTCAACGCCCGAAGCATCAAATGCAATAAAAATACAACAGTTTTTCCATCATATAACAGGAGTAATTGCAACCAGTTTGAAAGTGATTGTCATTTCTACGTTCCGGGCACCCTAGGCTTCACTCTAGGGCGTTGCTCCACCATATCGAATACTTAGTGCCTTAGAAGTCAACGCCAGAAGCATAAAATACAATATAAATACAACAGTTTTTCCGTCGTATAACAGGAATAATTGCAAACCAGTTTGAAAGTTATGGTCATTTCTACTTTCCGGGCAACCTAGGCTTCACCCTAGGGCGTTGTTCCACCCGATCGAATAGTTAGGGCCTAAGAAGTGAACGCCAGAAGCATAAAATACAATATAAATACAACAGTTTTTCCATCGTATAAAACGAATAATTGCAACCAGTGTGAAAGTTATGGTCATTTCTACGTTCCGGGCAACCTAGGCTTCACTCTAGGGCGTTGCCCCAACAGATCGAATAGTTAGGGCCTAAGAAGTCAACACCAGGAGCATAAAATACAATATAAATACAACAGGTTTTCCATCCTATAATATGAATAATTGCAACCAGTGTGAAAGTGATGGCCATTTATACGTTTGAGGCAACCTAGACTTCACTCTAGGGCGTTGTTCCACCAGATCGAATAGTTGGTGCCTTAGAAGTCAACGTCAGAAGCTTAAAATACAATATAAATACAACAGTTTTTCCATCGTATAAAACGAATAATTGCAACCAGTATGAAAGTTATGGACATTTCTACTTTCCGGACAACCTAGGCTTCACCCTAGTGCGTTGTTCCACCAGATCGAATAGTCGGTGCCATAGAAGTCAACGTCAGAAACTTAAAATACAATATAAATACAACAGTTTTTCCATCGTATAAAACGAATAATTGCAACCAGTATGAAAGTCATGGTCATTTCTACGTTCCGGGAAACCCAGGCTTCACTCTAGGGCGTTGCTCCAACAGATCGAATAGTTAGGGCCTCAGAAGTCAACGCCAGAAGCATAAAATACAATATAAATACAACAGTTTTTCCATCGTATAAAAGGAATAATTGCAACCACTATGATAGTTATGGTCATTTCTACTATCCGGGCAACCTAGGCTTCACCCTAGGGCCTTGCTCCACCAGATTGAATAGTTAGGGCCTTAGAAGTCAACGCCAGAAGCATAAGGTACAATATAAATACAACAGCTTTTCCACCGTATAACAGGAACAATAGCAACCTGTGTGAAAGGTATGGCCATTTCTACGTTCCGGGACACCTAGGCGTCACTCTAAGGCGTTGCTCCATCAGATCGAATAGTTAGGGCCCAAGAAGTCAACTCCAGAAGCATAAAATACAATATAAATGGAACAGCTTTTCCATCGTATAAAATGGATAATTGCAAAGAGAGTGAAAGTAATGGTCATTTCTACGTTCCGGGCAACCTAGGTTTCACTCTAGGGAGTTGCTCCACCAGATCGAATAGTTAGTGCGTTAGAAGTCAACGTCAGAGGCATAAAATACAGTATAAATACAACAGTTCTTCCATCGTATAAAACGAATAATTGCAAGCAGTATGAAAGTAATGGACATTTCTACATTCCGCGCAACCTAGGCTTCACCCTATGGCGATGCTCCACCAGATCGAATAGTTAGGGCCTTAGGAGACAACGCGCGAAACATAAAACACAATATAAATATAACAGTTTTTCCATCATATAACAGGAGTAATTGCAACCAGTTTGAAAGTGATTGTCATTTCTACGTTCCGGGCACCCTAGGATTCACTCTAGGGCGTTGCTCCACCATATCGAATACTTAGTGCCTTAGAAGTCAACGCCAGAAGCATAAAATACAATATAAATACAACAGTTTTTCCGTCGTATAACGGGAATAATTGCAAACCAGTTTGAAAGTTATGGTCATTTCTACTATCCGGGCTACCTAGGGTTCACCCTAGGGCGTTGCTCCACCAGATCGAATAGTTAGGGCCTAAGAAGTGAACGCCAGAAGCATAAAATACAATATAAATACAACAGTTTGTCCATCGTATAAAACGAATAATTGCAACCAGTGTGAAAGTTATGGTCATTTCTACGTTCCGGGCAACCTAGGCTTCATTCTGGGGCGTTGCTCCAAGAGATTGAATAGTTAGGGCCTTAGAAGTCAACGCCCGAAGCATAAAATGCAATAAAAATACAACAGTTTTTCCATCGTATAACAGGAATAATTGTAACCAGTTTGAAAGTGATGGTCATTTCTACGTTCCGGGCAACCTAGGCTTCACTCTAGGGCGTTGCTCCACCTGGTCGAATAGTTAGGGCCTAAGAAGTCAACACCAGGAGCATAAAATACAATATAAATACAACAGGTTTTCCATCCTATGATATGAATAAATGCAAACAGTGTGAAAGTGATGGCCATTTCTACGTTTCGGGCAACCTAGACATCACTCTAGGGCGTTGTTCCACCAGATCGAATAGTTAGGGCCTAAGAAGTCAACGCCAGAAGCATAAAATACAATAAAAATGCAACGGGTTTTCCACAGCATAGCATGAATAATTGCAACCAGTGTGAAAGTAATGGTCATCTCTACGTTTCGGGCAACACAGGCTTCACTCTTGAACGTTGCCCCACGAGATCGAATAGTTAGGACCTTAGAAGTCAACCCCAGAAGCATAATGTACAGTAAGAATCCAACAGTTTGTCCATCGTATAGCATGAATAATTGCAACCAGTGTGAAAGTAATGGTCATTTCTACGTTCCGGGCAACCTATTCTTCACTCTTGAGCGTTGCCCCACGAGATCGAATAGCTAGGAACTTAGAAGTCAACGCCAGAAGCATAAAGTACAGTAAAAATACAAAAGTTTTTCCATCGTATAACAGGAATAATTGCAACCAGTGTGAAAGTAATGGTCATTTCTACGTTCCGGGCAACCTAGGTATCACTCTAGGGCGTTGCTCCGCCAGATCGAATAGTTATGGCCTAAGAAGTCAACGCCAGAAACATAAAATACAATATAAATGCAACAGCTTTTCCATCGTATAAAATGAATAATTGCAAAGAGTGTGAAAGTAATGGTCATTTCTACGTTCCGGGCAACCTAGGTTTCACTCTAGGGAGTTGCTCCACCAGATCGAATAGTTAGTGCGTTAGAAGTCAACGTCAGAGGCATAAAATACGGTATAAATACAACAGTTCTTCCATCGTATAAAACGAATAATTGCAAGCAGTATGAAAGTTATGGACATTTCTACATTCCGCGCAACCTAGGCTTCACCCTATGGCGATGCTCCACCAGATCGAATAGTTAGGGCCTTAGAAGTCAACGCCAGAAGCATAAAATACAATATAAATACAACAGTTTTTCCATCGTATAACTGGAATAAATGCAACCAGTTTGAAAGTTATGGTCATTTCTACTTTCCCAGCAACCTAGGCTTCACCATAGGGCGTTGTTCCACCCGATCGAATAGTTAGGGCCTAGGAAGTGAACGCCAGAAGCATAAAATACAATATAAATACAACAGTTCTTCCATCGTATAAAACGAATAATTGCAACCAGTGTCAAAGTTATGGTCATTTCTACGTTCAGGGCAACCTCGGCTTCACTCTAGGGCGTTGCTCCAAAAGATCGAATAGCTGGTGCCTTAGAAGTCAACGTCAGAAGCATAAAATACAATATAAATACAACAGTTTTTCCATCGTATAAAACGAATAATTGCAACCAGTATGAAAGTTAGGGACATTTCTACTTTCCGTGCAACCTAGGCTTCACCCTAGCGCGTTGCTCCAACAGATTGAATAGTTAGTGCCTTAGAAGTCAACGCCCGAAGCATCAAATGCAATGAAAATACAACAGTTTTTCCATCATATAACAGGAGTAATTGCAACCAGTTTGAAAGTGATTGTCATTTCTACGTTCCGGGCACCCTAGGCTTCACTCTAGGGCGTTGCTCCACCATATCGAATACTTAGTGCCTTAGAAGTCAACGCCAGAAGCATAAAATACAATATAAATACAACAGTTTTTCCGTCGTATAACAGGAATAATTGCAAACCAGTTTGAAAGTTATGGTCATTTCTACTATCCGGGCAACCTAGGGTTCACCCTAGGGCGTTGCTCCACCAGATCGAATAGTTAGGGCCTTAGAAGTCAACGCCCGAAGCATCAAATGCAATAAAATACAACAGTTTTTCCATCATATAACAGGAGTAATTGCAACCAGTTTGAAAGTGATTGTCATTTCTACGTTCCGGGCACCCTAGGCTTCACTCTAGGGCGTTGCTCCACCATATCGAATACTTAGTGCCTTAGAACTCAACGCCAGAAGCATAAAATACAATATAAATACAACAGTTTTTCCGTCGTATAACAGGAATAATTGCAAACCAGTTTGAAAGTTATGGTCATTTCTACTTTCCGGGCAACCTAGGCTTCACCCTAGGGCGTTGTTCCACCCGATCGAATAGTTAGGGCCTAAGAAGTGAACGCCAGAAGCATAAAATACAATATAAATACAACAGTTTTTCCATCGTATAAAACGAATAATTGCAACCAGTGTGAAAGTTATGGTCATTTCTACGTTCCGGGCAACCTAGGCTTCACTCTAGGGCGTTGCTCCAAGAGATTGAATAGTTAGGGCCTTAGAAGTCAACGCCCGAAGCATAAAATGCAATAAAAATACAACAGTTTTTCCATCGTATAACAGGAATAATTGTAACCAGTTTGAAAGTGATGGTCATTTCTACGTTCCGGGCAACCTAGGCTTCACTCTAGGGCGTTGCTCCACCTGGTCGAATAGTTAGGGCCTAAGAAGTCAACACCAGGAGCATAAAATACAATATAAATACAACAGGTTTTCCATCCTATGATATGAATAAATGCAAACAGTGTGAAAGTGATGGCCATTTCTACGTTTCGGGCAACCTAGACATCACTCTAGGGCGTTGTTCCACCAGATCGAATAGTTAGGGCCTAAGAAGTTAGCGCCGGAAGCATAAAATACAGTATAAATATAACAGTTTTTCCATCGAATAAAACGAATAATAGCCACCAGTGTGAAGGTTATGGTCATTTCTATGTTCCGGGCAACCTAAACTTCACTCTAGGGCGTTGCTCCACCAGATAGAATAGTTATGGCCTAAGAAGTCACCGCCAGAAGCATAAAATACAATAAAAATGCAACGGGTTTTCCACAGCATAGCATGAATAATTGCAACCAGTGTGAAAGTAATGGTCATCTCTACGTTTCGGGCAACACAGGCTTCACTCTTGAACGTTGCCCCACGAGATCGAATAGTTAGGACCTTAGAAGTCAATCCCAGAAGCATAATGTACAGTAAGAATCCAACAGTTTGTCCATCGTATAGCATGAATAATTGCAACCAGTGTGAAAGTAATGGTCATTTCTACGTTCCGGGCAACCTATGCTTCACTCTTGAGCGTTGCCCCACGAGATCGAATAGCTAGGACCTTAGAAGTCAACGCAAGAAGCATAAAGTACAGTAAAAATACAAAAGTTTTTCCATCGTATAACAGGAATAATTGCAACCAGTGTGAAAGTAATGGTCATTTCTACGTTCCGGGCAACCTAGGTATCACTCTAGGGCGTTGCTCCGCCAGATCGAATAGTTATGGCCTAAGAAGTCAACGCCAGAAACATAAAATACAATATAAATGCAACAGTTTTTCCATCGTATAACAGGAATAATTGCCACCAGTGTGAAAGATATGGTCATTTCTACGTTCCAGACAACCTAGGCTTCACTCTAGGGCGTTGCTCTGCCACATCCTAATAACTACGGCCTTAGAAGTCAACGCCAGAAGCATAAAATACAATATAAATGCAACATGTTTCCATTGTATAGAACGAATAATTGCAACCAGTGTGAAAGTTATGGTAATTTCTAGGTTCCCGGCAACCTAGGCTTCACTCTAGGGCGTTGTTCCAGCAGATCGAGTAGTTAGGGCCTAAGAAGTCTGCGCCAGAAGCATAAAGTACAATAAAAATGCAACAGTTTTTCCAACATATAGCATGAATAATTGCGACCAGTGTGACAGTAATAATCGTTTCAACGTTTCGGGCACCCTAGACTTAACTGTGAGGCATTGCTCCACCAGATCGAATAAATTGGGCCTTAGAAGTCAACGCCAGAAGAATAAAGTACAGTAAAAATCCAACAGTTTGTCCATCGTACAACAGCAATAATTGCAAACAGTGTGAAAGTAATGGTAATTTCTACGTTCCGGCAACCTAGACTTAACTGTGAGGCATTGCTCCACCAGATCGAATAAATTGGGTCTTAGAAGTCAACGCCAGAAGAATAAAGTACGGTAAAAATCCAACAGTTTGTCCATCGTACAACAGCAATAATTGCAAACAGTGTGAAAGTAATGGTAATTTCTACGTTCCGGCAACCTAGGCTCCACACTAGGGCGTTGCTCCACCACATAGAATAGCTACGACCTTTGAGGTCAACGCCTAAAGCATAAAATACAATATAAATCCAACAGCTTTTCCACCGTATAAAACGTATAATTGCAACCAGTGTGAAATTTATGGTCTTTTCTACGTTCCGGGCAACCTAGGCTTCCCTCTAGGGCGTTGCTCCAATGGATCGAATAGTTAGGGCCTTAGAAGTCAACGCCAGAAGCATAAAATACAATATAAATACAACAGCTTTTCCATCGTATAGCATGAATAATTGCAACAAGTGTGAAAGTAATGGTCATTTCTACGTTCCGGGCAATCTAGGCTTCACTCTAGGGCGTTGCTCCACCACATCGAATAGTTAGGGCCTTAGTAGTCGACGCCCGAAGCATAAAATACAAAATAAATAGATCAGTTTTACCATTGTATAAAACGAATAATTGCAACCAGTGAGAAGGTAATGGTCATTTCTACGTAACAGGCAACCTAGGCTTCACTCTAGGGCGTTGATCCGCCAGATAGAATAGTTAGGGCCTAAGAAGTCTACGCCAGAAGCATAAAATACAATATAAATGCAACAGCTTTTCCATCGGATAAAATGAATAATTGCAAAGAGTGTGAAAGTAATGGTCATTTCTACGTTCCGGGCAACCTAGGTTTCACTCTAGGGCGTTGCTCCACCAGATCGAATAGTTAGCGCGTTAGAAGTCAACGTCAGAAGCATAAAATACAGTATAAGTACAACAGTTTTTCCATCGTATAAAACGAATAATTGCAACCAGTATGAAAGTTATGGACATTTCTACTTTCCGGGCAACCTAGGCTTCACACTAGGGCGATGCTCTACCAGATCGAATAGTTAGGGCCTTAGAAGTCAACGCGCGAAACATAAAACACAAAATAAATAGAACAGTTTTTCCATTGTATAAATCGAATAATTGCAACCAGTGTGAAAGTTATGGTCATTTCTACGTTCCGGGCAACATAGGCTTCACTCTAGGGCGTTGCTCCAACAGATCGAATAGTTGGTGCCTTACAAGTCAACGTCAGAAGCATAAAATACAATACAAAAACAACAGTTTTTCCATCGTATAAAACGAATAATTGCAACCAGTATGAAAGTTATGGACATTTCTACTTTCCGGGCAACCTAGGCTTCACCCTAGGGCGTTGCTCCAACAGATTGAATAGTTAGGGCCTTAGAAGTCAACGCCCGAAGAATAAAATGCAATAAAAATACAACAGTTTTTCCATCGTATAACAGGAATAATTGTAACCAGTTTGAAAGTGATGGTCATTTCTACGTTCCGGGCAACCTAGGCTTCACTCTAGGGTATTGCTCCACCAGATCGAATAGTTAGGGCCTATGAAGTCAACACCAGGAGCATAAAATACAATATAAATTCAACAGGTTTTCCACCCTATAATACGAATAATTGCAACCAGTGTGAAAGTGATGGTCATTTTTACGTTCCGGGCAACCTAGACTTCACTCTAGGGCGTTGTTCCACCAGATCGAATAGTTAGGGCCTAAGAAGTCAGCGCCAGGAGCATAAAATACAATATAAATATAACAGTTTTTCCATCGAATAAAACGAATAATAGCGACCAGTGTGAAGGTTATGGTCATTTCTACGTTCCGCGCAACCTAGGCTTCACTCTAGGGCGTTGCTCCACCACATCGAATAGTTAGGGCCTTAGTAGTCGACGCCCGAAGCATAAAATACAAAATAAATAGAACAGTTTTTCCATTCTATAAAACGAATAATTGCAATCAGTATGAAAGTTATGGTCATTTCTACGTTTCGAGCATCCTAGACTTAACTGTGAGGCATAGCTCCACCAGATCGAATACATGAGGCCTTAGAAGTCAAATCCAAAGGCATAAAGTACAATAAAAATCCAACAAGTTTGTCCATCGTATAACAGGAATAATTGCAACCAGTGTGAAAGTGATGGTCATTTCTACGCTCCGGGCAACCCAGGCTTCACTCTAGGGCGTTGTTCCACCAGATCGAATAGTTAGTGCGTTAGAAGACAACGTCAGAAGCATAAAATACAGTATAAATACAACAGTTTTTCCATCGTATAAAACGAATAATTGCAACCAATATGAAAGTTATGGACATTTCTACTTTACGGGCAACCTAGGCTTCACCCTAGGGCGATGCTGCACCAGATCGAATAGTTAGGGCCTTAGAAGTCAACGCGCGGAACATAAAACACAAAATAAATAGAACAGATTTTCCATTGTATAAATCGAATAATTGCTACCAGTGTGAAAGTTATGGTAATTTCTACGTTCCGGCAACCTAGGCTCCACACTAGGGCGTTGCTCCACCACATAGAATAGCTACGACCTTTGAGGTCAACGCCTAAAGCATAAAATACAAGATAAATACAACAGCTTTTCCATCGTATAAAACGAATAATTGCAAGCAGTGTGAAAGTTATGGTCATTTCTACGTTCCGGGCAACCTAGGCTTCACTATAGGGCGTTGCTCCAATGGATCGAATAGTTAGGGCCTAAGAAGTCAACGCCCGAAGCATAGAATACAAAATAAATAGATCAGTTTTTCCGTTGTATAAAACGAATAATTGCAACCAGTGTAAAAGTTATGGACATTTCTACGTTTCGTGCAACCTAGGTTTCACTCTAGGGCGTTGTTCCACCAGATGGTATAGTTAGGGCCTTAGTAGTCGACGACCGAAGCATAAAATACAAAATAAATACATCAGTTTTTCCGTTGTATAAAATGAATAATTGCAACCAGTGTGAAAGTTATGGACATTTCTACGTTCCGTGCAACCTAGGTTTCACTCTAGGCCGTTGTTCCACCAGATGGTATAGTTAGGGCCTATGAATTCAACGCCAGAAGCATAGAATACAATAAAAATACAACAGTTTTTCCATCGTATAACAGGAATAATTGCAACCAGTGTGAAAGTTATGGTCATTTCCACGTACCGGGCAACCTAGGCATCACTCTAGGGCATTGCTCCGCCAGATCGAATAGTTATGGCCTAAGAAGTCAGCGCCAGAAACATAAAATACAATATAAATGCCACAGTTTTTCCATCGTATAACATGAATAATTGCCACCAGTGTGAAAGATATGGTCATTTCTACGTTCCAGGCAACCTAGGCTTCGCTATAGGGCGTTGCTCCAATGGATCGAATAGTTAGGGCCTAAGAAGTCAACGCCCGAAGCATAAAATACAAAATAAATAGATCAGTTTTTCCGTTGTATAAAACGAATAATTGCAACCGGTGTGAAAGTTATGGACATTTCTACGTTCCGTGCAACCTAGGTTTCACTCTAGGGCGTTGTTCCACCAGATGGTATAGTTAGGGCCTTAGTAGTCGACGCCCGAAGCATAAAATACAAAATAAATACATCAGTTTTTCCGTTGTATAAAATGAATAATTGCAACCAGTGTGAAAGTTATGGACATTTCTACGTTCCGTGCAACCTAGGTTTCACTCTAGGCCGTTGTTCCACCAGATGGTATGGTTAGGGCCTATGAATTCAACGCCAGAAGCATAGAATACAATAAAAATACAACAGCTTTTCCATCGTATAACAGGAATAATTGCAACCAGTGTGAATGTAAGGGTCATTTCTACGTTCCGGCAACCTAGGCTTCACTCTAGGGTGTGGTACCACCACATCGAATAACTACGGCCTTAGAAGTCAACGCCAAGAACATAAAATGCAATATAAATACAACAGTTTTTCCACCGTATAAAATGAATAATTGCAAACATTGTGAAAGTACCGGTCATTTCTACGTTCCGTGCAACCTAGGCTTGACTCTAGGGCGTTGCTCCACCAAATCGAATAGCTATGGCCTTAGAAGTCAACGCCAGGAGCATAAAATGCAATATAAATAGAACAGCTTTTCCATCGTATAAAATAAATAATTGCAAACATTGTGAAAGTAACTGTCATTTCTATGTCCCGGGCAACCTAGACTTAACTGTGAGGCATTGCTCCATCAGATCGAACACATTGGGCCTTAGAAGTCAACGCCAGAAGCATAAAGTACAGTAAAAATCGAACAGTTTGTCCATCGTACAACAGCAATAATTGCAAACAGTGTGAAAGTAATGGTAATTTCTACGTTCCGGCAACCTAGGCTCAACACTAGGGCGTTGCTCCACCACATAGAATAGCTACGACCTTTGAGGTCAACGCCTAAAGCATAAAATACAATATAAATACAACAGCCTTTCCATCGTATAAAACGAATAATTGCAACCAGTGTGAAAGTTATGGTCATTTCTACGTTCCGGGCACCCTAGGCTTCACCCTAGGGTGTTGATCCAATGGATCGGATAGTTAGGGACTTAGAAGTCAACGCCAGAACCATAAAATACAATATAAATACAACAGTTTTTCCATCGTATAACAGGAATAATTGCAACCAGTGTGAAAGTAATGGTCATTTCTACGTACCGGGCAGCCTAGGCAAAACTCTAGGGCGTTGATCCGCCAGATAGAATAGTTAGGGCCTAAGAAGTCTACGCCAGAAGCATAAAATACAATATAAATACAACAGCTTTTCCGTCGTATAACAGGAATAATTGTCACCAGTGTGAAAGGTATGGTTATTTCTACATTCCGGGAAACCTAGGCTTCACTCTAGGGCATTGCTCCACCACATCGACTAGTTAGGGCCTTAGTAGTCGACGCCCGAAGCATAAAAGACAAAATAAATACAACAGTTTTTCCATCGTATAAAACGAATAATTGCAACCAGTATGAAAGTTGTGGTCATTTCTACGTTCCGGGCTACCTAGGCTTCACTCTAGGGCGTTGCTCCACCACATCGAATAGTTAGGGCCTTAGTAGTCGACGCCCGAAGCATAAAATACAAAATTAATAGAACAGTTTTTCCATTGTATAAAACGAATAATTGCAACCAGTGTGAAAGTTTAGGTCATTTCTACGTCCTGGCCAACCGAGGCTTCACTCTAGGGCGTTGCTCCACCAGATCGAATAGTTAGGGCCTATGAATTCAACGCCAGAGGCATAAAATACAACAAATATACAACAGTTTTTCCAGCGTATAGCATGAATAATTGCAACCAGTGTGAAAGTAATGGTCCTTTCTACTTTCCGGGCAACCTAGGCTTCACTCTAGGGCGTTGCTCCGCCAGATCGAATAGTTACGGCCTAAGAAGTCAACGCCAGAAGCATAAAATACAATATAAATACAACAGTTTGTTCATCGTATAACAGGAATAATTGCAACCAGTGTGAAAGTGATGGTCATTTCTACGTTCCGGGCATCCCAGGCTTCACTCTAGGGCGTTCCTCCTCCAGATCGAGTAGTTATGGCCTAAGAAGTCAACGCCAGAAGCGTAAAATACAATATAAATACAACAGTTTTTCCATTGCATAAAGCGAATAATGCAACCAGTGTGAAAGTTATGGTCATTTCTACGTTCCGTGCAACCTAGTCTTCGCTCTAGGTCGTTGGTCCACTAGACCGAATAGTTTGGACCTAAGAAGTCAACGCCAGAAGCATAAAATACAGTATAAATACAACAGTTTTTCCATCGTAGAGAGCGAATAATTGCAACCAGTATGAAAGTTATGGTCACTTCTACTATCCGGGCAACCTAGGCTTCACTCAAGGGCGTTGCTCCACCACATCTAATTGTTACGGACTTAGAAGTCAACGCCAGAAGCATAAAATACAATAAAAATACAGCAGTTTTTCAATCGTATAAAAGGGCTAATTGTAACCAGTTTGAAAGTGATTGTTATTTCTACGTTCCGGGCAACCTAGGCTTCACTCTAGGGCGTTGCTCCACCAGATCGAATAGTTAGGGCCTTAGAAGTCAACGCCAGAAGCATAAAATACAATATAAATACAACAGTTTTTCCATCGTATAACAGGAATAATTGCAACCAGTGTGAAAGTAATGGTCATTTCTACGTTCCGGGCAACCTAAGCTTCACCCTAGGGTGTTGTTCCACCAGATCGACTAGTTAGGTCCTAGGAAGTCAACGCCAGAAGAATGAAATACAATATAAGTACAACAGCTTTTCCATCGTTTAAAAGGTATAATTGCAACCAGTTTGAATGTTATGGTCATTTCTACGTTCCGGGCAACCTGCGTTTCACTCTATGGCGTTGCTCCATCAGATCGCATAGTTAGGGCCTAAGAAGTCAACGCCAGAAGCACCAAATACAAAATAAATACAACAGTTCTTCCATCGTATAAAACGAATAATTGCAACCAGTGTGAAAGTAATGGTCATTTCTACTTTCCGGGAAACCTAGGCTTCACAATAGGGCGTTGTTTCACCACACCGAATAGCTACGGCCTTAGAGTTCAACGCCAGAAGCATAAAATACAATATAAATACAACAGCTTTTCCATCGTATAAAATGAATAATTGCAAACAGTGTGAAAGTAATGGTCATTTCTACGTTCCGGGCAACCTGGGCTTCACAATAGGGCGTTGCCCCACCAGATCGAATAGTTAGGGCCTAAGAAGTCAACGCCAGAAGCACCAAATACAAAATAAATACAACAGTTTTTCCATCGTATAAAACGAATGATTGCAACCAGTGTGAAAGTAATGGTCATTTCTACATTGCGGGCAACCTAGGCTTCACTCTAGGGCGTTGCTCCAACAGATTGAATAGTTAGGGCCTTAGAAGTCAACGTTCGAAGCATAAAATGCAAGAAAAATACAACAGTTTTTCCATCGTATAAAAGGGCTAATTGTAACCAGTTCGAAAGTGATTGTTATTTCTACGTTCCGGGCAATCTAGGCTTCACTCTAGGGCGTTGCTCCACCAGATCGAATAGTTAGGGCCTTAGAAGTCAACGCCAGAAGCATAAAATACAATATAAATACAACAGTTTTTCTATCGTATAACAGGAATAATTGTAACCAGTATGAAAGTTATGGTCATTTCTACTTTCCGGGCAACCTAGGCTTCACTCTAGGGCGTTGCTCCACCACATCTAATTGTTACGGACTTAGAAGTCAACGGCAGAAGCATAAAATACAATATAAATACAACAGCTTTTCCATCGTATACAAGGACTAATTGCAACCAGTGTGAATGTTATGGTCATTTCTACGTTCCGGGCAACCTACGTTTCACTCTATGGCGTTGCTCCACCAGATCGAATAGTTAGGGCCTAAGAAGTCAACGCCAGAACCATAAAATACAATATAAATAGAACAGTTTTTCCATTGCATAAAGCGAATAATGCAACCAGTGTGAAAGTTATGGTCATTTCTACGTTCCGTGCAACCTAGGCTTCACTCTAGGTCGTTGGTCCACTAGACCGAATAGTTTGGACCTAAGAAGTCAACGCCAGAAGCATAAAATACAATATAAATACAACAGTTTTTCCATTGTATAAAGCGAATAATTGCAACCAGTGTGAAAGTTATGGTCATTTCTACGTTCCGGGCAATCGAGGCTTCACTTTAGGGCGTTGCTCCAACAGATCGAATAGTTAGGGCCTTAGAAGTCAACGCCAGAAGCATAAAATACAATAAAAATTCAACAGTTTTACGATCGTATAAAAAGAATAATTGCAACCAGTGTGAAAGTAATGGTCATTTCTACATTGCGGGCAACCTAGGCTTCACTCTAGGGCGTTGCTCCTACAGATTGAATAGTTAGGGCCTTAGAAGTCAACGTTAGAAGCATAAAATGCTATAAAAATACAACAGTTTTTCCATCGTATAAAAGGGCTAATTGTAACCAGTTTGAAAGTGATTGTTATCTCTACGTTCCGGGCAACCTAGGCTTCACTCTAGGGCGTTGCTCCACCAGATCGAATAGTTAGGGCCAAGGAAGTCAACGCCAGAAGAATAAAATACAATATAAATACAACAGCTTTTCCATCGTATAAAATGTATAATTGCAAGCAGTGTGAAAGTAATGGTCATTTCTACGTTCCGGGCAACCTGGGCTTCACAATAGGGCGTTGCTCCGCCAGATCGAAAAGCTAGGGACTTAGAATTCAACGCCAGAAGCATAAAATACAATAAAAATACAACAGTTTTTCCATCGTATAACAGGAATAATTGCAACTAGTGTGAATATAATGGTCATTTCTACGTTCCGGGCAACCTAGGTTTCACTCTATGGCGTTGCTCCACCAGATGGAATAGTTATGGCCTAAGAAGACAACGCCAGAAGCACCAAATACATAATAAATACAACAGCTTATTCATCGTACAAAATGAATAATTGCAAGCAGTGTGAAAGTAATGGTCATTTCTACGTTCCCGGCAACCTAGGTTTCACTCTAGGGCGATGCTCCACCACAGCGAATAGCTACGGCCTTAGAATTCAACGTCAGAAACATAAAATACAATATAAATACAACAATTTTTCCATCGTATAAAACGAATAATTGCAACCAGTATGAAGGTTATGGTCATTTCTACTTTCCGGGCAACCTAGGCTTCACTCTAGGGCGTTGGTCCACCACATCTAATTGTTACGGACTTAGAAGTCAACGGCAGAAGCATAAAATACAATATAAATACAACAGCTTTTCCATCGTATAAAATGAATGATTGTAAACAGTGTGAAAGTAATGGTCATAACAGGAATAATTGCAACCAGTGTGAAAGTTATGGTCATTTCTACGTTCCGGGCAATCGAGGCTTTACTCTAGGGCGTTGCTCCACCAGATCGAATAGATACGGCCTAAGAAGTCAACGCCAGAACCATAAAATACAATATAAATAGAACAGTTTTTCCATTGCGTAAAGCGAATAATGCAACCAGTGTGAAAGTTATGGTCATTTCTACGTTCCGTGCAGCCTAGGCTTCACTCCAGGGCATTGTTCCACCAGACCGAAAAGTTTGGACCTAAGAAGTCGACGCCAGAAGCATAAAATACAATATAAATACAACAGTTTTTCCATCCTATAAAGCGAATAATTGCAACCAGTGTGAAAGTAATGGTCATTTCTACGTTTCGGGCAACCTAGGCGTGACTCTAGATTGTTGTTCGACCAGATCGAATAGTTAGGGCCTAGGAAGTCTACGCCAGGAGAATAAAATACAATATAAGTACAACATCTTTTCCATCGTGTAAAACGATTAAATGCAACCAGTGTCAATGTCATGGTCATTTCTACGTTCCGTGCAACCTAGTCTTCACTCTAGGTCGTTGGTCCACTAGACCGAACAGTTTGGACCTAAGAAGTCAACGCCAGAAGCATAAAATACAGTATAAATACAACAGTTTTTCCATCGTAGAGAGCGAATAATTGCAACCAGTATGAAAGTTATGGTCACTTCTACTATCCGGGCAACCTAGGCTTCACTCAAGGGCGTTGCTCCACCACATCTAATTGTTACGGACTTAGAAGTCAACGCCAGAAGCATAAAATACAATAAAAATACAGCAGTTTTTCAATCGTATAAAAGGGCTAATTGTAACAAGTTTGAAAGTGATTGTTATTTCTACGTTCCGGGCAACCTAGGCTTCACTCTAGGGCGTTGCTCCACCAGATCGAATAGTTAGGGCCTTAGAAGTCAACGCCAGAAGCATAAAATGCAATATAAATACAACAGTTTTTCCATCGTATAACAGGAATAATTGCAACCAGTGTGAAAGTAATGGTCATTTCTACGTTCCGGGCAACCTAAGCTTCACCCTAGGGTGTTGTTCCACCAGATCGACTAGTTAGGTCCTAGGAAGTCAACGCCAGAAGAATAAAATACAATATAAGTACAACAGCTTTTCCATCGTTTAAAAGGTATAATTGCAACCAGTTTGAATGTTATGGTCATTTCTACGTTCCGGGCAACCTGCGTTTCACTCTATGGCGTTGCTCCATCAGATCGCATAGTTAGGGCCTAAGAAGTCGACGCCAGAAGCACCAAATACAAAATAAATACAACAGTTCTTCCATCGTATAAAACGAATAATTGCAACCAGTGTGAAAGTAATGGTCATTTCTACTTTCCGGGAAACCTAGGCTTCACAATAGGGCGCTGTTTCACCACACCGAATAGCTACGGCCTTAGAGTTCAACGCCAGAAGCATAAAATACAATATAAATACAACAGCTTTTCCATCGTATAAAATGAATAATTGCAAACAGTGTGAAAGTAATGGTCATTTCTACGTTCCGGGCAACCTGGGCTTCACAATAGGGCGTTGCTCCACCAGATCGAATAGCTAGGGACTTAGAATTCAACGCCAGAAGCATAAAATACAATAAAAATACAACAGTTTTTCCATCGCATAACAGGAATAATTGCAACGAGTGTGAATATAATGGTCATTTCTACGTTCCGGGCAACGTACGTTTCACTCTATGGCGTTGCTCCACCAGATGGAATAGTTATGGCCTAAGAAGACAACGACAGAAGCACCAAATACATAATAAATACAACAGCTTTTTCATCGTATAGAACGAATAATTGCAAGCAGTGTGAAAGTAATGGTCATTTCTACGTTACCGGCAACCTAGGTTTCACTCTAGGGCGTTGCTCCACCACAGCGAATAGCTACGGCCTTAGAAATCAACGTCAGAAGCATAAAATACAATATAAATACAACAGTTTTTCCATCGTATAAAACGAATAATTGTAACCAGTATGAAAGTTATGGTCATTTCTACTTTCCGGGCAACCTAGGCTTCACTCTAGGGCGTTGCTCCACCACATCTAATTGTTACGGACTTAGAAGTCAGCGGCAGAAGCATAAAATACAATATAAATACAACAGCTTTTCCATCGTATAAAATGAATGATTGCAAACAGTGTGAAAGTAATGGTCATAACAGGTATAATTGCAACCAGTGTGAATGTAATGGTCATTTCTACGTTCCGGGCAACCTATCTTCCACTCTATGGCGTTGCTCCATCAGGTCGAATAGTTAGGGCCTAAGAAGTCAACGCCAGAAGCATCAAATACAAAATAAATACAACAGCTTTTCCATCGTATAAAACGAATAATTGCAACCAGTGTGAAAGTAATGGTCATTTCTACGTTCCGGGCAACCTAGGCTTCTGTCTTGGGCGTTGCTCCACCACATCGAATAGTTAGGGACTTAGAATTCAACGCCAGAAGCATAAAATACAACAAAAATTCAACAGTTTTTCCTTCGTATAACAGGAATAACTGCAACTAGTGTGAAAGTACTGGTCATTTATACGTTCCGGGTAACCTAGCCTTCACTCTAGGGCGTTGCTCCACCAGATGGAATAGTTATGGCCTAAGAAGGCAACGACAGAAGCACCAAATACATAATAAATAAAACAGCTTTTTCATCGTATAAAACGAATAATTGCAAGCAGTGTTAAAGTAATGGTCATTTCTACGTTCCCGGCAACCTAGGTTTCACTCTAGGGCGTTGCTCCACCACAGCGAATAGCTACGGCCTTAGAATTCAACGTCAGAAGCATAAAATACAATATAAATACAACAGTTTTTCCATCGTATAAAACGAATAATTGCAACCAGTATGAAAGTTATGGTCATTTCTACTTTCCGGGCAACATAGGCTTCCCTCTAGGGCGTTGCTCCACCACATCTAATTGTTACGGACTTAGAAGTCAACGGCAGAAGCATAAAATACAATATAAATACAACAGCGTTTCCATCGTATAAAATGAATGATTGCAAACAGTGTGAAAGTAATGGTCATAACATGAATAATTGCAACCAGTGTTAATGTAATGGTCATTTCTACGTTCCGGGCAACCTATCTTCCACTCTATGGCGTTGCTCCACCAGATCGTGTAGTTAGGACCTAAGAAGTCGACGCCAGAAGCAACAAATACAAAATAATTACAACAGCTTTTCCATCGTATAAAACGAATAATTGCAACCAGTGTGAAAGTAATGGTCATTTCTACGTTCCGGGCAACCAAGACTTCACTCTAGGGCGTTGCTCCACCACATCGAATAGTTAGGGCCTAAGAAGTCAACGCCAGAACCATAAAATACAATATAAATAGAACAGTTTTTCCATTGCATAAAGCGAATAATGCAACCAGTGTGAAAGTTATGGTCATTTCTACGTTCCGTGCAACCTAGGCTTCACTCTAGGTCGTTGGTCCACTAGACCGAATAGTTTGGACCTAAGAAGTCAACGCCAGAAGCATAAAATACAATATAAATACAACAGTTTTTCCATTGTATAAAGCGAATAATTGCAACCAGTGTGAAAGTTATGGTCATTTCTACGTTCCGGGCAATCGAGGCTTCACTTTAGGGCGTTGCTCCAACAGATCGAATAGTTAGGGCCTTAGAAGTCAACGCCAGAAGCATAAAATACAATAAAAATTCAACAGTTTTACCATCGTATAAAAAGAATAATTGCAACCAGTGTGAAAGTAATGGTCATTTCTACATTGCGGGCAACCTAGGCTTCACTCTAGGGCGTTGCTCCTACAGATTGAATAGTTAGGGCCTTAGAAGTCAACGTTAGAAGCATAAAATGCTATAAAAATACAACAGTTTTTCCATCGTATAAAAGGGCTAATTGTAACCAGTTTGAAAGTGATTGTTATCTCTACGTTCCCGGCAACCTAGGCTTCACTCTAGGGCGTTGCTCCACCAGATCGAATAGTTAGGGCCTAAGAAGGCAACGCCAGGAGCATAAAATACAATATAAATACAACAGTTTTTCCATCGTATAACAGGAGTAATTGCAACCAGTGTGAAAGTAATGGTCATTTCTACGTTTCGGGCAACCTAGGCTTCACCCTAGGGTGTTGTTCCGCCAGATCGAATAGTTAGGGCCAAGGAAGTCAACGCCAGAAGAATAAAATACAATATAAATACAACAGCTTTTCCATCGTATAAAATGAATAATTGCAAGCAGTGTGAAAGTAATGGTCATTTCTACGTTCCGGGCAACCTGGGCTTCACAATAGGGCGTTGCTCCGCCAGATCGAAAAGCTAGGGACTTAGAATTCAACGCCAGAAGCATAAAATACA
Source organism: Calliopsis andreniformis (assembly GCF_051401765.1). Classification (NCBI taxonomy): domain Eukaryota; kingdom Metazoa; phylum Arthropoda; class Insecta; order Hymenoptera; family Andrenidae; genus Calliopsis; species Calliopsis andreniformis. Next base: position 7,179,422 of record NW_027480423.1, on the reverse strand, counting down.
ATAAAAATACAACAGTTTTTCCATCGTATAACAGGAATAATTGCAACTAGTGTGAATATAATGGTCATTTCTACGTTCCGGGCAACCTAGGTTTCACTCTATGGCGTTGCTCCACCAGATGGAATAGTTATGGCCTAAGAAGACAACGCCAGAAGCACCAAATACATAATAAATACAACAGCTTATTCATCGTACAAAATGAATAATTGCAAGCAGTGTGAAAGTAATGGTCATTTCTACGTTCCCGGCAACCTAGGTTTCACTCTAGGGCGATGCTCCACCACAGCGAATAGCTACGGCCTTAGAATTCAACGTCAGAAACATAAAATACAATATAAATACAACAATTTTTCCATCGTATAAAACGAATAATTGCAACCAGTATGAAGGTTATGGTCATTTCTACTTTCCGGGCAACCTAGGCTTCACTCTAGGGCGTTGCTCCACCACATCTAATTGTTACGGACTTAGAAGTCAACGGCAGAAGCATAAAATACAATATAAATACAACAGCTTTTCCATCGTATAAAATGAATGATTGCAAACAGTGTGAAACTAATGGTCATAACAGGAATAATTGGAACCAGTGTGAATGTAATGGTCATTTCTACGTTCCGGGCAACCTATCTTCCACTCTATGGCGTTGCTCCATCAGGTCGAATAGTTAGGGCCTAAGAAGTCAACGCCAGAAGCATCAAATACAAAATAAATACAACAGCTTTTCCATCGTATAAAACGAATAATTGCAACCAGTGTGAAAGTAATGGTCATTTCTACGTTCCGGGCAACCTGGGCTTCACAATAGGGCGTTGCTCCACCAGATCGAATAGCTAGGGACTTAGAATTCAACGCCAGAAGCATAAAATACATTAAAAATACAACAGTTTTTCCATCGTATAACAGGAATAATTGCAACTAGTGTGAATATAATGGTCATTTCTACTTTCCGGGCAACCTAGGCTTCAGTCTAGGGCGTTGCTCCACCACATCTAATTGTTACGGACTTAGAAGTCAACGGCAGAAGCATAAAATACAATATAAATACAACAGCTTTTCCATCGTATAAAATGAATAATTGCAACCAGTGTGAAAGTAATGGTCATTTCTACTTTCCGGGAAACCTAGGCTTCACAGTAGGGCGTTGCTCCACCACACCGAATAGCTACGGCCTTAGAATTCAACGCCAGAAGCATAAAATACAATTATAAATACAACAGCTTTTCCATCGTATAAAATGAATAATTGCAATCAGTGTGAAAGTAATGGTCATTTCTACGTTCCGGGCAACCTGGGCTTCACAATAGGGCGTTGCCCCACCAGATCGAATAGTTAGGGCCTAAGAAGTCAACGCCAGAAGCACCAAATACAAAATAAATACAACAGTTTTTCCATCGTATAAAACGAATGATTGCAACCAGTGTGAAAGTAATGGTCATTTCTACATTGCGGGCAACCTAGGCTTCACTCTAGGGCGTTGCTCCAACAGATTGAATAGTTAGGGCCTTAGAAGTCAACGTTCGAAGCATAAAATGCAAGAAAAATACAACAGTTTTTCCATCGTATAAAAGGGCTAATTGTAACCAGTTTGAAAGTGATTGTTATCTCTACGTTCCGGGCAACCTAGGCTTCACTCTAGGGCGTTGCTCCACCAGATCGAATTGTTAGGGCCTTAGAAGGCAACGCCAGAAGCATAAAATACAATATAAATACAACAGTTTTTCCATCGTATAACAGGAATAATTGCAACCAGTGTGAAAGTAATGGTCATTTCTACGTTTCGGGCAACCTAGGCTTCACCCTAGGGTGTTGTTCCGCCAGATCGAATAGTTAGGGCCAAGGAAGTCAACGCCAGAAGAATAAAATACAATATAAATACAACAGCAATTCCATCGTATAAAATGAATAATTGCAAGCAGTGTGAAAGTAATGGTCATTTCTACGTTCCGGGCAACCTGGGCTTCACAATAGGGCGTTGCTCCGCCAGATCGAATAGCTAGGGACTTAGAATTCAACGCCAGAAGCATAAAATACAATAAAAATACAACAGTTTTTCCATCGTATAACAGGAATAATTGCAACTAGTGTGAATATAATGGTCATTTCTACGTTCCGGGCAACCTAGGTTTCACTCTATGGCGTTGCTCCACCAGATGGAATAGTTATGGCCTAAGAAGACAACGCCAGAAGCACCAAATACATAATAAATACAACAGCTTATTCATCGTATAAAATGAATAATTGCAAGCAGTGTGAAAGTAATGGTCATTTCTACGTTCCCGGCAACCTATGTTTCACTCTAGGGCGATGCTCCACCACAGCGAATAGCTACGGCCTTAGAATTCAACGTCAGAAACATAAAATACAATATAAATACAACATTTTTTCATTCGTATAAAACGAATAATTGCAACCAGTAAGAAGGTTATGGTCATTTCTACTTTCCGGGCAACCTAGGCTTCACTCTAGGGAGTTGCTCCACCACATCTAATTGTTACGGACATAGAAGTCAACGGCAGAAGCATAAAATACAATATAAATACAACAGCTTTTCCATCGTATAAAATGAATGATTGTAAACAGTGTGAAAGTAATGGTCATAACAGGAATAATTGCAACCACTGTGAAAGTTATGGTCATTTCTACGTTCCGTGCAACCTAGGCTTCACTCTAGGTCGTTGGTCCACTAGACCGAATAGTTTGGACCTAAGAAGTCAACGCCAGAAGCATAAAATACAATATAAATAGAACAGTTTTTCCATTGCGTATAGCGAATAATGCAACCAGTGTGAAAGTTATGGTCATTTCTACGTTCCGTGCAACCTAGGCTTCACTCCAGGGCGTTGTTCCACCAGACCGAATAGTTTGGACCTAAGAAGTCGACGCCAGAAGCTTAAAATACAATATAAATACAACAGTTTTTCCATACTATAAAGCGAATAATTGCAACCAGTGTGAAAGTAATGGTCATTTCTACGTTTCGGGCAACCTAGGAGTGACTCTAGATTGTTGTTCGACCAGATCGAATAGTTAGGGCCTAGGAAGTCTACGCCAGGAGAATAAAATACAATATAAGTACAACATCTTTTCCATCGTATAAAGCGATTAAATGCAACCAGTGTCAATGTCATGGTCATTTCTACGTTCCGGGCAACCTACGTTTCACACTATGGCGTTGCTCCACCAGATCGAATAGTTAGGGCCTAAGAAGTCAACGCCAGAAGCACCAAATACAAAATAAATACAACAGCTTTTCCATCGTATAAAACGAATAATTGCAACCAGTGTGAAGGTAATGGTCATTTCTACATTGCGGGCAACCTGGGCTTCACTCTAGGGCGTTGCTCCAACAGATTGAATAGTTAGGGCCTTAGAAGTCAACGTTCGAAGCATAAAATGCAATAAAAATACAACAGTTTTTCCATCGTATAAAACGAATAATTGCGACCAGTGTGATAGTTACGGTCATTTCTACATTCCGAGCTACCTAGTCTTCAACCTAGGGCGTTGCTCCACCAGATCGAATGGTTAGGGCCTTAGAAGTCAGCGCCAGAAGCATAAAATACAATAAAGGTGCAACAGTTTCTCCATCGCATAAGAGGAATATCAGCAACCAATGTGAAAGTACTGGTCATTTCTACGTTCCGGGTAACCTAGGTTTCACTCTAGGGCGTTGCTCCACCAGGTCGAATAGCTAGGGACTTAGAATTCAACGCCCGAAGAATAAAATACAATATAAGTACAACAGCTTTTCCATCGTATAAATCGAATAATTGCATCCAGTTCGAAAGCTATGGACATTTCTACATTCCGAGCAACACAGGCTTCACTCTAGGGCGTTGCTAAACCAGGTGGAATAGTTACGGCCTTAGAAGTCAACGCCGGAAGCATAAAATACAATAAGGATGCAACAGTTTTTCCATCGTATAAAACGAATAATTGCGACCAGTGTGATAGTTACGGTCATTTCTACATTCCGAGCTACCTAGTCTTCAACCTAGGGCGTTGCTCCACCAGATCGAATAGTTAGGGCCTAAGAAGTCAACGCCAGAAGCATAAAATACGATATAAATACAACAGCTTTGCCATCGTATATAATGTATATTTGCAAACAGTGTGAAAGTAATGGTCATTTCTACGTTCCGGGCAACCTTGGCTTCACTCTAGGGCGTTGCTCCACCAGATCGTATAGCTAGGGACTTAGAAGTCAACGCCAGAAGCATAAAATACAATATAAATAAAACAGCTTTGCCACCGTATAAAGAGAATAATTGCAAGCAGTGTGAAGGTAATGGTCCTTTCTACGATCCGAGCAACGTAGGCTTCACTCTAGTGCGTTGCTCCACCAGACCGAATAGTTAGGGCCTTAGAATTCAACGCCAAAAGCATAAAATACAATAAAAATACAACAGTTTCTCCATCGTATAAAACGAATAATTGCAACCAGTGTGAAAGTTATGGACATTTCTACATTCCGAGCATGCTAGGTTTCACTCTATGGCGTTCCTTCACCAGATCGAATAGTTAGGGCCTAAGAAGTCAGCGCCAGAAGCATAAAATACAATAAAGGTGCAACAGTTTTTCCACCGTATAGGAGGAATATCTGCAACCAATGTGAAAGTACTGGTCATTACAACATTCCGGGTAACCTAGGTTTCACTCTAGGGCGTTGCTCCACCAGGTCGAATAGCTAGGGACTTAGAATTCAACGCCAGAAGAATAAAATACAATATAAGTACAACAGTTTTTCCATCGTATAAAACGAATAATTGTAAACAGTGTGAATGTAATGGTCATTTCTACATTCCGGGAAACCTAGGCGTCACTCCAGGGCGTTGCACCACCACATCTAATAGCTACGGCCTTAGAAGTCAAAGCCAGAAGCATAAAATACAATAAAAATACAACATTTTTTCCATCGTGTAACAGGAATAATTGCAACCATTGTGATAGTAATGGTCATTTCTACGTTCCGGGCAAACTAGGTTTCACTCTAGGTCGCTGCACCACCAGATCGTATAGTTAGGGCCTATGAAGTCAACGCCAGATGCATAAAATACAATATAAATACAACAGTTCTTCCATCGTAAAACAGGAATAATTGCAACCAGTGAGAAAGTAATGGTCATTTCTACGTTCCGGGCAACCCAGGTTTCACTCTAGGGCGTTACTTCACCAGATCGAGTAGTTAGGGCCTAAGAAGTCAACGCCAGAAGAATAAAATACAATAAGGCTGCAACAGTTTTTCCATCGTATAAAACGAATAATTGCAACCAGTATGAAAGTTGTGGTCATTTCTACTTTCAGGGCAACCTAGGCTTCACTCTAGGTCGTTGCTCCACGAGATCGAATAGTTAAGGCCTTAGGAGTCAACGCCAGAAGCATAAAATACAAAATAAATACAACAGCCTTTCCAGAGTATAAAACGAATAATTGCAACCAGTGTGAAAGTTATGGACATTTCTACATTCCGAGCAAAATAGGCTTTACTCTAGGGCGTTGCTCCACCAGATCGAATAGTTAGGGCCTTAGAAGTCAACGACAGAAGCATGAAGTACAACATAAATACAACAGCTTCTCCATCGTATAAAACGAATAATTGCAACCAGTGTGAAAGTTATGGTCATTTCTACGTTCCGGCCGACCTAGGCTTCAATCTAGTGCTTTGCTCCATCAGATCAAATAGTTAGGGCCTAAGAAGTCAACGCCAGAAGCATAAAATACAATATAAATACGACAGCTTTTATATGGTATATAATGTATATTTGCAAACAGTGTGAAAGTAATGGTCATTTCTACGTTCCGGGCAACCTAGGCTTCACTCTAGGCCGTAGCTCCACCACATCGAATAGCTCCGGCCTTAGAAATCAACGCCTGAAGCATAAAATACAATAAGAATACAACAGTTTTTTCATCATATAACAGGAATAATTGCAACAAGCGTGAAGGTAATGGTCATTTCTACGTTCCGGGCAACCGAGGCTTCACTCTAGGGCGTTGCTCCACCAGAGCGAATAGCTAGGGACTTAGACGTCAAAGCCAGAAGCATGAAATACAAAATAAATACAACAGCTTTTCCATCGTATAAAACGAATAATTGCAACCAGTGTGAAGGTAATGGTCATTTCTACATTGCGGGCAACCTGGGCTTCACTCTAGGGCGTTGCTCCAACAGATTGAATAGTTAGGGCCTTAGAAGTCAACGTTCGAAGCATAAAATGCAATAAAAATACAACAGTTTTTCCATCGTATAAAACGAATAATTGCGACCAGTGTGATAGTTACGGTCATTTCTACATTCCGAGCTACCTAGTCTTCAACCTAGGGCGTTGCTCCACCAGATCGAATGGTTAGGGCCTTAGAAGTCAACGCCAGAAGCATGAAATACGATAAAAACATAACAGTTTTTCCAACGTATAACAGGAATAATTGCAACCAGTGTGAAAGTAATGGTCATTTCTACGTTCTGGGCATGCTAGGTTTCACTCTATGGCGTTCCTCCACCAGATCGAATAGTTAGGGCCTAATAAGTCAACGCCAGAAGCATAAAATACGATATAAATACAATAGACTTTCCATCGCATAAAACGGATAATTGCAACCAGTGTGAAAGTTATGGTCATTTCTACGTTCCGGCGACCTAGGCTTCAATCTAGGGCGTTGCTCCACCAGACCGAATAGTTAGCGCCTTAGAAGCCAACGCCAGAAGCATAAAATACAATAAAGATGCAACAGTTTTTCCATCGTATAACAGGAATAACTGCAACCAGTGTGAAAGTACTGGTCATTTCTACGTTCCGGGTAACCTAGGTTTCACTCTAGGGCGTTGCTCCACCAGATCGAATAGCTTGGGACTTAGAATTCAACGCCAGAAGGATAAAATACAATATAAATACAACAGCTTTTCCATCGTATAAGACGAATAATTGCAACCAGTGTGAAAGTTATGGACATTTCTGCGTTCCGGGCAACCTAGGCTCCACTCTAGGGCGCTGCTCCACCGGATCGAATAGTTAGGGCATTAGAAATCAACGCCTGAAGCATAAAATACTATAAGAATACAACAGTTCTTTCATCATACAACAGGAATAATTGCAACAAGCGTGGAGGCAATGGTGAATTCTACGTTCCGGGCAACCTAGGCTTCACTCTAGGGCGTTGCTCCACCAGATCGAATAGCTAGGGATTTAGAATTCAACGCCAGAAGGATAAAATACAATATAAATACAACAGCATTTCCATCGTATAAAACGAATAATTGCAACCAGTGAGAAAGTAATGGTCATTTCTACGTTCCGGGCAACCCAGGTTTCACTCTAGGGCGTTACTTGACCAGATCGAGTAGTTAGGGACTTAGAAGCCAACGCCAGAAGCATAAAATACAATATAAATGCAACAGTTTTTCTATCGTATAACAGGAATAATTGCAACCAGTGTGAATATAATGGTCATTTCTACGTTCCGGGCAACCTGGGTTTCACTCTAGGGCGTAGCTCCACCAGATCGAATAGTTAGGGCCTTAGAAGTCAACGCCAGAAGCATAAAATACAATATAAATACGACAGCTTTTATATCGTATATAATGTATATTTGCAAACAGTGTGAAAGTAATGGTCATTTCTACGTTCCGGGCAACCTGGGCTTCACAATAGGGCGTTGCCCCACCAGATCGAATAGTTAGGGCCTAAGAAGTCAACGCCAGAAGCACCAAATACAAAATAAATACAACAGTTTTTCCATCGTATAAAACGAATGATTGCAACCAGTGTGAAAGTAATGGTCATTTCTACATTGCGGGCAACCTAGGCTTCACTCTAGGGCGTTGCTCCAACAGATTGAATAGTTAGGGCCTTAGAAGTCAACGTTCGAAGCATAAAATGCAAGAAAAATACAACAGTTTTTCTATCGTATAAAAGGGCTAATTGTAACCAGTTCGAAAGTGATTGTTATTTCTACGTTCCGGGCAACCTAGGCTTCACTCTAGGGCGTTGCTCCACCAGATCGAATAGTTAGGGCCTTAGAAGTCAACGCCAGAAGCATAAAATACAATATAAATACAACAGTTTTTCCATCGTATAACCGGAATAATTGCAACCAGTGTGAAAGTAATGGTCATTTCTACGTTCCGGGCAACTCAGGCTTCACCCTAGGGTGTTGTTCCACCAGATCGAATAGTTAGGGCCCAGGAAGTCAACGCCAGAAGAATAAAATACAACATAAGTACAACAGCTTTTCCATCGTATACAAGAACTAATTGCAACCAGTGTGAAAGTAATGGTCATTTCTACGTTCCGGGCAACCTGGGCTTCACAATAGGGCGTTGCTCCGCCAGCTCGAATAGCTAGGGACTTAGAATTCAACGCCAGAAGCATAAAATACAATAAAAATACAACAGTTTTTCCATCGTATAACAGGAATAATTGGAACTAGTGTGAATATAATGGTCATTTCTACGTTCCGGGAAACCTAGGTTTCACTCTATGGCGTTGCTCCACCAGATGGAATAGTTATGGCCTAAGAAGACAACGCCAGAAGCACCAAATACATAATAAATACAACAGCTTATTCATCGTACAAAATGAATAATTGCAAGCAGTGTGAAAGTAATGGTCATTTCTACGTTCCCGGCAACCTAGGTTTCACTCTAGGGCGATGCTCCACCACAGCGAATAGCTACGGCCTTAGAATTCAACGTCAGAAACATAAAATACAATATAAATAGAACAGTTTTTCCATTGCGTAAAGCGAATAATGCAACCAGTGTGAAAGTTATGGTCATTTCTACGTTCCGTGCAACCTAGGCTTCACTCCAGGGCGTTGTTCCACCAGACCGAAAAGTTTGGACCTAAGAAGTCGACGCCAGAAGCATAAAATACAATATAAATACAACAGTTTTTCCATCCTATAAAGCGAATAATTGCAACCAGTGTGAAAGTAATGGTCATTTCTACGTTTCGGGCAACCTAGGCGTGACTCTAGATTGTTGTTCGACCAGATCGAATAGTTAGGGCCTAGGAAGTCTACGCCAGGAGAATAAAATACAATATAAGTACAACATCTTTTCCATCGTATAAAACAATTAAATGCAACCAGTGTCAATGTCATGGTTATTTCTACGTTCCGGGCAACCTACGTTTCACACTATGGCGTTGCTCCACCAGATCGATTAGTTAGGGCCTAAGAAGTCAACGCCAGAAGCACCAAATACAAAATAAATACAACAGCTTTTCCATCGTATAAAACGAATAATTGCAACCAGTGTGAAAGTAATGGTCATTTCTACATTGCGGGCAACCTGGGCTTCACTCTAGGGCGTTGCTCCAACAGATTGAATAGTTAGGGCCTTAGAAGTCAACGTTCGAAGCATAAAATCCAAAAAAATACAACAGTTTTTCCATCGTATAAAACGAATAATTGAAACCAGTGTGAAAGATATGGACATTTCTACATTCCGAGGAACCTGGGCTTCACACTAGGGCGTTGCTCCACCAGATCGAATAGTTAGGGCCTAAGAAGTCAACGCCAGAAGCGTAAAATACAATATAAATACAACAGATTTTCCATCGTATAAAACGAATAATTGCAACCAGTGTGAATGCTATGAACATTTCTACATTCCGAGCAACCTAGGCTTCACTCTAGGGCGTTGCTCCACCAGATCGAATAGTTAGGGCCTTAGAAGTCAACGCCAGAAGCACGAAGTACAATATAAATACAACAGCTTCTCCATCGTATAAAACGAATAATTGCAACCAGTGTGAAAGTTATGGACATTTCTACATTCCGAGCAACCTAGGCTTCACTCTAGGGCGTTGCTCCACCAGATCGAATGGTTAGGGCCTTAGAAGTCAGCGCCAGAAGCATAAAATACAATAAAGGTGCAACAGTTTCTCCATCGCATAAGAGGAATATCAGCAGCCAATGTGAAAGTACTGGTCATTTCTACGTTCCGGGTAACCTAGGTTTCACTCTAGGGCGTTGCTCCACCAGGTCGAATAGCTAGGGACTTAGAATTCAACGCCCGAAGAATAAAATAGAATATAAGTACAACAGCTTTTCCATCGTATAAATCGAATAATTGCATCCAGTTCGAAAGCTATGGACATTTCTACATTCCGAGCAACACAGGCTTCACTCTAGGGCGTTGCTAAACCAGGTCGAATAGTTACGGCCTTAGAAGTCAACGCTAGAAGCATAAAATACAATATGGATGCAACAGTTTTTCCATCGTATAACAGGAATAACTGCAACCAGGGTGAAAGTACTGGTCATGTCTACGTTCCGGGTAACCTAGGTTTCACTCTAGGGCGTTGCTCCACCAGATCGAATAGCTAGGGACTTAGAAGTCACGCCAGAAGCATAAAATACGATAAAGATGCAACAGTTTTTCCATCGTATGAAACGAATAATTGCGACCAGTGTGAAAGTTATGGTCATTTCTACGTTCCGTGCAACCTAGGCTTCACTCTATGTCGTTGGTCCACTAGACCGAATAGTTTGGACCTAAGAAGTCAACGCCAGAAGCATAAAATACAATATAGATACAACAGTTTTTCCATTGTATAAAGCGAATAATTGCAACCAGTGTGAAAGTTATGGTCATTTCTACGTTCCGGGCAATCGAGGCTTCACTTTAGGGCGTTGCTCCAACAGATCGAATAGTTAGGGCCTTAGAAGTCAACGCCAGAAGCATAAAATACAATAAAAATTCAACAGTTTTGCGATCGTATAAAAAGAATAATTGCAACCAGTGTGAAAGTAATGGTCATTTCTACATTGCGGGCAACCTAGGCTTCACTCTAGGGCGTTGCTCCACCAGATCGAATAGTTAGGGCCTTAGAAGGCAACGCCAGAAGCATAAAATACAATAAAAATTCAACAGTTTCTCCATCGTATAAAACGAATAATTGCAACCAGTGTGAAAGTTATGGACATTTCTACATTCCGAGCATGCTAGGTTTCACTCTATGGCGTTCCTTCACCAGATCGAATAGTTAGGGCCTAAGAAGTCAGCGCCAGAAGCATAAAATACAATAAAGGTGCAACAGTTTTTCCACCGTATAGGAGGAATATCTGCAACCAATGTGAAAGTACTGGTCATTACAACATTCCGGGTAACCTAGGTTTCACTCTAGGGCGTTGCTCCACCAGGTCGAATAGCTCCGGCCTTAGAAATCAACGCCTGAAGCATAAAATACAATAAGAATACAACAGTTTTTTCATCATATAACAGGAATAATTGCAACAAGCGTGAAGGTAATGGTCATTTCTACGTTCCGGGCAACCGAGGCTTCACTCTAGGGCGTTGCTCCACCAGAGCGAATAGCTAGGGACTTAGAAGTCAACGCCAGAAGCATGAAATACGATAAAAACATAACAGTTTTTCCAACGTATAACAGGAATAATTGCAACCAGTGTGAAAGTAATGGTCACTTCTACGTTCTGGGCATGCTAGGTTTCACTCTATGGCGTTCCTACACCAGATCGAATAGTTAGGGCCTAATAAGTCAACGCCAGAAGCATGAAATACATTATAAATACAACAGCTTTTCCATCGTATAAAACGAATAAATGCAACCAGTGTGAAAGTTATGGTCATTTCTACGTTCCGAGCAACCTAGGCTTCACTCTAGGGCGTTGCTCCACGAGATCGTATAGTTAGAGCCTTAGAAGTCAACGCCAGAAGCATAAAATACGATAAAGATGCCACAGTTTTTCATCGTAGAAAACGAATAAATGCAACCAGTGTGAAGGTTATGGTCATTTCTACATTCCGAGCAACCTAGGCTACACTTCAGGGCGTTGCTCCACCAGATCGAATAGTTGGGGCCTTAGAAGTCAACGCCAGAAGCATGAAATACGATAAAAACATAACAGTTTTTCCAACGTATAACAGGAATAATTGCAACCAGTGTGAAAGTAATGGTCACTTCTACGTTCTGGGCATGCTAGGTTTCACTCTATGGCGTTCCTACACCAGATCGAATAGTTAGGGCCTAATAAGTCAACGCCAGAAGCATAAAATACGATATAAATACAATAGACTTTCCATCGCATAAAACGGATAATTGCAACCAGTGTGAAAGTAATGGTCATTTCTACGTTCCGGGTAACCTAGGCTTCACTCTAGGGCGTTCCTCCACCAGATCGAATAGTTAGGGCCTAATAAGTCAACGCCAGAACCATAAAATACAATATAAATAGAACAGCTTTTCCATTGCGTAAAGCGAATAATGCATCCAGTGTGTAAGTTATGGTCATTTCTACGTTCCGTGCAACCTAGGCTTCACTCTAGGGCGTCCCTCCACCAGATCGAGTAGCTAGGGACTTAGAATTCAACGCCAGAAGCATAAAATGCAATATAAATACAACAGTTTTTCCATCGAATAAAGCGAATAATTGCAACCAGTGTGAAATTTATGGTCATTTCTACGATCCGGGCAAACTAGGCTTCACTCTAGTGCGTTGTGGCACCAGGTCGAATAGTTAGGGCCTAAGAAGTCAACGCCGGAGGCATAAAATACGATATAAGTACAACACTTTTTCCATCGTATAAAACGCATAATTGTAACCAGTTTGAAAGTAATGGCCATTTCTACGTTGCGGGCAACGTAGGCTTCGCCCTAGGGCGTTGTTCCACCAGATCGAATAGATAGGGACTTGGAGGTCAACGCCAGAAGCATAAAATACAATAAAAATACAACAGTTTTTCCATTGTATAACAGGAATAATTGCAACCAGTGTGAAAGTACTGGTCACTTCTACGTTCGGGGTAACCTAGGCTTCACTCTAGTGCGTTGTGCAACAAGATCGAATAGTTAGCGCCTGCGAAGTCAACGCCCGAAGCAAAAAATTCAATAAAAATACACAATCTTTCCATAGTATAACAGGAATAATTGCAAACAGTGTGAAAGTAATGGTCATTTCTACGTTCCGGGCATCCTAGGCTTCAGTCTAGGGCGTTGCTCCACCGCATCGAAGAGTTAGGGACTTAGAATTCAACGCCAGAGGCATAAAACACAATAAAAATTCAACAGTTTTTCCTTCGTGTAACAGGAATAACTGCAACAAGTGTGAAAGCACTGGTCATTTCTACGTTCCGGGTAACCTAGGCTTCACTCTAGGGCGTTGCTCCACCAGATCGAATAGTTAGGGTCTAAGAAGTCAACGCCAGAATCATAAAGTACTATAAAAATACGACAGTCCTTCTATCGTATAACAGGAATAAATGCAACCAGTCTGAAAGTAATGGTCATTTCTACGTTTCGGGCAACCAAGACTTCACTCTAGGGCGTTGCTCCACCAGATCGAATAGTTAGGGCCTTGTAAGTCAACGCCAGGAGCATAAAATACAATAAAGATGCAACAGTTTTTCCATTGTATAACAGGAATAATTGCAACCAGTGTGAAGGTAATGGTATGTTCTACGTTCCAGGCAACCTAGGCTTCACTTTAGGGCCGTGCTCCACCAGTTCAAATAGTTAGGGCCTAAGAAGTCAACGCCAGAAGCATAAAATACGATATAAATACAACAGCTTTTCCATCGTATATAATGTATATTTGCAAACAGTGTGAAAGTAATGGTCATTTCTACGTTCCGGGCAACCTTGGCTTCACTCTAGGGCGTTGCTCCACCAGATCGTATAGCTAGGGACTTAGAAGTCAACGCCAGAAGCATAAAATACAATATAAATAAAACAGCTTTGCCATCGTATAAAGTGAATAATTGCAAACAGTGTGACGGTAATGGTCCTTTCTACGATCCGAGCAACGTAGGCTTCACTGTAGTGCGTTGCTCCACCAGACCGAATAGTTAGGGCCTTAGAATTCAACGCCAAAAGCATAAAATACAATAAAAATACAACAGTTTCTCCATCGTATAAAACGAATAATTGCAACCAGTGTGAAAGTTATGGACATTTCTACATTCCGAGCATGCTAGGTTTCACTCTATGGCGTTCCTTCACCAGATCGAATAGTTAGGGCCTAAGAAGTCAGCGCCAGAAGCATAAAATACAATAAAGGTGCAACAGTTTTTCCACCGTATAGGAGGAATATCTGCAACCACTGTGAAAGTACTGGTCATTACAACATTCCGGGTAACCTAGGTTTCACTCTAGGGCGTTGCTCCACCAGGTCGAATAGCTAGGGACTTAGAATTCAACGCCAGAAGAATAAAATACAATAAGGCTGCAACAGTTTTTCCATCGTATAAAACGAATAATTGCAACCAGTATGAAAGTTGTGGTCATTTCTACTTTCAGGGCAACCTAGGCTTCACTCTAGGTCGTTGCTCCACGAGATCGAATAGTTAAGGCCTTAGGAGTCAACGCCAGAAGCATAAAATACAAAATAAATACAACAGCCTTTCCAGAGTATAAAACGAATAATTGCAACCAGTGTGAAAGTTATGGACATTTCTACATTCCGAGCAAAATAGGCTTTACTCTAGGGCGTTGCTCCACCAGATCGAATAGTTAGGGCCTTAGAAGTCAACGACAGAAGCATGAAGTACAACATAAATACATCAGCTTCTCCATCGTATAAAACGAATAATTGCAACCAGTGTGAAAGTTATGGTCATTTCTACGTTCCGGCCGACCTAGGCTTCAATCTAGGGCTTTGCTCCATCAGATCAAATAGTTAGGGCCTAAGAAGTCAACGCCAGAAGCATAAAATACAATATAAATACGACAGCTTTTATGTCGTATATAATGTATATTTGCAAACAGTGTGAAAGTAATGGTCATTTCTACGTTCCGGGCAACCTAGGCTTCACTCTAGGCCGTAACTCCACCACATCGAATAGCTCCGGCCTTAGAAATCAACGCCTGAAGCATAAAATACAATAAGAATACAACAGTTTTTTCATCATATAACAGGAATAATTGCAACAAGCGTGAAGGTAATGGTCATTTCTACGTTCCGGGCAACCGAGGCTTCACTCTAGGGCGTTGCTCCACCAGAGCGAATAGCTAGGGACTTAGACGTCAACGCCAGAAGCATGAAATACATTATAAATACAACAGCTTTTCCATCGTATAAAACGAATAAATGCAACCAGTGTGAAAGTTATGGTCATTTCTACGTTCCGAGCAACCTAGGCTTCACTCTAGGGCGTTGCTCCACGAGATCGTATAGTTAGAACCTTAGAAGTCAACGCCAGAAGCATAAAATACGATAAAGATGCCACAGTTTTTCATCGTAGAAAACGAATAAATGCAACCAGTGTGAAGGTTATGGTCATTTCTACATTCCGAGCAACCTAGGCTTCACTTCAGGGCGTTGCTCCACCAGATCGAATAGTTGGGGCCTAATAAGTCAACGCCAGAAGCATGAAATACGATAAAAACATAACAGTTTTTCCAACGTATAACAGGAATAATTGCAACCAGTGTGAAAGTAATGGTCATTTCTACGTTCTGGGCATGCTAGGTTTCACTCTATGGCGTTCCTCCACCAGATCGAATAGTTAGGGCCTAATAAGTCAACGCCAGAAGCATAAAATACGATATAAATACAATAGACTTTCCATCGCATAAAACGGATAATTGCAACCAGTGTGAAAGTTATGGTCATTTCTACGTTCCGGCGACCTAGGCTTCAATCTAGGGCGTTGCTCCACCATACCGAATAGTTAGCGCCTTAGAAGCCAACGCCAGAAGCATAAAATACAATAAAGATGCAACAGTTTTTCCATCGTATAACAGGAATAACTGCAACCAGTGTGAAAGTACTGGTCATTTCTACGTTCCGGGTAACCTAGGTTTCACTCTAGGGCGTTGCTCCACCAGATCGAATAGCTAGGGACTTAGACGTCAACGCCAGAAGCATGAAATACATTATAAATACAACAGCTTTTCCATCGTATAAAACGAATAAATGCAACCAGTATGAAAGTTATGGTCATTTCTACGTTCCGTGCAACCTAGGCTTCACTCTAGGGCGTTGGTCCACCAGACCGAATAGTTTGGACCTAAGAAGTCAACGCCAGAAACATAAAATACATTATAAACACAACTGTTTTTCCATCGTATAAAGCGAATAAATCCAACCAGCGTGAAAGTAATGGTCATTTCTACGGTCCGGGCAACCTAGGCTTGAGTCTAGGGCGTTGCTCCACCACATCGAATAGTTAGGGACTTAGAATTCAACGCCAGAAGCATAAAACACAATAAAAATTCAACAGTTTTTCCTTCGTATAACAGGAATAACTGCAACTATTGTGAAAGTACTGGTCATTTCTACGTTCCGGGTAACCTAGGCTTCACTCTAGGGCGTTGCTCCACCAGATCGAATAGTTAGCGACTAAGAAGTCAACGCCAGAAGCATAAAATACTATAAAAATACAACAGACCTTCCATTGTATAACAGGAATAATTGCAACCAGTATGAAAGTAACGGTCATTTCTACGTTCCGGGCAACCAAGACTTCACTCTAGGGCGTTGATCGACCACATCGAATAGCTACGGCCTTAGAATTCAACGTCAGAAGCATAAAATACAATATAAATACAACAGTTTTTCCATCGTATAAAGCGAATAATTGCAACCAGTGTGAAAGTAATGGTCATTTCTACGTTCCGGGCATCCTAGGCTTCAGTCTAGGGCGTTGGTCCACCGCATCGAATAGTTAGGGACTTAGAATTCAACGCCAGAGGCATAAAATACTATAAAAATAAAACAGTTCTTCCATCGTATAACAGGAATAAATGCAACCAGTGTGAAAGTAATGGTCATTTCTACGTTTCGGGCAACCAAGACTTCACTCTAGGGCGTTGCTCCACCAGATCGAATAGTTAGGGCATTAGAAATCAACGCCTGAAGCATAAAATACAATAAGATTACAACAGTTCTTTCATCATACAACAGGAATAATTGCAACAAGCGTGGAGGCAATGGTGAATTCTACGTTCCGGGCAACCTAGGCTTCACTCCAGGGCGTTGTCCCACCAGATCGAATAGCTAGGGATTTAGAATTCAACGCCAGAAGGATAAAATACAATATAAATACAACAGCATTTCCATCGTATAAAACGAATAATTGCAACCAGTGAGAAAGTAATGGTCATTTCTAGGTTCCGGGCAACCCAGGTTTCACTCTAGGGCGTTACTTGACCAGATCGAGTAGTTAGGGACTTAGAAGCCAACGCCAGAAGCATAAAATACAATATAAATGCAACAGCTTTGCCATCGTATAAGGTGAATAATTGCAAACAGTATGAAAGTTATGGTCCTATCTACGATCCGAGCAACCTAGGCTTCACAGTAGGGCGTTGCTCCACCAGATCGAATAGCTAGGGACTTAGAATTCAACGCCAAAAGCATAAAATACAATAAAAATGCAACAGTTTTTCTATCGTATAACAGGAATAATTGCAACCAGTGTGATAGTAATGGTCATTTCTACGTTCCGGGCAACCAGGGTTTCACTCTAGGGCGTAGCTCCACCAGATCGAACAGTTAGGGCCTTAGAAGTCAACGCCAGAAGCATAAAATACAATATAAATACGACAGCTTTTATATCGTGTATAATGTATATTTGCAAACAGTGTGAAAGTAATGGTCATTTCTACGTTCCGGGCAACCTAGGCTTCACTCTAGGCCGTAGCTCCACCACATCGAATAGCTCCGGCCATAGAAATCAACGCCTGAAGCATAAAATACAATAAGAATACAACAGTTTTTTCATCATATAACAGGAATAATTGCAACAGCGTGAAGGTAATGGTCATTTCTACGTTCCGGGCAACCTAGGCTTCACTCTAGGGCGTTGCTCCACCAGAGCGAATAGCTAGGGACTTAGACGTCAACGCCAGAAGCATGAAATACATTATAAATACAACAGCTTTTCCATCGTATAAAACGAATAAATGGAACCAGTATGAAAGTTATGGTCATTTCTACGTTCCGTGCAACCTAGGCTTCACTCTAGGGCGTTGGTCCACCAGACCGAATAGTTTGGACCTAAGAAGTCAACGCCAGAAACATAAAATACATTATAAACACAACTGTTTTTCCATCGTATAAAGCGAATAAATCCAACCAGCGTGAAAGTAATGGTCATTTCTACGGTCCGGGCAACCTAGGCTTGAGTCTAGGGCGTTGCTCCACCACATCGAATAGTTAGGGACTTAGAATTCAACGCCAGAAGCATAAAACACAATAAAAATTCAACAGTTTTTCCTTCGTATAACAGGAAAAACTGCAACTATTGTGAAAGTACTGGTCATTTCTACGTTCCGGGTAACCTAGGCTTCACTCTAGGGCGTTGCTCCACCAGATCGAATAGTTAGCGACTAAGAAGTCAACGCCAGAAGCATAAAATACTATAAAAATACAACAGACCTTCCATTGTATAACAGGAATAATTGCAACCAGTATGAAAGTAACGGTCATTTCTACGTTCCGGGCAACCAAGACTTCACTCTAGGGCGTTGATCGACCACATCGAATAGCTACGGCCTTAGAATTCAACGTCAGAAGCATAAAATACAATATAAATACAACAGTTTTTCCATCGTATAAAGCGAATAATTGCAACCAGTGTGAAAGTAATGGTCATTTCTACGTTCCGGGTAACCTAGGCTTCACTCTAGGGCGTTGCTCCACCAGATCGAATAGTTAGCGACTAAGAAGTCAACGCCAGAAGCATAAAATACTATAAAAATACAACAGTCCTTCCATTGTATAACAGGAATAATTGCAACCAGTATGAAAGTAATGGTCATTTCTACGTTCCGGGCAACCAAGACTTCACTCTAGGGCGTTGCTCCACCGCATCGAATAGCTACGGCCTTAGAATTCAACGTCTGAAGCATAAAATACAATATAAATACAACAGTTTTTCCATCGTATAAAGCGAATAATTGCAACCAGTGTGAAAGTAATGGTCATTTCTACGTTCCGGGCATCCTAGGCTTCAGTCTAGGGCGTTGGTCCACCGCATCGAATAGTTAGGGACTTAGAATTCAACGCCAAAGGCATAAAAAACTATAAAAATAAAACAGTTCTTCCATCGTATAACAGGAATAAATGCAACCAGTGTGAAAGTAATGGTCATTTCTACGTTTCGGGCAACCAAGACTTCACTCTAGGGCGTTGCTCCACCAGATCGAATAGTTAGGGCATTAGAAATCAACGCCTGAAGCATAAAATACGATAAGAATACAACAGTTCTTTCATCATACAACAGGAATAATTGCAACAAGCGTGGAGGCAATGGTGAATTCTACGTTCCGGGCAACCTAGGCTTCACTCCAGGGCGTTGCCCCACCAGATCGAATAGCTAGGGATTTAGAATTCAACGCCAGAAGGATAAAATACAATATAAATACAACAGCATTTCCATCGTATAAAACGAATAATTGCAACCAGTGAGAAAGTAATGGTCATTTCTACGTTCCGGGCAACCCAGGTTTCACTCTAGGGCGTTACTTGACCAGATCGAGTAGTTAGGGACTTAGAAGCCAACGCCAGAAGCATAAAATACAATATAAATGCAACAGCTTTGCCATCGTATAAGGTGAATAATTGCAAACAGTATGAAAGTTATGGTCCTATCTACGATCCGAGCAACCTAGGCTTCACAGTAGGGCGTTGCTCCACCAGATCGAATAGCTAGGGACTTAGAATTCAACGCCAAAAGCATAAAATACAATAAAAATACAACAGTTTTTCTATCGTATAACAGGAATAATTGCAACCAGTGTGATAGTAATGGTCATTTCTACGTTCCGGGCAACCAGGGTTTCACTCTAGGGCGTAGCTCCACCAGATCGAACAGTTAGGGCCTTAGAAGTCAACGCCAGAAGCATAAAATACAATATAAATACGACAGCTTTTATATCATATATAATGTATATTTGCAAACAGTGTGAAAGTAATGGTCATTTCTACGTTCCGGGCAACCTAGGCTTCACTCTAGGCCGTAGCTTCACCACATCGAATAGCTCCGGCCTTAGAAATCAACGCCTGAAGCATAAAATACAATAAGAATACAACAGCTTTTTCATCATATAACAGGAATAATTGCAACAGCGTGAAGGTAATGGTCATTTCTACGTTCCGGGCAACCTAGGCTTCACTCTAGGGCGTTGCTCCACCAGAGCGAATAGCTAGGGACTTAGACGTCAACGCCAGAAGCATGAAATACATTATAAATACAACAGCTTTTCCATCGTATAAAACGAATAAATGCAACCAGTATGAAAGTTATGGTCATTTCTACGTTCCGTGCAACCTAGGCTTCACTCTAGGGCGTTGGTCCACCAGACCGAATAGTTTGGACCTAAGAAGTCAACGCCAGAAACATAAAATACATTATAAACACAACTGTTTTTCCATCGTATAAAGCGAATAAATCCAACCAGCGTGGAAGTAATGGTCATTTCTACGGTCCGGGCAACCTAGGCTTGAGTCTAGGGCGTTGCTCCACCACATCGAATAGTTAGGGACTTAGAATTCAACGCCAGAAGCATAAAACACAATAAAAATTCAACAGTTTTTCCTTCGTATAACAGGAATAACTGCAACTATTGTGAAAGTACTGGTCATTTCTACGTTCCGGGTAACCTAGGCTTCACTCTAGGGCGTTGCTCCACCAGATCGAATAGTTAGCGACTAAGAAGTCAACGCCAGAAGCATAAAATACTATAAAAATACAACAGACCTTCCATTGTATAACAGGAATAATTGCAACCAGTATGAAAGTAACGGTCATTTCTACGTTCCGGGCAACCAAGACTTCACTCTAGGGCGTTGATCGACCACATCGAATAGCTACGGCCTTAGAATTCAACGTCAGAAGCATAAAATACAATATAAATACAACAGTTTTTCCATCGTATAAAGCGAATAATTGCAACCAGTGTGAAAGTAATGGTCATTTCTACGTTCCGGGTAACCTAGGCTTCACTCTAGGGCGTTGCTCCACCAGATCGAATAGTTAGCGACTAAGAAGTCAACGCCAGAAGCATAAAATACTATAAAAATACAACAGTCCTTCCATTGTATAACAGGAATAATTGCAACCACTATGAAAGTAATGGTCATTTCTACGTTCCGGGCAACCAAGACTTCACTCTAGGGCGTTGCTCCACCACAACGAATAGCTACGGCCTTAGAATACAACGTCAGAAGCATAAAATACAATATATATACAACAGTTTTTCCATCGTATAAAGCGAATAATTGCAACCAGTGTGAAAGTTATGGTCATTTCTACGATCCGGGCAAACGAGGCTTCACTCTAGTGCGTTGTGCCACCAGATCGAATAGTTAGGGCCTAAGAAGTCAGCTCCGGAAGCATAAAATACGATATAAGTACAACACTTTTTCCATCGTATAAAACGAATAATTGCAGCCAGTTTGAAAGTAATGGCCATTTCTACGTTTCGGGCAACGTAGGCTTCGCCCTAGGGCGTTGTTCCACCAGATCGAATAGATAGGGACTTGGAGGTCAACGCCCGAAGCATAAAATACAATAAAAATACAACAGTTTTTCCATCGTATAGCAGGAATAATTGCAACCAGTGTGAAAGTAATGGGCATTTCTACGTTCCGCGCAACCTAGGCTTCACTCTAGGGCGTTGCTCCGCCAAATGGAATAGTTAGGGCCTAAGAAGTCAACGCCAGAAGCATAAAATACAATAAAAATAGAACAGTTTTTCCATTCCATAAAGAGAATAATGCAACCAGTGTGATAGTTAAGGTCATTTCTACGTTCCGTGAAACCTAGGCTTCACTCTAGGGCGTTGGTCTACCAGACCGAATTGTTTGGACCTAAGAAGTCAACGCCAGAAGCATAAAATACAATATAAATTCAACAGTTTTTCCATCGTATAAAGCGAGTAATTGGAACCAGTGTGAAAGTTATGGTCATTTCTACGATCCGGGCATCCTGGGCTTCAGTCTAGGGCGTTGCTCCACCGCATCGAATAGTTAGGGACTTAGAATTCAACGCCAGAGGCATAAAACACAATAAAAATTCAACAGCTTTTCCATCGTATACCAGGAACAATTGCAACCAGTATGAAAGTACTTGTCATTTCTACATTCCGGGTAACCTAGGCTTCACTCTAGGGCGTTCCTCCACCAGATCGAATAGTTAGGGCCTAATAAGTCAACGCCAGAACCATAAAATACAATATAAATAGAACAGCTTTTCCATTGCGTAAAGCGAATAATGCATCCAGTGTGTAAGTTATGGTCATTTCTACGTTCCGTGCAACCTAGGCTTCACTCTAGGGCGTCCCTCCACCAGATCGAGTAGCTAGGGACTTAGAATTCAACGCCAGAAGCATAAAATGCAATGTAAATACAACAGTTTTTCCATCGAATAAAGCGAATAATTGCAACCAGTGTGAAATTTATGGTCATTTCTACGATCCGGGCAAAGTAGGCTTCACTCTAGTGCGTTGTGGCACCAGGTCGAATAGTTAGGGCCTAAGAAGTCAACGCCGGAGGCATAAAATACGATATAAGTACAACACTTTTTCCATCGTATAAAACGCATAATTGTTACCAGTTTGAAAGTAATGGCCATTTCTACGTTGCGGGCAACGTAGGCTTCGCCCTAGGGCGTTGTTCCACCAGATCGAATAGATAGGGACTTGGAGGTCAACGCCAGAAGCATAAAATACAATAAAAATACAACAGTTTTTCCATCGTATAACAGGAATAATTGCAACCAGTGTGAAAGTACTGGTCACTTCTACGGTCGGGGTAACCTAGGCTTCACTCTAGGGTGTTGCTCCACCAGACCGAATAGTTAGGGCCTAAGAAGTCAACGCCAGAAGCATAAAATACAATATAAATAGAACAGCTTTTCCATTCCAAAAAGCGAATAATGCAACCAGTGTGAAAGTTAAGGTCATTTCTACGTTCCGTGCAACCTAGGCTTCACTCTAGGGCGTTGGTCCACCAGACCCCATTGTTTGGACCTAAGAAGTCAACGCCAGAAGCATAAAATACAATATAAATACAACAGTTTTTCCATCGTATAAAGCGAATAATTGCAACCAGTGTGGAAGTTATGCTCATTTCTACGTTCCGGGCAAACTAGGCTTCACTCTAGTGCGTTGTGCCACAAGATCGAATAGTTATCGCCTGCGAAGTCAACGCCCGAAGCAAAAAATTCAATAAAAATACACAATCTTTCCATAGTATAACAGGAATAATTGCAAACAGTGTGAAAGTAATGGTCATTTCTACGTTCCGGGCATCCTAGGCTTCAGTCTAGGGCGTTGCTCCACCGCATCGAATAGTTAGGGACTTAGAATTCAACGCCAGAGGCATAAAACACAATAAAAATTCAACAGTTTTTCCTTCGTGTAACAGGAATAACTGCAACAAGTGTGAAAGCACTGGTCATTTCTACGTTCCGGGTAACCTAGGCTTCACTCTAGGGCGTTGCTCCACCAGATCGAATAGTTAGGGACTAAGAAGTCAACGCCAGAATCAGAAAGTACTATAAAAATACGACAGTCCTTCTATCGTATAACAGGAATAAATGCAACCAGTCTGAAAGTAATGGTCATTTCTACGTTTCGGGCAACCAAGACTTCACTCTAGGGCGTTGCTCCACCAGATCGAATAGTTAGGGCCTAAGAAGTCAACGCCAGAACCATAAAATACAATATAAATAGAACAGCTTTTCCATTGCGTAAAGCGAATAGTGCATCCAGTGTGTAAGTTATGGTCATTTCTACGTTCCGTGCAACCTAGGCTTCACTCAAGGGCGTCCCTCCACCAGATCGAGTAGCTAGGGACTTAGAATTCAACGCCAGAAGCATAAAATGCAATATAAATACAACAGTTTTTCCATCGAATAAAGCGAATAATTACAACCAGTGTGAAATTTATGGTCATTTCTACGATCCGGGCAAACTAGGCTTCACTCTAGTGCGTTGTGGCACCAGATCGAATAGTTAGGGCCTAAGAAGTCAACGCCGGAGGCATAAAATATGATATAAGTACAACATTTTTTCCATCGTATAAAACGCATAATTGTAACCAGTTTGAAAGTAATGGCCATTTCTACGTTGCGGGCATCCTAGGCTTCAGTCTAGGGCGTTGCTCCACCGCATCGAATAGTTAGGGACTTAGAATTCAACGCCAGAGGCATAAAACACAATAAAAATTCAACAGTTTTTCCTTCGTGTAACAGGAATAACTGCAACCAGTGTGGAAGTTATGGTCATTTCTACGTTCCGGGCAAACTAGGCTTCACTCTAGTGCGTTGTGCCACAAGATCGAATAGTTAGCGCCTGCGAAGTCAACGCCCGAAGCAAAAAATACAATAAAAATACACAATCTTTCCATAGTATAACAGGAATAATTGCAAACAGTGTGAAAGTAATGGTCATTTCTACGTTCCGGGCATCCTAGGCTTCAGTCTAGGGCGTTGCTCCACCGCATCGAATAGTTAGGGACTTAGAATTCAACGCCAGAGGCATAAAACACAATAAAAATTCAACAGTTTTTCCTTCGTGTAACAGGAATAACTGCAACAAGTGTGAAAGCACTGGTCATTTCTACGTTCCGGGTAACCTAGGCTTCACTCTAGGGCGTTGCTCCTCCAGATCGAATAGTCAGGGTCTAAGATGTCAACGCCAGAATCATAAAGTACTATAAAAATACGACAGTCCTTCTATCGTATAACAGGAATAAATGCAACCAGTCTGAAAGTAATGGTCATTTCTACGTTTCGGGCAACCAAGACTTCACTCTAGGGCGTTGCTCCACCAGATCGAATAGTTAGGGCCTAAGAAGTCAACGCCAGAACCATAAAATACAATATAAATAGAACAGCTTTTCCATTGAGTGAAGCGAATAGTGCATCCAGTGTGTAAGTTATGGTCATTTCTACGTTCCGTGCAACCTAGGCTTCACTCAAGGGCGTCCCTCCACCAGATCGAGTAGCTAGGGACTTAGAATTCAACGCCAGAAGCATAAAATGCAATATAAATACAACAGTTTTTCCATCGAATAAAGCGAATAATTACAACCAGTGTGAAATTTATGGTCATTTCTACGATCCGGGCAAACTAGGCTTCACTCTAGGGCGTTGGTCCACCAGACCGAATAGTTTGGACCTAAGAAGTCAACGCCAGAAGCATAAAATACAATATAAATACAACTGGTTTTCCATCGTATGAAACGAATAATTACAACCAGTATGAAAGTTATGGTCATTTCTACGTTCGGGGCAACCGAGGCTTCACTCTATGGCGTTTGTCCACCAGATCGAATAGGTAGGGACTTAGAATTCAACGACAGAAGCATAAAATACGATATATGTACAACAGTTTTTCCATTGTATAGAACGAATAATTGCAACCAGTGTGAAAGTTATGTTCATTTCTACGTTCCGGGCAACCTAGGCTTCACTCTAGGGCGGAGGACAACCAGATCTAATAGTTAGAGCCATAGAGGTCAATACGCGAAGCATAAAATACAAAATAAATAGAACAGCTTTTCCATCGTATAAAATGCATAATTGCAAACAGTGTGAAAGTAATGGTCATTTCTACGTTCCAGGTAACCTAGGTTTCAATCTAGGGCGAAACTCCACCAGATCGAAAAGCTAGGGACTTAGAATTCAACGTCAGAAGGATAAAATACAATATAAGTACAACAGTTTTTCCATCGTTTAAAATGAATAATTGCAAACAGTGTGAAAGTAATGGTCATTTCTACGTTCCAGGCAACCTAGTCTTCACTCTAGGGCGGTGCACCACCAGATCGAATAGTTAGAGCCATAGAAGTCAACGCCCGAAGTATAAAATACAAAATAAATAGAACAGCTTTTCCATCGTATAAAATGAATAATTGCAAACAGTGTGAAAGTAATGGTCATTTCTACGTTCCAGGTAACCTAAGTTTCACTCTAGGGCGTTGCTCCACCAGATTGAATAGCTAGGGACTTAGAATTCAACGTCAGAAGGATAAAATACAACATGAGTACACCAGTTTTTCCATTGTATAACAGGAATAATTGCAACCAGTGTGAAAGTAATGGTTATTTCTACGTTCCGGGCAACCTAGGCTTTACCCTAGGGCGTTGCTCCAACAGATTGAATAGTTAGGGCCTAAGAAATCAACGCCAGAAGCATAAAATAAAGTATAAATACAACAGCTTTTCCATCGCATATAATGTTTATTTGCATACAGTTTGAAAGTAATGGTCATTTCTACGTTCCGGGCAACCTAGGCTTCACTCTAGGTCGTTGCTTCACCATATCGAATAGCTAGGGACTTAGAATTAAACGCCAGAAGCATAAAATACAATGAAAATACAACAGCTTTTCCATCGTATAAAACGAATAATTGCAACCAGTGTGAGAGTTATGGTCATTTCTACGTACCGTGCAACCTAGGCTTCACTCTAGGGCGTTGCTCCACCAGATTGAATAGTTAGGGGCTTAGAAGACAACGCCAGAAGCATAAGATAAAATAAAGATGCAACAGCTTTTCCACCGTATAACAGGAATAATTGCAACCAGTGCGAAGGTAATGGTATGTTCTATGTTCCGGGCAACTTAGGCTTCACTCTAGGGCGGTGCTCCACCAGATCAAATAGTTAGGGCCTAAGAAATCAACGCCAGAAGCATAAAATACATTATAAATACAACAGTTTTTCACCGTATAAAACGAATAATTGCTACCAGTGTGAAAGTTATGGTCATTTCTACGTTCCGGGCAAGCTAGGCGTCACTCTAGGGCGTTGCTCTACCACACCTAATAGCTACGGCCTTAGAAGTCAACGCCAGAAGCATAAAATACAATATAAATACAACAGCTTTTCCATCGTATAAAATGAATAATAGCAAACAGTGTGAAAGTAATGGTCATTTCTACGTTCCGGGCAACCTAGGCTTCACTCTAGGGCGTTGCTCCACCAGATCGAATAGCTAGCGACTTAGAATTAAACGCCAGAAGCATAAAATACAATAAAAATACAACAGCTTCTCCATCGTATAAAACGAATAATTGCAACCAGTGTGAGAGTTATGGTCATTTCTACGTTCCGTGCAACCTAGGCTTCACTCTAGTGCGTTGCTCCACCAGATCGAATAGTTTGGGCCTTAGAAGCCAACGCCAGAAGCATAAAATACAATATAAATACAACAGGTTTTCCATCGTATGAAACGAATAGATTACAACCAGTATGAAAGTTATGATCATTTCTACGTTCGGGGCAACCGAAGCTTCACTCTATGGCGTTGGTCCACCAGATCGAATAGGTAGGGACTTAGAATTCAACGACAGAAGCATAAAATACGATATATGTACAACAGTTTTTCCATCGTATAAAACGAATAATTGCAACCAGTGTGAAAGTTATGTTCATTTCTACGTTCCGGGCAACCTAGGCTTCACTCTAGGGCGTTGGTCCACAAGATCGAATAGTTAGGGCCTAAGAAGTGATCGCCAGAAGCATAAAGTACAATAAAACTACAACAGTTTTTCCATCGTATAAAACGAGTAATTGCAACCAGTATGAAAGTTATTGTCATTTCTACGTTCCGGACAGCCTAGGCTTCACTCTAGGGCGTTGCTGCACCAGATCGAATAGTTAGGGCCTTAGATGTCAACGCGCGCGGCATAAAATACAAAATAAATAGAACAGTTTTTCCATTGTATATAACGAATAATTGCTACCAGTGTGAAAGTGTGGGTCACTTCTACGTTCCGGGCAACCTAGGCTTCACCCTAGGGCGTTGTTCCACCATATCGAATAGTTAGGGCCTAAGAAGTCAACGCCAGGAGCATAAAACACAATATATATACAACAGGTTTTCCATCGTATAAAACGAATAATTACAACCGGTATGAAAGTTATGGTCATTTCTACGTTCCGGGCAACCTAGGCTTCACTCTAGCGCGCTGTGCCATCAGATCGAGTACTTAGGGCCTAAGAAGTCAACGCCAGAAGCATAAAACACTATATATGTACAACAGTTTTTCCATCGTGTAAAACGAATAATTGCAACCAGTGTGAAAGTAATGGCCATTTCTACATTGCGGGTATCCCAGACTTAACACTGAGGCATGGCTCCACCAGATCGAATACATAGTGCTTTAGAAGTCAACGCAAGAAGCATAAAATACAAAATAAGTCCAACAGTTTTTCCATCGCCTAAGACGAATGATTGCATCCAGTGTGAATGTTATGGTCTTTTATACGTTCCGGGCAACCGAGGCTTCACTCTAGGGCGTTGCTCCAACAGATCGAATAGTTAGGGCCTTAGAAGTCAACGCCAGAAGCATAAAATACGATATATGTACAACAGTTTTTCCATCGTATAACAGGAATAATTGCAACCAGTGTGAAAGTAGTGGTCATTTCTGCGTTCCGGGCAACCTAGGTTTCGCTCTAGGGCGTTGCTCCACCACATCGAATAGCTACGGCCGTAGAAGTCAACGCCAGAAGCATAAAATACAATATAAATACAACAGTTTTTCCATTGTATAGAATGAATAATTGCAAACAGTGTGAAAGTTACGGTCATTTCTGTGATTCCGGGCAGCCTAGGCTTCACTCTAGGGCGTTGCTCCACCAGATCGAATAGTTAGGGCCTTAGAAGTCAACGCCTGAAACATAAAATACAATATAAATACAACAGTTTTTCCATCGCATAACAGGAATAATTGCAACCAGTGTGGAAGTGATGGTCATTTCTACGTTCCGGGCAACCTAGACCTCACTCTAGGGCGCTGGTCCACCAGATCCAATAGATAGGGCTTAAGAAGGCAACGCCAGAAGCATAAAATACATTATAAATGCAACAGCTTTTCCATTGTATAGAATGAATAATTGCAAACAGTGTGAAAGTTACGGTCATTTCTGTGATTCCGGGCAGCCTAGGCTTCACTCTAGTGCGTTGCTCCACGAGATCGAATAGTTAGGGACTCACACTTCTACGCCAGAAGCATAAAATACAATAAAAATGCAACAGTTTTTCCATCGTATAAAACGAATAATTGCAACCAGTGTGAAAGGTACGGTCATTTCTACGTTCCGGGCAACCGAGGCTTCACTCTATGGCGCTGCTCCACCAGATCGAAAAGTTAGGACATTAGAAGTCAACGCTTGAAGCATAAAATAAAATATAAATACAACAGTTTTTCCATTGTATAAAATGAATAATTACAAACAGTGTGAAAGTTACTGTTATTTCTCCGATTACGGGCAGCCTAGGCTTCACTCTAGGGCGTTGCTCCACCAGATCGAATAATTAGGACCTTAGAAGTCAACGCTTGAAGCATAAACTACAATACAAATACAACAGTATTTCCATCGTAGAACAGGAACAATTGCGACCAGTGTGAAGGCAATGATCATTTCTACTTTCCGGGCATCCTAAGTTTCGCTCTAGGGCGTTGCTCCTCCACATCGAATAGTTAGGGCCTTAGAAGTCAACGCCAGAAGCATAAACTCCAACATAAATACAACAGCTTTTGCATCGTATATAATGTACATCTGCACACAGTGGGAAAGTAATGGTCATTTCTACGTTCCGGGCAACATAGGCTTCACTCTAGGGCGTTGTGCCACCAGATCGAGTACTTAGGGCCTAAGAAGTCAACGCTTGAAGCATAAACTACAATACAAATACAACAGTTTTTCCATCGTAGAACAGGAACAATTGCAACCAGTGTGAAAGATATGGTCATATCTACGTTCCGGGCAACCTAGGCTTCACTCTAGGGTGTTGTTCCACCACATCGAATAGTTAGGGCCTTAGAAGTCAACGCCAGAAGCATAAAATACGATATAAATACAAAAGCTTTTCCATCGTATAAAACGAATAATTGCAACCAGTATGAAACTTATGGTCAATTCTACTTTCCGAGCAAGCTAGGCTTCACCCTAGGGCGTTGCACCAACAGATTAAATAGTTAGGCCCTTAGAAGTCTACGCCCGAACCATAAAATGCAAAAAAAATACAACAGTGTTTCCATCATATAACAGGAATAACTTCGACCAGTTTGAAAGTGATGGCCAATTCTACGTTCCGGGCAACCTAGGCTTCACTCTAGGGCGTTGCTCCACCAGATCGAATAGTTAGTGCCTTAGAAGTCAACGCCAGAAGCATAAAATACAATATAAATACAACAGTTTTTCCTTCGTATGAAACAAATAATTGCAACCAGTATGAGACATATGGTCATTTCTACTTTCCGAGCAACCTAGGCTTCACCCTAGGGCGTCGCTCCAACGGATTGAATAGTTAGGGCCTTAGAAATCAACGCCCGTACCATAAAATGCAAAAAAAATACAACAGTGTTTCCATCATATAACAGGAATAATTGCAACCAGTTTGAAAGTGATGGCCAATTCTACGTTCCGGGCAACCTAGGTTTCACTCCAGTGCGTTGCTCCACCAGACCGAATAGTTACGGCCTAAGAAGTCAACGCCAGAAGCATAAGATACGATATAAATACAACAGCTTTTCCATTGTATAAAACGAATAATTGCAACCAGTGTGAAAGTAATGGTCATTTCTACGTTCCGAGCACCCTAGGCGTCACTCTAGGGCGTTGCTCCACCACATCTAATAGCTACGGCCTTAGAAGTCAACGCCAGAGGCATAAAGTACAATATAAATACAACAGCTTTTCCATCGTATAAAACGAATAATTGCAACCAGTGTGAAAGTTATGGTCAGTTCTACATTGCAAGCAACCTAGGATACACTCTAGGGCGTTGCTGCACCAGATCGAATAGTTAGGTCCTTAGAAGTAAACGCCAGAAGCATAAAATACAATATAAATACAACAGCATTTCCATCGTATAAAACGAATAATTGCAACCAGTGAGAAAGTAATGGTCATTTCTACGTTCCGGGCAACCTAGGCTTCACTCTAGGGCGTTGCTCCACCAGATCGAATAGTTAGCGACTAAGAAGTCAACGCCAGAAGCATAAAATACTATAAAAATACAACAGTCCTTCCATTGTATAACAGGAATAATTGCAACCAGTATGAAAGTAATGGTCATTTCTACGTTCCGGGCAACCAAGACTTCACTCTAGGGCGTTGCTCCACCGCATCGAATAGCTACGGCCTTAGAATTCAACGTCAGAAGCATAAAATACAATATAAATACAACAGTTTTTCCATCGTATAAAGCGAATAATTGCAACCAGTGTGAAAGTAATGGTCATTTCTACGTTCCGGGCATCCTAGGCTTCAGTCTAGGGCGTTGGTCCACCGCATCGAATAGTTAGGGACTTAGAATTCAACGCCAGAGGCATAAAATACTATAAAAATAAAACAGTTCTTCCATCGTATAACAGGAATAAATGCAACCAGTGTGAAAGTAATGGTCATTTCTACGTTTCGGGCAACCAAGACTTCACTCTAGGGCGTTGCTCCACCAGATCGAATAGTTAGGGCATTAGAAATCAACGCCTGAAGCATAAAATACAATAAGATTACAACAGTTCTTTCATCATACAACAGGAATAATTGCAACAAGCGTGGAGGCAATGGTGAATTCTACGTTCCGGGCAACCTAGGCTTCACTCCAGGGCGTTGTCCCACCAGATCGAATAGCTAGGGATTTAGAATTCAACGCCAGAAGGATAAAATACAATATAAATACAACAGCATTTCCATCGTATAAAACGAATAATTGCAACCAGTGAGAAAGTAATGGTCATTTCTAGGTTCCGGGCAACCCAGGTTTCACTCTAGGGCGTTACTTGACCAGATCGAGTAGTTAGGGACTTAGAAGCCAACGCCAGAAGCATAAAATACAATATAAATGCAACAGCTTTGCCATCGTATAAGGTGAATAATTGCAAACAGTATGAAAGTTATGGTCCTATCTACGATCCGGGCAACCTAGGCTTCACAGTAGGGCGTTGCTCCACCAGATCGAATAGCTAGGGACTTAGAATTCAACGCCAAAAGCATAAAATACAATAAAAATGCAACAGTTTTTCTATCGTATAACAGGAATAATTGCAACCAGTGTGATAGTAATGGTCATTTCTACGTTCCGGGCAACCAGGGTTTCACTCTAGGGCGTAGCTCCACCAGATCGAACAGTTAGGGCCTTAGAAGTCAACGCCAGAAGCATAAAATACAATATAAATACGACAGCTTTTATATCGTGTATAATGTATATTTGCAAACAGTGTGAAAGTAATGGTCATTTCTACGTTCCGGGCAACCTGGGCTTCACTCTAGGCCGTAGCTCCACCACATCGAATAGCTCCGGCCTTAGAAATCAACGCCTGAAGCATAAAATACAATAAGAATACAACAGTTTTTTCATCATATAACAGGAATAATTGCAACAGCGTGAAGGTAATGGTCATTTCTGCGTTCCGGGCAACCTAGGCTTCACTCTAGGGCGTTGCTCCACCAGAGCGAATAGCTAGGGACTTAGACGTCAACGCCAGAAGCATGAAATACATTATAAATACAACAGCTTTTCCATCGTATAAAACGAATAAATGGAACCAGTATGAAAGTTATGGTCATTTCTACGTTCCGTGCAACCTAGGCTTCACTCTAGGGCGTTGTTCCACCAGACCGAATAGTTTGGACCTAAGAAGTCAACGCCAGAAACATAAAATACATTATAAACACAACTGTTTTTCCATCGTATAAAGCGAATAAATCCAACCAGCGTGAAAGTAATGGTCATTTCTACGGTCCGGGCAACCTAGGCTTGAGTCTAGGGCGTTGCTCCACCACATCGAATAGTTAGGGACTTAGAATTCAACGCCAGAAGCATAAAACACAATAAAAATTCAACAGTTTTTCCTTCGTATAACAGGAATAACTGCAACTATTGTGAAAGTACTGGTCATTTCTACGTTCCGGGTAACCTAGGCTTCACTCTAGGGCGTTGCTCCACCAGATCGAATAGTTAGCGACTAAGAAGTCAACGCCAGAAGCATAAAATACTATAAAAATACAACAGACCTTCCATTGTATAACAGGAATAATTGCAACCAGTATGAAAGTAACGGTCATTTCTACGTTCCGGGCAACCAAGACTTCACTCTAGGGCGTTGATCGACCACATCGAATAGCTACGGCCCTAGAATTCAACGTCAGAAGCATAAAATACAATATAAATACAACAGTTTTTCCATCGTATAAAGCGAATAATTGCAACCAGTGTGAAAGTAATGGTCATTTCTACGTTCCGGGTAACCTAGGCTTCACTCTAGGGCGTTGCTCCACCAGATCGAATAGTTAGCGACTAAGAAGTCAACGCCAGAAGCATAAAATACTATAAAAATACAACAGTCCTTCCATTGTATAACAGGAATAATTGCAACCAGTATGAAAGTAATGGTCATTTCTACGTTCCGGGCAACCAAGACTTCACTCTAGGGCGTTGCTCCACCGCATCGAATAGCTACGGCCTTAGAATTCAACGTCTGAAGCATAAAATACAATATAAATACAACAGTTTTTCCATCGTATAAAGCGAATAATTGCAACCAGTGTGAAAGTAATGGTCATTTCTACGTTCCGGGCATCCTAGGCTTCAGTCTAGGGCGTTGGTCCACCGCATCGAATAGTTAGGGACTTAGAATTCAACGCCAAAGGCATAAAATACTATAAAAATAAAACAGTTCTTCCATCGTATAACAGGAATAAATGCAACCAGTGTGAAAGTAATGGTCATTTCTACGTTTCGGGCAACCAAGACTTCACTCTAGGGCGTTGCTCCACCAGATCGAATAGTTAGGGCATTAGAAATCAACGCCTGAAGCATAAAATACAATAAGAATACAACAGTTCTTTCATCATACAACAGGAATAATTGCAACAAGCGTGGAGGCAATGGTGAATTCTACGTTCCGGGCAACCTAGGCTTCACTCCAGGGCGTTGCCCCACCAGATCGAATAGCTAGGGATTTAGAATTCAACGCCAGAAGGATAAAATACAATATAAATACAACAGCATTTCCATCGTATAAAACGAATAATTGCAACCAGTGAGAAAGTAATGGTCATTTCTACGTTCCGGGCAACCCAGGTTTCACTCTAGGGCGTTACTTGACCAGATCGAGTAGTTAGGGACTTAGAAGCCAACGCCAGAAGCATAAAATACAATATAAATGCAACAGCTTTGCCATCGTATAAGGTGAATAATTGCAAACAGTATGAAAGTTATGGTCCTATCTACGATCCGAGCAACCTAGGCTTCACAGTAGGGCGTTGCTCCACCAGATCGAATAGCTAGGGACTTAGAATTCAACGCCAAAAGCATAAAATACAATAAAAATACAACAGTTTTTCTATCGTATAACAGGAATAATTGCAACCAGTGTGATAGTAATGGTCATTTCTACGTTTCGGGCAACCAAGACTTCACTCTAGGGCGTTGCTCCACCAGATCGAATAGTTAGGGCCTAAGAAGTCAACGCCAGACGCATAAAATACAATATAAATACAACAGTTTTTCCATCGTATAGCATGAATAATTGCAAGCAGTGTGAAAGTAATGGTAATTTCTACGTTTCGGATAACCTAGGCTTGACTCTAGGGCGTTGCTCCACCAAATCGAATAGCTAGGGCCTTAGAAGTCAACGCCAGAAGCATAAAATACTATAAAAATACAACAGACCTTCCATTGTATAACAGGAATAATTGCAACCAATATGAAAGTAATGGTCATTTCTACGTTCCGGGCAACCAAGACTTCACTCTAGGGCGTTGCTCCACCAGATCGAATAGTTAGGGCCTAAGAAGTCAACGCCAGAACCATAAAATACAACATAAATAGAACAGTTTTTCCATTGCGTAAAGCGAATTACGCAACCAGTGTGAAAGTTATGGTCATTTCTACGTTCCCTGCAACCTAGGCTTCGCTCTAGGGCGTTGGTCCACCAGACCGAATAGTTTGGACCTAAGAAGTCGACGGCAGAAGCATAAAATACAATATAAATACAACAGTTTTTCCATCGTATAAAGCGAGTAATTGGAACCAGTGTGAAAGTTATGGTCATTTCTACGATCCGGGCATCCTGGGCTTCAGTCTAGGGCGTTGCTCCACCGCATCGAATAGTTAGGGACTTAGAATTCAACGCCAGAGGCATAAAACACAATAAAAATTCAACAGCTTTTCCATCGTATACCAGGAACAATTGCAACCAGTATGAAAGTACTTGTCATTTCTACATTCCGGGTAACCTAGGCTTCACTCTAGGGCGTTCCTCCACCAGATCGAATAGTTAGGGCCTAATAAGTCAACGCCAGAACCATAAAGTACAATATAAATAGAACAGCTTTTCCATTGCGTAAAGCGAATAATGCATCCAGTGTGTAAGTTATGGTCATTTCTACGTTCCGTGCAACCTAGGCTTCACTCTAGGGCGTCCCTCCACCAGATCGAGTAGCTAGGGACTTAGAATTCAACGCCAGAAGCATAAAATGCAATGTAAATACAACAGTTTTTCCATCGAATAAAGCGAATAATTGCAACCAGTGTGAAATTTATGGTCATTTCTACGATCCGGGCAAACTAGGCTTCACTCTAGTGCGTTGTGGCACCAGTTCGAATAGTTAGGGCCTAAGAAGTCAACGCCGGAGGCATAAAATACGATATAAGTACAACACTTTTTCCATCGTATAAAACGCATAATTGTTACCAGTTTGAAAGTAATGGCCATTTCTACGTTGCGGGCAACGTAGGCTTCGCCCTAGGGCGTTGTTCCACCAGATCGAATAGATAGGGACTTGGAGGTCAACGCCAGAAGCATAAAATACAATAAAAATACAACAGATTTTCCATCGTATAACAGGAATAATTGCAACCAGTGTGAAAGTACTGGTCACTTCTACGGTCGGGGTAACCTAGGCTTCACTCTAGGGTGTTGCTCCACCAGACCGAATAGTTAGGGCCTAAGAAGTCAACGCCAGAAGCATAAAATACAATATAAATAGAACAGCTTTTCCATTCCAAAAAGCGAATAATGCAACCAGTGTGAAAGTTAAGGTCATTTCTACGTTCCGTGCAACCTAGGCTTCACTCTAGGGCGTTGGTCCACCAGACCCCATTGTTTGGACCTAAGAAGTCAACGCCAGAAGCATAAAATACAATATAAATACAACAGTTTTTCCATCGTATAAAGCGAATAATTGCAACCAGTGTGGAAGTTATGCTCATTTCTACGTTCCGGGCAAACTAGGCTTCACTCTAGTGCGTTGTGCCACAAGATCGAATAGTTATCGCCTGCGAAGTCAACGCCCGAAGCAAAAAATTCAATAAAAATACACAATCTTTCCATAGTATAACAGGAATAATTGCAAACAGTGTGAAAGTAATGGTCATTTCTACGTTCCGGGCATCCTAGGCTTCAGTCTAGGGCGTTGCTCCACCGCATCAAATAGTTAGGGACTTAGAATTCAACGCCAGAGGCATAAAACACAATAAAAATTCAACAGTTTTTCCTTCGTGTAACAGGAATAACTGCAACAAGTGTGAAAGCACTGGTCATTTCTACGTTCCGGGTAACCTAGGCTTCACTCTAGGGCGTTGCTCCACCAGATCGAATAGTTAGGGACTAAGAAGTCAACGCCAGAATCAGAAAGTACTATAAAAATACGACAGTCCTTCTATCGTATAACAGGAATAAATGCAACCAGTCTGAAAGTAATGGTCATTTCTACGTTTCGGGCAACCAAGACTTCACTCTAGGGCGTTGCTCCACCAGATCGAATAGTTAGGGCCTAAGAAGTCAACGCCAGAACCATAAAATACAATATAAATAGAACAGCTTTTCCATTGCGTAAAGCGAATAGTGCATCCAGTGTGTAAGTTATGGTCATTTCTACGTTCCGTGTAACCTAGGCTTCACTCAAGGGCGTCCCTCCACCAGATCGAGTAGCTAGGGACTTAGAATTCAACGCCAGAAGCATAAAATGCAATATAAATACAACAGTTTTTCCATCGAATAAAGCGAATAATTACAACCAGTGTGAAATTTATGGTCATTTCTACGATCCGGGCAAACTAGGCTTCACTCTAGTGCGTTGTGGCACCAGATCGAATAGTTAGGGCCTAAGAAGTCAACGCCGGAGGCATAAAATATGATATAAGTACAACATTTTTTCCATCGTATAAAACGCATAATTGTAACCAGTTTGAAAGTAATGGCCATTTCTACGTTGCGGGCATCCTAGGCTTCAGTCTAGGGCGTTGCTCCACCGCATCGAATAGTTAGGGACTTAGAATTCAACGCCAGAGGCATAAAACACAATAAAAATTCAACAGTTTTTCCTTCGTGTAACAGGAATAACTGCAACCAGTGTGGAAGTTATGGTCATTTCTACGTTCCGGGCAAACTAGGCTTCACTCTAGTGCGTTGTGCCACAAGATCGAATAGTTAGCGCCTGCGAAGTCAACGCCCGAAGCAAAAAATACAATAAAAATACACAATCTTTCCATAGTATAACAGGAATAATTGCAAACAGTGTGAAAGTAATGGTCATTTCTACGTTCCGGGCATCCTAGGCTTCAGTCTAGGGCGTTGCTCCACCGCATCGAATAGTTAGGGACTTAGAATTCAACGCCAGAGGCATAAAACACAATAAAAATTCAACAGTTTTTCCTTCGTGTAACAGGAATAACTGCAACAAGTGTGAAAGCACTGGTCATTTCTACGTTCCGGGTAACCTAGGCTTCACTCTAGGGCGTTGCTCCTCCAGATCGAATAGTCAGGGTCTAAGATGTCAACGCCAGAATCATAAAGTACTATAAAAATACGACAGTCCTTCTATCGTATAACAGGAATAAATGCAACCAGTCTGAAAGTAATGGTCATTTCTACGTTTCGGGCAACCAAGACTTCACTCTAGGGCGTTGCTCCACCAGATCGAATAGTTAGGGCCTAAGAAGTCAACGCCAGAACCATAAAATACAATATAAATAGAACAGCTTTTCCATTGAGTAAAGCGAATAGTGCATCCAGTGTGTAAGTTATGGTCATTTCTACGTTCCGTGCAACCTAGGCTTCACTCAAGGGCGTCCCTCCACCAGATCGAGTAGCTAGGGACTTAGAATTCAACGCCAGAAGCATAAAATGCAATATAAATACAACAGTTTTTCCATCGAATAAAGCGAATAATTACAACCAGTGTGAAATTTATGGTCATTTCTACGATCCGGGCAAACTAGGCTTCACTCTAGGGCGTTGGTCCACCAGACCGAATAGTTTGGACCTAAGAAGTCAACGCCAGAAGCATAAAATACAATATAAATACAACAGGTTTTCCATCGTATGAAACGAATAATTACAACCAGTATGAAAGTTATGGTCATTTCTACGTTCGGTGCAACCGAGGCTTCACTCTATGGCGTTTGTCCACCAGATCGAATAGGTAGGGACTTAGAATTCAACGACAGAAGCATAAAATACGATATATGTACAACAGTTTTTCCATTGTATAGAACGAATAATTGCAACCAGTGTGAAAGTTATGTTCATTTCTACGTTCCGGGCAACCTAGGCTTCACTCTAGGGCGGAGGACAACCAGATCTAATAGTTAGAGCCATAGAGGTCAATACGCGAAGCATAAAATACAAAATAAATAGAACAGCTTTTCCATCGTATAAAATGCATAATTGCAAACAGTGTGAAAGTAATGGTCATTTCTACGTTCCAGGTAACCTAGGTTTCAATCTAGGGCGAAACTCCACCAGATCGAAAAGCTAGGGACTTAGAATTCAACGTCAGAAGGATAAAATACAATATAAGTACAACAGTTTTTCCATCGTTTAAAATGAATAATTGCAAACAGTGTGAAAGTAATGGTCATTTCTACGTTCCAGGCAACCTAGTCTTCACTCTAGGGCGGTGCACCACCAGATCGAATAGTTAGAGCCATAGAAGTCAACGCCCGAAGTATAAAATACAAAATAAATAGAACAGCTTTTCCATCGTATAAAATGAATAATTGCAAACAGTGTGAAAGTAATGGTCATTTCTACGTTCCAGGTAACCTAAGTTTCACTCTAGGGCGTTGCTCCACCAGATTGAATAGCTAGGGACTTAGAATTCAACGTCAGAAGGATAAAATACAACATGAGTACACCAGTTTTTCCATTGTATAACAGGAATAATTGCAACCAGTGTGAAAGTAATGGTTATTTCTACGTTCCGGGCAACCTAGGCTTTACCCTAGGGCGTTGCTCCAACAGATTGAATAGTTAGGGCCTAAGAAATCAACGCCAGAAGCATAAAATAAAGTATAAATACAACAGCTTTTCCATCGCATATAATGTTTATTTGCATACAGTTTGAAAGTAATGGTCATTTCTACGTTCCGGGCAACCTAGGCTTCACTCTAGGTCGTTGCTTCACCAGATCGAATAGCTAGGGACTTAGAATTAAACGCCAGAAGCATAAAATACAATGAAAATACAACAGCTTTTCCATCGTATAAAACGAATAATTGCAACCAGTGTGAGAGTTATGGTCATTTCTACGTACCGTGCAACCTAGGCTTCACTCTAGGGCGTTGCTCCACCAGATTGAATAGTTAGGGGCTTAGAAGACAACGCCAGAAGCATAAGATAAAATAAAGATGCAACAGCTTTTCCATCGTATAACAGGAATAATTGCAACCAGTGCGAAGGTAATGGTATGTTCTATGTTCCGGGCAACTTAGGCTTCACTCTAGGGCGGTGCTCCACCAGATCAAATAGTTAGGGCCTAAGAAATCAACGCCAGAAGCATAAAATACATTATAAATACAACAGTTTTTCACCGTATAAAACGAATAATTGCTACCAGTGTGAAAGTTATGGTCATTTCTACGTTCCGGGCAAGCTAGGCGTCACTCTAGGGCGTTGCTCTACCACACCTAATAGCTACGGCCTTAGAAGTCAACGCCAGAAGCATAAAATACAATATAAATACAACAGCTTTTCCATCGTGTAAAATGAATAATAGCAAACAGTGTGAAAGTAATGGTCATTTCTACGTTCCGGGCAACCTAGGCTTCACTCTAGGGCGTTGCTCCACCAGATCGAATAGCTAGCGACTTAGAATTAAACGCCAGAAGCATAAAATACAATAAAAATACAACAGCTTCTCCATCGTATAAAACGAATAATTGCAACCAGTGTGAGAGTTATGGTCATTTCTACGTACCGTGCAACCTAGGCTTCACTCTAGGGCGTTCCTCCACCAGATCGAATAGTTAGGGCCTAATAAGTCAACGCCAGAACCATAAAATACAATATAAATAGAACAGCTTTTCCATTGCGTAAAGCGAATAATGCATCCAGTGTGTAAGTTATGGTCATTTCTACGTTCCGTGCAACCTAGGCTTCACTCTAGGGCGTCCCTCCACCAGATCGAGTAGCTAGGGACTTAGAATTCAACGCCAGAAGCATAAAATGCAATGTAAATACAACAGTTTTTCCATCGAATAAAGCGAATAATTGCAACCAGTGTGAAATTTATGGTCATTTCTACGATCCGGGCAAACTAGGCTTCACTCTAGTGCGTTGTGGCACCAGGTCGAATAGTTAGGGCCTAAGAAGTCAACGCCGGAGGCATAAAATACGATATAAGTACAACACTTTTTCCATCGTATAAAACGCATAATTGTTACCAGTTTGAAAGTAATGGCCATTTCTACGTTGCGGGCAACGTAGGCTTCGCCCTAGGGCGTTGTTCCACCAGATCGAATAGATAGGGACTTGGAGGTCAACGCCAGAAGCATAAAATACAATAAAAATACAACAGTTTTTCCATCGTATAACAGGAATAATTGCAACCAGTGTGAAAGTACTGGTCACTTCTACGGTCGGGGTAACCTAGGCTTCACTCTAGGGTGTTGCTCCACCAGACCGAATAGTTAGGGCCTAAGAAGTCAACGCCAGAAGCATAAAATACAATATAAATAGAACAGCTTTTCCATTCCAAAAAGCGAATAATGCAACCAGTGTGAAAGTTAAGGTCATTTCTACGTTCCGTGCAACCTAGGCTTCACTCTAGGGCGTTGGTCCACCAGACCCCATTGTTTGGACCTAAGAAGTCAACGCCAGAAGCATAAAATACAATATAAATACAACAGTTTTTCCATCGTATAAAGCGAATAATTGCAACCAGTGTGGAAGTTATGCTCATTTCTACGTTCCGGGCAAACTAGGCTTCACTCTAGTGCGTTGTGCCACAAGATCGAATAGTTATCGCCTGCGAAGTCAACGCCCGAAGCAAAAAATTCAATAAAAATACACAATCTTTCCATAGTATAACAGGAATAATTGCAAACAGTGTGAAAGTAATGGTCATTTCTACGTTCCGGGCATCCTAGGCTTCAGTCTAGGGCGTTGCTCCACCGCATCGAATAGTTAGGGACTTAGAATTCAACGCCAGAGGCATAAAACACAATAAAAATTCAACAGTTTTTCCATCGTATAAAACGAATAATTGCAACCAGTGTGAGAGTTATGGTTATTTCTACGTACCGTGCAACCTAGGCTTCACTCTAGGGCGTTGCTCCACCAGATTGAATTGTTAGGGGCTTAGAAGACAACGCCAGAAGCATAAGATAAAATAAAGATGCAACAGCTTTTCCATCGTATAACAGGAATAATTGCAACCAGTGCGAAGGTAATGGTATGTTCTATGTTCCGGGCAACTTAGGCTTCACTCTAGGGCGGTGCTCCACCAGATCAAATAGTTAGGGCCTAAGAAATCAACGTCAGAAGCATAAAATACATTATAAATACAACAGTTTTTCACCGTATAAAACGAATAATTGCTACCAGTGTGAAAGTTATGGTCATTTCTACGTTCCGGGCAAGCTAGGCGTCACTCTAGGGCGTTGCTCTACCACACCTAATAGCTACGGCCTTAGAAGTCAACGCCAGAAGCATAAAATACAATATAAATACAACAGCTTTTCCATCGTATAAAATGAATAATAGCAAACAGTGTGAAAGTAATGGTCATTTCTACGTTCCGGGCAACCTAGGCTTCACTCTAGGGCGTTGCTCCACCAGATCGAATAGCTAGCGACTTAGAATTAAACGCCAGAAGCATAAAATACAATAAAAATACAACAGCTTCTCCATCGTATAAAACGAATAATTGCAACCAGTGTGAGAGTTATGGTCATTTCTACGTTCCGTGCAACCTAGGCTTCACTCTAGTGCGTTGCTCCACCAGATCGAATAGTTTGGGCCTTAGAAGCCAACGCCAGAAGCATAAAATACAATATAAATACAACAGGTTTTCCATCGTATGAAACGAATAGATTACAACCAGTATGAAAGTTATGATCATTTCTACGTTCGGGGCAACCGAAGCTTCACTCTATGGCGTTGGTCCACCAGATCGAATAGGTAGGGACTTAGAATTCAACGACAGAAGCATAAAATACGATATATGTACAACAGTTTTTCCATCGTATAAAACGAATAATTGCAACCAGTGTGAAAGTTATGTTCATTTCTACGTTCCGGGCAACCTAGGCTTCACTCTAGGGCGTTGGTCCACAAGATCGAATAGTTAGGGCCTAAGAAGTGATCGCCAGAAGCATAAAGTACAATAAAACTACAACAGTTTTTCCATCGTATAAAACGAGTAATTGCAACCAGTATGAAAGTTATTGTCATTTCTACGTTCCGGACAGCCTAGGCTTCACTCTAGGGCGTTGCTGCACCAGATCGAATAGTTAGGGCCTTAGATGTCAACGCGCGCGGCATAAAATACAAAATAAATAGAACAGTTTTTCCATTGTATATAACGAATAATTGCTACCAGTGTGAAAGTGTGGGTCACTTCTACGTTCCGGGCAACCTAGGCTTCACCCTAGGGCGTTGTTCCACCATATCGAATAGTTAGGGCCTAAGAAGTCAACGCCAGGAGCATAAAACACAATATATATACAACAGGTTTTCCATCGTATAAAACGAATAATTACAACCGGTATGAAAGTTATGGTCATTTCTACGTTCCGGGCAACCTAGGCTTCACTCTAGCGCGCTGTGCCATCAGATCGAGTACTTAGGGCCTAAGAAGTCAACGCCAGAAGCATAAAACACGATATATGTACAACAGTTTTTCCATCGTGTAAAACGAATAATTGCAACCAGTGTGAAAGTAATGGCCATTTCTACATTGCGGGTATCCCAGACTTAACACTGAGGCATGGCTCCACCAGATCGAATACATAGTGCTTTAGAAGTCAACGCAAGAAGCATAAAATACAAAATAAGTCCAACAGTTTTTCCATCGCCTAAGACGAATGATTGCATCCAGTGTGAATGTTATGGTCTTTTATACGTTCCGGGCAACCGAGGCTTCACTCTAGGGCGTTGCTCCAACAGATCGAATAGTTAGGGCCTTAGAAGTCAACGCCAGAAGCATAAAATACGATATATGTACAACAGTTTTTCCATCGTATAACAGGAATAATTGCAACCAGTGTGAAAGTAATGGTCATTTCTGCGTTCCGGGCAACCTAGGTTTCGCTCTAGGGCGTTGCTCCACCACATCGAATAGCTACGGCCGTAGAAGTCAACGCCAGAAGCATAAAATACAATATAAATACAACAGTTTTTCCATTGTAAAGAATGAATAATTGCAAACAGTGTGAAAGTTACGGTCATTTCAACGATTCCGGGCAGCCGAGGCTTCACTCTAGGGCGTTGCTCCACCAGATCGAATAGTTAGGGCCTTAGAAGTCAACGCCTGAAACATAAAATACAATATAAATACAACAGTTTTTCCATCGCATAACAGGAATAATTGCAACCAGTGTGGAAGTGATGGTCATTTCTACGTTCCGGGCAACCTAGACCTCACTCTAGGGCGCTGGTCCACCAGATCCAATAGATAGGGCTTAAGAAGGCAACGCCAGAAGCATAAAATACATTATAAATGCAACAGCTTTTCCATTGTATAGAATGAATAATTGCAAACAGTGTGAAAGTTACGGTCATTTCTGTGATTCCGGGCAGCCTAGGCTTCACTCTAGTGCGTTGCTCCACGAGATCGAATAGTTAGGGACTCACACTTCTACGCCAGAAGCATAAAATACAATAAAAATGCAACAGTTTTTCCATCGTATAAAACGAATAATTGCAACCAGTGTGAAAGGTACGGTCATTTCTACGTTCCGGGCAACCGAGGCTTCACTCTATGGCGCTGCTCCACCAGATCGAAAAGTTAGGACATTAGAAGTCAACGCTTGAAGCATAAAATAAAATATAAATACAACAGTTTTTCCATTGTATAAAATGAATAATTACAAACAGTGTGAAAGTTACTGTTATTTCTACGATTACGGGCAGCCTAGGCTTCACTCTAGGGCGTTGCTCCACCAGATCGAATAGTTAGGACCTTAGAAGTCAACGCTTGAAGCATAAACTACAATACAAATACAACAGTTTTTCCATCGTAGAACAGGAACAATTGCAACCAGTGTGAAAGATATGGTCATATCTACGTTCCGGGCAACCTAGGCTTCACTCTGGGGCGTTGCTCCACCAGATCGAATAATTAGGACCTTAGAAGTCAACGCTTGAAGCATAAACTACAATACAAATACAACAGTATTTCCATCCTAGAACAGGAACAATTGCGACCAGTGTGAAGGCAATGATCATTTCTACTTTCCGGGCATCCTAAGTTTCGCTCTAGGGCGTTGCTCCTCCACATCGAATAGTTAGGGCCTTAGAAGTCAACGCC
The DNA here is from genome assembly GCF_051401765.1 of Calliopsis andreniformis. NCBI lineage: Eukaryota > Metazoa > Arthropoda > Insecta > Hymenoptera > Andrenidae > Calliopsis > Calliopsis andreniformis. The sequence continues at coordinate 7,134,730 of NW_027480423.1, read as the reverse complement.
AGAAGCATAAACTACAACATAAATACAACAGCTTTTCCATCGTATATAATGTACATCTGCACACAGTGGGAAAGTAATGGTCATTTCTACGTTCCGGGCAACATAGGCTTCACTCTAGGGCGTTGTGCCACCAGATCGAGTACTTAGGGCCTAAGAAGTCAACGCTTGAAGCATAAACTTCAATACAAATACAACAGTTTTTCCATCGTAGAACAGGAACAATTGCAACCAGTGTGAAAGATATGGTCATATCTACGTTCCGGGCAACCTAGGCTTCACTCTGGGGCGTTGCTCCACCAGATCGAATAATTAGGACCTTAGAAGTCAACGCTTGAAGCATAAACTACAATACAAATACAACAGTATTTCCATCGTAGAACAGGAACAATTGCGACCAGTGTGAAGGCAATGATCATTTCCACTTTCCGGGCATCCTAAGTTTCGCTCTAGGGCGTTGCTCCTCCACATCGAATAGTTAGTGCCTTAGAAGTCAACGCCAGAAGCATAAAATACAATATAAATACAACAGTTTTTCCTTCGTATGAAACAAATAATTGCAACCAGTATGAGACATATGGTCATTTCTACTTTCCGAGCAACCTAGGCTTCACCCTAGGGCGTCGCTCCAACGGATTGAATAGTTAGGGCCTTAGAAGTCAACGCCCGTACCATAAAATGCAAAAAAAATACAACAGTGTTTCCATCATATAACAGGAATAATTGCAACCAGTTTGAAAGTGATGGCCAATTCTACGTTCCGGGCAACCTAGGTTTCACTCCAGTGCGTTGCTCCACCAGACCGAATAGTTACGGCCTAAGAAGTCAACGCCAGAAGCATAAGATACGATATAAATACAACAGCTTTTCCATTGTATAAAACGAATAATTGCAACCAGTGTGAAAGTAATGGTCATTTCTACGTTCCGAGCACCCTAGGCGTCACTCTAGGGCGTTGCTCCACCACATCTAATAGCTACGGCCTTAGAAGTCAACGCCAGAGGCATAAAGTACAATATAAATACAACAGCTTTTCCATCGTATAAAACGAATAATTGCAACCAGTGTGAAAGTTATGGTCAGTTCTACATTGCAAGCAACCTAAGATACACTCTAGGGCGTTGCTGCACCAGATCGAATAGTTAGGTCCTTAGAAGTAAACGCCAGAAGCATAAAATACGATATAAATACAACAGCGTTTGCATCGTATAAAACGAATAATAGCAACCAGTATGAAACTTATGGTCATTTCTACTTTCCGAGCCAGCTAGGCTTCACCATAGGGCGTTGCTCCAGCAGATTGAATAGTTAGGGTCTTAGAAGTCAATGCCCGAAGCATAAAATGCAATAAAAATACAACAGCGTATCCATCATATAACAGGAATAATTGCAACCAGTTTGAAAGTGATGGCCAATTCTACTTTCCGGGCATACCTAGGCTTCACCCTAGGGAGTTGCTCCAACAGATTGAATAGTTAGGGCCATAGAAGTCAACGCCCGAAGCATAAAATGCAAAAAAAATACAGCAGTGTTTCCATCATACAACAGGTATAATTGCAACCTGTTTGAAATTGATGGCCAATTCTACGTTCCGGGCAACCTAGGCATCACTCTATTGCGTTGCTGCACCAGATCGAATAGTTAATGCCTTAGAAGTCAACGCCAGATGTATAAAATACAATATAAATACAACAGTTTTTCCATCGTATAAAACGAATAATTGCAACCAGTATGAAACTTATGGTCAATTCTACTTTCCGAGCAAGCTAGGCTTCACCCTAGGGCGTTGCACCAACAGATTAAATAGTTAGGGCCTTAGAAGTCAGCGCCCGAACCATAAAATGCAAAAAAAATACAACAGTGTATCCATCATATAACAGGAATAATTGCAACCAGCTTGAAAGTGATGGCCAATTCTACGTTCCGGGCAACCTAGGCTTCGCTCTAGGGCGTTGCTCCACCAGATCGAATAGGTAGTGCCTTAGAGGTCAACGCCAGAAGCATAAAATACGATATAAATACAACAGTTTTTCCATCGTATAAAACGAATAATTGCAACCAGTATGAAACTTATGGTCATTTCTACTTTCCGAGCCACCTAGGCTTCACCCTAGGGCGTTGCTCCAACAGATTGAATGGTTAGGGCCTTAGAAGTCAACGCCCGAACCATAAAATACAATATAAATACAACAGTTTTTCCATTGTATAAAACGAATAATTGCAACCAGTTTGAAAGTGATGGCCAATTCTACCTTCCGGGCAACCTAGGTTTCACTCTAGGGCGTTGCTCCACCAGATCGAATAGTTAGTGCCTTAGAAGTCAACGCCAGAAGCATAAAACACAATATAAGTACAACAGTTTTTCCATCGTCTAAAACGAATAATTGCAACCAGTATGAAACTTATTGTCATTTCTACTTTTCGAGCAAGCTAGGCTTCACCCTAGGGCGTTGTTCCACCAGATCGAATAGTTAGGGCCTAAGAAGTCAACGCCAGAAGCATAAAATACAATATAAATATAACAGTTTTTCCATCGTATAAAACGAATAATAGCAACCAATGTGAAAGTTATGGTCATTTCTACGTTCCGGGCAACCTAGGTTTCACTCTACGGCGTTGCTCCACCAGATCAAACAGTTAGGGCCTTAGAAGACAAGGCCCGAAGCATTAAATACAAAACAAATAGAACAGTTTTTCCATAGTATAAAACGCATAATTGCTACCAGTGTAAAAGTTATGGTTATTTCTACGTTCCGGGCAACCTAGGCTTCACCCTAGGCCGTTGTTCCACCAGATCGAATAGTTAGGGCCTTAGAAGTCAACGCCCGAACCATAAAATGCAAAAAAATACAACAGGGTTTCCATCATATATCAGGAATAATTGCAACCAGTTTGAAAGTGATGGCCAATTCTACGTTCCGGGCAACCTAGGCTTCACTCTAGGGCGTTGCTCCACCAGATCGAATAGTTAGTGCCTTAGAAGTCAACGCCAGAAGCATAAAATACAATATAAATAGAACAGTTTTTCCATCGTATGAAACGAATAATTGCAACCAGTATGAAACTTATGGTCATTTCTACTTTCCGAGCAACCTAGGCTTCACCCTAGGGCGTTGCTCCAACAGATTGAATAGTTAGGGCCTTAGAAGTCAACGGCCGAACCATAAAATGCAAAAAAAATACAACAGTGTTTCAATCATATATCAGGCATAATTGCAACCAGTTTGAAAGTGATGGCCAATTCTACGTTCCGGGCAACCTAGGCTTCACTCTAGGGCGTTGCTCCACCAGATCGAATAGTTAGTGCCTTAGAAGTCAACGCCAGAAGCATAAAATACAATATAAATACAACAGTTTTTCCTTCGTATGAAACAAATAATTGCAACCAGTATGAGACATATGGTCATTTCTACTTTCCGAGCAACCTAGGCTTCACCCTAGGGCGTTGCTCCAACGGATTGAATAGTTAGGGCCTTAGAAGTCAACGCCCGTACCATAAAATGCAAAAAAAATACAACAGTGTTTCCATCATATAACAGGAATAATTGCAACCAGTTTGAAAGTGATGGCCAATTCTACGTTCCGGGCAACCTAGGTTTCACTCGAGTGCGTTGCTCCACCAGACCGAATAGTTACGGCCTAAGAAGTCAACGCCAGAAGCATAAGATACGTTATAAATACAACAGCTTTTCCATTGTATAAAACGAATAATTGCAACCAGTGTGAAAGTAATGGTCATTTCTACGTTCCGAGCACCCTAGGCGTCACTCTAGGGCGTTGCTCCACCACATCTAATAGCTACGGCCTTAGAAGTCAACGCCAGAGGCATAAAGTACAATATAAATACAACAGCGTTTCCATCGTATAAAACGAATAATTGCAACCAGTGTGAAAGTTATGGTCAGTTCTACATTGCAAGGAACCTAGGATACACTCTAGGGCGTTGCTGCACCAGATCGAATAGTTAGGTCCTTAGAAGTAAACGCCAGAAGCATAAAATACGATATAAATACAACAGCGTTTGCATCGTATAAAACGAATAATAGCAACCTGTATGAAACTTATGGTCATTTCTACTTTCCGAGCCAGCTAGGCTTCACCATAGGACGTTGTTCCAGCAGATTGAATAGTTAGGGTCTTAGAAGTCAATGCCCGAAGCATAAAATGCAATAAAAATACAACAGTGTTTCCATCATATATCAGGAATAATTGCAACCAGTTTGAAAGTGATGGCCAATTCTACGTTCCAGCCAACCTAGGCTTCACACTAGGGCGTTGTTCCACCAGATCGAATAGTTAGGGCCTAAGAAGTCAACGCCAGAAACATAAAATACAAAATAAATAGAACAGTTTTTCCATAGTATAAAACGCATAATTGCTACCAGTGTAAAAGTTATGGTTATTTCTACGTTCCGGGCAACCTAGGCTTCACCCTAGGCAGTTGTTCCACCAGATCGAATAGTTAGGGCCTCAGAAGGGAACGCCAGAAGCATAAAATACAATATAAATACAACAGTTTTTCCATCATATAAAACGAATAATTGCAACCAGTATGAAAACTATGGTCATTTCTACTTTCCGGGCAACCTAGGCTTCACCCTAGGGCGTTGCTCCAACTGATTGAATAGTTAGGGCCTTAGAAGTCAACGCCCGAAGCATAAAATGCAAAAAAAATACAGCAGTGTTTCCATCATACAACAGGTATAATTGCAACCAGTTTGAAAGTGATGGCCAATTCTACGTTCCGGGCAACCTAGGCATCACTCTATTGCGTTGCTCCACCAGATCGAATAGTTAATGCCTTAGAAGTCAACGCCAGATGTATAAAATACAATATAAATACAACAGTTTTTCCATCGTATAAAACGAATAATTGCAACCAGTATGAAACTTATGGTCAATTCTACTTTCCGAGCAAGCTAGGCTTCACCCTAGGGCGTTGCACCAACAGATTAAATAGTTAGGGCCTTAGAAGTCAGCGCCCGAACCATAAAATGCAAAAAAAATACAACAGTGTATCCATCATATAACAGGAATAATTGCAACCAGTTTGAAAGTGATGGCCAATTCTACGTTCCGAGCAACCTAGGCTTCGCTCTAGGGCGTTGCTCCACCAGATCGAATAGGTAGTTTCTTAGAGGTCAACGCCAGAAGCATAAAATACGATATAAATACAACAGTTTTTCCATCGTATAAAACGAATAATTGCAACCAGTATGAAACCTATGGTCGTTTCTACTTTCCGAGCCACCTAGGCTTCACCCTAGGGCGTTGCTCCAACAGATTGAATAGTTAGGGCCTTAGAAGTCAACGCCCGAACCATAAAATACAATATAAATACAACAGTTTTTCCATTGTATAAAACGAATAATTGCAACCAGTTTGAAAGTGATGGCCAATTCTACCTTCCGGGCAACCTAGGTTTCACTCTAGGGCGTTGCTCCACCAGATCGAATAGTTAGTGCCTTAGAAGTCAACGCCAGAAGCATAAAACACAATATAAGTACAACAGTTTTTCCTTCGTCTAAAACGAATAATTGCAACCAGTATGAAACTTATTGTCATTTCTACTTTTCGAGCAAGCTAGGCTTCACCCTAGGGCGTTGCTCCAACAGATTGAATAGTTAGGGCCTTAGAAGTCAACGCCCGAACCATAAAATGCAAAAAAAATACAACAGTGTTTCCATCATATAACAGGAATAATTGCAACCAGTTTGAAAGTGATGGCCAATTCTACGTTCCGGGCAACCTAGGCTTCACTCTAGGGCGTTGCTCCACCAGTTCGAGTAGTTAGTGCCTTAGAAGTCAACGCCAGAAGCATAAAATACAATATAAATACAACAGTTTTTCCATCGTATAAAACGAATAATTGCACCCAGTATGAAACTTATGGTCATTTCTACTTTCCGAGCAACCTAGGCTTCACCCTAGGGCGTTGCTCCAACAGATTGAATAGTTAGGACCTTAGAAGTCAACGCCCGAACCATAAAATGCAAAAAAAATACAACAGTGTTTCCACCATATATCATTAATAATTGCAACCAGTTTGAAAGTGATGGCCAATTCTACGTTCCGGGCAACCTAGGTTTCACTCCAGGGCGTTGCTCCACCAGACCGAATAGTTACGGCCTAAGAAGTCAACGCCAGAAGCATAAAATACGATATAAATACAACAGCTTTTCCATCGTATAAAACGAATAATGGCAACCAGTATGAAACTTATGGTCATTTCTACTTTCCGAGCAAGCTAGGCTTCACTATAGGGCGTTGCTCCAGCAGATTGAATAGTTAGGGCCTTAGAAGTCAATGCCCGAAGCATAAAATGCAATAAAAATACAACAGTGTATCCATCATATAACAGGAATAATTGCAACCAGTTTGAAAGTGATGGCCAATTCTACTTGCCGGGCAACCTAGGCTTCACCCTAGGGAGTTGCTCCAACAGATTGAATAGTTAGGGCCATAGAAGTCAACGCCCGAACCATAAAATGCAAAAAAAATACAACAGTGTTTCCATCATATATCAGGAATAATTGCAACCAGTTTGAAAGTGATGGCCAATTCTACGTTCCAGGCAACCTAGGCTTCACTCTAGGGCGTTGTTCCACCAGATCGAATAGTTAGGGCCTAAGAAGTCAACGCCAGAAGCATAAAATACAATATAAATATAACAGTTTTTCCATCGTATAAAACGAATAATAGCAGCCAATGTGAAAGTTATGGTCATTTCTACGTTCCGGGCAACCTAGGTTTCACTCTACGGCGTTGCTCCACCAGATCAAACAGTTAGGGCCTTAGAAGACAAGGCCCGAAGCATTAAATACAAAATAAATAGAACAGTTTTTCCATAGTATAAAACGCATAATTGCTACCAGTGTAAAAGTTATGGTTATTTCTACGTTCCGGGCAACCTAGGCTTCACCCTAGGCCGTTGTTCCACCAGATCGAATAGTTAGGGCCTTAGAAGTCAACGCCCGAACCATAAAATGCAAAAAAATACAACAGTGTTTCCATCATATATCAGGAATAATTGCAACCAGTTTGAAAGTGATGGCCAATTCTACGTTCCGGGCAACCTAGGTTTCACTCCAGGGCGTTGCTCCACCAGACCGAATAGTTACGGCCTAAGAAGTCAACGCCAGAAGCATAAAATACGATATAAATACAAAAGCTTTTCCATCGTATAAAACGAATAATTGCAACCAGTATGAAACTTATGGTCAATTCTACTTTCCGAGCAAGCTAGGCTTCACCCTAGGGCGTTGCACCAACAGATTAAATAGCTAGGGCCTTAGAAGTCAGCGCCCGAACCATAAAATGCAAAAAAAATACAACAGTGTATCCATCATATAACAGGAATAATTGCAACCAGTTTGAAAGTGATGGCCAATTCTACGTTCCGGGCAACCTAGGCTTCGCTCTAGGGCGTTGCTCCACCAGATCGAATAGGTAGTGCCTTAGAGGTCAACGCCAGAAGCATAAAATACGATATAAATACAACAGTTTTTCCATCGTATAAAACGAATAATTGCAACCAGTATGAAACTTATGGTCATTTCTACTTTCCGAGCCACCTAGGCTTCACCCTAGGGCGTTGCTCCAACAGATTGAATAGTTAGGGCCTTAGAAGTCAACGCCCGAAACATAAAACACAATATAAATACAACAGTTTTTCCATTGTAGAAAACGAATAATTGCAACCAGTTTGAAAGTGATGGCCAATTCTACCTTCCGGGCAACCTAGGTTTCACTCTAGGGCGTTGCTCCACCAGATCGAATAGTTAGTGCCTTAGAAGTCAACGCCAGAAGCATAAAACACAATATAAGTACAACAGTTTTTCCATCGTCTAAAACGAATAATTGCAACCAGTATGAAACTTATTGTCATTTCTACTTTTCGAGCAAGCTAGGCTTCACCCTAGGGCGTTGCTCCAACAGATTGAATAGTTAGGGCCTTAGAAGTCAACGCCAGAAGCATAAGATACGATATAAATACAACAGCTTTTCCATTGTATAAAACGAATAATTGCAACCAGTGTGAAAGTAATGGTCATTTCTACGTTCCGAGCACCCTAGGCGTCACTCTAGGGCGTTGCTCCACCACATCTAATAGCTACGGCCTTAGAAGTCAACGCCAGAGGCATAAAGTACAATATAAATACAACAGCGTTTCCATCGTATAAAACGAATAATTGCAACCCGTGTGAAAGTTATGGTCAGTTCTACATTGCAAGCAACCTAGGATTCACTCTAGGGAGTTGCTGCACCAGATCGAATAGTTAGGTCCTTAGAAGTAAACGCCAGAAGCATAAAATACGATATAAATACAACAGCGTTTGCATCGTATAAAACGAATAATTGCAACCAGTGTGAAAGTTATGGTCATTTCTACATTCCGAGCAACCTAGGATTCACTCTAGGGCGTTGCTCCACGAGATCGAATAGTTAGGTCCTAAGAAGTAAACGCCAGAAGCATAAAATACGATATAAATACAACAGCCTTTCCACCGTATAAAAGGAATAATTGCAAACAGTGTGAAAGTAATGGTCATTCCTCCTTTTCGGGCAACCTACGCTTCACTCTAGGGTGTTGCTCCAACAGATCGAATAGCTAGGGCCTTAGAAGTCAACGCCAGAAGCATAAAATACGATATAAATACAACAGCGTTTCCATCGTATGAAACGAATAATTGCAACCAGTGTGAACGTTATGGTCATTTCTACATTCCGAGCAACCTAGGATTCACTCTAGGGAGTTGCTGCACCAGATCGAATAGTTAGGTCCTTAGAAGTAAACGCCAGAAGCATAAAATACGATATAAATACAACAGCGTTTGCATCGTATAAAACGAATAATTGCAACCAGTGTGAAAGTTATGGTCATTTCTACATTCCGAGCAACCTAGGATTCACTCTAGGGCGTTGCTCCACGAGATCGAATAGTTAGGTCCTAAGAAGTAAACGCCAGAAGCATAAAATACGATATAAATACAACAGCCTTTCCACCGTATAAAAGGAATAATTGCAAACAGTGTGAAAGTAATGGTCATTCCTCCTTTTCGGGCAACCTACGCTTCACTCTAGGGTGTTGCTCCAACAGATCGAATAGCTAGGGCCTTAGAAGTCAACGCCAGAAGCACAAAATAAAATATAAATACAACAGTTTTTCCATCGTATAAAACGAATAATTGCAGCCAGTATGAAACTGATGGTCATTTCTACTTTCCGAGCAACCTAGGCTTCACCCTAGGGCGTTGCTCCAACAGATTGAATAGTTAGGGCTTCAGAAGTCAACGCCAGAGGCTTAAAGTACAATATAAATACAACAGCGTTTCCATCGTATAAAACGAATAATTGCAACCAGTGTGAAAGTTATGGCCATTTCTACATTCCGAGCAACCTAGGATTCACTCTAGGGCGTTGCTCCACCAGATCGAATAGTTAGGTCCTCAGAAGTAAACGCCAGAAGCATAAAATACGATATAAATACAACAGCGTTTCCATCGTATGAAACGAATAATTGCAACCAGTGTGAACGTTATGGTCATTTCTACATTCCGAGCAACCTAGGATACACTCTAGGGCGTTGCTCCACCAGATCGAATAGTTAGGTCCTTAGAAGTAAACGCCAGAAGCATAAAATACGATATAAATACAACAGTTTTTCCATCGTATAAAACGAATAATTGCAACCAGTATGAAACTGATGGTCACTTCTACTTTCCGAGCAACCTAGGCTTCACCCTAGGGCGTTGCACCAACAGATTGAATAGTTAGGGCCTTAGAAGTCAACGCCCGAGGCATAAAATGCAATAAAAATACAACAGTGTTTCCATCGTGTATAACGAATAATTGCAACCAGCTTGAAAGTGATGGCCAATTCTACGTTCCGGGCAACCTAGGTTTCAATCCAGGGTGTTGCTCCACCAGATCGAATAGATAGTGCCTTAGAAGTCAAGGCTAGAAGCATAAAATACAATATAAATACAACAGTTTTTCCATCGTATAAAACGAATAATTGCAACCAGTATGAAACTTATGGTCATTTCTACTTTCCGAGCAACCTAGGCTTCACCCCAGGGTCCTTGCTCCAACAGATTGAATAGTTAGGGCCTTAGAAGTCAACGCCCGAACCATAAAATGCAAAAAAAGTACAACAGTGTTTCCATCATATATCAGGAATAATTGCAACCAGTTTGAAAGTGATGCCAATTCTACGTTCCGGGCAACCTAGCTTTCAATCCATGGTGTTGCTCCACCAGACCGAATAGCTACGGCCTAAGAAGTCAACGCCAGAAGCATAAAACACGATATAAATACAACAGCTTTTCCATCGTATAAAACGAATAATTGCAACCAGTGTGAAAGTTATGGTCATTTCTACATTCCGAGCAACCTAGGATTCACTCCAGGGCGTTGCTCCACCAGACCGAATAGTTACGGCCTAAGAAGTCAACGCCAGAAGCATAAAATGCGATATAAATACAACAGCTTTTCCATCGTATAAAACGAATAATTGCAACCAGTGTGAAAGTTATGGTCAGTTCTACGTTCCGAGCACCCTAGGCGTCACTCTAGGGCGTTGCTCCACCACATCTAATAGCTACGGCCTTAGAAGTCAACGCCAGAGGCATAAAGTACAATATAAATACAACAGCGTTTCCATCGTATAAAACGAATAATTGCAACCAGTGTGAAAGTTATGGTCAGTTCTACATTCCGAGCAACCTAGGATTCACTCTAGGGCGTTGCTGCATCAGATCGAATAGTTAGGTCCTTAGAAGTAAACGCCAGAAGCATAAAATACGATATAAATACAACAGCGTTTGCATCGTATAAATCGAATAATTGCAACCAGTGTGAAAGTTATGGTCAGTTCTACATTCCGAGCAACCTAGGATTCACTCTAGGGCGTTGCTGCACCAGATCGAATAGTTAGGTCCTTAGAAGTAAACGCCAGAAGCATAAAATACGATATAAATACAACAGCTTTTCCATCGTATAAATCGAATAATTGCAACCAGTATGAAACTTATGGTCATTTCTACTTTCCGAGCAACCTAGGCTTGACCCTAGGGCGTTGCTCCAACAGATTGTATAGTTAGGGCCTTAGAAGTCAACGCCCGAACCATAAAATACAATATAAATACGACAGTTTTTCCATTGTATAAAACGAATAATTGCAACCAGCTTGAAAGTGATGGCCAATTCTACCTTCCGGGCAACCTAGGTTTCACTCTAGGGCGTTGCTCCACCAGATCGAATAGTTAGTGCCTTAGAAGTCAGCGCCAGAAGCATAAAACACAATATAAGTACAACAGTTTTTCCATCGTCTAAAACGAATAATTGCAACCAGTAAGAAACTTATTGTCATTTCTACTTTTCGAGCAAGCTCGGCTTCACCCTAGGTCGTTGCTCCAACAGATTGAATAGTTAGGCCCTTAGAAGTCTACGCCCGAACCATAAAATGCAAAAAAAATACAACAGTGTTTCCATAATATAACAGGAATAATTGCTACCAGTGTGAAAGTTATGGTCATTTCTACGTTCCGCGCAACCTAGGCTTCACTCTAGGGCGTTGCTCCACCAGATCGAATAGTTAGTGCCTTAGAAGTCAACGCCAGAAGCATAAAATACAATATCAATACAACAGTTTTCCATCGTATAAAACGAATAATTGCAACCAGTGTGAAAGTAATGGTCATTTCTACGTTCCGGGCAACCTAGGCTTCTCTCTAGGGCGTTGCTATACCAGACCGAATAGATAGTGCCTTAGAAGTCCACGGCCGAAGCATAAAATACGAAATAAATAGAACTGTTTTTCCATCGTATAAAACGAATAATTGCTACCAGTGTAAAAGTTATGGTCATTTCTACGTTCCGGCAACCTAGGCTTCACCCCAGGGCGTTGTTGCACCAGATCGAATAGTTAGGGGCTAAGAAGTGAACGCCAGCAGCATAAAATACAATATAAATACAATAGTTCTTCCATCATATAAAACGAATAATTGCAACCAGTATGAAAGTTATGGTCATTTCTACGTTCCGGGCAACCTAGGCTTCACTCTATGGCGTTCTTCCACCACATCGAATAGCTGCGGCCTCAGAAGTCAACGCCTGAAGCATTAAATACAATAAAAATACAACAGTCTTTCCATCCTATAACTGGAATAATTGCAACCCTTGTGAAAGTGATGGTCATTTATACGTTCCAGGCAACCTAGGCATCACTCTAGGGCGTTGTTCCACCAGATCGAATTGTTAGGGCCTAAGAAGTCAACGCCAGAAGCATAAGATACAATATAAATATAACAGTTTTTCCATCGTATAGAACGAATAATAGCAACCAGTGTGAAAGTTATGGTCATTTCTACGTTCCGGCAACCTAGGCTTCACCCCAGGGCGTTGTTCCACCAGATCGAATAGTTAGGGGCTAAGAAGGGAACGCCAGCAGCATAAAATACAATATAAATATAACCGTTTTTCCATCATATAAAACGAGTAATTGCAACCAGTATGAAAGTAGTGGTCATTTCTACTTTCCGGGCAACCTAGACTACACCATAGGGCGTTGCGCCAACAGATCGAATAGTTAGTGCCTTAGAAGTCACGGCCGAAGCATAAAATACGAAATAAATAGAACTGTTTTTCCATCGTATAAAACGAATAATTGCTACCAGTGTAAAAGTTATGGTCATTTCTACGTTCCGGGCAACCTAGGCTTCACACTAGGGCGTTGCTCCAACAGATTGAATAGTTAGGGCATTAGAAGTCAACGCCCGAACCATAAAATGCAAAAAAAATCGAACAGTGTTTCCATCATATAACAGAGGTAATTGCAACCAGTTTGAATGTGATGGCCAATTCTACGTTCCGGGCAACCTAGGTTTCACTCCAGGGCGTTGCTCCACCAGACCGAATAGTTACGGCCTAAGAAGTCAACGCCCGAAGCATAAAATACAAAATAAATAGAACAGTTTTTCCATCGTGTATAACGAACAATTGCTACCGGTGTGAAAGTTATGGTCATTTCTACGTTCCGGACAACCTAGGCTTCACCATAAGGCGTTATTCCACCAGATCGAAAAGTTAGGGCCTAAGAAGTGAACGCCAGCAGCATAAGCTACAATATAAATACAACAGTTCTTCCATCATACAAAACGAATAATTGCAACCAGTATGAAAGCTAGGGTCATTTGTACTTTACGGGCAACCTAGGCTACACCCTAGGGCGTTGCTCTTACAGATTGAATAGTTAGGGCCTTAGGAGTTAATGCCCGAAGCATAAAATGCAACAAAAATACAACAGTTTTTCCATCATATAACAGGAACATTTGCAACCAGTTTGAAAGTGATGGTAATTGCTACGTTCCGGACAACTTAGGCTTCACCCTAGGGCGTTGGTCTAACAGATTGAATAGTTAGGGCCTTATCAGTCAATGACCGAAGCATAAAATGCAATAAAAATACAACAGTTTTTCCATCATATAACAGGAATAATTGCAACCCGTGTGAAAGTGATGGTCATTTGTACGTTCCAGGCAACCTAGGCTTCACCCCAGGTCGTTGTTCCACCAGATCGAATAGTTAGGGCCTAAGAAGTGAACGCCAGAAGCATAAGATACAATATAAATACAACAGTTCTTCCATCATATAAAACGAATAATTGCAACCAGTATGAAAGTTATGGTCATATCTACGTTCCGGGCAACCCAGGCTTCACTCTATGGCGTTCTTCCACCACATCGAATAGCTACGGCCTCAGAAGTCAACGCCTGAAACATAAAATACAATAAAAATACAACTGTCTTTCCACCCTATAACAGGAATAATTGCAACCAGTTTGAAAGTGATGGTCATTTCTACGTTCCGGGCAACCTAGGCTTCACTCTAGGGCGTTGCTCCACCAGATCGAATAGTTAGTGCCTTAGAAGTCAACGCCAGATGCATAAAATACAATATAAACACAACAGTTTTTCCATCGTATAAAACGAATAATTGCTACCAGTATGGAAGTGATGGTCATTTCTACGTTCCGGGCAACCTAGGCCTCACTCTAGGCCGTTGTTCCACCAGATTGAATAGTTAGGGCCTAAGAAATCAACGCTAGAAGCATAAAATTCAATATAAATATTACAGTTTTTCCATCGTATAAAACGAATAATTTCAACCAGTGTGAATGTCATGGTCATTTCTACATTCCGAGCAACCTAGGCTTCACTCTAGGGCGTTGATCCACCAGATAGAATAGCTACGGCCTTAGAAGTCAGCCCCAGATGAATAAAATACAATAAAGATGCCACAGCTTTTCCATCGTATAAAACGAATAATTGCAACCAGTGTGAAAGTTATGGTCATTTCTACTTTCCCGGCAACCTAGGCTTCACCCTAGGGCGTTGTTCCACCAGATCGAATAGTTAGGTCCTAAGAAGTCAACGCCAGAAGCATAAAATACAATATAAATATAACAGTCTTTCCATCGTATAAAACGAAAGATAGCAACCAGCGTGAAAGTTATGGTCATTTCTACGTTCCGGGCAACCTAGGCTTCACTCTAGGGCGTTGCTCCACCAGATCGAATAGTTAGGGCCTCAGAAGTCAACGCCCGATGCACAAAATACAAAATAAATAAAACTGTTTTTCCATCGTATAAAACGAATAATTGCTACCAGTGTGAAAGTTATGGTCATTTCTGCGTTCCGCGCAACCTGGGCTTTACCCTAGGGCGTTGTTCCACCAGATGGAATAGTTAGGGCCTAAGAAGTCAACGCCAGAAGCATAAAATACGATATAAATACTACAGCTTTTCCATCGTGTAAAACGAATAATTGCAACCAGTGTGGAAGTGATGGACATTTCTACGTTCCGGGCAACCTAGGCCTCACTCTAGGGCGTTGTTCCTCCAGATTGAATAGTTAGGGCCTTAGAAATCAACGCCAGAAGCATAAAATTCAATATAAATATAACAGTTTTTCCATCGTATAAAACGAATAATTTCAACCAGTGTGAATGTTATGGTCATTTCTACATCCCGAGAAACCTAGGATTCACTCTAGGGCGTTGATCCACCAGATAGAATAGTTAGGGCCTTAGAAGTCAGCGCCAGAAGCATAAAATTCAATAAAGATGCAACAGTTTTTCCATCGTATAGCAGGAATAACTGCAAACAGTGTGAAAGTACTGGTCATTTCTACGTTCCGGGTAACCTAGGCTTCACTCTAGGGCGCTGTTCCACCAGATCGAATAGTTAGGGCCTAAGAAGTGAACGCCAGCTGCATAAAATACAATATAAATACAACAGTTCTTCCATCATATAAAATGAATAATTGCTACCAGTATGAACGTTATGGTCATTTCTACGTTCCGGGCAACCTAGGCTTCACTATATGGCGTTTTTCCACCACATCGAATAGCTACGGCCTCAGAAGTCAACGCCTGAAGCATAAAATACAATAAAAATACAACAGTCTTTCCATCCTATAACAGGAATAATTGCAACCAGTTTGAAAGTGATGGTCACTTCTACGTTCCGGGCAACCTAGGCTTCACTCTAGGGCGTTGCTCCACCAGATCGAATAGTTAGTGCCTTAGAAGTCAACACCAGATGCATAAAATACAATATAAACACAACAGTTTTTCCATCGTATAAAACGAATAATTGGTACCAGTATGGAAGTGATGGTCATTTCTACGTTCCGGGAAACCTAGGCTTCACCCCAGGTCGTTGTTCCACCACATCGAATAGTTAGGGCCTAAGAAGTGAACGCCAGCAGCATAAAATACAATATAAATACAACAGTTCTTCCATCATTTAAAACGAATAATTGCAACCAGTATGAAAGTTATGGTCATTTATACGTTCCGGGCAACCCAGGCTTCACTCTATGGCGTTCTTCCACCACATCGAATAGCTAGGGCCTCAGAAGTCAACGCCTGAAGCATAAAATAAAATAAAAATACAACACTCTTTCCATCATATAACAGGAATAATTGCAACCAGTTTGAAAGTGATGGTCATTTTTACGTTCCGGGCAACCTAGGCTTCACTCTAGGGAGTTGCTCCACCAGATCGAATAGTTAGTGCCTTAGAGGTCAACGCCAGATTCATAAAATACAATATAAACGCAACAGTCTTTCCATCGTATCAAACGAATAATTGCTACCAGTATGGAAGTGATGGACATTTCTACGTTCCGGGCAACCTAGGCCTCACTCTAGGGCGTTGTTCCACCAGATTGAATAGTTAGGGCCTAAGAAATCAACGCCAGAAGCATAAAATTCAATATAAATATAACAGTTTTTCCATCGTATAAAACGAATAATTTCAACCAGTGTGAATGTTATGGTCATTACTACATCCCGAGCAACCTAGGATTCACTCTAGGGCGTTGATCCACCAGATAGAATAGTTAGGGCCTTAGAAGTCAGCGCCAGAAGCATAAAATTCAATAAAGATGCAACAGTTTTTCCATCGTATAGCAGGAATAACTGCAAACAGTGTGAAAGTACTGGTCATTTCTACGTTCCGGGTAACCTAGGCTTCACTCTAGGGCGTTGTTCCACCAGATCGAACAGTTAGGGCCTAAGAAGGCAACGCCAGAAGCATAAAATACAATATAAATATAACAGTTTTTCCATCGTATAAAACGAATAATAGCAACCAGTGTGAAAGTTATGGTCATTTCTACGTTCCGGGCAACCTAGGCTTCACCCCAGGTCGTTGTTCCACCAGATCGAATAGTTAGGCCCTAAGAAGTGACGCCAGCTGCATAAAATACAATATAAATATAACAGTTTTTCCATCGTATAAAACGAATAATAGCAACCAGTGTGAAAGTTATGGTCATTTCTACGTTCCGGGCAACCTAGGCTTCACTCTATGGCGTTCTTCCACCACATCGAATAGCTGCGGCCTCAGAAGTCAACGCCTGAAGCACTAAATACAATAAAAATACAACAGTCTTTCCATCCTATAACTGGAATAATTGCAACCCTTGTGAAAGTGATGGTCATTTGTACGTTCCATGCAACCTAGGCATCACTCTAGGGCGTTGTTCCACCAGATCGAATTGTTAGGGCCTAAGAAGTCAACGCCAGAAGCATAAGATACAATATAAATACAACAGTTCTTCCATCATATAAAACGAATAATTGCAACCAGTATGAATGTTATGGTCATTTCTACGTTCCGGGCAACCCAGGCTTCACTCTATGGCGTTCTTCCACCACATCCAATAGCTACGGCCTCAGAAGTCAACGCCTGAAGCATAAAATACAATAAAAATACAACTGTCTTTCCATCCTATAACAGGAATAATTGCAACCAGTTTGAAAGTGATGGTCATTTCTACGTTCCGGGCAACCTAGGCTTCACTCTAGGGCGTTGCTCCACCAGATCGAATAGTTAGTGCCTTAGAAGTCAACGCCAGATGCATAAAACACAACATAAACACAACAGTTTTTCCATCGTATAAAACGAATAATTGCTACCAGTATGGAAGTGATGGTCATTTCTACGTTCCGGGCAACGTAGGCCTCACTCTAGGGCGTTGTTCCACCAGATTGAATAGTTAGGGCCTAAGAAATCAACGCCAGAAGCATAAAATTCAATATAAATATAAAAGTTTTTCCATCGTATAAAACGAATAATTTCAACCAGTGTGAATGTTATGGTCATTTCTACATTCCGAGCAACCTAGGCTTCACTCTAGGGCGTTGATCCACCAGTTAGAATAGTTAGGGCCTTAGAAGTCAGCGCCAGAAGCATAAAATTCAATAAAGATGCAACAGTTTTTCCATAGTATAGCAGGAATAACTGCAAACAGTGTGAAAGTACTGGTCATTTCTACGTTCCGTGTAACCTAGGCTTCACTCTAGGGCGTTGTTCCACCAGATCGAACAGTTAGGGCCTAAGAAGGCAACGCCAGGAGCATAAAATACAATATAAATACAACAGTTTTTCCATCTTATAAAACGAATAATTGCAACCAGTATGAAGGTTAACGTCATTCCTACTTTCCGGGCAACCTAGGCTTCACCCTAGGGCGTTGCTCTAACAGATTGAATAGTTAGGACCTTATAAGTCTATGCCCGAAGCATAAAATGCAATAAAAATACAACAGTTTTTCCATCATATAACAGGAATAATTGCAACCCGTGTGAAAGTGATGGTCATTTGTACGTTCCGGGCAACCTAGGCTTCACCCCAGGTCGTTGTTCCACCAGATCGAATAGTTAGGGCCTAAGAAGTGAACGCCAGCAGCATAAAATACAATATAAATACAACAGTTCTTCCATCATATAAAACGAATAATTGCAACCAGTATGAAAGTTATGGTCATATCTACGTTCCGGGCAACCCAGGCTTCACTCTATGGCGTTCTTCCACCACATCGAATAGCTACGGGCTCAGAAGTCAACGCCTGAAGCATAAAATACAACAAAAATACAACACTCTTTCCATCCTATAACAGGAATAATTGCAACCAGTTTGAAAGTGATGGTCATTTCTGCGTTCCGGGCAACCTAGGCTTCACTCTAGGGCGTTGCTCCACCAGATCGAATAGTTAGTGCCTTAGAAGTCAACGCAAGATGCATAAAATACAATATAAACACAACAGTTTTTCCATCGTATAAAACGAATAGTTGCTACCAGTATGGAAGTGATGGTCATTTCTACGGTCCGGGCAACCTAGGCTTCACTCTGGGGCGTTGCTCCACCAGATCGAATAGTTAGTGCCTTAGAAGTCAACGCCAGATGCATAAAATACAATATAAACACAACAGTTTTTCCATCGTATAAAACGAATAATTGCTACCAGTATGGAAGTGATGGTCATTTCTACGTTCCGGGCAACCTAGGCCTCACTCTAGGCCGTTGTTCCACCAGATTGAATAGTTAGGGCCTAAGAAATCAACGCCAGAAGCATAAAATTCAATATAAATATAAAAGTTTTTCCATCGTATAAAACGAATAATTTCAACCAGTGTGAATGTTATGGTCATTTCTACTTTCCGAGCAACCTAGGCTTCACCCTAGGGCGTTGCTCCACCAGATCGAATAGTTACGGCCTAAGAAGTCAAAGCCAGAAGCATAAAATACGATATAAATACAACAGCTTTTCCATCGTATAAAACGAATAATTGCCACCAGTGTGTAAGTTATGGTCACTTCTACGTCCCGGGCAACCTAGGCTTCACCCCAGGTCGTTGTTCCACCAGGTCGAATAGTTAGGGCCTAAGAAGTGAACGCCAGCAGCATAAAATACAACATAAATACAACAGCTATTCCATCATATAAAACGAATAATTGCAACCAGTATGAAAGTTATGGTCATTTCTAAGTTCCCGGCAACCCAGGCTTCACTCTATGGCGTTCTTCCACCACATCGAATAGCTACAGCCTCAGAAGTCAACGCCTGAAGCATAAAATACAATAAAAATACAACAGTCTTTCCATCCTATAACAGGAATAATTGCAACAAGTTTGAAAGTGATGGTCGTTTCTACGTACCGGGCAACCTAGGCTTCACTCTATGGCGTTGCTCCACCAGATCGAATAGTTAGTGCCTTAGAAGTCAACGCCAGAAGCATAAAATACAATATAAACACAACAGTTTTTCCATCGTATAAGACAAATAATTATTACCAGTATGGAAGTGATGGTCATTTCTACGTTCCGGGCAACCTAGGCCTCACTCTAGGGCGTTGTTCCACCAGATTGAATAGTTAGGGCCTAAGAAATCAACGCCAGAAGCATAAAATACAATATAAATATAACAGTTTTTCCATCGTATAAAACGAATAATTTCAACCAGTGTGAATGTTATGGTCATTTCTACATTCCGAGCAACCTAGGCTTCACTCTAGGGCGTTGATCCACCAGATAGAATAGTTAGGGCCTTAGAAGTCAACGCCAGAAGCATAAAATTCAATAAAGATGCAACAGTTTTTCCATCGTATAGCAGGAATAACTGCAAACAGTGTGAAAGTACTGGTCATTTCTACGTTCCGGGTAACCTAGGCTTCACTCTAGGGCGTTGTTCCACCAGATCGAACAGTTAGGGCCTAAGATGGCAACGCCAGAAGCATAAAATACAATATAAATATAACAGTTTTTCCATCGTATAGAACGAATAATAGCAACCAGTGTGAAAGTTAACGTCATTTCTACTTTCCGGGCAACCTAGGCTTCACGCCTAGGGCGTTGCTCCACCAGATCAAACAGTTAGGGCCTAAGAAGTCAACGCCCGAAGCATAAAATACAAAATAAATAGAACAGTTTTTCCATTGTATAAAACGAATAATTGCTACCAGTGTAAAAGTTATGGTTGTTTCTACGTTCCGGGCAACCTAGGCTTCACCCTAGGGCGTTGTTCCACCAGATCGAATAGTTAGGGCCTAAGAAGTGAACGCCAGCAGCATAAAATACAATATAAATACAACAGTTCTTCCATCATATAAAACGAATAATGGCAACCAGTATGAAAGTTATGGTCATATCTACGTTCCGGGCAACCCAGGCTTCACTCTATGGCGTTCTTCCACCACATCGAATAGCTACGGGCTCAGAAGTCAACGCCTGAAGCATAAAATACAACAAAAATACAACACTCTTTCCATCCTATAACTGGAATAATTGCAACCAGTTTGAAAGTGATGGTCATTTCTACGTTCCGGGCAACCTAGGCTTCACTCTAGGGCGTTGCTCCACCAGATCGAATAGTTAGTGCCTTAGAAGTCAACGCCAGATGCATAAAATACAATATAAACACAACAGTTTTTCCATCGTATAAAACGAATAATTGCTACCAGTATGGAAGTGATGGTCATTTCTACGTTCCGGGCAACCTAGGCTTCACTCTAGGGCGTTGCTCCACCAGATCGAATAGCTAGTGCCTTAGAAGTCAACGCCAGATGCATAAAATACAATATAAACACAACAGTTTTTCCATCGTATAAAACGAATAATTGCTACCAGTATGGAAGTGATGGTCATTTCTACGTTCCGGGCAACCTAGGCCTCACTCTAGGGCGTTGTTCCACCAGATTGAATAGTTAGGGCCTAAGAAATCAACGCCAGAAGCATAAAATTCAATATAAATATAA
This sequence comes from Calliopsis andreniformis, assembly GCF_051401765.1. Taxonomy (NCBI): domain Eukaryota; kingdom Metazoa; phylum Arthropoda; class Insecta; order Hymenoptera; family Andrenidae; genus Calliopsis; species Calliopsis andreniformis. The sequence goes on along the minus strand of NW_027480423.1, from coordinate 7,113,625 downwards.
AAGTTTTTCCATCGTATAAAACGAATAATTTCAACCAGTGTGAATGTTATGGACATTTCTACATTCCGAGCAACCTAGGCTTCACTCTAGGGCGTTGATCCACCAGATAGAATAGTTAGGGCCTTAGAAGTCAGCGCCAGAAGCATAAAATTCAATAAAGATGCAACAGTTTTTCCATCGTATAGCAGGAATAACTGCAAACAGTGTGAAAGTACTGGTCATTTCTACGTTCCGGGTAACCTAGGCTTCACTCTAGGGCGTTGTTCCACCAGATCGAACAGTTAGGGCCTAAGAAGGCAACGCCAGAAGCATAAAATACAATATAAATATAACAGTTTTTCCATCGTATAAAACGAATAATAGCAACCAGTGTGAAAGTTATGGTCATTTCTACGTTCCGGGCAACCTAGGCTTCACCCCAGGTCGTTGTTCCACCAGAACGAATAGTTAGGCCCTCAGAAGTGAACGCCAGCTGCATAAAATACAATATAAATACAACAGTTCTTCCATCATATAAAACGAATAATTGCTACCAGTATGAAAGTTATGGTCATTTCTACGTTCCGGGCAACCTAGGCTTCACTCTATGGCGTTTTTCCACCACATCGAATAGCTACGGCCTCAGAAGTCAACGGCTGAAGCATTAAATACAATAAAAATACAACAGTCTTTCCATCCTATAACAGGAATAATTGCAACCCGTGTGAAAGTGATGGTCATTTCTACGTTCCGGGCAACGTAGGCTTCAAGCTAGGACGTTGTTCCACCAGATTGAATAGTTAGGGCCTAAGAAATCAACGCCAGAAGCATAAAATTCAATATAAATATAACAGTTTTTCCATCGTATAAAACGAATAATTTCAACCAGTGTGAATGTGATGGCCATTTCTACGTTCCGGGCAACCTAGGCTTGACTCTAGGGCGTTGCTCCACCAGGTCGAATAGTTAGGGCCTTAGAAATTAACGCCAGAAGCATAAAATACAATTTAAGTACAACAGTTTTTCCATCGTATAAAATGAATAATTGCAAACATTGCGAAAGTAATGGTCATTCCACGTTCCGGGCAACCTAGGCGTCACTCTAGTGCGTTGCTCCACCACATCTAATAGCTACGGCCTTAGACGTCAACGACAGAAGAATAAAATACAATAAAGATGCAACAGCTTTTCCATCGTATTAAACGAATAATTGCACCCAGTGTGAAAGTTATTGTCATTTCTACTTTCCGCGCAACCTAGGCTTCACCCTAGGGCGTTGCTCCAACAGATTGAATAGTTAGGACCTTAGAAGTCAATGCCCGAAGCATAAAATGCAATAAAAATACAACAGTTTTTCCATCGTATAAAATGAATAATTGCAACCAGTATGAAACTTATGGTCATTTCTACTTTCCGAGCAACCTAGGCTTCACCCTAGGGCGTTGCTCCACCAGATCGAATAGTTACGGCCTAAGAAGTCAATGCCAGAAGCATAAAATACGATATAAATACAACAGCTTTTCCATCGTATAAAACGAATAATTGCCACCAGTGTGTAAGTTATGGTCATTTCTACGTCCCGGGCAACCTAGGCTTCACCCCAGGTCGTTGTTCCACCAGGTCGAATAGTTAGGGCCTAAGAAGTGAACGCCAGCAGCATAAAATACAATATAAATACAACAGCTATTCCATCATATAAAACGAATAATTGCAACCAGTATGAAAGTTATGGTCATTTCTACGTTCCCGGGAACCCAGGCTTCACTCTATGGCGTTCTTCCACCACATCGAATAGCTACAGCTTCAGAAGTCAACGCCTGAAGCATAAAATACAATAAAAATACAACAGTCCTTCCATCCTATAACAGGAATAATTGCAACAAGTTTGAAAGTGATGGCCGTTTCTACGTTCCGGGCAACCTAGGCTTCACTCTATGGCGTTGCTCCACCAGATCGAATAGTTAGTGCCTTAGAAGTCAACGCCAGAAGCATAAAATACAATATAAACACAACAGTTTTTCCATCGTATAAGACAAATAATTATTACCAGTATGGAAGTGATGGTCATGTCTACGTTCCGGGCAACCTAGGCCTCACTCTAGGGCGTTGTTCCACCAGATTGAATAGTTAGGGCCTAAGAAATCAACGCCAGAAGCATAAAATACAATATAAATATAACAGTTTTTCCATCGTATAAAACGAATAATTTCAACCAGTGTGAATGTTATGGTCATTTCTACATTCCGAGCAACCTAGGCTTCACTCTAGGGCGTTGATCCACCAGATAGAATAGTTAGGGCCTTAGAAGTCAACGCCAGAAGCATAAAATTCAATAAAGATGCAACAGTTTTTCCATCGTATAGCAGGAATAACTGCAAACAGTGTGAAAGTAATGGTCATTTCTACGTTCCGGGCAACCTAGGCTTCACCCTAGGGCGTTGCTCCAACAGATTGAATAGTTAGGGCCTTAGAAGTCAACGCCCGATGCATAAAATACAAAATAAGAAGAACAGTTTTTCCATCGTGTAAAACGAATAATTGCTACCGGTGTGAAAGTTATGGTCATTTCTACGCTGCGGTCAACATAGGCTTCACCATAGGGCGTTGTTCCACCTGATCGAATAGTTAGGGCCTAAGAAGTGAACGCCAGAAGCATAAAATACAATATAAATACAACAGTTTTTCCATCATACAAAACGAATAATTGCAACCAGTATGAAAGCTATGATCATTCCTACTTTACGGGCAACCTAAGCTACACCCTAGGGCGTTGCTCTTACAGATTGAATAGTTAGGGCCTTAGAAGTTAATGCCCGAAGCATAAAATGCAATAAAAATACAACAGTTTTTCCATCATATAACAGGAATATTTGCAACCAGGGTGAAAGTGATGGTAATTGCTACGTTCCGGGCAACTTAGGCTTCACTCTAGGGCGTTGCTCCACCAGATCGAATAGTTAGTGCCTTAGAAGTCAACGCCAGAAGCATAAAATACAATATAAATACAACAGTTTTTCCATCGTATAAAACGAATAATTGCAACCAGTATGAAAGTTAACGTCATTTCTACTTTCCGGGCAACCTAGGCTTCACTCTATGGCGTTCTTCCACCACATCGAATAGCTACGGCCTCAGAAGTCAACGCCTGAAGCATAAAATACAATAAAAATACAACAGTCTTTCCATCCTATAACAGGAATAATTGCAAACCGTGTGAAAGTGATGGTCATTTCTACGTTCCGGGCAACCTAGGCTTCACTCTAGGGCGTTGCTCCACCAGATCGAATAGTTAGTGCCTTAGAAGTCAACGCCAGATGCATAAAATACAATATAAACAAAACAGTTTTTCCATCGTATAAAATGAATAATTGCAACCAGTATGAAACTTATGGTCATTTCTACTTTCCGAGCAACCTAGGCTTCACCCTAGGGCGTTGCTCCACCAGATCGAATAGTTACGGCCTAAGAAGTCAATGCCAGAAGCATAAAATACGATATAAATACAACAGCTTTTCCATCGTATAAAACGAATAATTGCCACCAGTGTGTAAGTTATGGTCATTTCTACGTCCCGGGCAACCTAGGCTTCACCCCAGGTCGTTGTTCCACCAGGTCGAATAGTTAGGGCCTAAGAAGTGAACGCCAGCAGCATAAAATACAATATAAATACAACAGCTATTCCATCATATAAAACGAATAATTGCAACCAGTATGAAAGTTATGGTCATTTCTACGTTCCCGGCAACCCAGGCTTCACTCTATGGCGTTCTTCCACCACATCGAATAGCTACAGCTTCAGAAGTCAACGCCTGAAGCATAAAATACAATAAAAATACAACAGTCTTTCCATCCTATAACAGGAATAATTGCAACAAGTTTGAAAGTGATGGCCGTTTCTACGTTCCGGGCAACCTAGGCTTCACTCTATGGCGTTGCTCCACCAGATCGAATAGTTAGTGCCTTAGAAGTCAACGCCAGAAGCATAAAATACAATATAAACACAACAGTTTTTCCATCGTATAAGACAAATAATTATTACCAGTATGGAAGTGATGGTCATGTCTACGTTCCGGGCAACCTAGGCCTCACTCTAGGGCGTTGTTCCACCAGATTGAATAGTTAGGGCCTAAGAAATCAACGCCAGAAGCATAAAATACAATATAAATATAACAGTTTTTCCATCGTATAAAACGAATAATTTCAACCAGTGTGAATGTTATGGTCATTTCTACATTCCGAGCAACCTAGGCTTCACTCTAGGGCGTTGATCCACCAGATAGAATAGTTAGGGCCTTAGAAGTCAACGCCAGAAGCATAAAATTCAATAAAGATGCAACAGTTTTTCCATCGTATAGCAGGAATAACTGCAAACAGTGTGAAAGTAATGGTCATTTCTACGTTCCGGGCAACCTAGGCTTCACCCTAGGGCGTTGCTCCAACAGATTGAATAGTTAGGGCCTTAGAAGTCAACGCCCGATGCATAAAATACAAAATAAGAAGAACAGTTTTTCCATCGTGTAAAACGAATAATTGCTACCGGTGTGAAAGTTATGGTCATTTCTACGCTGCGGTCAACATAGGCTTCACCATAGGGCGTTGTTCCACCTGATCGAATAGTTAGGGCCTAAGAAGTGAACGCCAGAAGCATAAAATACAATATAAATACAACAGTTTTTCCATCATACAAAACGAATAATTGCAACCAGTATGAAAGCTATGGTCATTCCTACTTTACGGGCAACCTAAGCTACACCCTAGGGCGTTGCTCTTACAGATTGAATAGTTAGGGCCTTAGAAGTTAATGCCCGAAGCATAAAATGCAATAAAAATACAACAGTTTTTCCATCATATAACAGGAATATTTGCAACCAGGGTGAAAGTGATGGTAATTGCTACGTTCCGGGCAACTTAGGCTTCACTCTAGGGCGTTGCTCCACCAGATCGAATAGTTAGTGCCTTAGAAGTCAACGCCAGAAGCATAAAATACAATATAAATACAACAGTTTTTCCATCGTATAAAACGAATAATTGCAACCAGTATGAAAGTTAACGTCATTTCTACTTTCCGGGCAACCTAGGCTTCACTCTATGGCGTTCTTCCACCACATCGAATAGCTACGGCCTCAGAAGTCAACGCCTGAAGCATAAAATACAATAAAAATACAACAGTCTTTCCATCCTATAACAGGAATAATTGCAAACCGTGTGAAAGTGATGGTCATTTCTACGTTCCGGGCAACCTAGGCTTCACTCTAGGGCGTTGCTCCACCAGATCGAATAGTTAGTGCCTTAGAAGTCAACGCCAGATGCATAAAATACAATATAAACAAAACAGTTTTTCCATCGTATAAAACGAATAATTGCTACCAGTATGGAAGTGATGGTCATTTCTACGTTCCGGGCAACCTAGGCCTCACTCTAGGGCGTTGTTCCACCAGATTGAATAGTTAGGGCCTAAGAAATCAACGCCAGAAGCATAAAATTCAATATAAATCTAACAGTTTTTCCATCGTATAAAACGAATAATTTCAACCAGTGTGAATGTTATGGTCATTTCTACATTCCGAGCAACCTAGGCTTCACTCTAGGGCGTTGATCCACCAGATAGAATAGTTAGGGCCTTAGAAGTCAGCGCCAGAAGCATAAAATTCAATAAATATGCAACAGTTTTTCCATCGTATAGCAGGAATAACTGCAAACAGTGTGAAAGTACTGGTCATTTCTACGTTCCGGGTAACCTAGGCTTCACTCTAGGGCGTTGTTCCACCAGATCGAACAGTTAGGGCCTAAGAAGGCAACGCCAGAAGCATAAAATACAATATAAATATAACACTTTTTCCATCGTATAAAACAAGTAATAGCAACCAGTGTGAAAGTTATGGTCATTTCTACGTTCCGGGCAACCTAGGCTTCACCCCAGGTCGTTGTTCCACCAGAACGAATAGTTAGGGCCTAAGAAGTGAACGCCAGAAGCATAAAATACAATATAAATACAACAGTTCTTCCATCATATAAAACGAATAATTGCAACCAGTGTGAAAGTTATGGTCATTTCTACGTTCCGGGCAACCCAGGCTTCACTCTATGGCGTTCTTCCACCACATCGACTAGCTACTGCCTCAGAAGTCAACGCCTGAAGCAAAAAATACAATAAAAATACAACAGTCTTTCCACCCTATAACAGGAATAATTGCAACCAGTTTGAAAGTGATGGTCATTTCTACGTTCCGGGCAACCTAGGCTTCACTCTAGGGCGTTGCTCCACAAGATCGAATAGTTAGTGCCTTAGAAGTCAACGCCAGATGCATAAAATACAATATAAACACAACAGTTTTTCCATCGTATAAAACGAATAATTGCTACCAGTATGGAAGTGATGGTCATTTCTACGTTCCGGGCATCCTAGGCCTCACTCTAGGGCGTTGTTCCACCAGATTGAATAGTTAGGGCCTAAGAAATCAACGCCAGAAGCATAAAATTCAATATAAATGTAACAGCTTTTCCATCGTATAAAACGAATAATTTCAACCAGTGTGATTGTTATGGTCATTTCTACATTCCGAGCAACCTAGGCTTCACTCTAGGGCGCTGATCCACCAGATAGAATAGTTAGGGCCTTAGAAGTCAGCGCCAGAAGCATAAAATTCAATAAAGATGCAACAGTTTTTCCATCGTATAGCAGGAATAACTGCAAACAGTGTGAAAGTACTGGTCATTTCTACGTTCCGGGTAACCTAGGCTTCACTCTAGGGCGTTGTACCACCAGATCGAACAGTTAGGGCCTAAGAAGGCAACGCCAGAAGCATAAAATACAATATAAATATAACACTTTTTCCATCGTATAAAACGAATAATAGCAACCAGTGTGAAAGTTATGGTCATTTCTACGTTCCGGGCAACCTAGGCTTCACCCAAGGTCGTTGTTCCACCAGAACGAATAGTTAGGCCCTAAGAAGTGAACGCCAGCTGCATAAAATACAATTCAAATACAACAGTTCTTCCATCATATAAAACGAATAATTGCTACCAGTATGAAGGTTATGGTCATTTCTACGTTCCGGGCAACCTAGGCTTCACTCTATGGCGTTTTTCCACCACATCGAATAGCTACGGCCTCAGAAGTCAACGCCTGAAGCATAAAATACAATAAAAATACAACAGTCTTTCCATCCTATAACAGGAATAATTGCAAACCGTGTGAAAGTGATGGTCATTTCTACGTTCCGGGCAACCTAGGCTTCACTCTAGGGCGTTGCTCCACCAGATCGAATAGTTAGTGCCTTAGTAGTCAACGCCAGATGCATAAAATACAATATAAACACAACAGTTTTTCCATCGTATAAAACGAATAATTGCTACCAGTATGGAAGTGATGGTCATTTCTACGTTCCGGGCAACCTAGGCCTCACTCTATGGCGTTGTTCCACCAGATTGAATAGTTAGGGCCTAAGAAATCAACGCCAGAAGCATAAAATTCAATATAAATGTAACAGCTTTTCCATCGTATAAAACGAATAATTTCAACCAGTGTGAATGTTATGGTCATTTCTACATTCCGAGCAACCTAGGCTTCACTCTAGGGCGCTGATCCACCAGATAGAACAGTTAGGGCCTTAGAAGTCAGCGCCAGAAGCATAAAATTCAATAAAGATGCAACAGTTTTTCCATCGTATAGCAGGAATAACTGCAAACAGTGTGAAAGTACTGGTCATTTCTACGTTCCGGGTAACCTAGGCTTCACTCTAGGGCGTTGTTCCACCAGATCGAACAGTTAGGGCCTAAGAAGGCAACGCCAGAAGCATAAAATACAATATAAATATAACAGTTTTTCCATCGTATAAAACGAATAATAGCAACCAGTGTGAAAGTTATGGTCATTTCTACGTTCCGGGCAACCTAGGCTTCACCCCAAGTCGTTGTTCCACCAGATCGAATAGCTAGGCTCTAAGAAGTGTACGCCAGCTGCATAAAATACAATATAAATACAACAGTTCTTCCATCATGTAAAACGAATAATTGCTACCAGTATGAAAGTTATGGTCATTTATACGTTCCGGGCAGCCTAGGCTTCACTCTATGGCGTTTTTCCACCACATCGAATAGCTACGGCCTCAGAAGTCAACGCCTGAAGCATAAAATACAATAAAAATACAACAGTCTTTCCATCCTATAACAGGAATAGTTGCAACCCGTGTGAAAGTGATGGTCATTTGTACGTTCCAGGCAACCTAGGCTTCTCTCTAGGGCTTTGGTCCACCAGATCGAATTGTTAGGGCCTAAGAAGTCAACGCCAGAAGCATATGACACAATATAAATATAACAGTTTTTCCATCGTATAGAACGAATAATAGCCACCAGTGTGAAAGTTATGGTCATTTCTACTTTCCGGGCAACCTAGGCTACACCCTAGGGCGTTGTTCCAACAGATTGAATGGTTAGGGCCTTAGAAGTCAATGCCAGAAGCATAAAATGCAATAAAAATACAACAGTTTCTCCATCATATAACAGGAATAATTGCAACCAGTTTGAAAGTGATGGTCATTTCTACGTTCCGGGCAACCTCGGCTTCACTCTAGGGCGTTGCTTCACCAGATCGAATAGTTAGTGCCTTAGAAGTCAATGCCAGAAGCATAAAATACAATATATATACAACAGTTTTTACATCGTATTAAACGAATAATTGCAACCAGTGTGAAAGTTAACGTCATTTCTACTTTCCGGGCAACGTAGGCTTCACCCTAGGGCGTTGTTCCCACAGATTGAATAGTTAGGACCTTAGAAGTCAACGCCCGAAGCATGAAATACAAAATAAATAGAACAGTTGTTCCATCGTATAGAACGAATAATAGCATCCAGTGTGAAAGCTATGGTCATTTCTACGTTCCGGGCAACCTCGGCTTCACTCTAGGGCGTTGCTCCTCCAGATCAAACAGTTAATTCCTTAGAAGTCAACGCCCGAAGCATAAAATACAAAATAAATAGAACAGTTTTTCCATCGTATAAAACGAATAATAGCAACCAGTGTGAAAGTTATGATCATTTCTACGTTCCGGCAACCTAGGCTTCACCCCAGGGCGTTGTTCCACCAGATCGAATAGTTAGGGCCTTAGAAGTCAACGCCCGAAGCATAAAATACAAAATAAATAGAACAGTTTTTCCATTGTATAAAACGAATAATTGCTACCAGTGTAAAAGTTATGGTCATTTCTAAGTTCCGGGCAACCTAGGATTCACCCTAGGGCGTTGTTCCACCAGATCGAATAGTTAGGGCCTAAGAAGTGAACGCCCGAAGCATAAAATACAATAAAAATACAACAGTCTTTCCATCGTATAAAACGAATAATTGCTACCAGTATGGAAGTGATGGTCATTTCTACGTTCCGGGCATCCTAGGCCTCACTCTAGGGCGTTGTTCCACCAGATTGAATAGTTAGGGCCTAAGAAATCAACGCCAGAAGCATAAAATTCAATATAAATGTAACAGCTTTTCCATCGTATAAAACGAATAATTTCAACCAGTGTGATTGTTATGGTCATTTCTACATTCCGAGCAACCTAGGCTTCACTCTAGGGCGCTGATCCACCAGATAGAATAGTTAGGGCCTTAGAAGTCAGCGCCAGAAGCATAAAATTCAATAAAGATGCAACAGTTTTTCCATCGTATAGCAGGAATAACTGCAAACAGTGTGAAAGTACTGGTCATTTCTACGTTCCGGGTAACCTAGGCTTCACTCTAGGGCGTTGTACCACCAGATCGAACAGTTAGGGCCTAAGAAGGCAACGCCAGAAGCATAAAATACAATATAAATATAACACTTTTTCCATCGTATAAAACGAATAATAGCAACCAGTGTGAAAGTTATGGTCATTTCTACGTTCCGGGCAACCTAGGCTTCACCCCAGGTCGTTGTTCCACCAGAACGAATAGTTAGGCCCTAAGAAGTGAACGCCAGCTGCATAAAATACAATACAAATACAACAGTTCTTCCATCATATAAAACGAATAATTGCTACCAGTATGAAGGTTATGGTCATTTCTACGTTCCGGGCAACCTAGGCTTCACTCTATGGCGTTTTTCCACCACATCGAATAGCTACGGCCTCAGAAGTCAACGCCTGAAGCATAAAATACAATAAAAATACAACAGTCTTTCCATCCTATAACAGGAATAATTGCAAACCGTGTGAAAGTGATGGTCATTTCTACGTTCCGGGCAACCTAGGCTTCACTCTAGGGCGTTGCTCCACCAGATCGAATAGTTAGTGCCTTAGAAGTCAACGCCAGATGCATAAAATACAATATAAACACAACAGTTTTTCCATCGTATAAAACGAATAATTGCTACCAGTATGGAAGTGATGGTCATTTCTACGTTCCGGGCAACCTAGGCCTCACTCTATGGCGTTGTTCCACCAGATTGAATAGTTAGGGCCTAAGAAATCAACGCCAGAAGCATAAAATTCAATATAAATGTAACAGCTTTTCCATCGTATAAAACGAATAATTTCAACCAGTGTGAATGTTATGGTCATTTCTACATTCCGAGCAACCTAGCCTTCACTCTAGGGCGCTGATCCACCAGATAGAATAGTTAGGGCCTTAGAAGTCAGCGCCAGAAGCATAAAATTCAATAAAGATGCAACAGTTTTTCCATCGTATAGCAGGAATAACTGCAAACAGTGTGAAAGTACTGGTCATTTCTACGTTCCGGGTAACCTAGGCTTCACTCTAGGGCGTTGTTCCACCAGATCGAACAGTTAGGGCCTAAGAAGGCAACGCCAGAAGCATAAAATACAATACAAATATAACAGTTTTTCCATCGTATAAAACGAATAATAGCAACCAGTGTGAAAGTTATGGTCATTTCTACGTTCCGGGCAACCTAGGCTTCACCCCAAGTCGTTGTTCCACCAGATCGAATAGCTAGGCTCTAAGAAGTGTACGCCAGCTGCATAAAATACAATATAAATACAACAGTTCTTCCATCATGTAAAACGAATAATTGCTACCAGTATGAAAGTTATGGTCATTTATACGTTCCGGGCAGCCTAGGCTTCACTCTATGGCGTTTTTCCACCACATCGAATAGCTACGGCCTCAGAAGTCAACGCCTGAAGCATAAAATACAATAAAAATACAACAGTCTTTCCATCCTATAACAGGAATAGTTGCAACCCGTGTGAAAGTGATGGTCATTTGTACGTTCCAGGCAACCTAGGCTTCTCTCTAGGGCTTTGGTCCACCAGATCGAATTGTTAGGGCCTAAGAAGTCAACGCCAGAAGCATATGACACAATATAAATATAACAGTTTTTCCATCGTATAGAACGAATAATAGCCACCAGTGTGAAAGTTATGGTCATTTCTACTTTCCGGGCAACCTAGGCTACACCCTAGGGCGTTGTTCCAACAGATTGAATGGTTAGGGCCTTAGAAGTCAATGCCAGAAGCATAAAATGCAATAAAAATACAACAGTTTCTCCATCATATAACAGGAATAATTGCAACCAGTTTGAAAGTGATGGTCATTTCTACGTTCCGGGCAACCTCGGCTTCACTCTAGGGCGTTGCTTCACCAGATCGAATAGTTAGTGCCTTAGAAGTCAATGCCAGAAGCATAAAATACAATATATATACAACAGTTTTTACATCGTATTAAACGAATAATTGCAACCAGTGTGAAAGTTAACGTCATTTCTACTTTCCGGGCAACGTAGGCTTCACCCTAGGGCGTTGTTCCCACAGATTGAATAGTTAGGACCTTAGAAGTCAACGCCCGAAGCATGAAATACAAAATAAATAGAACAGTTGTTCCATCGTATAGAACGAATAATAGCATCCAGTGTGAAAGCTATGGTCATTTCTACGTTCCGGGCAACCTCGGCTTCACTCTAGGGCGTTGCTCCTCCAGATCAAACAGTTAATTCCTTAGAAGTCAACGCCCGAAGCATAAAATACAAAATAAATAGAACAGTTTTTCCATCGTATAAAACGAATAATAGCAACCAGTGTGAAAGTTATGATCATTTCTACGTTCCGGCAACCTAGGCTTCACCCCAGGGCGTTGTTCCACCAGATCGAATAGTTAGGGCCTTAGAAGTCAACGCCCGAAGCATAAAATACAAAATAAATAGAACAGTTTTTCCATTGTATAAAACGAATAATTGCTACCAGTGTAAAAGTTATGGTCATTTCTAAGTTCCGGGCAACCTAGGATTCACCCTAGGGCGTTGTTCCACCAGATCGAATAGTTAGGGCCTAAGAAGTGAACGCCCGAAGCATAAAATACAATAAAAATACAACAGTCTTTCCATCCTATAACAGGAATAATTGCAACCCGTGTGAAAGTGATGGTCATTTGTACGTTCCAGGCAACCTAGGCTTCGCTCTAGGGCTTTGGTCCACCAGATCGAATTGTTAGGGCCTAAGAAGTCAACGCCAGAAGCATAAGATACAATATAAATATAACAGTTTTTCCATCGTATAATACGAATAATTGCAACCAGTATGAAGGTTATGGTCATTTCTACTTTCCGGGCAACGTAGGCTTCACCCTAGGGCGTTGTTCCCACAGATTGAATAGTTAGGACCTTAGAAGTCAACGCCCGAAGCATGAAATACAAAATAAATAGAACAGTTGTTCCATCGTATAGAACGAATAATAGCATCCAGTGTGAAAGCTATGGTCATTTCTACGTTCCGGGCAACCTCGGCTTCACTCTAGGGCGTTGCTCCTCCAGATCAAACAGTTAATTCCTTAGAAGTCAACGCCCGAAGCATAAAATACAAAATAAATAGAACAGTTTTTCCATCGTATAAAACGAATAATAGCAACCAGTGTGAAAGTTATGATCATTTCTACGTTCCGGCAACCTAGGCTTCACCCCAGGGCGTTGTTCCACCAGATCGAATAGTTAGGGCCTTAGAAGTCAACGCCCGAAGCATAAAATACAAAATAAATAGAACAGTTTTTCCATTGTATAAAACGAATAATTGCTACCAGTGTAAAAGTTATGGTCATTTCTACGTTCCGGGCAACCTAGGATTCACCCTAGGGCGTTGCTCCAACAGATCGAATAGTTAGTGCCTTAGAAGTCCACGGCCGAAGCATAAAATACAAAATAAATAGAACTGTTTTTCCATCGTATAAAACGAATAATTGCTACCAGTGTAAAAGTTATGGTCATTTCTACGTTCCGTGCAACCTAGGCTTCACACTAGGGCGTTGCTCCAACAGATTGAATAGTTAGGGCCTTATAAGTCAACGCCCGAACCATAAAATGCAAAAAAAATAGAACAGTGTTTCCATCATATAACAGGAGTAATTGCAACCAGTTTGAAAGTGATGGCCAATTCTACGTTCCGGGCAACCTAGGTTTCACTCCAGGGCGTTGCTCCACAATACCGCATAGTTACGGCCTAAGAATTCAACGCCAGAAGCATAAAATACAATATAAATATAACAGTTTTTCCATCGTATAAAACGAATAATAGCAACCAGTGTGAAAGTTATGGTCATTTCTACGTTCCGGGCAACCTAGGCTTCACCCCAGGTCGTTGTTCCACCAGAACGAATAGTTAGGCCCTAAGAAGTGAACGCCAGCTGCATAAAATACAATACAAATACAACAGTTCTTCCATCATATAAAACGAATAATTGCTACCAGTATGAAGGTTATGGTCATTTCTACGTTCCGGGCAACCTAGGCTTCACTCTATGGCGTTTTTCCACCACATCGAATAGCTACGGCCTCAGAAGTCAACGCCTGAAGCATAAAATACAATAAAAATACAACAGTCTTTCCATCCTATAACAGGAATAATTGCAAACCGTGTGAAAGTGATGGTCATTTCTACGTTCCGGGCAACCTAGGCTTCACTCTAGGGCGTTGCTCCACCAGATCGAATAGTTAGTGCCTTAGAAGTCAACGCCAGATGCATAAAATACAATATAAACACAACAGTTTTTCCATCGTATAAAACGAATAATTGCTACCAGTATGGAAGTGATGGTCATTTCTACGTTCCGGGCAACCTAGGCCTCACTCTATGGCGTTGTTCCACCAGATTGAATAGTTAGGGCCTAAGAAATCAACGCCAGAAGCATAAAATTCAATATAAATGTAACAGCTTTTCCATCGTATAAAACGAATAATTTCAACCAGTGTGAATGTTATGGTCATTTCTACATTCCGAGCAACCTAGGCTTCACTCTAGGGCGCTGATCCACCAGATAGAATAGTTAGGGCCTTAGAAGTCAGCGCCAGAAGCATAAAATTCAATAAAGATGCAACAGTTTTTCCATCGTATAGCAGGAATAACTGCAAACAGTGTGAAAGTACTGGTCATTTCTACGTTCCGGGTAACCTAGGCTTCACTCTAGGGCGTTGTTCCACCAGATCGAACAGTTAGGGCCTAAGAAGGCAACGCCAGAAGCATAAAATACAATACAAATATAACAGTTTTTCCATCGTATAAAACGAATAATAGCAACCAGTGTGAAAGTTATGGTCATTTCTACGTTCCGGGCAACCTAGGCTTCACCCCAAGTCGTTGTTCCACCAGATCGAATAGCTAGGCTCTAAGAAGTGTACGCCAGCTGCATAAAATACAATATAAATACAACAGTTCTTCCATCATGTAAAACGAATAATTGCTACCAGTATGAAAGTTATGGTCATTTATACGTTCCGGGCAGCCTAGGCTTCACTCTATGGCGTTTTTCCACCACATCGAATAGCTACGGCCTCAGAAGTCAACGCCTGAAGCATAAAATACAATAAAAATACAACAGTCTTTCCATCCTATAACAGGAATAGTTGCAACCCGTGTGAAAGTGATGGTCATTTGTACGTTCCAGGCAACCTAGGCTTCTCTCTAGGGCTTTGGTCCACCAGATCGAATTGTTAGGGCCTAAGAAGTCAACGCCAGAAGCATATGACACAATATAAATATAACAGTTTTTCCATCGTATAGAACGAATAATAGCCACCAGTGTGAAAGTTATGGTCATTTCTACTTTCCGGGCAACCTAGGCTACACCCTAGGGCGTTGTTCCAACAGATTGAATGGTTAGGGCCTTAGAAGTCAATGCCAGAAGCATAAAATGCAGTAAAAATACAACAGTTTCTCCATCATATAACAGGAATAATTGCAACCAGTTTGAAAGTGATGGTCATTTCTACGTTCCGGGCAACCTCGGCTTCACTCTAGGGCGTTGTTCCACCAGATAGAATAGTTAGGGCCTTAGAAGTCAACGCCCGAAGCATAAAATACAAAATAAATAGAACAGTTTTTCCATTGTATAAAACGAATAATTGCTACCAGTGTAAAAGTTATGGTCATTTCTAAGTTCCGGGCAACCTAGGATTCACCCTAGGGCGTTGTTCCACCAGATCGAATAGTTAGGGCCTAAGAAGTGAACGCCCGAAGCATAAAATACAATAAAAATACAACAGTCTTTCCATCCTATAACAGGAATAATTGCAACCCGTGTGAAAGTGATGGTCATTTGTACGTTCCAGGCAACCTAGGCTTCGCTCTAGGGCTTTGGTCCACCAGATCGAATTGTTAGGGCCTAAGAAGTCAACGCCAGAAGCATAAGATACAATATAAATATAACTGTTTTTCCATCGTATAATACGAATAATTGCAACCAGTATGAAGGTTATGGTCATTTCTACTTTCCGGGCAACGTAGGCTTCACCCTAGGGCGTTGTTCCCACAGATTGAATAGTTAGGACCTTAGAAGTCAACGCCCGAAGCATGAAATACAAAATAAATAGAACAGTTGTTCCATCGTATAGAACGAATAATAGCATCCAGTGTGAAAGCTATGGTCATTTCTACGTTCCGGGCAACCTCGGCTTCACTCTAGGGCGTTGCTCCTCCAGATCAAACAGTTAATTCCTTAGAAGTCAACGCCCGAAGCATAAAATACAAAATAAATAGAACAGTTTTTCCATCGTATAAAACGAATAATAGCAACCAGTGTGAAAGTTATGATCATTTCTACGTTCCGGCAACCTAGGCTTCACCCCAGGGCGTTGTTCCACCAGATCGAATAGTTAGGGCCTTAGAAGTCAACGCCCGAAGCATAAAATACAAAATAAATAGAACAGTTTTTCCATTGTATAAAACGAATAATTGCTACCAGTGTAAAAGTTATGGTCATTTCTACGTTCCGGGCAACCTAGGATTCACCCTAGGGCGTTGCTCCAACAGATCGAATAGTTAGTGCCTTAGAAGTCCACGGCCGAAGCATAAAATACAAAATAAATAGAACTGTTTTTCCATCGTATAAAACGAATAATTGCTACCAGTGTAAAAGTTATGGTCATTTCTACGTTCCGTGCAACCTAGGCTTCACACTAGGGCGTTGCTCCAACAGATTGAATAGTTAGGGCCTTATAAGTCAACGCCCGAACCATAAAATGCAAAAAAAATAGAACAGTGTTTCCATCATATAACAGGAGTAATTGCAACCAGTTTGAAAGTGATGGCCAATTCTACGTTCCGGGCAACCTAGGTTTCACTCCAGGGCGTTGCTCCACAATACCGCATAGTTACGGCCTAAGAATTCAACGCCAGAAGCATAAAATACAATATAAATATAACAGTTTTTCCATCGTATAAAACGAATAATTGCTACCAGTGTAAAAGTTATGGTCATTTCTACGTTCCGGACAACCTAGGCTTCACCCTAGGGCGTTCTTCCACCAGATCGAATAGTTAGGGCCTAAGAAGTGAACGCCAGAAGCATAAAATACAATATAAATACAAGGGTTTTTCCATCATATAAAACGAATAATTGCAACCAGTATGAAAGTGATGGTCATTTCTACGTACCGGGCAACCTAGACTTCACTCTAGGGCGTTGCTCCACCAGATCGAATAGTTAGGGTCTTAGAAGTCAACGCCCGAAGCATAAAATATAAAATAAATAGAACAGTTTTTCCATCGTATAAAACAAATAATTGCTACCAGTGTGAAAGTTATGGTTATTTCTACTTTCCGGGCAACCTAGGCTTCACCCTATGGCGTTGTTCCACCAGATTGAATAGTTAGGGCCTAAGAAGTCAACGCCAGAAGCATAAAATACGATATAAATACAACAGCTTTTCCATCGCATAAGACGAAGAGTTGCAACCAGTTTGAAAGTGATGGTCATTTCTACGTACCGAGCAACCTAGGCTTCACTCTAGGGCTTTGCTCCACCTGATCTAATAGTTAGGGCCTTAGAAGTCAACGCCCGAAGCATAAAATACAAAATAAATAGAACAGCTTTTCCATCGTATAAAACGAATAATTGCTACCAGTGTGAAAGTTATGGTCATTTCTACTTTCCGGGCAACCTACGCTTCACCCTAGGGCGTTGTTCCACCAGATGGAATAGTTAGGGCCTAAGAAGTCAACGCCAGAAGCATAAAATACGATATAAATACAACAGCTTTTCCATCGTATAAAACGAGTAATTGCAACCAGTGTGAAAGTTATGGTCATTTCTACGTTCCGGGCAACCTAGGCTTCACCCAAGGGCGTTGCTCCAACAGATTGAATAGTTAGGTCCTTTGAAGTCAATGCCCGAAGCATAAAATACAAAATAAATAGAACGGTTTTTCCATTGTATAAAACGAATAAATGCTACCAGTGTAAAAGCTATGGTCTTTTCTACTTTCCGGCCAACCTAGGCTTCACCCTAGGGCGTTGGTCCACCAGATCGAATAGTTAGGGCCTAAGAAGTGAACGCCTGAAGCATAAAATACAATATAAATGCAACAGGTTTTCCATCGTATATAATGTATATTTGCAAACAGTGTGAAAGTAATGGTCATTTCTACGTACCGGGCAACCTAGGCTCCACTCTAGGGCGTTGCTCCACCAAATCGAATAGCTAGGGCCTTAGAAGTCAACGCCAGAAGCATAAAATATAAAATAAATAGAACAGTTTTTCCATCGTATAAAACGAATAATTGCTACCAGTGTGAAAGTTATGGTTATTTCTACTTTCCGGGCAACCTAGGCTTCACCCTAAGGCGTTGTTCCACCAGATGGAATAGTTAGGGCCTAAGAAGTCAACGCCAGAAGCATAAAATACGATATAAATAGAACAGCTTTTCCATCGTATAAGACGAATAATTGCAACCAGTTTGAAAGTGATGGTCATTTCGTCGTACCGGGCAACCTAGGCTTCACTCTAGGGCGTTGCTCCACCTGATCGAATAGTTAGGGCCTTAGAAGTCAATGCCCGAAGCATAAAATGCAATAAAAATACAACAGTTTTTCCATCGTATAGCAGAAATTATTTGCAACCAGTGTGAAAGTACTGGTCATTTCTACGTTCCGGGTAACCAAGGTTTCACTCTAGGGCGTTGCTCCACGAGATCGAAAAGCTAGGGACTTAGAATTAAACGCCAGAAGAATAAAATACAATATAAGTACAACAGTTTTTGAACCGTATAAAAAGAATATTTGCAAACATTGTGATAGTAATGGTCATTTCTACGTTCCGGGCAACCTATGCGACACTCTAGGGCGTTTGCTCCACCACATCTAATAGCTACGGCCTTAAAATTCAACGCCAGAAGATTAAAATGCAATATAAATACAACAGCTTTTCCATCGTATAAAATGAATAATTGCAAACAGTGTGAAAGTAATGGTCATTTCTACGTTCCGGGAAACCTAGGCTTCACTCTAGGGCGTTGCTCCGCCAGATCGGATAGTTGAGGGCCTTAGTAGTCAACGCCAGAAGCATAAAATACGATATAAATACAACAGCTTTTCCATCGTATAAAAAGAATAATAGCAACCAGTGTGAAAGTTATGGTCATTTCTACGTTCCGGGCAACCTAGGCTTCACTCCAGGGCGTTGCTCCACCAGATCAAACAGTTAGGGCCTTAGAAGTCAACGCCCGAAGCATAAAATACAAAATAAATAGAACGGTTTTTCCATTGTATAAAACGAATAAATGCTACCAGTGTAAAAGTTATGGTCTTTTCTACGTTCCGGGCAACCTAGGCTTCACCCTAGGGCGTTGTTCCACCAGATCGAATAGTTAGGGCCTAAGAAGTGAACGCCTGAAGCATAAAATACAATATAAATACAACAGTTTTTCCATCGTATAAAACGAATAATTGCAACCAGTATGAAACTTATGCTCATTTCTACATTCCGGGCAACCTAGGCTTCACTCTATGGCGTTCTACCACCACATCGAATAGCTACGGCCACAGAAGTCAACGCCTGATGTATAAAATACTATAAAAATACAACAGTCTTTCCATCCTATAAGAGGAATAATTGCAACCCGTGTGAAAGTGATGGTCATTTCTACGTTCCAGGCAACCTAGGCTTCACTCTAGGGCGTTGTTGCACCAGATCGAATAGTTCGGGCCTAAGAAGTCAACGCCAGAAGCATAAAATACAATATATATATAACAGTTTTTCCATCGTATAAAACGAATAATAGAAACCAGTGTGAAAGTTATGGTCAGTTCTACGTTCCGAGCGGCATAGGCATCACTCTAGGGCGGTGCTCCACCAGATCAAACAGTTAGGGCCTTAGAAGTCAACGCCCGTAGCATTAAATACAAAATAAATAGAACAGTTTTTCCATTGTATAAAACGAATAATTGCTACCAGTGTAAAAGTTATGGTCATTTCTACGTCTCGGGCAACCTAGGCTTCACCCTAGGCCGTTGTTCCACCAGATCAAACAGTTAGGGCCTAAGATGTGAACGCCAGAAGCATAAAATACAATATAAATACAACAGTTTTTCCATCAAATAAAACGAATGATAGCAACCAGTGTGAAAGTTATGATCATTTATATTATCCGGGCAACCTAGGCTTCACCCTAGGGCATTGCTCCAACAGATTGAATAGTTAGGGCCTTAGATGTCAATGCCCGAAGCATAAAATACAATAAAATACAACAGTTTTTCCATCATATAACAGGAATAATTGCAACCAGTTTGAGAGTGATGGTCATTTCTACGTTCCGTGCAACCTAGGCTTCACTCTAGGGCGTTGCTCCACCAGATCGAATAGTTAGGGCCTTAGAAGTCAACGCCCGTAGCATTAAATACAAAATAAATAGAACAGTTTTACCATTGTATAAAACGAATAATTGCTACCAGTGTAAAAGTTATGGTCATTTCTACGCCTCGGGTAACCTAGGCTTCACCCCAGGCCGTTGTTCCACAAGATCAAACAGTTAGGGCCTAAGAAGTGAACGCCAGAAGCATAAAATACAATATAAATACAACAGTTTTTCCATCAAATAAAACGAATGATAGCAACCAGTGTGAAAGTTATGGTCATTTCTACGTTCCGGGCAACGTAGGCTTCACTCTGGGGCGTTGCTCCACCAGATCGTATAGTTAGGGCCTTAGATGTCAACGCCCGAAGCATAAAATACAAAATAAATAAAACAGTTTTTCCATCGTATAAAACGTATAATTGCTACCAGTGTGAAAGTTATGGTCATTTCTACGTTCCGCGCAACCTAGGCTTCACTCTAGGGCGTTGCTCCGCCAGATCGAATAGTTAGGGCCTTAGAAGTCAACGCCCGAAGCATAAAATACAAAATAAATAAAACAGTTTTTCCATCGTATAAAACGAATAATTGCTACCAGTGTGAAATTTATGGTCATTTCTACGTTCCGGGCAACCTAGGCTTCACTCTAGGGCGGTGCTCCACCAGATCAAATAGTTAGGGCCTAAGAAGTCAACGCCAGAAGCATAAAATACAACATAAATACAACAGACTTTCCATCGTATATAATGTATATTTGCAAACAGTGTGAAAGTAATGGTCATTTCTACGTACCGGGCAACCTAGGCTCCACTCTAGGGCGTTGCTCCACCAAATGGAATAGTTAGGGCCTTAGAAGTCAACGCCAGAAGCATAAAATACAATAAAGATGCAAAAGTTTTTCCATCGTATTACAGGAATAACTGCAGACAGTTTGAAAGGACTGGTCATTTCTACGTTCCGGGTAACCTAGGTTTCACTCTAGGGCGTTGCTCCACCAGATTGAATAGCTAGGGCCTTAGAAGTCAATGCCCGAGGCATAAAATGCGATAAAAATACAACAGTTTTTCCATCATATAACAGGAGTAATTGCAACCAGTTTGAGAGTGATGGTCATTTCTACGTACCGGGCAACCTAGGCTTCACTCAAGGGCGTTAGGCCACCAGATCCAATACTTAGGGCCTAAGAAGTCAACGCCAGTAGCACAAAATAAAAAACAAATGGAACAGATTTCCATTGTATAGAACGAATAATTGCAACCAGTGTGAAAGTTATGGTAATTTCTACGTTCCGGGCAACCTGGGCTTCACTCTAGGGCGTTGGTCCAACAGATCGAATAGTTAGGGCCTAAGAAGCCACCGCCAGAGGCATAAAACACAATATAAATAAAACAGTTTTTCCATCGTATGAAATGAATAATTGCAACCAGTGTGAAAGTTATGGTCATTTCTACGTTCCGGGCAACCTAGGCTTCACCCTAGGGCGTTGCTCCAACAGATTGAATAGTTAGGGCCTTAGAAGTCAATGCCGGAAGCATAAAATGCGATAAAAATACAACAGTTTTTCCATCATATAACAGGAATAATTGCAACCAGTTTGAAAGTGATGGTCATTTCTACGTTCCGGGCAATCTAGGCTTCACTCTAGGGCGTTGATCCACTAGACGGAATAGATAGTGCCTTAGAAGTCAACGCCGGATGCATAAAATACAATACAAATACAACAGCTTTTCCATCGTATAAAACTAATAATTGCAACCAATATGAAAGTTAACGTCATTTCTGCTTTCCGGGCAACCTAGGCTTCACCCTAGGGCGTCGCTCCAACAGATTGAATAGTTAGGGCCTTAGAAGTCAACGCCCGAAGCATAAAAGGCAACAAAAATACAACAGTTTTTCCATCGTATAACAGGATTAATTGCAACCAGTTTGAAAGTGATGGTCATTTCGAAGCTCCGGGCAACCTAGGCTTCACTCTAGGTCGTTGCTCCACCAGATCGAATAGTTAAGGTCTTAGAAGTCAACGCCCGAAGCATAAAATACAAAATAAATGGAACAGTTTTTCCATCGTATAAAACGAATAATTGCTACCAGTGTGAAAGTTATGGTCATTTCTACTTTCCGGGCAACCTACGCTTTACCCTAGGGCGTTGTTCCACCAGATGGAATAGTTACGGCCTAAGAAGTCAACGCCAGAAGCATAAAATACGATATAAATACAACAGCTTATCCATCGTATAAAACGAATAATTGCAACCAGTGTGAAAGTTATGGTCATTTCTAAGTTGCGGGCAACCTAGGATTCACCCTAGGGCGTTGTTCCACCACATCGAATAGCTACGTCCTCAGAAGTCAACGACAGAAGCATAAAATACAATATAAATATAACAGTTTTTCCATCGTATATAACGAATAATAGCAACCAGTGTGAAAGTTATGGTCATTTCTATGTTCCGGGCAACCTAGGCTTCACTCTAGGGCGTTGCTCCACCACATCAAACAGTTAGGGCCTTAGAAGTCAACGCCCGAAGCATAAAAAACAAAATAAATATGACAGTTTTTCCATCGTATAAAACGAATAATAGCAACCAGTGTGAAAGTTATGGTCACTTCTACGTTCCGGGCAACCTAGGCTTCACCCTAGGGCGTTGCTCCAACAGATTGAATAGTTAGGGCCTTAGAAGTCAACGCCCGAAGCATAAAAGGCAATAAAAATACAACAGTTTTTCCATCGTATGACAGGATTAATTGCAACCAGTTTGAAAGTGATGGCCAATACTACGTTCCGGGCAACCTAGGCTTCACTCTAGGGCGTTGCTCCACCAGATCGAATGGTTGGAGCCTTAGAAGTCAACGCCAGAAGCATAAAATACAATATAAATACAACAGTTTTTCCAATGTATAAAACGAATAATTGCAACCAGTATGAAACTTATGGTCATTTCTACTTTCCGAGCAACCTAGGCTTCACCCTAGGGCGTTGCTCCAACAGATTGAATAGTTAGGGCCTTAGAAGTCAATGCCCGAATCATTAAATGAAATAAAAATACAACAGCTTTTCCATTGTATAACAGGAATAATTGCAACCAGTGTGAAGGTAATGGTATGTTCTTCGTTCCGGGCAACCTAGGCTTCACTCTAGGGCGGTGCTCCACCAGGTTAAATAGTTAGGGCCTAAGAAGTCAACGCCAGAAGCATAAATGCAATATAAGTACAACAGTTTGCCATCGTATAAAATGAATAATTGCAAACATTGTGAAAGTAATGGTCATTTCTACGTTCGGGGCAACCTAGGATTCACCCTAGGGCGTTGTTCCACCACATCGAATAGCTACGTCCTCAGAAGTCAACGACAGAAGCATAAAATACAATAAAGATGCAACAGTTTTTCCATCGTATGACAGGAATAATTGCAACCAGTGTGAAGGTAATGGTATGTTCTACGTTCCAGGCAACCAAGGCTTCACTCTAGGGCGGTGCTGCACCAGGTTAAATAGTTAGGGCCTAAGAAGTCAACGCCAGAAGCATAAAATACAATATAAATACAACAGCCTTTCCATCGTATACAATGTATATTTGCAAACAGTTTGGAAGTAATGGTCATTTCTACGTTCCTGGCAACCTAGGCTTCACTCTAGGGCGTTGTTCCACCAGATCGAATAGTTAGGGCCTAGGAAGTCAACGCCAGAAGAATAAAATGCAATATAAGTACAACAGTTTACCATCGTATAAAATGAATAATTGCAAACATTGTGAAAGTAATGGTCATTTCTACGTGCCGGGCAACCTAGGCTTCACTCTGGACCGTTGTTCCACCAGATCGAATAGTTAGGGCCTTAGAAGTCAACGCCCGAAGCATAAAATACAAAATAAATAGAACAGCTGTTCCATGTATAAAACGAATAATTGTTTCCAGTGTGAAAGTTATGATCATTTCTACGTTCCGGGCAACCTAGGCTTCACCGTAGGGCGTTGTTCCACCAGATGGAATAGTTGGGGCCTAAGAAGTCAACGGCAGAAGCATAAAATACGATATAAGTACAACAGCTTTTCCATCGTATAATACGAATAATTGCAACCAGTGTGAATGTTATGGTCATTTCTACGTTCCGGGCAACCTAGGCTTCACTCTAGGCTGTTGCTCCACCAGATCGAATAGCTAGGGCCTTAGAAGTCAACGCCCGAAGCATAAAATACAAAATAAATAGGACAGCTTTTCCATGTATAAAACGAATAATTGCTTCCTGTGTGAAAGTTATGGTCATTTCTACGTTCCGGGCAACCTAGGCTTCACCAGAGGGCGTTGTTCTACCAGATCGAATAGCTGGGACCTTAGAAGTCAACGACAGAAGCATAAAATAAGATATAAATACAACAGCTTTTCCATCGTATAAAACGAATAATGGTAACCAGTGTGAAAGTTATGGCCATTTCGACGTTTCGGGCATCCTAGGCTTAACTCTGAGGCGTTGCTCCACCAAATCGAAGAGATAGGGCCTTAGAAGTCAACGCCAGAAGCATAAAATACAATATAAATACAACAGCTTTGCCATCGTATAAAATGAATTATTGCAAACAGTGTGAAGGTAATGGTCATTTCTACGTTCCGAGCAACCTAGGCTTCACTGTAGGGTGTTGCTCCGCCAGATCGAATAGGTAGGGCCTTAGAAGTCAACGCCAGAAGCATAAAATAAGATATAAATACAACAGCTTTTCCATCGTATAAAACGAATAATGGTAACTAGTGTGAAAGTTATGGACATTTCTTCGTTCCGGGCAGCCAAGGATTCACTCTAGGACGATGCTCCACCAGATCGAATAGTTAGGGCCTAAGAAGTCTACGCCAGAAGCATAAAATACAATAAAGTTGCAACAGTTGTTCCATCGTATGACAGGAATAACTGCAAGCAGTGTGAAGGTACAGGTCATTTCTACGTTCCGGGTAATCCAGATTTCAGTCTAGGGCGTTGCTCCACCAGATTGAATAGCTAGGGACTTAGAATTCAACGCCAGAAGAATAAAATACAATCTAAGTACAACAGCTTTTCCACCGAATAAAATGAATAATTGCATACATTGTGAAAGCAATGGTCATTTCTACGTTCCGGGCAACCTAGGCTTCACTCTAGGGCGTTGCTCCACCAGATCGAATAGCTAGGGACTTAGAACTCAATGCCAGAAGCATGAAATGCAATATATATATAACAGCTTTTCCATGTATAAAACGAATAATTGCTACCAGTGTGAAAGAGTTGGTCATTTCTACGGTCCGGGCAACCTAGGATTCACCCTAGGGCGTTGTTCCACCAGATGGAATAGTTAGGGCCTAAGAGGTAAACGCCAGAAGCATAAAATACAATATAAATACAACAGTTTTTCCATCGTATAAAACGAATAATTGCATCCAGTATGAAACTTATGGTCATTTATATTTTCCGGGCAACCTAGGCTTCACCCTAGGGCATTGCTCCAACAGATTGAATAGTTAGGGCCTTAGAAGTCAATGCCCGAAGCATAAAATGCAATAAAAATACAACAGTTTTTCCATCATATTACAGGAATAATTGCAACCAGTTTGAGAGTGATGATCATTTCTACGTACCGGGCAACCTAGGCTTCACTCTGGGGCGTTGATCCACTAGATCGAATAGTTAGTGCCTTAGAAGTCAACGCCAGATGCATAAAATACAATATAAATACAACAGTTTTTCCATCGTATAAAACGAATAATTGCAACCACTATGAAAGTTAACGTCATTTCCACTTTCCGAGCAACCTAGGCTTCACCCTAGGGCATTGCTCCAACAGATTGAATAGTTAGGGCCTTAGAAGTCAACGCCCGAAGCATAAAAGGCAAAAAAAATACAACAGTTTTTCCATCGTATAACAGGATTAATTGCAACCAGTTTGAAAGTTATGGTCATTTCTACGTTTCGGGCAACCTAGGCTTCATTCTAGGACGATGCTCCAACGAGATCGAATAGTTAGGGCCTAAGAAGTCAACGCCAGAAGCATAAAATACAATAAAGATGCAACAGTTGTTCCATCGTATAACAGGAATAACTGCAAACAGTGTGAAAGTACAGGTCATTTCTACGTTCCGGGTAATCCAGGTTTCACTCTAGGGCGTTGCTCCACCAGATCGAATAGCTAGGGACTTAGAATTCAACGCCAGAAGAATAAAATACAATCTAAGTACAACAGTTTTTCCATCGAATAAAATGAATAATTGCATACATTGTGAATACAATGGTCATTTCTACGTTCCGGGCAACCTAGGCTTCACTCTAGGGCGTTGCTCCACCAGATCGAATAGCTAGGGACTTAGAATTCAATGCCAGAAGCATAAAATGCAATATATATATAACAGCTTTTCCATGTATAAAACGAATAATTGCTACCAGTGTGAAAGAGTTGGTCATTTCTACGTTCCGGGCAACCTAGGCTTCACCCTAGGGCGTTGTTCCACCAGATGGAATAGTTAGGGCCTAAGAAGTCAACGCCAGAAGCATAAAATACAATAAAGATGCAACAGTTTTTCCATCGTATGACAGGAATAATTGCAACCAGTGTGATGGTAATGGTATGTTCTACGTTCCGGGCAACCAAGGCTTCACTCTAGGGCGGTGCTGCACCAGGTTAAATAGTTAGGGCCTAAGAAGTCAACGCCAGAAGCATAAAATACAATATAAATACAACAGCCTTTCCATCGTATACAATGTATATTTGCAAACAGTTTGAAAGTAATGGTCATTTCTACGTTCCTGGCAACCTAGGTTTCACTCTAGCGCGTTGTTCCACCAGATCGAATAGTTAGGGCCTAGGAAGTCAACGCCAGAAAAATAAAATGCAATATAAGTACAACAGTTTACCATCGTATAAAATGAATAATTGCAAACATTGTGAAAGTAATGGTCATTTCTACGTGCCGGGCAACCAAGGCGTCACTCTAGGGCGTTGCTCCACCACATCGAATAGCTACGGCCTTAGAAGTCAACGCCTGAAGCAAAAAATGCAATTAAAATACAACAGTTTTTTCATCGTGTAACAGGAATAATTGCAACCAGTGTGAAAGTGATGGTCATTTCTGCGTTCCGGGCAACCTAGGCTTCACTCTAGGGCGTTGTTCCACCAGATCGAATTGTTAAGGCCTAAGAAGTCAACGCCGGAAGCATAAAATACAATATAGATGCAAAAGTTTTTCCATCGTATAACAGGAATAACTGCAAACAGTGTGAAAGTACTGGTCATTTCTACGTTCCGGGTAACCTAGGTTTCACTCTAGGGCGATGCTCCACCAGATCAAATAGCTAGGGACTTAGAATTGAACGCAATAAGTACAAAATACAATATAAATATAACAGTTTTTCCACCGTATAAAACGAATATTAGCAACCAGTGTGAAAGTTATGGTCATTTCAACTTTCCGGGCAATCTATGCTTCACTCTAGGGCGTTGCTTCTCCAGATCAATCAGTTAGGGCCTTAGAAGTCAACGCCAGAAGCATAAAATACAATAAAGATGCAACAGTTTTTCCATCGTATAACAGGAATAACTGCAAACTGTGTGAAAGTACTGGTAATTTCTACGTTCCGGGTAACCTAGGTTTCACTCTAGGGCGTTGCTCCACCAGATCAAATGGCTAGGGACTTAGAATTCAACGCCATAAGTATAAAATACAATATAAATATAACAGTTTTTCCATCATATAAAACGAATATTAGCAAACAGTGTGAAAGTACTGGTCATTTCTACGTTCCAGGCAACCTAGGCTTCACTTTAGGGCGTTGCTCCACCAGATCAAATAGTTAGGGCCTAAGAAGTCAACGCCAGAAGCATAAAATGCAACATAAATACAACAGATTTTCCATCGTATATAATGTATACTTGCAAACAGTGTGAAAGTAATGGACATTTCTACGTACCGGGCAACCTAGGCCCCATTCTAGGGCGTTGCTCCACCAAATCGAATAGCCAGCGCCTTAGAAGTTAACGCCAGAAGCATAAAATACAATAAAGATGCAACAGTTTTTCCACCTTATATCAGGAATAACTGCAAACAGTGTGAAAGTACTGGTCATTTCTACGTTCCGGGCAACTTAGGCTTCACTCTAGGGCGTTGCTCGACCAGATCGAAAGTTAGGGCCTAAGAAGGCAACGCCAGAAGCATAAAATACGATATAAATACAACAGCTTTTCCATCGTATAAAACGAATAATAGCAACCAGTGTGAAAGCTATGGTCATTTCTACGTTCCGGGCAACCTAGGCTTCAATCTAGGGCGTTGCTCCACCAGATCAAACAGTTAGGGCCTTAGAAGTCAACGCCCGAAGCATAAAATACAAAATAAATAGAACGGTT
The DNA here is from genome assembly GCF_051401765.1 of Calliopsis andreniformis. Classification (NCBI taxonomy): domain Eukaryota; kingdom Metazoa; phylum Arthropoda; class Insecta; order Hymenoptera; family Andrenidae; genus Calliopsis; species Calliopsis andreniformis. The sequence continues at coordinate 7,085,246 of NW_027480423.1, read as the reverse complement.
TTTCCATTGTATAAAACGAATAATTGCTACCAGTGTAAAAGTTATGGTCTTTTCTACGTTCCGGGCAACCTAGGCTTCACACTAGGGCGTTGCTCCTCCAGATCAATCAGTTAGGGCCTCAGAAGTCAACGCCCGAAGCATAAAATGCAAAATAAATAGAACAGTTTTTCCATTGTATAAAACGAATAATTGCTACCAGTGTAGAAGTTATGGTCATTTCTACGTTCCGGGCAACCTAGGCTTCACCCTAGGGCGTTGTTCCACCAGATCGAATAGTTAGGGCCTAAGAAGTGAACGCCAGAAGCATAAAATACAATATAAATACAACAGTTTATCCATCATATAAAACGAATGATAGCAACCAGTGTGAAAATTATGGTCATTTCTACGTTCCGGGCAACCTAGGCTTCACTCTAGGGCGTTGCTCCACCAGATGAAACAGCTAGGGCCTTAGCAGTCAACGCCCGAAGCATAAAATACTAAATAAATAGAACAGTTTTTCCATTGTATAAAACGAATAATTGCTACCAGTGTAAAAGGTATGGTCAGTTCTCCGTTCCGGGCAACCTAGGCCTCACTCTAGGTCGTTGTTCCACCAGATCGAATTGTTAGGGCCTAAGAAGTCAACGCCAGAAGCATAAGATACAATATAAATATAACAGTTTTTCCATCGTATAGAACGAATAATAGCATCCAGTGTGAAAGTTAACGTCATTTCTACGTTCCGGGCAACCTAGGCTTCACTCTAGGGCATTGCTCCACCTGATGGAATAGTTAGTGCCTTAGAAGTCAACGCCAGAAGCATAAAATACAATATAAATACAACAGTTTTTCCATCGTATAAAACGAATAATAGCAACCAGTGTGAAAGTTATGGTCATTTCTACGTTCCGGCAACCTAGGCTTCACCCCAGCACGTTGTCCCACCAGATCGAATAGTTAGGGCCTAAGAACTGAACGCCAGCAGCATAAAATACAATATAAATACAACAGTTTTTCCATCATATAAAACGAATAATTGCCACCAGTATGAAAGTTATGGTCATTTCTACGTTCCGGGCAACCTAGGCTTCACTCTATGGCGTTCTTCCACCACATCGAATAGCTACGGCCTCAGAAGTCAACGCCTGAAGCATAAAATACAATAAAAATACAACAGTCTTTCCATCCTATAACAGGAATAATTGCAACCCGTGTGAAAGTGATAGTCATTTGTATGTTCCAGGCAACCTAGGCTCACTCTAGGGCGTTGTTCCACCAGATCGAACAGCTAGGGCCTAAGAAGGCAAAGCCAGAAGCATAAAATACAATATAAATATAACAGTTTCTCCATCGTATAAAACGAATAATAGCGACCAGTGTGAAAGTTATGGTCATTTCTACGTTCGGGCAACCTAGGCTTCACCCCAAGGCGTTGTTCCACCAGATCGAATAGATAGGGCGTGAGAAGTGAACGCCAGAAGCATAAAATACAATATAAATACAACAGTTTTTCCATCATATAAAACGAATAATTGCAACCAGTATGAAAGCTATGGTCATTTCTACTTTACGGGCATCCTAGCCTACACCCTAGGGCGTTGCTCCTACAGATTGAATAGTTAGGGCCTTAGAAGTCATTGCGCGAAGCATAAAATGCAATAAAAATACAACAGTTTTTCCATCATATAACAGGAATATTCGCAACCAGTTTGAAAGTGATGGTAATTTCTACGTTCCGGGCAACTTAGGCTTCACTCTAGGGCGTTGCTCCACCAGATCGAATAGTCAGGGCCTAAGAAGGCAACGCCAGAAGCATAAAATACGATATAAATACAACAGCTTTTCCATCGTATAAAACGAATAATAGCAACCAGTGTGAATGCTATGGTCATTCCTACGTTTCGGGCAACCTAGGATTCAATCTAGGGCGTTGCTCCACCAGATCAAACAGTTAGGGCCTTAGAAGTCAACGCCCGAAGCATAAAATACATAATAAATAGAACGGTTTTTCCATTGTATAAAACGAACAATTGCTACCAGTGTAAAAGTTATGGTCTTTTCTACGTTCCGGGCAACCTAGGCTTCACACTAGGGCGTTGCTCCTCCAGATCAATCAGTTAGGGCCTTAGAAGTCAACGCCCGAAGCATAAAATGCAAAATAAATAGAACAGTTTTTCCATTGTATAAAACGAATAATTGCTACCAGTGTAGAAGTTATGGTCATTTCTACGTTCCGGGCAACCTAGGCTTCACCCTAGGGCGTTGTTCCCCCAGATCGAATAGTTAGGGCCTAAGAAGTGAACGCCAGAAGCATAAAATACAATATAAATACAACAGTTTATCCATCATATAAAACGAATGATAGCAACCAGTGTGAAAATTATGGTCATTTCTACGTTCCGGGCAACCTAGGCTTCACTCTAGGGCGTTGCTCCACCAGATCAAACAGTTGGGGCCTTAGATGTCAACGCCAGAAGCATAAAATGCAACATAAATACAACAGATTTTCCATCGTATATAATGTATATTTGCAAACAGTGTGAAAGTAATGGACATTTCTACGTACCGGGCAACCTAGGCCCCACTCTAGGGCGTTGCTCCACCAAATCGAATAGCTAGGGCCTTAGAAGTCAACGCCGGAAGCATAAAATACAATATAGATGCAAAAGTTTTTCCATCGTATAACAGGAATAACTGCAAACAGTGTGAAAGTACTGGTCATTTCTACGTTCCGGGTAACCTAGGTTTCACTCTAGGGCGATGCTCCACCAGATCAAATAGCTAGGGACTTAGAATTCAACGCAATAAGTACAAAATACAATATAGATGCAAAAGTTTTTCCATCGTATAACAGGAATAACTGCAAACAGTGTGAAAGTACTGGTCATTTCTACGTTCCGGGTAACCTAGGTTTCACTCTAGGGCGATGCTCCACCAGATCAAATAGCTAGGGACTTAGAATTCAACGTAATAAGTACAAAATACAATATAAATATAACAGTTTTTCCACCGTAAAAAACGAATATTAGCAACCAGTGTGAAAGTTATGGTCATTTCAACTTTCCGGGCAATCTATGCTTCACTCTAGGGCGTTGCTTCTCCAGATCAATCAGTTAGGGCCTTAGAAGTCAACGCCAGAAGCATAAAATACAATAAAGATGCAACAGTTTTTCCATCGTATAACAGGAATAACTGCAAACTGTGTGAAAGTACTGGTAATTTCTACGTTCCGGGTAACCTAGGTTTCACTCTAGGGCGTTGCTCCACCAGATCAAATAGCTAGGGACATAGAATTCAACGCCATAAGTATAAAATACAATATAAATATAACAGTTTTTCCATCATATAAAACGAATATTAGCAAACCGTGTGAAAGTACTGGTCATTTCTACGTTCCGGGCAACCTAGGCTTCACTTTAGGGCGTTGCTCCACCAGATCAAATAGTTAGGGCCTAAGAAGTCAACGCCAGAAGCATAAAATGCAACATAAATACAACAGATTTTCCATCGCATATAATGTATATTTGCAAAAAGTGTGAAAGTAATGGACATTTCTACGTACCGGGCAACCTAGGCCCCACTCTAGGGCGTTGCTCCACCAAATCGAATAGCTAGGGCCTTAGAAGTCAACGCCGGAAGCATAAAATACAATATAGATGCAAAAGTTTTTCCACCGTATAACAGGAATAACTGCAAACAGTGTGAAAGTACTGGTCATTTCTACGTTCCGGGTAACCTAGGTTTCACTGTAGGGCGATGCTCCACCAGATCAAATAGCTAGGGACTTAGAATTCAACGCAATAAGTACAAAATACAATATAAATATAACAGTTTTTCCACCGTATAAAACGAATATTAGCAACCAGTGTGAAAGTTATGGTCATTTCAACTTTCCGGGCAATCTATGCTTCACTCTAGGGCGTTGCTTCTCCAGATCAATCAGTTAGGGCCTTAGAAGTCAACGCCAGAAGCATAAAATACAATAAAGGTGCAACAGTTTTTCCATCGTATAACAGGAATAACTGCAAACTGTGTGAAAGTACTGGTAATTTCTACGTTCCGGGTAACCTAGGTTTCACTCTAGGGCGTTGCTCCACCAGATCAAATAGCTAGGGACTTAGAATTCAACGCCATAAGTATAAAATACAATATAAATATAACAGTTTTTCCATCATATAAATCGAATATTAGCAAACAGTGTGAAAGTACTGGTCATTTCTACGTTCCGGGCAACCTAGGCTTCACTTTAGGGCGTTGCTCCACCAGATCAAATAGTTAGGGCCTAAGAAGTCAACGCCAGAAGCATAAAATGCAACATAAATACAACAGATTTTCCACCGTATATAATGTATATTTGCAAACAGTGTGAAAGTAATGGACATTTCTACGTACCGGGCAACCTAGGCCCTATTCTAGGGCGTTGCTCCACCAAATCGAATAGCTAGCGCCTTAGAAGTTAACGCCAGAAGCATAAAATACAATAAAGATGCAACAGTTTTTCCATCTTATATCAGGAATAACTGCAAACAGTGTGAAAGTACTGGTCATTTCTACGTTCCGTGTAACCTAGGTTTCACACTAGGGCGTTGCTCCACCAGATCAAATAGCTAGGGACTTAGAATTCAACGCCATAAGTATAAAATACAATATAAATATAACAGTTTTTCCATCATATAAAACGAATATTAGCAAACAGTGTGAAAGTACTGGTCATTTCTACGTTCCGGGCAACCTAGGCTTCACTTTAGGGCGTTGCTCCACCAGATCAAATAGTTAGGGCCTAAGAAGTCAACGCCAGAAGCATAAAATGCAACATAAATACAACAGATTTTCCATCGTATATAATGTATACTTGCAAACAGTGTGAAAGTAATGGACATTTCTACGTACCGGGCAACCTAGGCCCCATTCTAGGGCGTTGCTCCACCAAATCGAATAGCTAGCGCCTTAGAAGTCAACGCCCGAAGCATAAAACGCAAAATAAATAGAACAGTTTTTCCATTGTATAAAAAGATTGATAGCAACCAGTGTGGAAGTTATGGTCACTTCTACGTTCCGGGCAACCTAGGCTTCACTTTAGGGCGTTGCTCCACCTGATCGAATAGTTAGGGCCTTAGAAGTCAACGCCAGAAGCATAAAATACAATAAAGATGCAACAGTTTTTCCATCGTATAACAGGAATAACTGCAAACAGTGTGAACGTACTGGTCATTTCAACGTTCCGGGCAATCTAGGCTTCACTCTAGGGCGTTGCTCCTCCAGACCAATCAGTTAGGGCCTTAGAAGTCAACGCCCGAAGCATAAAATACTAAATAAATAGAACAGTTTTTCCATTGTATAAAACGAATAATTGCTACCAGTGTAAAAGGTATGGTCAGTTCTCCGTTCCGGGCAACCTAGGCCTCACTCTAGGTCGTTGTTCCACCAGATCGAATTGTTAGGGCCTAAGAAGTCAACGCCAGAAGCATAAGATACAATATAAATATAACAGTTTTTCCATCGTATAGAACGAATAATAGCATCCAGTGTGAAAGTTAACGTCATTTCTACGTTCCGGGCAACCTAGGCTTCACTCTAGGGCATTGCTCCACCTGATGGAATAGTTTGTGCCTTAGAAGTCAGCGCCAGAAGCATAAAATACAATATAAATACAACAGTTTTTCCATCGTATAAAACGAATAATAGCAACCAGTGTGAAAGGTATGGTCATTTCTACGTTCCGGCAACCTAGGCTTCACCCCAGCGCGTTGTCCCACCAGATCGAATAGTTAGGGCCTAAGAACTGAACGCCAGCAGCATAAAATACAATATAAATACAACAGTTTTTCCATCATATAAAACGAATAATTGCCACCAGTATGAAAGTTACGGTCATTTCTACGTTCCGGGCAACCTAGGCTTCACTCTATGGCGTTCTTCCACCACATCGAATAGCTACGGCCTCAGAAGTCAACGCCTGAAGCATAAAATACAATAAAAATACAACAGTCTTTCCATCCTATAACAGGAATAAATACAACCCGTGTGAAAGTGATAGTCATTTGTATGTTCCAGGCAACCTAGGCTTCACTCTAGGGCGTTGTTCCACCAGATCGAACAGCTAGGGCCTAAGAAGGCAAAGCCAGAAGCATAAAATACAATATAAATATAACAGTTTCTCCATCGTATAAAACGAATAATAGCGACCAGTGTGAAAGTTATGGTCATTTCTACGTTCCGGGCAACCTAGGCTTCACCCCAAGGCGTTGTTCCACCAGATCGAATAGTTAGGGCGTGAGAAGTGAACGCCAGAAGCATAAAATACAATATAAATACAACAGTTTTTCCATCATATAAAACGAATAATTGCAACCAGTATGAAAGCTATGGTCATTTCTACTTTACGGGCATCCTAGCCTACACCCTAGGGCGTTGCTCCTACAGATTGAATAGTTAGGGCCTTAGAAGTCATTGCGCGAAGCATAAAATGCAATAAAAATACAACAGTTTTTCCATCATATAACAGGAATATTCGCAACCAGTTTGAAAGTGATGGTAATTTCTACGTTCCGGGCAACTTAGGCTTCACTCTAGGGCGTTGCTCCACCAGATCGAATAGTTAGGGCCTAAGAAGGCAACGCCAGAAGCATAAAATACGATATAAATACAACAGCTTTTCCATCGTATAAAACGAATAATAGCAACCAGTGTGAAAGCTATGGTCATTCCTACGTTCCGGGCAACCTAGGATTCAATCTAGGGCGTTGCTCCACCAGATCAAACAGTTAGGGCCTTAGAAGTCAACGCCCGAAGCATAAAATACATAATAAATAGAATGGTTTTTCCATTGTGTAAAACGAATAATTGCAACCAGTGTAAAAGTTATGGTCTTTTCTACGTTCAGGGCAACCTAGGCTTCACACTAGGGCGTTGCTCCTCCAGATCAATCAGTTAGGGCCTTAGAAGTCAACGCCCGAAGCATAAAATGCAAAATAAATAGAACAGTTATTCCATTGTATAAAACGAATAATTGCTACCAGTGTAGAAGTTATGGTCATTTCTACGTTCCGGGCAACCTAGGCTTCACCCTAGGGCGTTGTTCCACCAGATCGAATAGTTAGGGCCTAAGAAGTGAACGCCAGAAGCATAAAATACAATATAAATACAACAGTTTATCCATCATATAAAACGTATGATAGCAACCAGTGTGAAAATTATGGTCATTTCTACGTTCCGGGCAACCTAGGCTTCACTCTAGGGCGTTGCTCCACCAGATCAAACAGTTGGGGCCTTAGATGTCAACGCCAGAAGCATAAAATGCAACATAAATACAACAGATTTTGAATCGTATATAATGTATATTTGCAAACAGTGTGAAAGTAATGGACATTTCTACGTACCGGGCAACCTAGGCCCCACTCTAGGGCGTTGCTCCACCAAATCGAATAGCTAGGGCCTTAGAAGTCAACGCCGGAAGCATAAAATACAATATAGATGCAAAAGTTTTTCCATCGTATAACAGGAATAACTGCAAACAGTGTGAAAGTACTGGTCATTTCTACGTTCCGGGTAACCTAGGTTTCACTCTAGGGCGATGCTCCACCAGATCAAATAGCTAGGGACTTAGAATTCAACGTAATAAGTACAAAATACAATATAAATATAACAGTTTTTCCACCGTATAAAACGAATATTAGCAACCAGTGTGAAAGTTATGGTCATTTCAACTTTCCGGGCAATCTATGCTTCACTCTAGGGCGTTGCTTCTCCAGATCAATCAGTTAGGGCCTAAGACGTGAACGCCAGAAGCATAAAATACAATATAAATACAACAGTTTTTCCATCATATAAAACGAATGATAGCAACCAGTGTGAAAGTTATGGTCATTTCTATGTGCCGGGCAACCTAGGCTTCACTCTAGGGCGTTGCTCCACCAGATCGAATAGTTAGGGCCTTAGAAGTCAACGCCCGAAGCATAAAATGCAAAATAAATAGAACAGCTTTTCCATTGTATAAAACGAATAAATGCTAGCAGTGTAAAAGTTATGGTCATTTCTACGTTCCGGGCAACCTAGGCTTCACCCTAGGGCGTTATTCCACCAGATCGAATAGTTAGGGCCTAAGAAGTGAACGCCAGAAGCATAAAACACAGTATAAATACAACAGTTTATCCATCATATAAAACGAATGATAGCAACCAGTGTGAAAGTTATGGTCATTTCTACGTTCCGGGCAACCTAGGCTTCACTCTAGGCCGTTGTTCCACCAGATAGAATAGTTAGGGCCTAAGAAGTGAACGCCAGACGCATAAAATACAATATAAATACAACAGTTTTTCCATCATATAAAACGAATTATAGCAACCAGTGTGAAAGTTATGGTCATTTCTACGTGCCGGGCAACCTAGGCTTCACTCTAGGGCGTTGCTCCACCAGATCGAATAGTTAGGGCCTTAGAAGTCAACGCCCGAAGCATAAAATACAAAATAAATAAAACAGTTTTTCCATCATATAAAACGAATAATTGCTACCAGTGTGAAAGTTATCGTCATTTCTACGCTCCGCGCAACCTAGGCTTCACTCTAGGGCGTTGCTCCGCCAGATCGAATAGCTAGGGCCTTAGAAGTCAACGCCCGAAGCATAAAATACAAAATAAATAAAACAGTTTTTCCATCGTATAAAACGAATAATTGCTACCAGTGTGAAATGCATGGTCATTTCTACGTTCCGGGCAACCTAGGCTTCACGCTAGGGCGGTGCTCCACCAGATCAAATAGTTAGGGCCTAAGAAGTCAACGCCAGTAGCATAAAATACAACATAAATACAACAGACTTTCCGTCGTATATATTGTATATTTGCAAACAGTGTGAAAGTAGTGGTCATTTCTACGTACCGGGCAACCTAGGCTCCACTCTAGGGCGTTGCTCCACCAAATCGAATAGCTAGGGCCTTAGAAGTCAACGCCAGAAGCATAAAATACAATAAAGACGCAAAGGTTTTTCCATCGTATAACAGGAGTAACTGCAAACAGTATGAAAGTACTGGTCATTTCTACGTTCCGGGTAACCTAGGTTTCACTCTAGGGCGTTGCTCCACCAGATCGAATAGCTAGGGAATTAGAATTCAACGCCATAAGAATAAAATACAATATAAGTCCAACAGTTTTTCCATCGTATAAAATGAATAATTGCAACCAGTGTGAAAGTTATGGTCATTTCTACATTTCCAGCAACCTAGTCTTCACTCTAGGGCGTTGCTCCACCTGATCGAATAGTTAGGGCCTTAGAAGTCAACGCCAGAAGCATAAAATACAATAAAGGTGCAACAGTTTTTCCATCGTATAACAGGAATAACTGCAAACAGTGTTAAAGTACTGGTCATTTCTACGTTCCGGGCAACCTAGGTTTCGCTCTAGGGCGTTGCTTCACCAGATCGAATAGCTAGGGACTTAGAATTCAACGCCATAAGAATAAAATGCAATATAAATATAACAGTTTTTCCATCGTATAAAACGAATATTAGAAACCAGAGTGAAAGTTATGGTCATTTCAACGTTCCGGGCAATCTGGGCTTCACACTAGGGCGTTGCTCCTCCAGATCAATCAGTTAGGGCCTTAGAAGTAAACGCCCGAAGCATAAAATGCAAAATAAATAGAACAGTTTTTCCATTGTATAAAACGAATAATTGCTACCAGTGTAAAAGTTATGGTCATTTCTACGTTCCGGACAACCTAGGCTTCACCCTAGGTCGTTCTTCCACCAGATCGAATAGTTAGGGCCTTAGAAGTCAACGCCCGAAACATAAAATACAAAATAAATAAAACAGTTTTTCCATCGTATAAAACGAATAATTGCTACCAGTGTGAAAGTTATGGTCATTTCTACGTTCCGGGCAACCTAGGCTTCACCCTAGTGCGTTGTTCCACCAGAGCGAGTAGTTAGGGCCTAAGAAGTGAACGCCAGAAGCATAAAATACAATATAAATACAACAGTTTTTCCATCATATAAAACGAATAATTGCAACCAGTGTAAAAGTTATGGTCACTTCTACGTTCCGGGCAACCTAGGCTTCACTTTAGGGCGTTGCTCCACCAGACCAAATAGTTAGGGCCTAAGAAGTCAACGCCAGAAGCATAAAATGCAACATAAATACAACAGATTTTCCATCGTATATAATGTATATTTGCAAACAGTGTGAAAGTAATGGACATTTCTACGTACCGGGCAAACTAGGCCCCACTCTAGGGCGTTGCTCCACCAAATCGAATACCTAGGGCCTTGGAAGTCAACGCCAGAAGCATAAAATACAATATAGATGCAAAAGTTTTTCCATCGTATAACAGGAATAACTGCAAACAGTATGAAAGTACTGGTCATTTCTACGTTCCGTGTAACCTAGGTTTTACACTAGGGCGTTGCTCCACCATATCGAATAGCTAGGGACTTAGAATTCAACGCCATAAGAATAAAATACAATATAAGTACAACAGTTTTCCATCGTATAAAATGAATAATTGCAACCAGTGTGAAAGTCATGGTCATTTCTACATTTCGAGCAACCTAGGTTTCACTCTAGGGCGTTGATCCACCTGATCGAATAGTTAGAGCCTTAGAAGTCAACGCCAGAAGCATAAAATACAATAAAGATGCAACAGTTTTTCCATCGTATAACAGGAATAACTGCAAACAGTGTCAAAGTACTGGGCATTTCTACGTTCCGGGTAACCTAGCTTTCACTTTAGGGCGTTGCTCCACCAGATCAAATAGCTTGGGACTTAGAACTCAACGCCATAAGTATAAAATACAATATAAATATAACAGTTTTTCCATCGTATAAGACGAATATTGGCAACCAGTGTGAAATTTATGGTCATATCAACGTTCCGGGCAATCTAGGCTTCACTCTAGGGCGTTGCTCCTCCAGATCAATCAGTTAGGGCCTTAGAAGTCAACGCCCGAAGCATAAAATGCAAAATAAATAGAACAGCTTTTCCATTGTATAAAACGAATAAATGCTAGCAGTGTGAAAGTTATGGTCATTTCTACGTTCCGGGCAACCTAGGCTTCACTCTAGGCCGTCGTTCCACCAGATCGAATAGTTAGGGCCTAAGAAGTCAAAGCCAGAAGCATAAAATACAATATAAATACAACAGTTTACCATCGTATAAAATGAATAATTGCAAACATTGTGAAAGTAATGGTCATTTCTACGTGCCGGGCAACCTAGGCGTCACTCTAGGGCGTTGCTCCACCACAGCTAAATGCTACGGCCTTACAAGTCAACGCCAGAAGCATAAAATACAATAAATATGCAACTGATTTTCCATCGTATAGCATGACTAATTGCAACCAGTGCGAAAGTATTGACCATTTCGACGTTTCGGCATCCTAGGCTTAACTCTGAGGCATTGCTCAACCAAATCGAAGAGATAGGGCCTTAGAAGTCAACGCCAGAAGCATAAAAAGCAAAATAAATAGAACAGTTTTTCCATGTATAAAACGAATAATTGCTACCAGTGTGAAAGTTATGGTCATTTCTACGTTCCGGTCAACCTAGGCTTCACTACAGGACTTTGTTCGACCAGATGGAATAGTTAGGGCCTAAGAAGTCAACGCCAGAAGCATAAAATACGATATAAATACTACAGCTTTTCCATCGTATGGAACGAATAATTGCTACCAGTGTGAAAGTTATGGTCATTTCTACGTTCCGGGCAACCTAGGCTTCCCTCTAGGCTGTTGCTCCACCACATCGAATAGCTAGGGCCTTAGAAGTCAGCGCCCGAAGCATAAAGTACAAAATAAATATGACAGCTTTTCCATGTATAAAACGAATAATTGCTACCAGTGTGAAAGTTATGGTCATTTCTACGTTCCGGGCAACCTAGGCTTCACTATAGGACGTTGCTCCACCAGATCGAATAGTTAGGGCCTAAGAAGTCAACGCCAGAAGCATAAAATGCAATAAAGATGCAACAGTTTTTCCATCGTATAACAGGTATAATAGCAACCAGTGTGAAAGCTATGGTCATTTCTACGTTCCGGGCAACCTAGACTTCACTCTAGGCCGTTGCGGCACCCGATCGAATAGTTACGGCCTTAGAAGTCAACGCCCGAAGCATAAAGTGCAAAATAAATAGAACAGTTTTTCCACTGTATAAAACGAATAACTGCAACCAGTGTGAAAGTACTGGTCATTTCTACGTTCCGGGTAACCTAGGCTTCACTCTAGTGCGTTGCTCAACCAGATCGAATAGCTAGGGACTTAGAAGTCAACGCCAGAAGCACAAAATACAATAAAAATGAAGCAGTTTTTCCATCGTATAGCATGACTAATTGCAACCAGTGCGAAAGTAATGATCACATCGACATTTCGGGCATCCCAGACTTAACTCTGAGGCGTTGCTCCACCAGATCGAAGAGTTAGGGCCTTAGAAGTCAACGCCAGAAGCATAAACTACAAAATAAATACAACAGTCTTTCCATCGTATAAAACGAATAATTGCAACCTGTGTGATGGTTATGGACATATCTACGTTCCGGGCAACCTAGGCTTCACTGTAGGGCGTTGCTCCACCAAATCGAATAGTTTGGGCCTTATAATTCAACGCCCGAAACATAAAATACAATATAATTACAAGAGTTTTTCCATCCTATAAGAGGAATAATTGCAACCAGTGTGAAGGTAATGGTATGTTCTACGTTCCGGGCAACCTAGGCTTCACTCTAGGGCAGTGCTCCACCAGATCAAATATTTAGGGCCTAAGGAGTCAACGCCAGTAGCATAAATTACAATATAAGTACAACAGATTTTCCATCGTATATAATGTATATTTGCAAACAGTGTGGAAGTAATGGCCACTTCTACGTTCCGGGCAACCTAGGCTTCACCCTAGGGTGTTGCCCCACCAGATGGGATTGCTAGGGACTTAGAATTCAATGCCAGAAGCATAAAATTCAATATAAATATAACAGCTTTTCCATCGTATAAAACGAATAATAGCAACCAGTGTGAAAGTTATGGTCATTCCTCCTCCCCGGCAACCTAGGCTTCACCCTAGGGCGTCGTTCCACCAGATCGAATAGTTAGGGCCAAAGAAGTGAACGCCAGAAGCATAAAATACAATATAAATACAACAGTTTTTCCATCGTATAGCAGGAATAATTTGCAACCAGTGTGATAGTAGTGGTCATTTCTACGTTCCGGGCAACCCATGTTTCACTCCAGGGCGTTGCTCCACCAGATCGGATAGTTGCGGCCTAAGACGTCAACGCCAGAAGCATGAAATACGATAAAGATGCAACAGTTTTTCCATCGTATAAAACGAATAATTGCAAACAGTCTGAAAGTAATGGTCATTTCTACGTTCCGCGCAACCTAGGCTTCACTCTAGGGCGTTGGTCCACCAGATCCAATAGCTAGGGCCATAGAAGTCAACGCCAGAAGCATAAAATACAATAAAAATACAACAGTTTTTCCATCATATAACTGGAATAGTTGCAACCGGTGTGAAGGTATTGATCATATCCACGTCTCGGACAACCTAGGCTTCACTCTAGGTCGTTGCTCCACCAGATCGAATAGCTAGGGCCTTAGAAGTCAACGACCGAAGCATAAAATAGAGCAAAAATCCAACAGTTTTTCCATCGTATAACAGGAATTATTGCAAACAGTGTGAAAGTAATGGTCATTTCTAAGTGCCGGGCATCCTAGACTTAACTCTTGGACGTTGCCCCACCAGATCGAACAGCTCGGACCTTAGAAGTCAACGCCACAAGCAGAAAATACAATATAAATACAACAGCTTTTCCATCGTATAAAACGATTAATTGCAACCAGTGTGAAAGTAATGGTCATTTCTACGTTGCGGGCAACCTAGGCTTCACTCTACGGCGTTGTTCCACCAGATCGAATAGTTAGGGCCTAAGAAGTCAACACCTGAAGAATAAAATACAATACTAATACAACAGTCTTTCCATCCTATAACAGGAATAATTGCAACCCGTGTGAAAGTGATGGTCATTTCTACGTTCCAGGCAACCTGGGCTTTACTCTAGGGCGTTGTTCCACCAGATAGAATAGTTAGGGCCTAAGAAGTCAACGCCAGAAGCATAAAATACGATAAAGATGCAACAGTTTTTCCATCGTATAAAACGAATAATTGCAAACAGTGTGAAAGTAATGGTCATTTCTACGTTCCGGGCAACCTAGGCTTCACTCTACGGCGTTGTTCCACCAGATCGAATAGTTAGGGCCTAAGAAATCAACGCCAGAAGCATAAAATACGATATAAATACAACAGCTTTTCCATCGTATAGCAGGAATAATTTGCAACCAGTGTGATAGTAGTGGTCATTTGTACGTTCCGGGCAACCCAGGTTTCACTCCAGGGCGTTGCTCCACCAGATCGAATTGTTAGGGCCTAAGAAGTCAACGCCCGAAGCATAAAATACGATATAAATACAACAGCATTTCCATCGTATTAAATGAATAATTGCAAACAGTGTGAAAGTAGTGGTCATTTCTACGTTCCGGGCAACCTAGGCTTCACTGTACGGCGTTCTTCCACCACATCGAATAGCTACGGCCTCAGAAGTCCATGCCTGAAGCATAAAATACAATAAAAATACAACAGTCTTTTCATCGCATAACAGGTATAATTGCAACAAGCGTGAAAGTAATGATCATTTCGGCGTTTCGGGCATCCTAGACTTAACTCTGAGGCATTGCTCCACCAGATCGAATAATTAGGGCCTGAGAAGTCAACGCCAGAAACATAAAATACAATATAAATACAACAGTTTTTCCATCGTATAAAACGAATTATTGCAACCAGTATGAAACTTATGGTCATTTCTGCTTTCCGAGCAACCTAGGCTTCACCATAGGGCTTTGCTCCAACAGATTGAATAGTTAGGGCCTTAGAAGTCAATGCCCGAAGCATAAAATACAAAATAAGTAGAACGGTTTTTCCATTGTATAAAACGAATAATTGCTACCAGTGTAAAAGCTATGGTCATTTCCACGTTCCGGGAAACCTAGGCTTCACCATATGGCGTTGTTCCACCAGACCGAATAGTTAGGGCCTAAGATGTGAACGCCAGAAGCATAAAATACAATATAAATATAACAGTTTTTCCATCATATAAAACGAATAATTGCAACCAGTATGAAAGCTATGGTCATTTCTACTTTTCGGGCAACCTAGGCTACACCCTAGGGCGTTGCTCCACCAGATCGAATAGTTAGTGCCTTAGAAGTCATCGCCAGAAGCATAAAATACAATAAAAATACAACAGCTTTTCCATCGTATAAAACGAATAATTGCAACCAGTATGAAACTTATGGTCATTTCTACTTTCCGAGAAACCTAGGCTTCAACCCTAGGGCGTTGCTCCAACAGATTGAATAGTTAGGGCCTTAGAAGTCAACGCCCGAAGCATAAAGTGCATTAAAAATACAACAGTTTTTCCATCATATAACAGGAATAATTGCAACCCTTGTGAAAGTGATGGTCATTTGTACGTTCCAGGCAACCTAGGCTTCACTCTAGGGCGTTGTCCCACCAGATCGAATTGTTAGGGCCTAAGAAGTCAACGCCAGAAGCATAAGATACAATATAAATATAACAGTTTTTCCAATGTATAGAACGAGTAATAGCAACCAGTGTGAAAGTTATGGTCATTTCTACGTTCCGGGCAACCTAGGCTTCACTCTAGGGCGTTGCTCCACCAGATCAAACAGTTAGGGCCTTAGAAGTCAACGCCCGAAGCATAAAATAGAAAATAAATAGAACAGTTTTTCCATTGTATAAAACGAATAATAGCAACCAGTGTGATAGTTATGGTCATTTCTACGTTCCGGCAACCTAGGCTTCACCCCAGGGCGTTGTTCCACCAGATCGAATAGTTAGGGCCTTAGCAGTCAACGACCGAAGCATAAAATACAAAATAAATAGAACAGTTTTTCCATCGTATAAAACGAGTAATTTCAACCAGCGTGAATGTCATGGTCATTTCTACATTCCGAGCAACCTAGGCTTTACTCTAGGGCGTTGATCCAACAGATTGAATAGTTAGGGCCTTAGCAGTCAACGCCCGAAGCATAAAATACAATATAAATACAACAGTTTTTCCATCATATAACAGGAATAATTGCAACCAGTTTGAAAGTGTTGGTCATTTCTATGTTCCGGGCAACCTAGGCTCCACTCTAGGGCGTTGCTCCACCAGATCGAATAGTTAGGGCCTTAGAAGTCAACGCCAGAAGCATAAAATTCAATAAAGATGCAACAGTTTTTCCATCGTAAAACAGGAGTAACTGCAAACAGTATGAAAGTACTGGTCATTTCTACGTTCCGGGTAACCTAGGCTTCACTCTAGGGCGTTGTTCCACCAGATCGAACAGTTAGGGCCTAAGAAGGCAACTCCAGAAGCATAAAATACAATATAAATAAAACAGTTTTTCAATCGTATAAAGCGAATGATAGCAACCAGTGTGAAAGTTATGGTCATTTCTACGTTCCGGGCAACCTAGACTTCACCACAGGGCGTTGTTCCACCAGATCGAATAGTTAGGGCCTAAGAAGTGAATGCCAGCAGCATAAAATACAATATGAATACAACAGTTTTTCCATGATATAAAACGAATAACTGCAACCAGTATGAAAGTTATGGTCATTTCTACTTTCCGGGCAACCTAGGCTACGCCCTAGGGCGTTGCTCCAACAGATTGAATAGTTAGGGCCATAGAAGTCAATGCCCGAAGCATAATATGCATTAAAAATACAACAGTTTTTCCATCATATAACAGGAATAATTGCATCCAGTTTGAAAGTGATGGTCATTTCTACGTTCCGGGCAACCTAGGCTTCACTCTATGGCGTTCTTCCAGCACATCGGATAGCTGCGGCCTCAGAAGTAAACGCCTGAAGCATAAAATACAATAGAAATACAACAGTATTTCCATCCTATAACAGGAATAATTGCAACCCTTGTGAAAGTGATGGTCATTTGTACGTTCCAGGCAACCTAGGCTTCACTCTAGGGCGTTGTCCCACCAGATCGAATTGTTAGGGCCTAAGAAGTCAACGCCAGAAGCATAAGATACAATATAAATATAACAGTTTTTCCAATGTATAGAACGAATAATAGCAACCAGTGTGAAAGTTATGGTCATATCTACGTTCCGGGCAACCTAGGCTTCACTCTAGGGCGTTGCTCCACCAGATCAAACAGTTAGGGCCTTAGAAGTCAACGCCCGAAGCATAAAATAGAAAATAAATAGAACAGTTTTTCCATTGTATAAAACGAATAATTGCTACCAGTGTAAAAGTTATGGTCATTTCTACGTTCCGGGCAACCTAGGTTTCACCCTAGGGCGCTGTTCCACCAGATCGAATAGTTAGGGCCTAAGAAGTGAACGCCAGAAGCATAAAATACAATATAAATACAACAGTTTTTCCATCATATAAAACGAGTAATTGCAACCAGTATGAAAGTTGTGGTCATTTCTACTTTCCGGTCAAACTAGGCTACACCCTAGGGCGTTGCTCCAACAGATTGAATAGTTAGGGCCTTAGAAGTCAATGCCCGAAGCATAAAATGCAATAAAAATACAACAGATTTTCCATCGTATAACCGGAATAATTGCAACCAGTATGAAAGTTGTGGTCATTTCTACTTTCCGGGCAACCTAGGCTACACCCTAGGGCGTTGCTCCAACAGATTGAATAGTTAGGGCCATAGAAGTCAATGCCCGAAGCATAAAATGCAATAAAAATACAACAGTTTTTCCGTCATATAACAGGAATAATTGCAACCAGTTTGAAAGTGATGGTCATTTCTACGTTCCGGGGAACCTCGGCTTCACTCTAGGGCGTTGCTCCGCCATATCGAATGGTTAGTGCATTAGAAGTCAACGCCAGAAGCATAAAATGCAATATAAATACAACAGTTTTTCCATCGTATAAAACGAATAATTGCAACCAGTATGAAAGTTAACGTCATTTCTTCTTTCCGGGCAACCTAGGCTTCACCCTTGGTCGTTGCTCCAACAGATTGAATAGTTAGGGCCTTAGAAGTCAACGCCGGAAGCATAAAATGCAATAAAAATACAACAGTTTTTCCATCGTATAAGAGGATAAATTGCAACCAGTTTGAAAGTGATGGTCATTTCTACGTTCCGGGCAACCTAGGCTTCACTCTAGGGCGTTGCTCCACCAGATCGAATAGTTAGGGCCTTAGATGTCAACGCCAGAATCATAAAATACAATAAAGATGCAACAGCTTTTCCACCGTAGTAAACGAATAATTTCAACCAGCGTGAATGTTATGGTCATTTCTACATTCCGAGCAACCTAGGCTTTACTCTAGGGCGTTGATCCAACAGATTGAATAGTTAGGGCCTTAGCAGTCAACGCCCGAAGCATAAAATACAATATAAATACAACAGTTTTTCCATCATATAACAGGAATAATTGCAACCAGTTTGAAAGTGTTGGTCATTTCTATGTTCCGGGCAACCTAGGCTCCACTCTAGGACGTTGGTCCACCAGATCGAATAGTTAGGGCCTTAGAAGTCAACGCCAGAAGCATAAAATTCAATAAAGGTGCAACAGTTTTTCCATCGTAAAACAGGAGTAACTGCAAACAGTATGAAAGTACTGGTCATTTCTACGTTCCGGGTAACCTAGGCTTCACTCTAGGGCGTTGTTCCACCAGATCGGACAGTTAGGGCCTAAGAAGGCAACTCCAGAAGCATAAAATACAATATAAATATAACAGTTTTTGAATCGTATAAAGCGAATAATAGCAACCAGTGTGAAAGTTATGGTCATTTCTACGTTCCGGGCAACCTAGACTTCACCACAGGGCGTTGTTCCACCAGATCGAATAGTTAGGGCATAAGAAGTGAATGCCAGCAGCATAAAATACAATATGAATACAACAGTTTTTCCATGATATAAAACGAATAATTGCAACCAGTATGAAAGTTATGGTCATTTCTACTTTCCGGGCAACCTAGGCTACGCCCTAGGGCGTTGCTCCAACAGATTGAATAGTTAGGGCCATAGAAGTCAATGCCCGAAGCATAAAATGCATTAAAAATACAACAGTTTTTCCATCATATAACAGGAATAATTGCATCCAGTTTGAAAGTGATGGTCATTTCTACGTTCCGGGCTACCTAGGCTTCACTCTATGGCGTTCTTCCACCACATCGGATAGCTGCGGCCTCAGAAGTAAACGCCTGAAGCATAAAATACAATAGAAATACAACAGTATTTCCATCCTATAACAGGAATAATTGCAACCCTTGTGAAAGTGATGGTCATTTGTACGTTCCAGGCAACCTAGGCTTCACTCTGGGGCGTTGTCCCACCAGATCGAATTGTTAGGGCCTAAGAAGTCAACGCCAGAAGCATAAGATACAATATAAATATAACAGTTTTTCCAATGTATAGAACGAGTAATAGCAACCAGTGTGAAAGTTATGGTCATATCTACGTTCCGGGCAACCTAGGCTTCACTCTAGGGCGTTGCTCCACCAGATCAAACAGTTAGGGCCTTAGAAGTCAACGCCCGAAGCATAAAATAGAAAATAAATAGAACAGTTTTTCCATTGTATAAAACGAATAACTGCTACCAGTGTAAAAGTTATGGTCATTTCTACGTTCCGGGCAACCTAGGTTTCACCCTAGGGCGCTGTTCCACCAGATCGAATAGTTAGGGCCTAAGAAGTGAACGCCAGAAGCATAAAATACAATATAAATACAACAGTTTTTCCATCATATAAAACGAGTAATTGCAACCAGTATGAAAGTTGTGGTCATTTTTACTTTCCGGTCAAACTAGGCTACACCCTAGGGCGTTGCTCCAACAGATTGAATAGTTAGGGCCTTAGAAGTCAATGCCCGAAGCATAAAATGCAATAAAAATACAACAGATTTTCCATCGTATAACCGGAATAATTGCAACCAGTATGAAAGTTGTGGTCATTTCTACTTTCCGGGCAACCTAGGCTACACCCTAGGGCGTTACTCCAACAGATTGAATAGTTAGGGCCTTAGAAGTCAACGCCGAAAGCATAAAATGCAATAAAAATACAACAGTTTTTCC
The DNA here is from genome assembly GCF_051401765.1 of Calliopsis andreniformis. Lineage (NCBI taxonomy): Eukaryota > Metazoa > Arthropoda > Insecta > Hymenoptera > Andrenidae > Calliopsis > Calliopsis andreniformis. The sequence goes on along the minus strand of NW_027480423.1, from coordinate 7,065,163 downwards.
ATCGTATAAGAGGATTAATTGCAACCAGTTTGAAAGTGATGGTCATTTCTACGTTCCGGGCAACCTAGGCTTCACTCTAGGGCGTTGCTCCACCAGATCGAATAGTTAGGGCCTTAGATGTCAACGCCAGAATCATAAAATACAATAAAGATGCAACAGCTTTTCCACCGTAGTAAACGAATAATTTCAACCAGCGTGAATGTTATGGTCATTTCTACATTCCGAGCAACCTAGGCTTTACTCTAGGGCGTTGATCCAACAGATTCAATAGTTAGGGCCTTAGCAGTCAACGCCCGAAGCATAAAATACAATATAAATACAACAGTTTTTCCATCATATAACAGGAATAATTGCAACCAGTTTGAAAGTGTTGGTCATTTCTATGTTCCGGGCAACCTAGGCTCCACTCTAGGACGTTGGTCCACCAGATCGAATAGTTAGGGCCTTAGAAGTCAACGCCAGAAGCATAAAATTCAATAAAGATGCAACAGTTTTTCCATCGTAAAACAGGAGTAACTGCAAACAGTATGAAAGTACTGGTCATTTCTACGTTCCGGGTAACCTAGGCTTCACTCTAGGGCGTTGTTCCACCAGATCGGACAGTTAGGGCCTAAGAAGGCAACTCCAGAAGCATAAAATACAATATAAATATAACAGTTTTTGAATCGTATAAAGCGAATAATAGCAACCAGTGTGAAAGTTATGGTCATTTCTACGTTCCGGGCAACCTAGACTTCACCACAGGGCGTTGTTCCACCAGATCGAATAGTTAGGGCATAAGAAGTGAATACCAGCAGCATAAAATACAATATGAATACAACAGTTTTTCCATGATATAAAACGAATAATTGCAACCAGTATGAAAGTTATGGTCATTTCTACTTTCCGGGCAACCTAGGCTACGCCCTAGGGCGTTGCTCCAACAGATTGAATAGTTAGGGCCATAGAAGTCAATGCCCGAAGCATAAAATGCATTAAAAATACAACAGTTTTTCCATCATATAACAGGAATAATTGCATCCAGTTTGAAAGTGATGGTCATTTCTACGTTCCGGGCAACCTAGGCTTCACTCTATGGCGTTCTTCCACCACATCGGATAGCTGCGGCCTCAGAAGTAAACGCCTGAAGCATAAAATACAATAGAAATACAACAGTATTTCCATCCTATAACAGGAATAATTGCAACCCTTGTGAAAGTGATGGTCATTTGTACGTTCCAGGCAACCTAGGCTTCACTCTGGGGCGTTGTCCCACCAGATCGAATTGTTAGGGCCTAAGAAGTCAACGCCAGAAGCATAAGATACAATATAAATATAACAGTTTTTCCAATGTATAGAACGAGTAATAGCAACCAGTGTGAAAGTTATGGTCATATCTACGTTCCGGGCAACCTAGGCTTCACTCTAGGGCGTTGCTCCACCAGATCAAACAGTTAGGGCCTTAGAAGTCAACGCCCGAAGCATAAAATAGAAAATAAATAGAACAGTTTTTCCATTGTATAAAACGAATAATTGCTACCAGTGTAAAAGTTATGGTCATTTCTACGTTCCGGGCAACCTAGGTTTCACCCTAGGGCGCTGTTCCACCAGATCGAATAGTTAGGGCCTAAGAAGTGAACGCCAGAAGCATAAAATACAATATAAATACAACAGTTTTTCCATCATATAAAACGAGTAATTGCAACCAGTATGAAAGTTGTGGTCATTTTTACTTTCCGGTCAAACTAGGCTACACCCTAGGGCGTTGCTCCAACAGATTGAATAGTTAGGGCCTTAGAAGTCAATGCCCGAAGCATAAAATGCAATAAAAATACAACAGATTTTCCATCGTATAACCGGAATAATTGCAACCAGTATGAAAGTTGTGGTCATTTCTACTTTCCGGGCAACCTAGGCTACACCCTAGGGCGTTGCTCCAACAGATTGAATAGTTAGGGCCTTAGAAGTCAACGCCGAAAGCATAAAATGCAATAAAAATACAACAGTTTTTCCATCGTATAAGAGGATTAATTGCAACCAGTTTGAAAGTGATGGTCATTTCTACGTTCCGGGCAACCTAGGCTTCACTCTAGGGCGTTGCTCCACCAGATCGAATAGTTAGGGCCTTAGATGTCAACGCCAGAATCATAAAATACAATAAAGATGCAACAGCTTTTCCACCGTAGTAAACGAATAATTTCAACCAGCGTGAATGTTATGGTCATTTCTACATTCCGAGCAACCTAGGCTTTACTCTAGGGCGTTGATCCAACAGATTGAATAGTTAGGGCCTTAGCAGTCAACGCCCGAAGCATAAAATACAATATAAATACAACAGTTTTTCCATCATATAACAGGAATAATTGCAACCAGTTTGAAAGTGTTGGTCATTTCTATGTTCCGGGCAACCTAGGCTCCACTCTAGGGCGTTGCTCCACCAGATCGAATAGTTAGGGCCTTAGAAGTCAACGCCAGAAGCATAAAATTCAATAAAGATGCAACAGTTTTTCCATCGTAAAACAGGAGTAACTGCAAACAGTATGAAAGTACTGGTCATTTCTACGTTCCGGGTAACCTAGGCTTCACTCTAGGGCGTTCTTCCACCAGATCGGACAGTTAGGGCCTAAGAAGGCAACTCCAGAAGCATAAAATACAATATAAATATAACAGTTTTTGAATCGTATAAAGCGAATAATAGCAACCAGTGTGAAAGTTATGGTCATTTCTACGTTCCGGGCAACCTAGACTTCACCACAGGGCGTTGTTCCACCAGATCGAATAGTTAGGGCATAAGAAGTGAATGCCAGCAGCATAAAATACAATATGAATACAACAGTTTTTCCATGATATAAAACGAATAATTGCAACCAGTATGAAAGTTATGGTCATTTCTACTTTCCGGGCAACCTAGGCTACGCCCTAGGGCGTTGCTCCAACAGATTGAATAGTTAGGGCCATAGAAGTCAATGCCCGAAGCATAAAATGCATTAAAAATACAACAGTTTTTCCATCGTATAACAGGAATAATTGCATCCAGTTTGAAAGTGATGGTCATTTCTACGTTCCGGGCAACCTAGGCTTCACTCTAGGGCGTTGCTCCACCAGATCGAATAGTTAGGGCCTTAGATGTCAACGCCAGAATCATAAAATACAATAAAGATGCAACAGCTTTTCCACCGTAGTAAACGAATAATTTCAACCAGCGTGAATGTTATGGTCATTTCTACATTCCGAGCAACCTAGGCTTTACTCTAGGGCGTTGATCCAACAGATTGAATAGTTAGGGCCTTAGCAGTCAACGCCCGAAGCATAAAATACAATATAAATACAACAGTTTTTCCATCATATAACAGGAATAATTGCAACCAGTTTGAAAGTGTTGGTCATTTCTATGTTCCGGGCAACCTAGGCTCCACTCTAGGGCGTTGCTCCACCAGATCGAATAGTTAGGGCCTTAGAAGTCAACGCCAGAAGCATAAAATTCAATAAAGATGCAACAGTTTTTCCATCGTAAAACAGGAGTAACTGCAAACAGTATGAAAGTACTGGTCATTTCTACGTTCCGGGTAACCTAGGCTTCACTCTAGGGCGTTGTTCCACCAGATCGGACAGTTAGGGCCTAAGAAGGCAACTCCAGAAGCATAAAATACAATATAAATATAACAGTTTTTGAATCGTATAAGGCGAATAATAGCAACCAGTGTGAAAGTTATGGTCATTTCTACGTTCCGGGCAACCTAGACTTCACCACAGGGCGTTGTTCCACCAGATCGAATAGTTAGGGCATAAGAAGTGAATGCCAGCAGCATAAAATACAATATGAATACAACAGTTTTTCCATGATATAAAACGAATAATTGCAAACGGTATGAAAGTTATGGTCATTTCTACTTTCCGGGCAACCTAGGCTACGCCCTAGGGCGTTGCTCCAACAGATTGAATAGTTAGGGCCATAGAAGTCAATGCCCGAAGCATAAAATGCATTAAAAATACAACAGTTTTTCCATCGTATAACAGGAATAATTGCATCCAGTTTGAAAGTGATGGTCATTTCTACGTTCCGGGCAACCTAGGCTTCACTCTATGGCGTTCTTCCACCACATCGGATAGCTGCGGCCTCAGACGTAAACGCCTGAAGCATAAAATACAATAGAAATACAACAGTATTTCCATCCTATAACAGGAATAATTGCAACCCTTGTGAAAGTGATGGTCATTTGTACGTTCCAGGCAACCTAGGCTTCACTCTAGGGCGTTGTCCCACCAGATCGAATTGTTAGGGCCTAAGAAGTCAACGCCAGAAGCATAAGATACAATATAAATATAACAGTTTTTCCAATGTATAGAACGAGTAATAGCAACCAGTGTGAAAGTTATGGTCATTTCTACGTTCCGGGCAACCTAGGCTTCACTCTAGGGCGTTGCTCCACCAGATCAAACAGTTAGGGCCTTAGAAGTCAACGCCCGAAGCATAAAATAGAAAATAAATAGAACAGTTTTTCCATTGTATAAAACGAATAATAGCAACCAGTGTGATAGTTATGGTCATTTCTACGTTCCGGCAACCTAGGCTTCACCCCAGGGCGTTGTTCCACCAGATCGAATAGTTAGGGCCTTAGCAGTCAACGCCCGAAGCATAAAATACAAAATAAATAGAACAGTTTTTCCATCGTATAAAACGAATAATAGCAACCAGTGTGAAAGTTATGGTCATTTCTACGTTCCAGCAACCTAGGCTTCAGCCCAGGGCGTTGTTCCACCAGATCGAATAGTTAGGGCCTAAGAAGTGAACGCCAGCAGCATAAAATACAATATAAATACGACAGTTCTTCCTTCATATAAAACTAATAATTGCAACCAGTATGAAAGTTATGGTCATTTCTACATTCCGGGCAACCTAGGCTTCACTCTAGGGCGTTGCTCCACCAGATCGAATAGTTAGGGCCTTAGATGTCAACGCCAGAATCATAAAATACAATAAAGATGCAACAGCTTTTCCACCGTAGTAAACGAATAATTTCAACCAGCGTGAATGTTATGGTCATTTCTACATTCCGAGCAACCTAGGCTTTACTCTAGGGCGTTGATCCAGCAGATTGAATAGTTAGGGCCTTAGCAGTCAACGCCCGAAGCATAAAATACAATATAAATACAACAGTTTTTCCATCATATAACAGGAGTAATTGCAACCAGTTTGAAAGTGTTGGTCATTTCTATGTTCCGGGCAACCTAGGCTCCACTCTAGGGCGTTGCTCCACCAGATCGAATAGTTAGGGCCTTAGAAGTCAACGCCAGAAGCATAAAGTTCAATAAAGATGCAACAGTTTTTCCATCGTATAACAGGAGTAACTGCAAACAGTATGAAAGTACTGGTCATTTCTACGTTTCGTGTAACCTAGGCTTCACTCTAGGGCGCTGTTCCACCAGATCGAACAGTTAGGGCCTAAGAAGGCAACTCCAGAAGCATAAAATACAATATAAATATAACAGTTTTCAATCGTATAAAGCGAATAATAGCAACCAGTGTGAAAGTTATGGTCATTTCTACGTTCCGGGCAACCTAGACTTCACCACAGGGCGTTGTTCCACCAGATCGAATAGTTAGGGCCTAAGAAGTGAATGCCAGCAGCATAAAATACAATATGAATACAACAGTTTTTCCATGATATAGAACGAATAATTGCAACCAGTATAAAAGTTATGGTCATTTCTACTTTCCGGGCAACCTAGGCTACGCCCTAGAGCGTTGCTCCAACAGATTGAATAGTTAGGGCCATAGAAGTCAATGCCCGAAGCATAAAATGCATTAAAAATACAACAGTTTTTCCATCATATAACAGGAATAATTGCATCCAGTTTGAAAGTGATGGTCATTTCTACGTTCCGGGCAACCTAGGCTTCACTCTATGGCGTTCTTCCACCACATCGGATAGCTGCGGCCTCAGAAGTAAACGCCTGAAGCATAAAATACAATAGAAATACAACAGTATTTCCATCCTATAACAGGAATAATTGCAACCCTTGTGAAAGTGATGGTCATTTGTACGTTCCAGGCAACCTAGGCTTCACTCTAGGGCGTTGTCCCACCAGATCGAATTGTTAGGGCCTAAGAAGTCAACGCCAGAAGCATAAGATACAATATAAATATAACAGTTTTTCCAATGTATAGAACGAATAATAGCAACCAGTGTGAAAGTTATGGTCATTTCTACGTTCCGGGCAACCTAGGCTTCACTCTAGGGCGTTACTCCACCAGGTCAAACAGTTAGGGCCTTAGAAGTCAACGCCCGAAGCATAAAATAGAAAATAAATACAACAGTTTTTCCATTGTATAAAACGAATAATTGCTACCAGTGTAAAAGTTATGGTCATTTCTACGTTCCGGGCAACCTAGGTTTCACCCTAGGGCGCTGTTCCACCAGATCGAATAGTTAGGGCCTAAGAAGTGAACGCCAGAAGCATAAAATACAATATAAATACAACAGTTTTTCCATCATATAAAACGAGTAATTGCAACCAGTATGAAAGTTGTTGTCATTTCTACTTTCCGGTCAAACTAGGCTACACCCTAGGGCGTTGCTCCAACAGATTGAATAGTTATGGCCTTAGAAGTCAATGCCCGAAGCATAAAATGCAATAAAAATGCAACGGTTTTTCCATCATATAACCGGAATAATTGCAACCAGTTTGAAAGTGATGGTCATTTCTACGTTCCGGGCAACCTAGGCTTCACCCTTGGGCGTTGCTCCAACAGATTGAATAGTTAGGGCCTTAGAAGTCAAGGCCGGAAGCATAAAATGCAATAAAAATACAACAGTTTTTCCATCGTATAAAAGGATTAATTGCAACCAGTTTGAAAGTGATGGTCATTTCTACGTTCCGGGCAACCTAGGCTTCACTCTAGGGCGTTGCTCCTCCACTCCGAATACCTACAGCCTTAGAAGTCAACGCCTGAAGCATAAAATACAATAAAAATACAAAAGTTTTTACATCGCATAACTGGAATAATTGCCGCAAGCGTGAAGGTAATGGTCATTTCTACGTTCTAGGAAACCTAGGCTTCACTCTAGGGCGTTGCTTCACCAGATCGAACGGTTAGGGCCTTAGAAGTCAACGCCAGAAGCGTTAAATACAATATAAATACAACAGTTTTCCATTGTATAAAACGAATAATTGCAACCACTGTGAGAGTTATGGTAAATTCTACGTTCCGGGCAACCTAGGCTTCTCTCTAGGGCGTTGCTCCAACAGGTCGAATAGTTAGGGCCTAAGAAGTCAACGCCAGAAGCATAAAATGCTATACAAATAAAACAGTTTTTCCATCTTATAACAGGAATAATTGCGACCAGTGTGAAAGTTATGGTCATTTCTACGTTCCGGGCAACCTAGGCTTCACTCTAGGGCGTTCCTCCGCCAGATCGAATAGCTAGGGCCTTAGAAGTCGACGCCCGAAGCATAAAATACCCTAAAAATCCAATAGCTTTTCCATCGTATAACAGGAATAATTGCAAACAGTGTGAAAGTAATGGTCATTTCCACGTTCCGGGCAACCTGGGCTTCACTCTAGGGCGTTGCTCCACTAGATCGAGTAGTTAGGGCCTTAGGAGACAACGACCGAAGCTTAAAATACATAAAAATACAGCAGCTTTTCCATCGTATAAAAGGAATAATTGCAACCAGTGTGATGCTAATGGTCATTTCTGCATTCCGGGCAACCTAGGCTTCACTCTAGGGCGGTGCTCCACCAGATCAAATAGTTAGGGCCTAAGAAGTCAACGCCAGAAGCATAAAATACAACATAAATACAACAGATTTTCCATCGTATATAATATATATTTGCAAACAGTGTGAAAGTAATGGTCACTTCTACGTACCGGGCAGCCTAGGCTCCACTCTATGGCGTTGTTCCACCAGATCGAATAGTTAGGGCCTAAGAAGTCAACACCTGAAGAATAAAATACAATACTAATACAACAGTCTTTCCATCCTATAACAGGAATAATTGCAACCCGTGTGAAAGTGATGGTCATTTCTACGTTCCAGGCAACCTAGGCTTCACTCTAGGGCGTTGTTCCACAAGATCGAATAGTTAGGGCCTAAGTAGTCAGCGCCAGAAGCATAAAATACAATATAAATAGAACAGTCTTTCCATTGTATAAAACGAATAATTTCTACCAGTGTGAAAGTTATGGTCATTTCTACGTTCCGCGCAACCTGGGCTTTACTCTAGGGCGTTGTTCCACCAGATGGAATAGTTAGGGCCTAAGAAGTCAACGCCAGAAGCATAAAATACGATAAAGATGCAACAGTTTTTCCATCGTATAAAACGAATAATTGCAAACAGTGTGAAAGTAATGGTCATTTCTACGTTCCGGGCAACCTAGGCTTCACTCTACGGCGTTGTTCCACCAAATCGAATAGTTAGGGCCTAAGAAGTCAACGCCAGGAGCATAAAATACGATATAAATACAACAGCTTTTCCATCGTATAGCAGGAATAATTTGCAACCAGTGTGATAGTAGTGGTCATTTGTACGTTCCGGGCAACCCAGGTTTCACTCCAGGGCGTTGCTCCACCAGATCGAATTGTTAGGGCCTAAGAAGTCAACGCCCGAAGCATAAAATACGATATAAATACAACAGCATTTCCATCGTATTAAATGAATAATTGCAAACAGTGTGAAAGTAGTGGTCATTTCTACGTTCCGGGCAACCTAGGCTTCACTGTATGGCGTTCTTCCACCGCATCGAATAGCTACGGCCTCAGAAGTCCACGCCTGAAGCATAAAATACAATAAAGATACAACAGTCTTTTCATCGTATAACAGGAATAATTGCAACAAGCGTGAAAGTAAAGATCATATCGGCGTTTCGGGAATCCAAGACTTAACTCTGATTCATTGCTCCACCAAATCGAATAATTAGGGCCTTAGAAGTCAACGCCAGAAGCATGAAATACAATATAAATACAACATTTTTTCCATCGTATAAAACGAATAATTGCAACCAGTATGAAACTTATGGTCATTTCTACTTTCCGAGCAACATAGGTTTCACCCTAGGGCGTTGCTCCAACAGATTGAATAGTTACGGCCTTAGAAGTCAACGGCCGAAGCATAAAATACAAAATAAATAGAACGGTTTTTCCATTGTATAAAACGAATAATTGCTACCAGTGTAAAAGCTATGGTCATTTCTACGTTCCGGGCAGCCTAGGCTTCACCCTAGGGCGTCGTTCCACCAGATTGAATAGTTAGGGCCAAAGACGTGAACGCCAGAAGCATAAAATACAATATAAATACAACAGTTTTTCCATCGTATAGCAGGAATAATTTGCAACCAGTGTGATAGTAGTGTTCATTTCTACGTTCCGGGCAACCCAGGTTTCACTCCAGGGCTCTGCTCCACCAGATCGGATAGTTACGGCCTAAGACGTCAACGCCAGAAGCATGAAATACGATAAAGATGCAACAGTTTTTCCATCGTATAAAACTAATAATTGCAAACAGTGTGAAAGTAATGGTCATTTCTACGTTCCGGGCAACCTAGGCTTCACTCTACGTCGTTGTTCCACCAGATCGAATAGTTAGGGCCTAAGAAGTCAACGCCAGAAGCATAAAATACGATATAAATACAACAGCTTTTCCATCGTATAAAAGGAATAATTGCAGCAAGTGTGAAGGTAATGGTCATTTCTACGTTCCGGGCAACCTAGGCTTCACTCTAGGGCGTTGCTCAACCAGATCGACAAGTTAGGGCATAAGAAGTCAACGCCAGAAGCATAAAATACAATATAAATACAACAGCTTTACCATCGTATAACAGGAATAATTGCAACCAGTGGGAAAGACATTGTCATTTCTACGTTCCGGGCATCCTAGGTTTCACTCTAGGGCGTTGCTCAGCCAGATCGAATAGTTAGGGCCTAAGAAGTCAACTCCAGAAGCATAAAATACAATAAAAATACAACAGTCCTTCCATCGTATAACAGGAATAATTGCAACCAATGTGGAAGTAATGGTCATTTCTACGTTCCTGGGCAATCTAGGCTTCACTCTAGGGCGTTGCTCCACCACATCGAATAGATACGGCCTTAGAAGTCAACGCCAGAAGCATAAAATACAATATAAATACAACAGTTTTTCATCGTATAACAGGAATAATTGCAACCAGTATGAAAGTTATGGTCATTTCTACGTTCCGGGCGACCTAGGCTGCACTCTATGGCGTTGTTCCACAAGGCCGAGCAGTTAGGGCCTTAGAAGTCGACGCCCGAAGCATAAAACACAATATAAATACAACAGCTTTTCCATCGTATAAAACGAATAATTGCAACCAGTGTGAAAGTTATGGTCATTTCTACGTTCCGGGCAACCTACGGTTCATTCTAGGGCGTTGCTCCACCACATCGAGTAGCTACGGCCTTAGACGTCAACGCCAGAAGCATAAAATACAATATAAATGCAACAGTTTTTCCATCGTATAAAACGAATAATTGCAACCAGTGTGAAAGTTATGGTCATTTCTACGTTCCGGGCAACCTAGGATTCACTCTAGGGCGTTGGTCCACCAGATCCAATAGCTAGGGCCATAGAAGTCAACGCCAGAAGCATAAAATACAATAAAAATACAACAGTTTTTCCATCATATAACTGGAATAGTTGCAACCATGTGAAGGTATTGATCATATCCACGTCTCGGACAACCTAGGCTTCACTCTAGGTCGTTGCTCCACCAGATCGAATAGCTAGGACCTTAGAAGTCAACGACCGAAGCATAAAATAGAACAAAAATCCAACAGTTTTTCCATCGTATAACAGGAATAATTGCAAACAGTGTGAAAGTAATGGTCATTTCTAAGTGCCGGGCATCCTAGACTTAACTCTTGGACGTTGCCCCACCAGATCGAACAGCTCGGACCTTAGAAGTCAACGCCACAAGCAGAAAATACAATATAAATACAACAGCTTTTCCATCGTATAAAACGATTAATTGCAACCAGTGTGAAAGTAATGGTCATCTCTACGTTGCGGGCAACCTAGGCTTCACTCTACGGCGTTGTTCCACCAGATCGAATAGTTAGGGCCTAAGAAGTCAACACCTGAAGAATAAAATACAATACTAATACAACAGTCTTTCCATCCTATAACAGGAATAATTTGCAACCAGTGTGATAGTAGTGGTCATTTGTACGTTCCGGGCAACCCAGGTTTCACTCCAGGGCGTTGCTCCACCAGATCGGATAGTTACGGCCTAAGACGTCAACGCCAGAAGCATGAAATACGATAAAGATGCAACAGTTTTTCCATCGTATAAAACGAATAATTGCAAACAGTGTGAAAGTAATGGTCATTTCTACGTTCCGGGCAACCTAGGCTTCACTCTACGTCGTTGTTCCACCAGATCGAATAGTTAGGGCCTAAGAAGTCAACGCCAGAAGCATAAAATACGATATAAATACAACAGCTTTTCCATCGTATAAAAGGAATAATTGCAAACAGTGTGAAAGTAATGGTCATTTCTACGTTCCGGGCAACCTAGGTTTCACTCTACGGCGTTGTTCCACCAGATCGAATAGTTAGGAACTATGAAGTCAACACCAGAAGAATAAAATACAGAATAAATACAACAGCCTTTACACCGTATAAAACGAATAATTGCAACCTGTGTGAAGGTTATGGTCATATCTACGTTCCGGGAAACCTAGGCTTCACTGTCGGGCGCTGCTCCACCAGATCGAAATGTTAGGGCCAAAGAAGTCAACGCTCGAAGCATAAAATACGATATAAATACAACAGCATTTCCATCGTATTAAATGAATAATTGCAAACAGTGTGAAAGTAGTGGTCATTTCTACGTTCCGGGCAACCTAGGCTTCACTGTATGGCGTTCTTCCACCACATCGAATAGCTACGGCCTCAGAAGTCCACGCCTGAAGCATAAAATACAATAAAAATACAACAGTCTTTTCATCGCATAACAGGTATAATTGCAACAAGCGTGAAAGTAATGATCATTTCGGCGTTTCGGGCATCCTAGACTTAACTCTGAGGCATTGCTCCACCGGATCGAATAATTAGGGCCTGAGAAGTCAACGCCAGAAACATAAAATACAATATAAATACAACAGTTTTTCCATCGTATAAAACGAATTATTGCAACCAGTATGAAACTTATGGTCATTTCTACTTTCCGAGCAACCTATTCTTCACCCTAGGGCTTTGCTCCAACGGATTGAATAGTTAGGGCCTTAGAAGTCAACGCCCGAAGCATAAAATACAAAATAAGTAGAATGGTTTTTCCATTGTATAAAACGAATAATTGCTACCAGTGTAAAAGCTATGGTCATTTCTACGTTCCGGGAAACCTAGGCTTCACCATATGGCGTTGTTCCACCAGATCGAATAGTTAGGGCCTAAGAAGTGAACGCCAGCAGCATAAAATACAATATGAATACAACAGTTTTTCCATGATATAAAACGAATAATTGCAACCAGTATGAAAGTTATGGTCATTTCTACTTTCCGGGCAACCTAGGCTACACCCTAGGGCGTTGCTCCAACAGATTGAATAGGTGGGGCCATAGAAGTCAATGCCCGAAGCATAAAATACAATATAAATACGACAGTTCTTCCTTCATATAAAACGAATAATTGCAACCAGTATGAAAGTTATGGTCATTTCTACGTTCCGGGCAACCTAGGCTTCACTCTAGGGCGTTGTTCCACCAGATCGAATTGTTAGGGCCTAAGAAGTCAACGCCAGAAGCATAAGATACAATATAAATATAACAGTTTTTCCATCGTATAGAACGAATAATAGCGACCAGTGTGAAAGTTATGGTCATTTCTACGTTCCGGCAACCTAGGCTTCACTCTAGGGCGTTGCTCCACCAGATCGAATAGTTAGGGCCTTAGATGTCAACGCCAGAATCATAAAATACAATAAAGATGCAACAGCTTTTCCACCGTAGTAAACGAATAATTTCAACCAGCGCGAATGTTATGGCCATTTCTACATTCCGAGCAACCTAGGCTTTACTCTAGGGCGTTGATCCAACAGATTGAATAGTTAGGGCCTTAGCAGTCGACGCCCGAAGCATAAAATACAATATAAATACAACAGTTTTTCCATCATATAACAGGAATAATTGCAACCAGTTTGAAAGTGTTGGTCATTTCTATTTTCCGGGCAACCTAGGCTCCACTCTAGGGCGTTGCTCCACCAGATCGAATAGTTAGGGCCCTAGAAGTCAACGCCAGAAGCATAAAATTCAATAAAGATGCAACAGTTTTTCCATCGTATAACAGGAGTAACTGCAAACAGTATGAAAGTACTGGTCATTTCTACGTTCCGGGTAACCTAGGCCTCACTCTAGGGCGTTGCTCCACCAGATCAAACAGTTAGGGCCTTAGAAGTCAACGCCCGAAGAATAAAATAGAAAATAAATAGAACAGTTTTTCCATTGTATAAAACGAATAATAGCAACCAGTGTGATAGTTATGGTCATTTCTACGTTCCGGCAACCTAGGCTTCACCCCAGGGCGTTGTTCCACCAGATCGAATAGTTAGGGCCTTAGCAGTCAACGCCCGAAGCATAAAATACAAAATAAATAGAACAGTTTTTCCATCGTATAAAACGAATAATAGCAACCAGTGTGAAAGTTATGGTCATTTCTACGTTCCAGCAACCTAGGCTTCACCCCAGGGCGTTGTTCCACCAGATCGAATAGTTAGGGCCTAAGAAGTGAACGCCAGCAGCATAAAATACAATATAAATACGACAGTTCTTCCTTCATATAAAACGAGTAATTGCAACCAGTATGAAAGTTGTGGTCATTTCTACTTTCCGGTCAAACTTGGCTACACCCTAGGGCGTTGCTCCAACAGATTGAATAGTTAGGGCCTTAGAAGTCAATGCCCGAAGCATAAAATGCAATAAAAATACAACAGTTTTTCCATCGTATAACCGGAATAATTGCAACCAGTATGAAAGTTATGGTCATTTCTACGTTCCGGGCAACCTAGGATTCACTCTAGGGCGTTGCTCCGCCAGATCGAATAGTCAGTGCATTAGAAGTCAACGCCAGAAGCATAAAATGCAATATAAATACCACAGTTTTTCCATCGTATAAAACGAATAATTGCAACCAGTATGAAAGTTAACGTCATTTCTTCTTTCCGGGCAACCTAGGCTTCACCCTTGGGCGTTGCTCCAACAGATTGAATAGTTAGGGCCTTAGAAGTAAACGCCGGAAGCATAAAATGCAATAAAAATACAACAGTTTTTCCATCGTATAAAAGGATTAATTGCAACCAGTTTGAAAGTGATGGTCATTTCTACGTTCCGGGCAACCTAGGCTTCACTCTAGGGCGTTGCTCCACCAGATCGAATAGTTAGGGCCTTAGTTGTCAACGCCGGAAGCATAAAATGCAATAAAAATACAACAGTTTTTCCATCGTATAAAAGGATTAATTGCAACCAGTTTGAAAGTGATGGTCATTTCTACGTTCCGGGCAACCTAGGCTTCACTCTAGGGCGTTGCTCCACCAGATCGAATAGTTAGGGCCTTAGTTGTCAACGCCAGAATCATAAAATACAATAAAGATGCAACAGCGTTTCCACCGTATTAAACGAATAATTTCAACCAGCGTGAATGTTATGGTCATTTCTACATTCCGAGCAACCTAGGCTTTACTCTAGGGCGTTGATCCAACAGATTGAATAGTTAGGGCCTTAGCAGTCAACGCCCGAAGCATAAAATACAATATAAATACAACAGTTTTTCCATCGTATAACAGGAGTAACTGCAAACAGTATGAAAGTACTGGTCATTTCTACGTTCCGGGTAACCTAGGCTTCACTCTAGGGCGTTGTTCCACCAGATCGAACAGTTAGGGGCTAAGAAGGCAACTCCAGAAGCATAAAATACAATATAAATATAACAGTTTTTCAATCGTATAAAGCGAATAATAGCAACCAGTGTGAAAGTTATGGTCATTTCTACGTTCGGGGCAACCTAGACTTCACCACAGGGCGTTGTTCCACCAGATCGAATAATTAGGGCCTAAGAAGTGAATCCCAGCAGCATAAAATACAATATGAATACAACAGTTTTTCCATGATATAAAACGAATAATTGCAACCAGTATGAAAGTTATGGTCATTTCTACTTTCCGGGCAACCTAGGCTACGCCCTAGGGCGTTGCTCCAACAGATTGAATAGTTAGGGCCATAGAAGTCAATGCCCGAAGCATAAAATGCATTAAAAATACAACAGTTTTTCCATCGTATAACAGGAATAATTGCATCCAGTTTGAAAGTGATGGTCATTTCTACGTTCCGGGCAACCTAGGCTTCACTCTATGGCGTTCTTCCACCACATCGGATAGCTGCGGCCTCAGAAGTAAACGCCTGAAGCATAAAATACAATAGAAATACAACAGTATTTCCATCCTATAACAGGAATAATTGCAACCCTTGTGAAAGTGATGGTCATTTGTACGTTCCAGGCAACCTAGGCTTCACTCTAGGGCGTTGTCCCACCAGATCGAATTGTTAGGGCCTAAGAAGTCAACGCCAGAAGCATAAGATACCATATAAATATAACAGTTTTTCCAATGTATAGAACGAATAATAGCAACCAGTGTGAAAGTTATGGTCATTTCTACGTTCCGGGCAACCTAGGCTTCACTCTAGGGCGTTACTCCACCAGATCAAACAGTTAGGGCCTTAGAAGTCAACGCCCGAAGCATAAAATAGAAAATAAATAGAACAGTTTTTCCATTGTATAAAACGAATAATTGCTACCAGTGTAAAAGTTATGGTCATTTCTACGTTCCGGGCAACCTAGGTTTCACCCTAGGGCGCTGTTCCACCAGATCGAATAGTTAGGGCCTAAGAAGTGAACGCCAGAAGCATAAAATACAATATAAATACAACAGTTTTTCCATCATATAAAACGAGTAATTGCAACCAGTATGAAAGTTGTTGTCATTTCTACGTTCCGCGCAACCTGGGCTTTACTCTAGGGCGTTGTTCCACCAGATGGAATAGTTAGGGCCTAAGAAGTCAACGCCAGAAGCATAAAATACGATAAAGATGCAACAGTTTTTCCATCGTATAAAACGAATAATTGCAAACAGTGTGAAAGTAATGGTCATTTCTACGTTCCGGGCAACCTAGGCTTCACTCTACGGCGTTGTTCCACCAAATCGAATAGTTAGGGCCTAAGAAGTCAACGCCAGAAGCATAAAATACGATATAAATACAACAGCTTTTCCATCGTATAGCAGGAATAATTTGCAACCAGTGTGATAGTAGTGGTCATTTGTACGTTCCGGGCAACCCAGGTTTCACTCCAGGGCGTTGCTCCACCAGATCGAATTGTTAGGGCCTAAGAAGTCAACGCCCGAAGCATAAAATACGATATAAATACAACAGCATTTCCATCGTATTAAATGAATAATTGCAAACAGTGTGAAAGTAGTGGTCATTTCTACGTTCCGGGCAACCTAGGCTTCACTGTATGGCGTTCTTCCACCGCATCGAATAGCTACGGCCTCAGAAGTCCACGCCTGAAGCATAAATACAATAAAGATACAACAGTCTTTTCATCGTATAACAGGAATAATTGCAACAAGCGTGAAAGTAAAGATCATATCGGCGTTTCGGGAATCCAAGACTTAACTCTGATTCATTGCCCCACCAAATCGAATAATTAGGGCCTTAGAAGTCAACGCCAGAAGCATGAAATACAATATAAATACAACATTTTATCCATCGTATAAAACGAATTATTGCAACCAGTATGAAACTTATGGTCATTTCTACTTTCCGAGCAACATAGGCTTCACCCTAGGGCGTTGCTCCAACAGATTGAATAGTTACGGCCTTAGAAGTCAACGGCCGAAGCATAAAATACAAAATAAATAGAACGGTTTTTCCATTGTATAAAACGAATAATTGCTACCAGTGTAAAAGCTATGGTCATTTCTACGTTCCGGGCAGCCTAGGCTTCACCCTAGGGCGTCGTTCCACCAGATTGAATAGTTAGGGCCAAAGACGTGAACGCCAGAAGCATAAAATACAATATAAATACAACAGTTTTTCCATCGTATAGCAGGAATAATTTGCAACCAGTGTGATAGTAGTGTTCATTTCTACGTTCCGGGCAACCCAGGTTTCACTCCAGGGCTCTGCTCCACCAGATCGGATAGTTACGGCCTAAGACGTCAACGCCAGAAGCATGAAATACGATAAAGATGCAACAGTTTTTCCATCGTATAAAACTAATAATTGCAAACAGTGTGAAAGTAATGGTCATTTCTACGTTCCGGGCAACCTAGGCTTCACTCTACGTCGTTGTTCCACCAGATCGAATAGTTAGGGCCTAAGAAGTCAACGCCAGAAGCATAAAATACGATATAAATACAACAGCTTTTCCATCGTATAAAAGGAATAATTGCAGCAAGTGTGAAGGTAATGGTCATTTCTACGTTCCGGGCAACCTAGGCTTCACTCTAGGGCGTTGCTCAACCAGATCGACAAGTTAGGGCATAAGAAGTCAACGCCAGAAGCATAAAATACAATATAAATACAACAGCTTTACCATCGTATAACAGGAATAATTGCAACCAGTGGGAAAGACATTGTCATTTCTACGTTCCGGGCATCCTAGGTTTCACTCTAGGGCGTTGCTCAGCCAGATCGAATAGTTAGGGCCTAAGAAGTCAACTCCAGAAGCATAAAATACAATAAAAATACAACAGTCCTTCCATCGTATAACAGGAATAATTGCAACCAATGTGGAAGTAATGGTCATTTCTACGTTCCTGGGCAATCTAGGCTTCACTCTAGGGCGTTGCTCCACCACATCGAATAGATACGGCCTTAGAAGTCAACGCCAGAAGCATAAAATACAATATAAATACAACAGTTTTTCATCGTATAACAGGAATAATTGCAACCAGTATGAAAGTTATGGTCATTTCTACGTTCCGGGCGACCTAGGCTGCACTCTATGGCGTTGTTCCACCAGGCCGAGCAGTTAGGGCCTTAGAAGTCGACGCCCGAAGCATAAAACACAATATAAATACAACAGCTTTTCCATCGTATAAAACGAATAATTGCAACCAGTGTGAAAGTTATGGTCATTTCTACGTTCCGGGCAACCTACGGTTCATTCTAGGGCGTTGCTCCACCACATCGAGTAGCTACGGCCTTAGACGTCAACGCCAGAAGCATAAAATACAATATAAATGCAACAGTTTTTCCATCGTATAAAACGAATAATTGCAACCAGTGTGAAAGTTATGGTCATTTCTACGTTCCGGGCAACCTAGGATTCACTCTAGGGCGTTGGTCCACCAGATCCAATAGCTAGGGCCATAGAAGTCAACGCCAGAAGCATAAAATACAATAAAAATACAACAGTTTTTCCATCATATAACTGGAATAGTTGCAACCATGTGAAGGTATTGATCATATCCACGTCTCGGACAACCTAGGCTTCACTCTAGGTCGTTGCTCCACCAGATCGAATAGCTAGGACCTTAGAAGTCAACGACCGAAGCATAAAATAGAACAAAAATCCAACAGTTTTTCCATCGTATAACAGGAATAATTGCAAACAGTGTGAAAGTAATGGTCATTTCTAAGTGCCGGGCATCCTAGACTTAACTCTTGGACGTTGCCCCACCAGATCGAACAGCTCGGACCTTAGAAGTCAACGCCACAAGCAGAAAATACAATATAAATACAACAGCTTTTCCATCGTATAAAACGATTAATTGCAACCAGTGTGAAAGTAATGGTCATCTCTACGTTGCGGGCAACCTAGGCTTCACTCTACGGCGTTGTTCCACCAGATCGAATAGTTAGGGCCTAAGAAGTCAACACCTGAAGAATAAAATACAATACTAATACAACAGTCTTTCCATCCTATAACAGGAATAATTTGCAACCAGTGTGATAGTAGTGGTTATTTGTACGTTCCGGGCAACCCAGGTTTCACTCCAGGGCGTTGCTCCACCAGATCGGATAGTTACGGCCTAAGACGTCAACGCCAGAAGCATGAAATACGATAAAGATGCAACAGTTTTTCCATCGTATAAAACGAATAATTCCAAACAGTGTGAAAGTAATGGTCATTTCTACGTTCCGGGCAACCTAGGCTTCACTCTACGTCGTTGTTCCACCAGATCGAATAGTTAGGGCCTAAGAAGTCAACGCCAGAAGCATAAAATACGATATAAATACAACAGCTTTTCCATCGTATAAAAGGAATAATTGCAAACAGTGTGAAAGTAATGGTCATTTCTACGTTCCGGGCAACCTAGGTTTCACTCTACGGCGTTGTTCCACCAGATCGAATAGTTAGGAACTATGAAGTCAACACCAGAAGAATAAAATACAGAATAAATACAACAGCCTTTACACCGTATAAAACGAATAATTGCAACCTGTGTGAAGGTTATGGTCATATCTACGTTCCGGGCAACCTAGGCTTCACTGTCGGGCGCTGCTCCACCAGATCGAAATGTTAGGGCCAAAGAAGTCAACGCTCGAAGCATAAAATACGATATAAATACAACAGCATTTCCATCGTATTAAATGAATAATTGCAAACAGTGTGAAAGTAGTGGTCATTTCTACGTTCCGGGCAACCTAGGCTTCACTGTATGGCGTTCTTCCACCACATCGAATAGCTACGGCCTCAGAAGTCCACGCCTGAAGCATAAAATACAATAAAAATACAACAGTCTTTTCATCGCATAACAGGTATAATTGCAACAAGCGTGAAAGTAATGATCATTTCGGCGTTTCGGGCATCCTAGACTTAACTCTGAGGCATTGCTCCACCAGATCGAATAATTAGGGCCTGAGAAGTCAACGCCAGAAACATAAAATACAATATAAATACAACAGTTTTTCCATCGTATAAAACGAATTATTGCAACCAGTATGAAACTTATGGTCATTTCTACTTTCCGAGCAACCTATTCTTCACCCTAGGGCTTTGCTCCAACGGATTGAATAGTTAGGGCCTTAGAAGTCAACGCCCGAAGCATAAAATACAAAATAAGTAGAACGGTTTTTCCATTGTATAAAACGAATAATTGCTACCAGTGTAAAAGCTATGGTCATTTCTACGTTCCGGGAAACCTAGGCTTCACCATATGGCGTTGTTCCACCAGATCGAATAGTTAGGGCCTAAGATGTGAACGCCAGAAGCATAAAATACAATATAAATATAACAGTTTTTCCATCATATAAAACGAATAATTGCAACCAGTATGAAAGCTATGGTCATTTCTACTTTACGGGCAACCTAGGCTACACCCTAGGGCGTTGCTCCACCAGATCGAATAGTTAGTGCCTTAGAAGTCATCGCCAGAAGCATAAAATACAATAAAAATACAACAGTTTTTCCATCGTATAAAACGAATAATTGCAACCAGTATGAAACTTATGGTCATTTCTACTTTCCGAGAAACCTAGGCTTCAACCCTAGGGCGTTGCTCCAACAGATTGAATAGTTAGGGCCTTAGAAGTCAATGCCCGAAGCATAAAATGCATTAAAAATACAACAGTTTTTCCATCATATAACAGGAATAATTGCAACCAGTTTGAAAGTGATGGTCACTTCTACGTTCCGGGAAACCTCGGCTTCACTCTAGGGCGTTGCTCCGCCAGATCGAATAGTTAGGGCCTTAGAAGTCAACGCCAGAGGCATAAAATTCAATAAAGATGCAACAGTTTTTCCATCGTATAACAGGAGTAACTGCAAACAGTGTGAAAGTACTGGTCATTTCTACGTTCCGGGTAACCTAGGCTTCACTCTAGGGCGTTGTTCTACCAGATCGAACAGTTAGGGCCTAAGAAGGCAACGCCAGAAGCATAAAATACAATATAAATATAACAGTCTTTCAATCGTATAAAGCGAATAATGGCAACCAGTGTGAAAGTTATGGTCATTTCTACGTTCCGGGCAACCTAGACTTCACCACAGGGCGTTGTTCCACCAGATCGAATAGTTAGGGCCTAAGAAGTGAACGCCAGCAGCATAAAATACAATATGAATACAACAGTTTTTCCATGATATAAAACGAATAATTGCAACCAGTATGAAAGTTATGGTCATTTCTACTTTCCGGGCAACCTAGGTTACACCCTAGGGCGTTGCTCCAACAGATTGAATAGGTGGGGCCATAGAAGTCAATGCCCGAAGCATAAAATGCATTAAAAATACAACAGTTTTTCCATCATATAACAGAAATAATTGCATCCAGTTTGAAAGTGATGGTAATTTCTACGTTCCGGGAAACCTCGGCTTCAATCTAGGGCGTTGCCCCGCCAGATCGAATAATTAGTGCATTAAAAGTCAACGCCAGAACCATATAATACAATTTAAATACAACAGTTTTTCCATCGTATAAAACGAATAATAGCAACCAGTGTGATAGTTATGGTCATTTCTACGTTCCGGCAACCTAGGCTTCACCCCAGGGCGTTGTTCCACCAGATCGAATAGTTAGGGCCTTAGCAGTCAACGCCCGAAGCATAAAATACAAAATAAATAGAACAGTTTTTCCATCGTATAAAACGAATAATAGCAACCAGTGTGAAAGTTATGGTCATTTCTACGTTCCAGCAACCTAGGCTTCACCCCAGGGCGTTGTTCCACCAGATCGAATAGTTAGGGCCTAAGAAGTGAACGCCAGCAGCATAAAATACAATATAAATACGACAGTTCTTCCTTCATATAAAACGAATAATTGCAACCAGTATGAAAGTTATGGTCATTTCTACGTTCCGGGCAACCTAGGCTTCACTCTAGGGCGTTGTTCCACCAGATCGAATTGTTAGGGCCTAAGAAGTCAACGCCAGAAGCATAAGATACAATATAAATATAACAGTTTTTCCATCGTATAGAACGAATAATACCAACCAGTGTGAAAGTTATGGTCATTTCTACGTTCCGGGCAACCTAGGCTTCACTCTAGGGCGTTGCTCCACCAGATCAAACAGTTAGGGCCTTAGAAGTCAACGCCCGAAGCATAAAATACAAAATAAATAGAACAGTTTTTCCATTGTATAAAACGAATAATTGCTACCAGTGTAAAAGTTATGGTCATTTCTACGTTCCGGGCAACCTAGGTTTCACCCTAGGGCGCTGTTCCACCAGATCGAATAGTTAGGGCCTAAGAAGTGAACGCCAGAAGCATAAAATACAATATAAATACAACAGTTTTTCCATCATATAAAACGAGTAATTGCAACCAGTATGAAAGTTGTGGTCATTTCTACTTTCCGGTCAAACTTGGCTACACCCTAGGGCGTTGCTCCAACAGATTGAATAGTTAGGGCCTTAGAAGTCAATGCCCGAAGCATAAAATGCAATAAAAATACAACAGTTTTTCCATCGTATAACCGGAATAATTGCAACCAGTATGAAAGTTGTGGTCATTTCTACTTTCCGGGCAGCCTAGGCTACACCCTAGGGCGTTGCTCCAACAGATTGAATAGTTAGGGCCATAGAAGTCAATGCCCGAAGCATAAAATGCAATAAAAATACAACAGTTTTTCCGTCATATAACAGGAATAATTGCAACCAGTTTGAAAGTGATGGTCATTTCTACGTTCCGGGGAACCTCGGCTTCACTCTAGGGCGTTGCTCCGCCAGATCGAATAGTCAGTGCATTAGAAGTCAACGCCAGAAGCATAAAATGCAATATAAATACCACAGTTTTTCCATCGTATAAAACGAATAATTGCAACCAGTATGAAAGTTAACGTCATTTCTTCTTTCCGGGCAACCTAGGCTTCACCCTTGGGCGTTGCTCCAACAGATTGAATAGTTAGGGCCTTAGAAGTCAACGCCGGAAGCATAAAATGCAATAAAAATACAACAGTTTTTCCATCGTATAAAAGGATTAATTGCAACCAGTTTGAAAGTGATGGTCATTTCTACGTTCCGGGCAACCTAGGCTTCACTCTAGGGCGTTGCTCCACCAGATCGAATAGTTAGGGCCTTAGTTGTCAACGCCGGAAGCATAAAATGCAATAAAAATACAACAGTTTTTCCATCGTATAAAAGGATTAATTGCAACCAGTTTGAAAGTGATGGTCATTTCTACGTTCCGGGCAACCTAGGCTTCACTCTAGGGCGTTGCTCCACCAGATCGAATAGTTAGGGCCTTAGTTGTCAACGCCAGAATCATAAAATACAATAAAGATGCAACAGCTTTTCCACCGTATTAAACGAATAATTTCAACCAGCGTGAATGTTATGGTCATTTCTACATTCCGAGCAACCTAGGCTTTACTCTAGGGCGTTGATCCAACAGATTGAATAGTTAGGGCCTTAGCAGTCAACGCCCGAAGCATAAAATACAATATAAATAAAACAGTTTTTCCATCGTATAACAGGAGTAACTGCAAACAGTATGAAAGTACTGGTCATTTCTACGTTCCGGGTAACCTAGGCTTCACTCTAGGGCGTTGTTCCACCAGATCGAACAGTTAGGGGCTAAGAAGGCAACTCCAGAAGCATAAAATACAATATAAATATAACAGTTTTTCAATCGTATAAAGCGAATAATAGCAACCAGTGTGAAAGTTATGGTCATTTCTACGTTCGGGGCAACCTAGACTTCACCACAGGGCGTTGTTCCACCAGATCGAATAATTAGGGCCTAAGAAGTGAATCCCAGCAGCATAAAATACAATATGAATACAACAGTTTTTCCATGATATAAAACGAATAATTGCAACCAGTATGAAAGTTATGGTCATTTCTACTTTCCGGGCAACCTAGGCTACGCCCTAGGGCGTTGCTCCAACAGATTGAATAGTTAGGGCCATAGAAGTCAATGCCCGAAGCATAAAATGCATTAAAAATACAACAGTTTTTCCATCATATAACAGGAATAATTGCATCCAGTTTGAAAGTGATGGTCATTTCTACGTTCCGGGCAACCTAGGCTTCACTCTATGGCGTTCTTCCATCACATCGGATAGCTGCGGCCTCAGAAGTAAACGCCTGAAGCATAAAATACAATAGAAATACAACAGTATTTCCATCCTATAACAGGAATAATTGCAACCCTTGTGAAAGTGATGGTCATTTGTACGTTCCAGGCAACCTAGGCTTCACTCTAGGGCGTTGTCCCACCAGATCGAATTGTTAGGGCCTAAGAAGTCAACGCCAGAAGCATAAGATACCATATAAATATAACAGTTTTTCCAATGTATAGAACGAATAATAGCAACCAGTGTGAAAGTTATGGTCATTTCTACGTTCCGGGCAACCTAGGCTTCACTCTAGGGCGTTGTTCCACCAGATCGAATTGTTAGGGCCTAAGAAGTCAACGCCAGAAGCATAAGATACAATATAAATATAACAGTTTTTCCATCGTATAGAACGAATAATAGCAACCAGTGTGAAAGTTATGGTCATTTCTACGTTCCGGCAACCTAGGCTTCACTCTAGGGCGTTGCTCCACCAGATCAAACAGTTAGGGCCTTAGAAGTCAACGCCCGAAGCATAAAATACAAAATAAATAGAACAGTTTTTCCATTGTATAAAACGAATAATTGCTACCAGAGTAAAAGTTATGGTCATTTCTACGTTCCGGGCAACCTAGGTTTCACCCTAGGGCGCTGTTCCACCAGATCGAATAGTTAGGGCCTAAGAAGTGAACGCCAGAAGCATAAAATACAATATAAATACAACAGTTTTTCCATCATATAAAACGAGTAATTGCAACCAGTATGAAAGTTGTGGTCATTTCTACTTTCCGGTCAAACTAGGCTACACCCTAGGGCGTTGCTCCAACAGATTGAATAGTTAGGGCCTTAGAAGTCAATGCCCGAAGCATAAAATGCAATAAAAATACAACAGATTTTCCATCGTATAACCGGAATAATTGCAACCAGTATGAAAGTTGTGGTCATTTCTACTTTCCGGGCAACCTAGGCTACACCCTAGGGCGTTGCTCCGCCAGATCGAATAGTTAGTGCATTAGAAGTCAACGCCAGAAGCATAAAATGCAATATAAATACAACAGTTTTTCCATCGTATAAAACGAATAATTGCAACCAGTATGAAAGTTAACGTCATTTCTTCTTTCCGGGCAACCTAGGCTTCACCCTTGGGCGTTGTTCCACCAGATCGAATTGTTAGGGCCTAAGAAGTCAACGCCAGAAGCATAAGATACAATATAAATATAACAGTTTTTCCATCGTATAGAACGAATAATAGCAACCAGTGTGAAAGTTATGGTCATTTCTACGTACCGGGCAACCTAGGCTTTACTCTAGGGCGTTGATCCAACAGATTGAATAGTTAGGGCCTTAGCAGTCAACGCCCGAAGCATAAAATACAATATAAATACAACAGTTTTTCCATCATATAACAGGAATAATTGCAACCAGTTTGAAAGTGTTGGTCATTTCTATGTTCCGGGCAACCTAGGCTCCACTCTAGGGCGTTGCTCCACCAGATCGAATAGTTAGGGCCTTAGAAGTCAACGCCAGAAGCATAAAATTCAATAAAGATGCAACAGTTTTTCCATCGTATAACAGGAGTAACTGCAAATAGTATGAAAGTACTGGTCATTTCTACGTTCCGGGTAACCTAGGCTTCACTCTAGGGCGTTGTTCCACCAGATCGAACAGTTAGGGGCTAAGAAGGGAACTCCAGAAGCATAAAGTACAATATAAATATAACAGTTTTTCAATCGTATAAAGCGAATAATAGCAACCAGTGTGAAAGTTATGGTCATTTCTACGTTCCGGGCAACCTAGACTTCACCACAGGGCGTTGTTCCACCAGATCGAATAGTTAGGGCCTAAGAAGTGAATGCCAGCAGCATAAAATACAATATGAATACAACAGTTTTTCCATGATATAAAACGAATAATTGCAACCAGTATGAAAGTTATGGTCATTTCTACTTTCCGGGCAACCTAGTCTACGCCCTAGGGCGTTGCTCCAACAGATTGAATAGTTAGGGCCTAAGAAGTTAACGCCAGAAGCATAAAATGCTATACAAATAAAACAGTTTTTCCATCGTATAACAGGAATAATTGCAACCAGTGTGAAAGACATTGTCATTTCTACGTTCCGGGCATCCTAGGTTTCACTCTAGGGCGTTGCTCAGCCAGATCGAATAGTTAGGGCCTAAGAAGTCAACGCCAGAAGCATAAAATACAATAAAAATACAACAGCCTTCCATCGTATAAAATGAATAATTGCAACCAGTGTGAAAGTAACGATCATTTCTACGTTCCGGGCAACCTAGGCTTCACCCTAGGCCGTTGTTCCACCTGATCGAATAGTTAGGGCCTAGGAAGAGAACGCCAGAAGCATAAAATACACTAAAAATCCAATAGATTTTCCATCGTATAACAGGAATAATTGCAAACAGTGTGAAAGTAATGGTCATTTCCACGTTCCGGGCAACCTGGGCTTCACTCTAGGGCGTTGCTCCACCAGATCGAGTAGTTAGGGCCTTAGGAGACAACGACCGAAGCTTAAAATACAATAAAAATACAGCAGTTTTCCATTGTATAACAGGAATAATTGCAACCAGTGTGAAAGTGATGGCCATTTCTACAGCCCGGGCAACCTTGGCTTCACTCTAGGGCGTTGCTCCACCACATCGAACAGCTCCGGCCTTACAAGTCAACGCCTGAAGCATAAAATACAATAAAAGTACAACAGTTTTTCCATCGTATAGCATGAATAATTGCAACCAGTGTGAAGGTAATGGTCATTCCTACGTTCCGGTCAACCTAGGCTTCACTCCAGGGCGTTGCTCCACCTGATCGAATAGTTATTACCTTAGAAATTAACGCCAGACGCATAAAATACAATATAAATGCAACAGTTTTTCCATCGTATAAAAGGAATACTTGCAACCAGTGTGAAGCGAATGGTCATTTCTGCGTTCCGGGCAACCTAGGCTCCACTCTAGGGCATTGCTCCACCAGGTCGAATAGTTAGGGCGTAAGAAGTCAACGCCAGAAGTATAAAATACAATATAAATACAACAGCTTTTCCATCGTATAAAACGATTGATTGCAACAAGTGTGAAAGTAATGGCCGTTTCTACGTTTCGGGTAACCTAGGCTTCACTATAGGGAGTTGCTCCATCAGATCGAATAATTAGGGCCTTAGAAGTCAACGCCCAAAGCATAAAATACAATATAAATACAACAGCTTTTCCATTGTATAAAATGAATATTTGAAAACAGTGTGAAAGTAATGGTCATTTCTACGTTTCGGGCCACCTAGGCTTCACTCTAGGGCGTTGCTCTACCAGAACGAATAGCTAGGGCCTTAGATGTCAACGCCCGAAGCATGAAATACGATAAAAATAGAACGGTTTTTCTGTCGTATAACAGGAACAATTGCAACCAGGCTGAAGGTGATGGTCATTTCTACGTTCCGGGCAACCAAGGCTTCACTCTAGGGCGTTGCTCCACCACGTCGAATACCTATGACCTTAGAAGACAACGCCTGAAGCATAAAATACAATAAAAATACAACAATATTTCCACCGTATAACAGGAATAATTGCAACCAGTGTGAAAGACATTGTCATTTCTACGTTCCGGGTAACCTAGGTTTAACTCTAGGGCGTTGCTCCACCAGATCGAATAGCTAGGGACTTAGAAATCAACACCAGAAGAATAAAATACAGTATAAGTACAACAGTTCTTCCATCGTATAAAATGAATAATTGCAACCAGTGTGAAAGTAACGATCATTTCTACGTTCCGGGCAACCTAGGCTTCACCCTAGGCCGTTGTTCCACCAGATCGAATAGTTAGGGCCTAGGAAGAGAACGCCAGAAGCATAAAATACACTAAAAATCCAATAGATTTTCCATCGTATAACAGGAATAATTGCAAACAGTGTGAAAGTAATGGTCATTTCCACGTTCCTGGCAACCTGGGCTTCACTCTAGGGCGTTGCTCCACCAGATCGAGTAGTTAGGGCCTTAGGAGACAACGACCGAAGCTTAAAATACAATAAAAATACAGCAGTTTTCCATTGTATAACAGGAATAATTGCAACCAGTGTGAAAGTGATGGCCATTTCTACGGCCCGGGCAACCTTGGCTTCACTCTAGGGCGTTGCTCCACCACATCGAACAGTTAGGGGCTAAGAAGGCAACTCCAGAAGCATAAAATACAATATAAATATAACAGTTTTTCAATCGTATAAAGCGAATAATAGCAACCAGTGTGAAAGTTATGGTCATTTCTACGTTCGGGGCAACCTAGACTTCACCACAGGGCGTTGTTCCACCAGATCGAATAATTAGGGCCTAAGAAGTGAATCCCAGCAGCATAAAATACAATATGAATACAACAGTTTTTCCATGATATAAAACGAATAATTGCAACCAGTATGAAAGTTATGGTCATTTCTACTTTCCGGGCAACCTAGGCTACGCCCTAGGGCGTTGCTCCAACAGATTGAATAGTTAGGGCCATAGAAGTCAATGCCCGAAGCATAAAATGCATTAAAAATACAACAGTTTTTCCATCATATAACAGGAATAATTGCATCCAGTTTGAAAGTGATGGTCATTTCTACGTTCCGGGCAACCTAGGCTTCACTCTATGGCGTTCTTCCATCACATCGGATAGCTGCGGCCTCAGAAGTAAACGCCTGAAGCATAAAATACAATAGAAATACAACAGTATTTCCATCCTATAACAGGAATAATTGCAACCCTTGTGAAAGTGATGGTCATTTGTACGTTCCAGGCAACCTAGGCTTCACTCTAGGGCGTTGTCCCACCAGATCGAATTGTTAGGGCCTAAGAAGTCAACGCCAGAAGCATAAGATACCATATAAATATAACAGTTTTTCCAATGTATAGAACGAATAATAGCAACCAGTGTGAAAGTTATGGTCATTTCTACGTTCCGGGCAACCTAGGCTTCACTCTAGGGCGTTGTTCCACCAGATCGAATTGTTAGGGCCTAAGAAGTCAACGCCAGAAGCATAAGATACAATATAAATATAACAGTTTTTCCATCGTATAGAACGAATAATAGCAACCAGTGTGAAAGTTATGGTCATTTCTACGTTCCGGCAACCTAGGCTTCACTCTAGGGCGTTGCTCCACCAGATCAAACAGTTAGGGCCTTAGAAGTCAACGCCCGAAGCATAAAATACAAAATAAATAGAACAGTTTTTCCATTGTATAAAACGAATAATTGCTACCAGAGTAAAAGTTATGGTCATTTCTACGTTCCGGGCAACCTAGGTTTCACCCTAGGGCGCTGTTCCACCAGATCGAATAGTTAGGGCCTAAGAAGTGAACGCCAGAAGCATAAAATACAATATAAATACAACAGTTTTTCCATCATATAAAACGAGTAATTGCAACCAGTATGAAAGTTGTGGTCATTTCTACTTTCCGGTCAAACTAGGCTACACCCTAGGGCGTTGCTCCAACAGATTGAATAGTTAGGGCCTTAGAAGTCAATGCCCGAAGCATAAAATGCAATAAAAATACAACAGATTTTCCATCGTATAACCGGAATAATTGCAACCAGTATGAAAGTTGTGGTCATTTCTACTTTCCGGGCAACCTAGGCTACACCCTAGGGCGTTGCTCCAACAGATTGAATAGTTAGGGCCATAGAAGTCAATGCCCGAAGCATAAAATGCAATAAAAATACAACAGTTTTTCCGTCATATAACAGGAATAATTGCAACCAGTTTGAAAGTGATGGTCATTTCTACGTTCCGGGGAACCTCGGCTTCACTCTAGGGCGTTGCTCCGCCAGATCGAATAGTTAGTGCATTAGAAGTCAACGCCAGAAGCATAAAATGCAATATAAATACAACAGTTTTTCCATCGTATAAAACGAATAATTGCAACCAGTATGAAAGTTAACGTCATTTCTTCTTTCCGGGCAACCTAGGCTTCACCCTTGGGCGTTGTTCCACCAGATCGAATTGTTAGGGCCTAAGAAGTCAACGCCAGAAGCATAAGATACAATATAAATATAACAGTTTTTCCATCGTATAGAACGAATAATAGCAACCAGTGTGAAAGTTATGGTCATTTCTACGTACCGGGCAACCTAGGCTTTACTCTAGGGCGTTGATCCAACAGATTGAATAGTTAGGGCCTTAGCAGTCAACGCCCGAAGCATAAAATACAATATAAATACAACAGTTTTTCCATCATATAACAGGAATAATTGCAACCAGTTTGAAAGTGTTGGTCATTTCTATGTTCCGGGCAACCTAGGCTCCACTCTAGGGCGTTGCTCCACCAGATCGAATAGTTAGGGCCTTAGAAGTCAACGCCAGAAGCATAAAATTCAATAAAGATGCAACAGTTTTTCCATCGTATAACAGGAGTAACTGCAAATAGTATGAAAGTACTGGTCATTTCTACGTTCCGGGTAACCTAGGCTTCACTCTAGGGCGTTGTTCCACCAGATCGAACAGTTAGGGGCTAAGAAGGGAACTCCAGAAGCATAAAGTACAATATAAATATAACAGTTTTTCAATCGTATAAAGCGAATAATAGCAACCAGTGTGAAAGTTATGGTCATTTCTACGTTCCGGGCAACCTAGACTTCACCACAGGGCGTTGTTCCACCAGATCGAATAGTTAGGGCCTAAGAAGTGAATGCCAGCAGCATAAAATACAATATGAATACAACAGTTTTTCCATGATATAAAACGAATAATTGCAACCAGTATGAAAGTTATGGTCATTTCTACTTTCCGGGCAACCTAGTCTACGCCCTAGGGCGTTGCTCCAACAGATTGAATAGTTAGGGCCTAAGAAGTTAACGCCAGAAGCATAAAATGCTATACAAATAAAACAGTTTTTCCATCGTATAACAGGAATAATTGCAACCAGTGTGAAAGACATTGTCATTTCTACGTTCCGGGCATCCTAGGTTTCACTCTAGGGCGTTGCTCAGCCAGATCGAATAGTTAGGGCCTAAGAAGTCAACGCCAGAAGCATAAAATACAATAAAAATACAACAGCCTTCCATCGTATAAAATGAATAATTGCAACCAGTGTGAAAGTAACGATCATTTCTACGTTCCGGGCAACCTAGGCTTCACCCTAGGCCGTTGTTCCACCTGATCGAATAGTTAGGGCCTAGGAAGAGAACGCCAGAAGCATAAAATACACTAAAAATCCAATAGATTTTCCATCGTATAACAGGAATAATTGCAAACAGTGTGAAAGTAATGGTCATTTCCACGTTCCGGGCAACCTGGGCTTCACTCTAGGGCGTTGCTCCACCAGATCGAGTAGTTAGGGCCTTAGGAGACAACGACCGAAGCTTAAAATACAATAAAAATACAGCAGTTTTCCATTGTATAACAGGAATAATTGCAACCAGTGTGAAAGTGATGGCCATTTCTACAGCCCGGGCAACCTTGGCTTCACTCTAGGGCGTTGCTCCACCACATCGAACAGCTCCGGCCTTACAAGTCAACGCCTGAAGCATAAAATACAATAAAAGTACAACAGTTTTTCCATCGTATAGCATGAATAATTGCAACCAGTGTGAAGGTAATGGTCATTCCTACGTTCCGGTCAACCTAGGCTTCACTCCAGGGCGTTGCTCCACCTGATCGAATAGTTATTACCTTAGAAATTAACGCCAGACGCATAAAATACAATATAAATGCAACAGTTTTTCCATCGTATAAAAGGAATACTTGCAACCAGTGTGAAGCGAATGGTCATTTCTGCGTTCCGGGCAACCTAGGCTCCACTCTAGGGCATTGCTCCACCAGGTCGAATAGTTAGGGCGTAAGAAGTCAACGCCAGAAGTATAAAATACAATATAAATACAACAGCTTTTCCATCGTATAAAACGATTGATTGCAACAAGTGTGAAAGTAATGGCCGTTTCTACGTTTCGGGTAACCTAGGCTTCACTATAGGGAGTTGCTCCATCAGATCGAATAATTAGGGCCTTAGAAGTCAACGCCCAAAGCATAAAATACAATATAAATACAACAGCTTTTCCATTGTATAAAATGAATATTTGAAAACAGTGTGAAAGTAATGGTCATTTCTACGTTTCGGGCCACCTAGGCTTCACTCTAGGGCGTTGCTCTACCAGAACGAATAGCTAGGGCCTTAGATGTCAACGCCCGAAGCATGAAATACGATAAAAATAGAACGGTTTTTCTGTCGTATAACAGGAACAATTGCAACCAGGCTGAAGGTGATGGTCATTTCTACGTTCCGGGCAACCAAGGCTTCACTCTAGGGCGTTGCTCCACCACGTCGAATACCTATGACCTTAGAAGACAACGCCTGAAGCATAAAATACAATAAAAATACAACAATATTTCCACCGTATAACAGGAATAATTGCAACCAGTGTGAAAGACATTGTCATTTCTACGTTCCGGGTAACCTAGGTTTAACTCTAGGGCGTTGCTCCACCAGATCGAATAGCTAGGGACTTAGAAATCAACACCAGAAGAATAAAATACAGTATAAGTACAACAGTTCTTCCATCGTATAAAATGAATAATTGCAACCAGTGTGAAAGTAACGATCATTTCTACGTTCCGGGCAACCTAGGCTTCACCCTAGGCCGTTGTTCCACCAGATCGAATAGTTAGGGCCTAGGAAGAGAACGCCAGAAGCATAAAATACACTAAAAATCCAATAGATTTTCCATCGTATAACAGGAATAATTGCAAACAGTGTGAAAGTAATGGTCATTTCCACGTTCCTGGCAACCTGGGCTTCACTCTAGGGCGTTGCTCCACCAGATCGAGTAGTTAGGGCCTTAGGAGACAACGACCGAAGCTTAAAATACAATAAAAATACAGCAGTTTTCCATTGTATAACAGGAATAATTGCAACCAGTGTGAAAGTGATGGCCATTTCTACGGCCCGGGCAACCTTGGCTTCACTCTAGGGCGTTGCTCCACCACATCGAACAGCTCCGGCCTTACAAGTCAACGCCTGAAGCATAAAATACAATAAAAGTACAACAGTTTTTCCATCGTATAGCATGAATAATTGCAACCAGTGTGAAGGTAATGGTCATTCCTACGTTCCGGTCAACCTAGGCTTCACTCCAGGGCGTTGCTCCACCTGATCGAATAGTTATTACCTTAGAAATTAACGCCAGACGCATAAAATACAATATAAATGCAACAGTTTTTCCATCGTATAAAAGGAATACTTGCAACCAGTGTGAAGCTAATGGTCATTTCTACGTTTCGGGCAACCTAGGCTTCACTCTAGGATGTTGCTCCACCAGCCCGAATAGTTAGGGCCTTAGAAGTCGACGCCCGAAGCATAAAATACAAAATAAATTTATCAGCTTTTCCATCGTATAACAGGAATAATTGCAACCAGTTTGAAGGTAATGGCATGTGCTACGTTCCGGGCAACCTAGGCTTCACTCTATGGCGGTGCTCCACCAGATCGAATAATTAGGGCCTAAGAAGTAAACGCCAGAAGCATAAAATACAATATAAATACAACAGCTTTTCCATCGTATATAATGTATATTTGCAAACAGTGTGATCGTAATGGTCATTGCTACGTTCCGGGCAACCTAGGCTTCACTCTAGGGCGTTGTTCCACCAGATCGAATAGTTAGGGCCTAAGAAGTCAACGCCAGAAGAATAAAATACAATATAAGTACAACAGTTTTTCCATCGTATAAAATGAATAATTGCAAACATTGTGAAAGTAATCGTCATTTCTACGTTGCGGGCAACCTAGGCGTCACACTAGGGCGTCGCTCCACCACATCTACTAGCTACGGCCTTAGAAGTCAACGCCAGAAGCACTAAATACGATATAAATACAACAGCTTTTCCATCGTATAAAACGAATAATTGCAAACAGTGTGAAAGTAATGGCCATTTCTACGTTCCGGCCAACCGAGGCTTCACTCTAGGGCGTTGCTCCGCCACATCGAATAGCTACGGCCTTAGAAGTCAACGCCTGAAGCATAAAACGCAATAAGAAATGCAACAGCTTTTTCATCGAGTAACAGGAATAATTGCAACAAGCGTGAAGGTAATGGTCATTTCAAAGTTCCGGGCAATCTAGGCTTCACTCTATGGCGTAGCTCCACCAGATCAAATAGCTAGGGCCTTAGAAGTCGACGCCAGAGGCACAAAATACAATAAAGACGCAACAGTCTTTCCATCGTATAACAGGAATAACTGCAACCAGTGTGAAAGTACTGGCCATTTCTACGTTCCGGGCAACCTTGGCTTCACTCTAAGGCATTGCTCCACCAGATCGGATAGTTAGGTCCTAAGAAGTCAACGCCAGAAGCTTAAAATACAATATAAATAAAACAGTTTTTCCATCGTATAAAATGAATAATTGCAAACAGTGTGAAAGTAATGGTCATTTCTACGTTCCGGGCAACCTAGGCTTCACTCTAGGGCGTTGCCCCACCACGTCGAATAGCTACGACCCTAGAAGACAACGCCTGAAGCATAAAATACAATTAAAATACAACAGTTTTTCCATCGTATAACAGGAATAATTGCAACCAGTTTGAAAGACATTGTCATTTCTACGTTCCGTGCAACCTGGGCTTCACTCTAGGGCGTTGCTACACCAGATCGAATACTTACGGTCTTAGAAGTCAACGCCAGAGGCATAAAATACAATAAAAATACAACAGTTTTTCCTTCGTTTAAAAGTAATAATTGCAAGCAGTGTGAAACTAATGGTCATTTCTACGTTCCCGGCAACATAAGCTTCACTCTTGGACGTTGCCCCACCAGATCGATTAGTTAGGGCCTTAGAAAACAACGACAGAAGCATAAAACCCAATAAAAATACAACAGTTTTTCCATCGTTTAAAAGGAATAATTGCAAACAGTGTGAACGTAATGGTCATTTCTGCGCGCCGGGCAACCTAGGCTTCACTCTAGGGCGTTGCTCCACCACATCGAATAGTTAGGGCCTTAGAAGTCAACGCCAGAAGAATAAAATACAATATAAATAGAAGAGTTTTTCCAGCGTATAAAATGAATAATTGCAAACATTGTGAAAGTAATGGTCATTTCTACGTTCCGGGCAACATAGGCTTCACTCAAGTGCGTCGCTCCGCCAAATCGAATAGCTAGGGACTTAGAATTCAACGCTAAAAGCATAAAATACATTAAAAATACAACAGTTTTTCCACCGTATAACAGGAATAATTGCAACCAGTGCGCAAGTAATGGTCATTTCTACGTTCCGTCAGCCTAGGTTTCACTCTACGGCGTTGATACACCAGAGGGAATAGTTATGGCCTAAGAAGGCAACGCCAGAAGCATAAAATACAATAGAGATGCAACATTTTTTCCATTGTATAACAGGAATAACTGCATCCAGTGTGAAAGTACTGGTCATTTCTACATTCCGGGCAACCTAGTCGTAAGTCTAGGGCGTTGCTCCACCACATCTTATAACTACGGCCTTAGAAGTCAACGCCAGGAGCATAAAATAGAATATAAATACAACAGCTTTGCCATCGTATAAAATGAATAATTGCAAACAGTGTGAAAGTAATGGTCATTTCTACGTTCCGGGCAACCTAAGCTTCACTGTAGGGCGTTGCTCCACGAGATCGAATACTTAGGGACTTAGAATTGAACGCCAGAAGCGTTATTTTTATAATTATTTATTATAATTATTCGTTTTATACAATGGAAAGACTGTTCTGTTTATTTTGTATTTTATGCTTCGGGCTTTGACTTCTAAGGCCCTACCTGTTCGATCTGGTGGAGCAACGCCCTAGAGTGAAGCCGAGATTGCTCGGAACGTAGAAATGACCATAACTTTCATACTGGTTGCAATTACTCGTTTTATATGATGGAAAAACTGTTGTATTTATATTGAATTTTATGCTTCTGGCGTTCACTTCTTAGGCCCTAACTATTCGATCTGCTGGAGCAACGCCCTAGAGTGAAGCCTAGGTTGCTCGGAATTTAGAAATGACCATAACTTTCACACTGGTTGCAATTATTCGTTTTATACGATGGTAAAACTGTTCTATTTATTTTGTGTTTAATGCTTCGGGCGTTGGCTTCTAAGGCCCTAACTGTTTGATCTGGTGGAGCAACGCCCTAGAGTGAAGCCTAGGTTGCCCGGAACGTAGAAATGACCATTACTTTCACACTGTTTGCAATTATTCCTTTTATACGATGGAAAAGCTGTTGTATTTATATCGTATTTTATGCTTCTGGTGTTGACTTCTATGGCCCTAGCTATTCGATCGGGTGGAACAACGCCCTTGAGTGGTGCCTAGGTTGCCTGGAACGTAGAAATGACCATCACTTTCACACGGGTTGCAATTATTCCTGTTATAGGATGGAAAGACTGTTGCATTTTTATTGTATTTTAAGCTTCAGGCGTTGACTTCTGAGGCCGTAGCTATTCGATGTGGTGGAAGAACGCCATAGAGTGAAGCCTAGATTCCCGGAACGTAGAAATGACCATAAGTTTCATAATGGTTGCAAGTATTCGTTTTATACGATGGAAAAACTGTTGTATTTCTATTGTATTTTATGCTTCGGGCGTTGATTTCTTAGGCCCTAACACATCGATCTGGTGGAGCAACGCCCTACAGTGAAGCCTAGGTTGCCCGGAACGTAGATATGACCATAACCTTCACACAGGTTGCAATTATTCGTTTTATACGGTGTAAAGGCTGTTGTATTTATTTTGTATTTTATTCTTCTGGCGTTCACGTCTTTGGCCCTAACTATTCGGTCTGGTGGAGCAACGCCATAGAGGGAAGCCTAGGTTGCCTGGAACGTAGAAATGACCATCACTTTCACACGGGTTGCAATTATTCCTGTTATAGGATGGAAAGACTGTTGTATTTTTATTGCATTTTATGCTTCTGGCGTTCACTTCTTAGGCCCTAACTATTCGATCTGGTGGAACAACGCCCTAGGGTGAAGCCTAGGTTGCTCGGAAAGTAGAAATGACCATAACTTTCACACTGGTAGCAATTATTCGTTTTATACGATGGAAAAACTGTTGTATTTTTATTGCATTCTATGCTTCGGGCGTTGACTTCTAAGGCCCTAACTATTCAATCTGTTGGAGCAACGCCCTAGAGTGAAGCCTAGGTTGCTCGGAATGTAGAAATGACCATAACTTTCACACTGGTTGCAATTATTCGTTTTTTACGATGGAAAAACTGTTGTATTTATATTGTATTTTATGCTTCTGGCATTCACTTCTTAGGCCCTAACTATTCAATCTGGTGGAGCAACGCCCTAGAGTGAAACCTAGGTTGCCCGGTACGTAGAAATGACCATCACTATCAAACTGGTTGCAATTATTTGTTTTATACGATGGAAATGCTGTTGTATTTATATCGTATTTTATGCTTCTGGCGTTGACTTCTTAGGCCCTAACTATTCCATCTGGTGGAACAACGCCCTAGGGTGAAGCCTAGGTTGCTCGGAAAGTAGAAATGACCATAACTTTCACACTGGTAGCAATTATTCGTTTTATACGATGGAAAAACTGTTGTATTTTTATTGCATTCTATGCTTCGGGCGTTGACTTCTAAGGCCCTAACTATTCAATCTGTTGGAACAACGCCCTAGGGTGAAGCCTAGGTTGCCCGGAACGTAGAAATGACCATAACTTTTACACTGGTAGCAATTATTCGTTTTATACAATGGAAAAACTGTTGTATTTATATGGTATTTTATGCTTCTGGCGTTGACTTCTTAGTCCCTAACTATTCCATCTGGTGGAACAACGCCCTAGGGTAAAGCCAAGATTGCGCGGAAGGTAGAAATGACCATAACTTTCACACTTGTTGCTATCATTCGTTTTATATGATAGAAAAACTGTTGTATTTATATTGTATTTTATGCTTCTGGCGGTCACTTCTTAGGCCCTAACTATTCGATCTGGTGGTACAACGCCCTAGGGTGAAGCCTAGGTTGCCCGGAACGTAGAAATGACCATAACTTTCACACTGGCAGCAATAATTCGTTTTATACAATGGAAAAACCGTTCTATTTATTTTGTATTTTATGCTTCGGGCGTTGACTTCTTAGGCCCTAACTATTCCATCTGGTGGAACAACGCCCTACGGTGAAGCCTAGGTTGCCCGGAAAGCAGAAATGACCATAACTTTCATACTGGTTGCAATTATTCGTTTTATATGGTGGAAAAGCTGTAGTATTTATATTGTATTTTATGCTTCTGGCGTTGACTTCTAAGGCCCTAACTATTCGATCAGGTGGAGCAAAGCCCTAGAGTGAAGCCTAGGTTGCTCGAAATGAAGAAAGGACCATAACTTTCACACTGGTTGCTATCATTCGCTTTATATGATAGAAAAACTGTTGTATTTATATTGTATTTTATGCTTCTGGCGTTGACTTCATAGGCCGTAACTATTCGATCTGGTGGAGCAACGCCCTGGAGTGAAACCTAGGTTGCCCGGAACGTAGAAATGACCATAACCTTCACACTGGTAGCAATTATTCGTTTTATACGATGGAAAAACTGTTCTATTTATTTTGTACTTTATGCTTCGGGCGTTGACTTCTAAGGCCCTAACTATTCGATCTGGTGGAACAACGCCCTAGAGTGAAGCCTAGGTTGCCCGGATCGTAGAAATGACCATAACTTTCACACTGGTTGCTATTATTCGTTTTATACGATGGAAAAACTGTTATATTTATATTGTATTTAAGGTTCTGGCGTTGACTTCTGAGGCCGCTGCTATTCGATGTGGTGGAAGAACGCCATAGAGTGAAGCCTAGGTAGCCCGGATCGTAGAAATGTCCATATCTTTCACACTGTTTGCAATTTTTCGTTTTATACCATAGAAAAACTGTTTTATTTATTTTGTATTTTATGTTTCGGGCATTGACTTCTAAGGCCCTAACTATTCTATCTGGTGGAGCAACGCCCTAGAGTGCAGCCTAGGTTGCCCGGAACGTAGAAATGACCATAACTTTCACACTGGTTGCTATCATTCGTTTTATATGATGGAAAAACTGTTGTATTTATATTGTATTTTATGCTTCTGACGTTCACTTCTTAGGCCCTAACTATTCGATCTGGTGGAACAACGGCCTAGGGTGAAGCCTAGGTTGCCCGGAAAGTAGAAATGACCATAACTTTCACACTGGTAGCAATTTTTCGTTTTATACGATGGAAAAACTGTTATATTTATTTTATATTTTATGCTTCGGGCGTTGACTTCTAAGGCCCTAACTATTCTATCTGGTGGAGCAACGCCCTAGAGTGAAGCCTAGGTTGCCCGGTACGTAGAAGTGACCATCACTATCAAACTGGTTGCAATTATTTGTTTTATACGATGGAAAAGCTGTTGTATTTATATCGTATTTTATGCTTCTGGCGTTGACTTCTTAGGCCCTAACTATTCCATCTGGTGGAACAACGCCCTGGGGTGAAGCCTAGGTTGCCCGGAAAGTAAAAATGACCATAACTTTCACACTGGTAGCAATTATTCGTTTTATACGATGGAAAAACTGTTCTATTTATTTTATATTTTATGCTTCGGGCGTTGACTTCTAAGGCCCTTAAATTTGATTTGGTGGAGCATCGCCCTAGAGTGAAGCCTAGGTTGCCCGGAACGTAGAAATGACCATAACTTCCACACTGGATCAATTATTCGTTTTATACGATGGAAAAGCTGTTGTATTTATATCGTTTTTTATGCTCCTGGCGTTGACTTCTTAGGCCCTAACTATTCCATCCGGTGGAACAACGCACTAGGGTAAAGCCCAGATTGCGCGGAACGTAGAAATGACCATAACTTTCACACTGGTAGCAATTTTTCGTTTTATACGATGGAAAAACTGTTCTATTTATTTTATATTTTATGCTTCGGGCGTTGACTTCTAAGGCCCTAACTATTCGATCTGGTGGAGCAACGCCCTAAGGTGAAGCCTAGGTTGCCCGGTACGTAGAAATGACCATCACTATCAAACTGGTTACAAGTATTTGTTTTATACGATGGAAAAGCTGTTGTATTTATATCGTATTTTATGCTTCTGGCGTTGACTTCTTAGGACCTAACTATTCCATCTGGTGGAATAACGCCCTAGGGTGAAGCCTAGGTTGTCCGGAAAGTAGAAATGACCATAACTTTCACACTGGTAGCAATTATTCGTTTTATACGAT
Source organism: Calliopsis andreniformis (assembly GCF_051401765.1). NCBI lineage: Eukaryota > Metazoa > Arthropoda > Insecta > Hymenoptera > Andrenidae > Calliopsis > Calliopsis andreniformis. The sequence goes on along the minus strand of NW_027480423.1, from coordinate 7,024,997 downwards.
GGAAAAACTGTTCTATTTATTTTGTATTTTATGCTTCGGTCGTTGACTTCTAAGGCCCTAACTATTCGATCTGGTAGAGCAACGCCCTAGAGTGAAGCCTAGGTTGCCCGGTAAGTAGAAATGACCATAAGTTTCATACTGGTTCCAATTATTCGTTTTATACAATGGAAAAACTGTTGTATTTATATTGTATTTTATGCTTCTGGCGTTCACTTCTTAGGCCCTAACTATTCCATCTGGTGGAACAACGCCCTAGGGTGAAGCCTAGGTTGCTCGGAAAGTAGAAATGACCATAACTTTCACACTGGTAGCAATTATTCGTTTTATACGATGGAAAAACTGTTGTATTTTTATTGCATTCTATGCTTCGGGCGTTGACTTCTAAGGCCCTAACTATTCAATCTGTTGGAACAACGCCCTAGGGTGAAGCCTAGGTTGCCCGGAACGTAGAAATGACCATAACTTTTACACTGGTAGCAATTATTCGTTTTATACAATGGAAAAACTGTTGTATTTATATGGTATTTTATGCTTCTGGCGTTGACTTCTTAGGCCCTAACTATTCCATCCGGTGGAACAACGCACTAGGGTAAAGCCCAGATTGCGCTGAACGTAGAAATGACCATAACTTTCACACTGGTAGCAATTTTTCGTTTTATACGATGGAAAAACTGTTCTATTTATTTTATATTTTATGCTTCGGGCGTTGACTTCTAAGGCCCTAACTATTCGATCTGGTGGAGGAACGCCCTAGAGTGAAGCCTAGGTTGCCCGGTACGTAGAAATGACCATCACTATCAAACTGGTTACAAGTATTTGTTTTATACGATGGAAAAGCTGTTGTATTTATATTGTATTTTATGCTTCTGGCGTTGACTTCTTAGGACCTAACTATTCCATCTGGTGGAACAACGCCCTAGGGTGAAGCCTAGGTTGTCCGGAAAGTAGAAATGACCATAACTTTCACACTGGTAGCAATTATTCGTTTTATACGATGGAAAAACTGTTCTATTTATTTTGTATTTTATGCTTCGGTCGTTGACTTCTAAGGCCCTAACTATTCGATCTGGTAGAGCAACGCCCTAGAGTGAAGCCTAGGTTGCCCGGTAAGTAGAAATGACCATAAGTTTCATACTGGTTGCAATTATTCGTTTTATACGATGGAAAAACTGTTGTATTTATATAGTATTTTATGCTTCTGGCGTTCACTTCTTAGGCCCTAACTATTCGATCTGGTGGTACAACGCCCTAGGGTGAAGCCTAGGTTGCCCGGAACGTAGAAATGACCATAACTTTTACACTGGCAGCAATTATTCGTTTTATACAATGGAAAAACCGTTCTATTTATTTTGTATTTTATGCGTCGGGCGTGGACTTCTATGGCGCTAACTGTTTGATCTGGTGGAGCATCGCCGTAGAGTGAAGCCTAGGTTGCCCGGAACGTAGAAATGACCATAACTTTCACACTGGTTGCAATTATTCGTTTTATACGATGGAAAAACTGTTGTATTTATATTGTATTTTATGCTTCTGGCGTTCACTTCTTAGGCCCTAACTATTCGATCTGGTGGTACAACGCCCTAGGTTGAAGCCTAGGTTGCCCTGAACGTAGATATGACCATAACCTTCACACAGGTTGCAATTATTCGTTTTATACGGTGTAAAGGCTGTTGTACTTATTTTGTATTTTATTCTTCTGGTGTTGATTTCTTAGGCCCTAACTATTCGATCTCGTGGAACAACGCCGTAGAGTGAAGCCTAGGTTGCCCGGAACGTAGAAATGACCATAACTTTTACACTGGCAGCAATTATTCGTTTTATACAATGGAAAAACCGTTCTATTTATTTTGTATTTTATGCTTCGGGCGTTGACTTCTAAGGCCCTAACTGTTTGATGTGGTGGAGCATCGCCGTAGAGTGAAGCCTAGGTTGCCCGGAACGTAGAAATGACCATAACTTTCACACTGGTTGCAATTATTCGTTTTATACGATGGAAATTCTGTTGTATTTATTTTGTATTTTATGCTTCGGGCGTTGACTTCTGAGGCCCTAACTATACGACCTGGTGGAGCAACGCCCTAGAGTGAAGCCTAGATTGCCCGGAACGTAGAAATGACCATAACTTTCACACTGGTTGCTATCTTTCGTTTTATACGATGGAAAGACTGTTATATTTATATTGTATTTTATGCTTCGGGCGTTGACTTCTTAGGCCCTAACATTTCGATCTGGTGGAGCAACGCCCGACAGTGAAGCCTAGGTTGCCCTGAACGTAGATATGACCATAACCTTCACACAGGTTGCAATTATTCGTTTTATACGGTGTAAAAGCTGTTGTATTTATTTTGTATTTTATTCTTCTGGTGTTGACTTCTTAGGCCCTAACTATTCGATCTGGTGGAACAACGCCGTAGAGTGAAGCCTAGGTTGCCCTAACGTAGAAATGACCATTACTTACACAGTTTTTGCAATTATTCCTTTTATACGATGGAAAAGCTGTTGTATTTATATCGTATTTTATGCTTCTGGCGCTGACTTCTTAGGCCCTAACTATTCGACCTGGTGGAGCAACGCCCTAGAGTGAAACCTAGGTTGCCCGGAACGTAGAAATGACCATAACTTTCACACTGGTTGCTATCATTCGTTTTATATGATGGAAAAACTGTTGTATTTATATTGTATTTTATGCTTCTGGCGTTCACTTCTTAGGCCCTAACTATTCGATCTGGTGGAACAACGGCCTAGGGTGAAGCCTAGGTTGCCCGGAAAGTAGAATTGACCATAACTTTCACACTGGTAGCAATTTTTCGTTTTATACGATGGAAAAACTGTTGTATTTATTTTATATTTTATGCTTCGGGCGTTGACTTCTAAGGCCCTAGCTATTCGATCTGGTGGAGCAACGCCCTAGAGTGAAGCCTAGGTTGCCCGGTACGTAGAAGTGACCATCACTATCAAACTGGTTGCAATTATTTGTTTTATACGATGGAAAAGCTGTTGTATTTATATCGTATTTTATGCTTCTGGCGTTGACTTCTTAGTCCCTAACTATTGCATCTGGTGGAACAACGCCCTGGGGTGAAGCCTAGGTTGCCCGGAAAGTAGAAATGACCATAACTTTCACACTGGTAGCAATTATTCGGTTTATACGATGGAAAAACTGTTCTATTTATTTTATATTTTATGCTTCGGGCGTTGACTTCTAAGGCCCTAACTATTTGATTTGGTGGAGCATCGCCCTAGAGTGAAGCCTAGGTTGCCCGGAACGTAGAAATGACCATAACTTCCACACTGGTTGCAATTATTCGTTTTATACGATGGAAATGCTGTTGTATTTACATCGTTTTTTATGCTCCTGGCGTTGACTTCTTAGGCCCTAACTATTCCATCCGGTGGAACAACGCACTAGGGTAAAGCCCAGATTGCGCTGAACGTAGAAATGACCATAACTTTCACACTGGTAGCAATTTTTCGTTTTATACGATGGAAAAACTGTTCTATTTATTTTATATTTTATGCTTCGGGCGTTGACTTCTAAGGCCCTAACTATTCGATCTGGTGGAGGAACGCCCTAGAGTGAAGCCTAGGTTGCCCGGTACGTAGAAATGACCATCACTATCAAACTGGTTACAAGTATTTGTTTTATACGATGGAAAAGCTGTTGTATTTATATTGTATTTTATGCTTCTGGCGTTGACTTCTTAGGACCTAACTATTCCATCTGGTGGAACAACGCCCTAGGGTGAAGCCTAGGTTGTCCGGAAAGTAGAAATGACCATAACTTTCACACTGGTAGCAATTATTCGTTTTATACGATGGAAAAACTGTTCTATTTATTTTGTATTTTATGCTTCGGTCGTTGACTTCTAAGGCCCTAACAATTCGATCTGGTAGAGCAACGCCCTAGAGTGAAGCCTAGGTTGCCCGGTAAGTAGAAATGACCATAAGTTTCATACTGGTTGCAATTATTCGTTTTATACGATGGAAAAACTGTTGTATTTATATAGTATTTTATGCTTCTGGCGTTCACTTCTTAGGCCCTAACTATTCGATCTGGTGGTACAACGCCCTAGGGTGAAGCCTAGGTTGCCCGGAACGTAGAAATGACCATAACTTTTACACTGGCAGCAATTATTCGTTTTATACAATAGAAAAACCGTTCTATTTATTTTGTATTTTATGCGTCGGGCGTGGACTTCTATGGCGCTAACTGTTTGATCTGGTGGAGCATCGCCGTAGAGTGAAGCCTAGGTTGCCCGGAACGTAGAAATGACCATAACTTTCACACTGGTTGCAATTATTCGTTTTATACGATGGAAAAACTGTTGTATTTATATTGTATTTTATGCTTCTGGCGTTCACTTCTTAGGCCCTAACTATTCGATCTGGTGGTACAACGACCTAGGTTGAAGCCTAGGTTGCCCTGAACGTAGATATGACCATAACCTTCACACAGGTTGCAATTATTCGTTTTATACGGTGTAAAGGCTGTTGTACTTAATTTGTATTTTATTCTTCTGGTGTTGATTTCTTAGGCCCTAACTATTCGATCTCGTGGAACAACGCCGTAGAGTGAAGCCTAGGTTGCCCGGAACGTAGAAATGACCATAACTTTTACACTGGCAGCAATTATTCGTTTTATACAATGGAAAAACCGTTCTATTTATTTTGTATTTTAGGCTTCGGGCGTTGACTTCTAAGGCCCTAACTGTTTGATCTGGTGGAGCATCGCCGTAGAGTGAAGCCTAGGTTGCCCGGAACGTAGAAATGACCATAACTTTCACACTGGTTGCAATTATTCGTTTTATACGATGGAAATGCTGTTGTATTTATTTTGTATTTTATGCTTCGGGCGTTGACTTCTGAGGCCCTAACTATACGACCTGGTGGAGCTACGCCCTAGAGTGAAGCCTAGATTGCCCGGAACGTAGAAATGACCATAACTTTCACACTGGTTGCTATCTTTCGTTTTATACGATGGAAAGACTGTTATATTTATATTGTATTTTATGCTTCGGGCGTTGACTTCTTAGGCCCTAACATTTCGATCTGGTGGAGCAACGCCCGACAGTGAAGCCTAGGTTGCCCTGAACGTAGATATGACCATAACCTTCACACAGGTTGCAATTATTCGTTTTATACGGTGTAAAAGCTGTTGTATTTATTTTGTATTTTATTCTTCTGGTGTTGACTTCTTAGGCCCTAACTATTCGATCTGGTGGAACAACGCCGTAGAGTGAAGCCTAGGTTGCCCTAACGTAGAAATGACCATTACTTACACAGGTTTTGCAATTATTCCTTTTATACGATGGAAAAGCTGTTGTATTTATATCGTATTTTATGCTTCTGGCGTTGACTTCTTAGGCCCTAACTATTCTACCTGGTGGAGCAACGCCCTAGAGTGAAACCTAGGTTGCCCGGAACGTAGAAATGACCATTACATTCACACTGGTTGCAATTATTCCTGTTATACGATGGAAAAACTGTTGTATTTTTATTGTATTCTATGCTTCTGGCGTTTAATTCTAAGTCGCTAGCTATTTGATCTGGTGGAGCAACGACCTATAGTGAAGCCTAGGTTGCCCGGAACGTAGAAATGACGATTACTTTCACACTGTTTGCTATTATTCATTTTGTACGATGGAAAAGCTGTTGTATTTATATTGTATTTTACGCCTCTGGCGTTGACTTCTAAGGCCGTAGCTATTAGATGTGGTGGAGCAACGCCCTAGAGTGACGCCTAGGTTGCCCGGAACGTAGAAATGACCATTACTTTTACAATGCTTGCAACTATTCATTTTATACGATGGAATAACTGTTGTACTTATATTGTATTTTATCCTTCTCGCGTTGAATTCTAAATCCCTAGCTATTCGATTTGGTGGAGCAACGCCCTAGAGTGAAACCTAGGTTGCCAGGAACGTAGAAATGACCTGTACTTTCACACTGTTTGCAGTTATTCCTGTTATACGATGGAACAACTGTTGCATCTTTATTGTATTTTATGCTTCTGGCGTTGACTTCTTAGGCCCGAACTGTTCCATTTGGTGGAACAACGCCCAAGAGTGATGCCTAGGGTGCCCGGAACGTAGAAATGACCTTTACCTTCACGCTTGCTGCAATTATTCCTGTTATACGATGAAAAAGCTGTTGTACTTTTATTGCATTTTATGCTTCAGTCGTTGACTTCTACGGCCGTAGATATTCGATGTGGTGGAGTAATGCCCTAGAGTGAAACCTGGGTTACCCGGATCGTAGAAATGACCATCACTTTCACACTTGTTGCAATTATTCCTGCTATACAATGGAAAAGCTATTGTATTTTTATTTCATTTTATGCTTCGGGCATTGACTTCTAAGGCCCTAACTATTCAATCTGTTGGAGCAACGCCCTAGGGTGAAGCCTAGGTTGTTCGGAAAGTAGAAATGACCAACTCTTTCACAATCGTTGCCATTATTCCTGTTATACGATGGTAAAACTGTTGTATTTTTATTGTATTGTATGCTTCAGGCGTTGACTTCTTAGGCCCTAACAATTGGATCTGGTGGAGCAACGTCCTAGAGTGAAGCCTAGGTTGCCCGGAACGGAGAAATGACCATAACTTTCACACTGGTTACCATTATTCGTTTTATATGATGGAAAAGCTGTTGTATTTATATCGTATTTTATGTTTCTGGCGTTGACTTCTTAGGCCCTAACTATTCGATCTGGTGGAACAACGCACTAGGGTGAAGCCTAGGTTGCCCGGAACGTAGAAGTGACCAACTATTCCACACTGGTAGCAATTATTCGTTTTATACATGGAAAAGCTGTTATATATATATTGCATTTAATGCTTCTGGCATTGAATTCTAAGTCCCTACCTATCCGATCTGGTGGAGCAACGCCCTAGAGTGAAGCCTAGGTTGCCCGGAACGTAGTTATGACCATATCTTTCACAATCGTTGCAATTATTCCGGTTATACGATGGTAAAACTGTTGCATTTTTATTGTATTGTATGCTTCAGGCGATGACTTCTAAGGCCCTAACTATTCGATCTGGTGTAGCAACGCACTAGGGTGAAGCCTAGGTTGCCCGGAACGTGGAAATGACCATAACTTTCACACTGTTTGCCATTATTCGTTTTATACGATGGAAAAGCTGTTGTATTTATATAGTATTTTATGCTTCTGGCGTTCACTTCTTAGGCCCTAACTATTCGATCTGGTGGTACAACGCCCTAGGGTGAAGCCTAGGTTGCCCGGAACGTAGAAATGACCATAACTTTTACACTGGCAGCAATTATTCGTTTTATACAATGGAAAAACCGTTCTATTTATTTTGTATTTTATGCGTCGGGCGTGGACTTCTATGGCGCTAACTGTTTGATCTGGTGGAGCATCGCCGTAGAGTGAAGCCTAGGTTGCCCGGAACGTAGAAATGACCATACCTTTCACACTGGTTGCTATTATTCGTTTTATTCGATGGAAAAACTGTTATATTTATATTGTATTTTATGCTTCTGGCGTTGACTTCTTAGGCCCTAACTATTCGATCTGGTGGAACAACGCCCCAGAGTGAAGCCTAGGTTGCCCGGAACGTAGAAATGACCATAACTTTCACAATGGTTGCCATTATTCGTTCTATACGATGGAAAAACTGTTATATTTATATTGTATTTTATACTTCTGGCGTTGACTTCTTAGGCCCAAACTATTCGATCTGTTGGAACAACGCCCCAGAGTGAAGCCTAGGTTGCCGGGAACGTAGAAATGATCATTACCTTCACGCTTGTTGCAATTATTCCTGTTATACGATGAAAAAACTGATGCACTTTTATTGCATTTTTTGCTTCAGGCGCTGACTTCTAAGGCCGTAGCTATTCGATGTGGTGGAGCAACGCCCTAGAGTGACGCCTAGGTTGCCCGGCACGTAGAAATGACAATTACTTTCACAATGTTTGCAATTATTCATTTTATACGATGGCAAACTGTTGTACTTATATTGCATTTTATTCTTCTGGCGTTGACTTCTTAGGCCCTAACTATTCGATCTGGTGGAACAACGCCCTAGAGTGAAGCCTAGGTTGCCAGGAACGTAGAAATGACCATTACTTTCACACTGTTTGCAAATATTCATTTTATTCGGTGGAAAAACTCTTGTATATTTATTGTATTTAATGCTTGGGGCGTTGACTTCTATGGCCATACCTATTCGATCTGGTGGAACAACGCCCTAGGGTGAAGCCTGGGTTGCCTGGAACGTAGAAATGAACAACTCTTTCACACTGGTGGCAATTATTCGTTTTATACATGCAAAATCTGTTCTATTTATTTTGTATTTTATGCTTCGGGCGTTGACTTCTAAGGCGCTAACTATTCGATCTGGTGGAGCAACGCCCTAGAGTGTAGCCTAGGTTGCCCGGAACGTACAAATGACCATTACATTCACACTGGTTGCAATTATTCCCGTTATACGATGGAAAAACTGTTGCATCTTTATTGTATTTTATGCTTCTGGCGTTGACTTCTTAGGCCCTAACTATTCGATCTGGTGGAACAACGCCCTAGAGTGAAGCCTAGGTTGCCAGGAACGTAGAAATGACCATTACTTTCACACTGTTTGCAAATATTCATTTTATTCGCTGGAAAAACTCTTGTATATTTATTGTATTTAATGCTTGGGGCGTTGACTTCTATGGCCATACCTATTCGATCTGGTGGAACAACGCCCTATGGTGAAGCCTAGGTTGACCGGAACGTAGAAATGACCATAACTTTCACACAGGTAGCAATTATTCGTTTTATACATGGAAGAACTGTTCTATTTATTTTGGATTTTATGCTTCGGGCGTTGACTTCTATGGCCCTACCTATTCGATCTGGTGGAGCAACACCCTACAGTGAAGCCTAGTTTGTGCGGAACGTAGATATGACCATAACCTTCACACAGATTGTAATTATTAGTTTTATACGATTGAAAGGCTGTTGTCTTTATTTTGTAGTTTATGCTTCTTGCGTTGAATTCCAAGGCCCTAACACTTCGACCTGGTGGAGCAATGCCTCAGAGTTAAGTCTAGGTTGCCCGAAACGTCGAAACGATCGTTACTTTCACACTGGTTGTAATTATTCGTGCTATACGGTTGAAGAACTGTTGCATTTTTATTGTATTTTCTGCTTCTGTATTTGAATTCTAAGGTCATAGCTATTCGATCTGGTGGGGCAACGTCCAAGAGTGAAGCCTATGTTGCCCGGAACGTAGAAATGACCATAACTTTCACACTGGGTGCAATTATTCGTTTTATACGATGGAAAAGCTATTGTATTTATACTGTATTTTATGCTTCTGGCGTCGACTTCTTAGGCCCTAACTATTCGATCTTGTGGAGCAATGCCTCAGAGTTAAGTCTAGGATGCCCGAAACGTCGAAATGATCGTTACCTTCACACTGGTTGCAATTATTCCTGTTATACGATGGTACAACTGTTGTATTTTTATTGTATTGTATGCTTCAGGCGATGACTTCTAAGGCCCTAGCTATTCGATCTGGTGTAGCAACGCACTAGGGTGAAGCCTAGGTTGCCCGGAACGTAGAAATGACCAACAATTCCACACTGGTAGCAATTATTCGTTTTATACATGGAAAAGCTGTTATATATATATTGCATTTAATGCTTCTGGCATTGAATTCTAAGTCCCTACCTATTCGATCTGGTGGAGCAACGCCCTAGAGTGAAGCCTAGGTTGCCCGGAACGTGGTTATGACCATATCTTTCACAATCGTTGCAATTATTCCTGTTATACGATGGTAAAACTGTTGTATTTTTATTGTATTGTATGCTTCAGGCGATGACTTCTAAGGCCCTAACTATTCGATCTGGTGTAGCAACGCACTAGGGTGAAGCCTAGGTTGCCCGGAACGTGGAAATGACCATAACTTTCACACTGTTTGCCATTATTCGTTCTATACGATGGAAAAGCTGTTGTATTTATATCGTATTTTATGCTTCTGGCGTTGACATCTTAGGCCCCAGCTATTCCATCTGGTGGAACAACGCCCTATGGTGAAGCCTAGGTTGCCCGGAACGTAGAAATGACCATAACTTTCACAATGGTTGCCATTATTCGTTTTATACGATGGAAAAACTGTTATATTTATATTGTATTTTATGCTTCTGGCGTTGACTTCTTAGGCCCAAACTATTCGATCTGTTGGAACAACGCCCCAGAGTGAAGCCTAGGTTGCCCGGAACGTAGAAATGATCATTACCTTCACGCTTGTTGCAATTATTCCTGTTATACGATGAAAAAACTGTTGCATTTTTATTGCATTTTTTGCTTCAGGCGCTGACTTCTAAGGCCGTAGCTATTCGATGTGGTGGAGCAACGCCCTAGAGTGACGCCTAGGTTGCCCGGCACGTAGAAATGACAATTACTTTCACAATGTTTGCAATTATTCATTTTATACGATGGTAAACTGTTGTACTTATATTGCATTTTATTCTTCTGGCGTTGACTTCATAGGCCCTAACTATTCGATCTGGTGGAACAACGCCCTAGAGTGAAGCCTAGGTTGCCAGGAACGTAGAAATGACCATTACTTTCACACTGTTTGCAAATATTCATTTTATTCGGTGGAAAAACTCTTGTATATTTATTGTATTTAATGCTTGGGGCGTTGACTTCTATGGCCATACCTATTCGATCTGGTGGAACAACGCCCTAGGGTGAAGCCTGGGTTGCCTGGAACGTAGAAATGAACAACTCTTTCACACTGGTAGCAATTATTCGTTTTATACATGCAAAATCTGTTCTATTTATTTTGTATTTTATGCTTCGGGCGTTGACTTCTAAGGCGCTAACTATTCGATCTGGTGCAGCAACGCCCTAGAGTGTAGCCTAGGTTGCCCGGAACGTACAAATGACCATTACATTCACACTGGTTGCAATTATTCCCGTTATACGATGGAAAAACTGTTGCATCTTTATTGTATTTTATGCTTCTGGCGTTGACTTCTAAGGCCCTAGCTATTCGATTTGGTGGAGCAGTGCCCTAGAGTGGAATCTAGGTTGCCCGGAACGTAGAAATGACCATTCCTTTCACACTGTTTGCAAATATTCCTTTTATACTATGGAAAGGCTGTTGTATTTATATCGTATTTTATGCTTCTGGCGTTGACTTCTAAGGACCTAACTATTCGATCTGCTGGAGCAACGCCCTAGAGTGACGCCTTGGTTGCTCGGAATGTAGAAATGAACATAACTTTCACACTGGCAGCAATTATTCGTTTTATACAATAGAAAAACTGTTCTATTTATTTTGCATTTTATGCTTCGGGCGTTGACTTCTAAGGCCCTAACTGATTGATCTGGAGGAGCAACGCCCTAGTGTGAAGCCTAGATTGCCCGGAACATTGAAATGACCATAACTTTCACTCTAGTTGCTAATATTCGTTTTATACGATGGAAAAACTGTTATATTTATATTGTATTTTATTCTTATGGCGTTGAATTCTAAGTCCCTAGCTATTCAATCTGGTGGAGCAACGCCCTAGAGTGAAACCTAGGTTACCCGGAACGTAGAAATGACCAGTACTATCACACTGGTTGCAAATTATTCCTGCTATACGATGGAAAGCTGTTGTATTTTTATTGCATTTTATGATTCTGGCGTACACTTCTTAGGCCCTAACTATTCGATCTGGTGGAACAACGGCCTAGGGTGAAGCCTAGGTTGCCCGGAACGTAGAAATGACTATAACTTTCACACTGGTTGCAATTATTTGTTTTATACGATGGAAAAGCTGTTGTATTTATATCGCATTTTATGCTTCTGGCGTTGACTTCTTAGGCCCTAACTATTCAATCTGGTGGAACAACGCCCTAGAGTGAAGCACAGGTTGCGCGGAACGTAGAAATGACCATAACTTTCACACTGCTAGAAATTATTCGCTTTATACAATGGAAAAACTGTTCTATTTATATTGTATTTTATGCTTCTGGCTTTGACTACTTAGGCCCTAACTATTCGATCTTGTGGAACAACGCCCTAGTGTGAAGCCTAGGTTGCATGGAACGTAGGAATGACCATCACTTTCACACGGGTTGCAATTATTCCTGTTATAGGATGGAAAGACTGTTGTATTTGTATTGTATTTTATTCATCTGGTGTTGACTTCTTAGGCCCTAACTATTCGATCTGGTGGAACAACGCCGTAGAGTGAAGCCTAGGTTGCCCGGAACGTAGAAATGACCATTACTTTCACACTGTTTGCAATTATTCCTTTTATACGATGGAACAGCTGTTGTATTTATATCGTATTTTATGCTTTTGGCGTTGACTTCTAAGGACCTAACTATTCGATCTGGTGGAGCAACGCCCTAGAGTGAAGCCTAGGTTGCTCGGAATGTAGGAATGACCATAAGTTGCATACTGGTTGCAATTATACGTTTTATACGATGGAAAAACTGTTGCATTTATATTGTATTTTATGCTTCTGGCGTTGACTTCTAAAGCCCTAAATATTCGATCTGGTGGAGCAATGCCTCAGAGTTAAGTCTAGGATGCCCGAAACGGCGAAATGGTCATTACTTTCACGCTTGTTGCAATTATTCCTGTTATACGATGAAAAGACTGTTGTATTTTTATTGTATTTTATGCTCCTGGCGTTGACTTCTAAGGCCCTAACTATTCGATCTGGTGGAGCACACCCTGGTGTGAAGCCTAGGTTGCCCGGAACGTGGAAATGACCAGAACTCTCACACTGGTTGCAATTATTCGTTTTATACGATGTAAAAGCTGTTGTATTTATATCGTATTTTATGCTTCTGGCGTTGACTTCTTAGGCCCTAACTATTCGACCTGGTGGAGCAACACCCTAGAGTGAAACCGAGGTTGCCCGGAACTTAGAAATGACCATTACATTCACACTGGTTGCAATTATTCCTGTTATACGATGGAAAAACTGTTGTATTTTTATTATTTTCTATGCTTCTGGCGTTTAATTCTAAGTCGCTAGCTATTCGATCTGGTGGAGCAACGACCTAGAGTGAAGCCTAGGTTGCCCGGAACGTAGAAATGACAACTACTTTCACACTGTTTGGTATTATTCATTTTGTACGATGGAAAAGCTGTTGTATTTATATTGTATTTTATGCCTCTGGCGTTGACTTCTAAGGCCGTAGCAATTAGATATGATGGAGCAACGCCCTAGAGTGACGCCTAGGTTACCCGGAACGTAGAAATGACCATTACTTTCACACTGTTTGCAGTTACTCATTTTATACGATGGAATAGCTGTTGCATTTATACTGTATTTTATGCTCCTGGCGTTGACTTCTAAGGCCGTAGCAATTAGATGTGCTGGAGCAACGCCCTAGAGTGACGCCTAGGTTGACCGGAACGTAGAAATGACCATTACTTTCACAATGTCTGCAATTATTCATTTTATGCGATGGAAAAACTGTTGTACTTATATTGTATTTTATCGTTCTGGCGTTGAATTATAAGTCCTTAGCTATTCTATCTGGTGGAGCAACGCCATAGTGTGAAACCTAGGTTACCCGGAACGTAGAAATGACCAGTACTTTCACACTGGTTGCAGTTATTCCTGTTATACGATGGAAAAACTGTTGCACCTTTATTGTATTTTATGCATGTGGCGTTGACATCTAAGGCCCTAACCATTCGATCTGGTGGAGCAAGTCCCTAGAGTGAAGCCTAGGTTGCTCGGAACGTAGAAATGACCATAACTTTCACACTGGTTGCCATTATTCGTTTTCTACTATGGAAAAGCTGTTGTATTTGTATCGTATTTTATGCTTCTGGCGTTGACTTCTTAGGCCCTAACTATTCCATCTGGTGGAACAACGCCCTAGGGTCAAGCCTAGGTTGCCCGGAACGTAGAAATGACCATAACGTTTACACTGGTAGCAATTATTCGTTTTACACATGGAAAAACTGTACTATTTTTTTGTATTTTATGCTTCCGGCGTTGACTTCTAAGGCCCTAGCTATTCGATCTGGTGGAGCAACGCCCTAGAGTGAAACCTAGGTTACCCGGAACGTAGAAATGACCAGTAGTTTCACACTGTTTGCAGTTATTCCTGTTGTACGATGGAAAAACTGTTGCATCTTTATTGTATTTTATGCTTCGGGCGTTGACTTCTAAGGCCCTAACTATTCAATCTGGTGGAGCAATGCCCTAGAGTGAAGCCTAGGTTGCCCGGAACATAGAAAGGACCAGTACTTTCACACTGGTTGCAGTTATTCGTTTTATACAGTGGAACAACTGTTCTATTTATTTTGCATTTTATGCTTCGAGCGTTGACATCTAAGGCACTAACCATTCGATCTAGTGGAGCAAGTCCCTAGAGTGAAGCCTAAGTTGCTCGGAACGTAGAAATGACCATAACTTTCACACTGGTTGCCATTATTCGTTTTCTACGATGGAAAAGCTGTTGCATTTATATCGTATTTTATGCTTCTGGCGTTGACTTCTTAGGCCCTAACTATTCGATCTGGTGGAACAACGCCCCAGGGTCAAGCCTAGGTTGCGCGGAACGTAGAAATGACCATAAGTTTCACACTGGCAGCAATTATTCGTTTTATACAATAGAAAAACTGTTCTATTTATTTTGTATTTTATGCTTCTGGCGTTCACTTCTTAGGCCCTAACTTTTCGATCTGGTGGAACAACGCCCTAGGGTGAAACCTAGGTTGCCCGGAACGTAGAAATGACCACAACTTTTACACTGGTAGCAATTATTCGTTTTATACAATGGAAAAACTGTTCTATTTATTTTGCATTTTATGCTTCGGGCGTTGACTTCTAAGGCCCTAACTGATTGATCTGGAGGAGCAACGCCCTAGTGTGAAGCCTAGATTGCCCGGAACATTGAAATGACCATAACTTTCACTCTAGTTGCTAATATTCGTTTTATACGATGGAAAACTGTTATATTTATATTGTATTTTATTCTTATGGCGTTGAATTCTAAGTCCCTAGCTATTCAATCTGGTGGAGCAACGCCCTAGAGTGAAACCTAGGTTACCCGGAACGTAGAAATGACCAGTACTTGCATACTGTTTGCAATTATTCATTTTATGCGATGGAAAAGCTGTTGCATTTATATTGCATTTTATTCTTCTGGCGTTGACTTTTAAGGCCGTAGCTATTAGATGTGGTGGAGCAACGCTCTAGTGTGTCGCATAGGTTGCCCGGAATGTAGAAATGACCATAACTTACACACTGGTTGCTATTATTCGTTTTATACAATGGAAAAACTGTTATATTTATATTGTATTTTATGCTTCTGGCGTTGACTTCATAGGCCATAACTATTCGATCTGGTGGTGCAACGCACTAGAGTGAAGCCTAGGTTGCCTGGAACGGAGAAATAACCATAACTTTCACACTGGTTGCTATTATTCGTTTTATTCGATGGAAAACCTGTTATATTTATATTGTATTTTAAGCTTCAGGCGTTGACTTCTTAGGCCCTAACTATTCGATCTGGTGGAGCAACGTCCTAGAGTGTAGCCTAGGTTGCCCGGAACGTAGAAATGACCACCACATTCACACTGGTTGCAATTATTCCTGTTATACGATGGAAAAACTCTTGTATATTTACTGCATTTTATGCTTCTGGCGTTGAGTTCTAAGGCCCTAACTATACGATCTGGTGGAGCAACGCCCTAGAGTGAAGCCTAGGTTGCCTGGAACGTAGAAATGATCATCACTTTCACACTGGTTGCAATTATTCCTGTTATACGATGGAAAAACTCGTGTATATTTATTGTATTTTATGCTCCGGGCATTGACTTCTATGGCCCTACCTATTCGATCTGTTGCAGCAACAGCCTACAGTTAAGCCTAGGTTGCCCGGAACGTAGAAATAAACATAACTTTCACACTGGCAGCAATTATTCGCTTTATACAATGGAAAAACTGTTCTATTTATTTTGTATTTTATGCTTCTGGCGTTGACTTCTTAGGCCCTAGCTATTCGATTTGGTGGAACAACGCCCTAGAGTGAAGCCTAGGATGGCTGGAACGTAGAAATGACCATCACTTTCAAACTGGTTGCAATTATTCCTGTTATATGATGGAAAAATTATTGTATTTTTATTTCATTTTATGCTTCGGGCAATGACTTCTAAGGCCCTAACTATTCAATCTGTTGGTGCAACGCCCTAGGGTGAAGCCCAGGTTGCCCGGAAAGTAGAAATGACCATTACTTTCACAATGTTTGCAAATATTCATTTTATGCGATGGAAAAACTGTTGTACTTATATTGCATTTTATTCTTCTGTCGTTGAATTCTGAGTCCCTAGCTTTTCGATCTCGTGGAGCAACGCCCTAGAGTGAAACCTAGGTTACCCGGAACGTAGAAATGACCAGTACTTTCACACTGGTTGCAGTTATACCTGTTATACGATTGAAAAACTGATGCACCTTTATTGTGTTTTATGCTTCTGGCGTTGACATCTAAGGCCCTAACTGTTTGATCTGGTGGAGCAACGCCCTAGGGTGAAGCCTAGGTTGCCCGGAACGTAGATATGACCATAACTTTTACACTGGTAGCAATTATTCGTTTTATACGATGGAAAAACAGTTCTATTTATTTTGCATTTTATGCTTCGGGCGTTGACTTCTAAGGCCCTAAGTGATTGATCTGGTGGAGCAACGCCCTAGAGTGAAACCTAGGTTACCCGGAACGTAGAAATGACCAGTACTTTCATACTGTTTGCAATAATTCATTTTATACGGTGTAAAGGCTGTTGTGTTTATTTTGTATTTTATTCTTCTGGTGTTGGCTTCTTAGGCCCTAACTATTCGATCTGGTGGAACAACGTCGTAGAGTGAAGCCTAGGTTGCCCGGAACGTAGAAATGACCATTACTTTCACACTGTTTGCAATTATTCCTTTTATACTATGGAAAAGCTGTTGTATTTATATCGTATTTTATGCTTCTGGCGTTGACTTCTAAGGACCTAACTATTCGATCTGCTGGAGCAACGCCCTAGAGTGACGCCTAGGTTGCTCGGAATGTAGAAATGACCATAACTTTCACACTGGTTGCAATTATTCGTTTTATACGATGGAAAAACTCTTGCATCTTTATCGTATTTTATGCTTCTGGCGTTCACTTCTCAGGCCCTAGCTATTCGATCTGGTGGAACAACGCCCTAGAGTGAAGCCTAGGTTGCTCGAAATGTAGAAATGGCTATAACTTTCACACTGGTTGCAATTATTCAATCTATACGATGGAAAAACTGTTGTATTTATGTTGTATTTTATCCTTCTGGCGGTGACTTCTTAGGCCCCAACTATTCCATCTGGTGGGACAACGCCCTACGGTGAAGCCTAGGTTGCCCGGAACGTAGAAATGATCATAACTTTCACACTGGAAACAATTATTCGTTTTATACATGGAACAGCTGTTCTATTTATTTTGTATTTTATGCTTCGGGCGTTGACTTCTAAGGTCCTAACTATTCGATCGGGTGGAACAACGGCCTAGAGTGAAGCCTAGGTTGCCCGAAACGTAGAAATGACCATAGCTTTCACACTGGTTGCTATTATTCGTTTTATACAATGGAAAAACTGTTATATTTATATTGTATTTTATGCTTCTGGCGTTGACTTCTTAGGCCCTAATTATTCGATCTGTTGGAACAATGCCCCAGAGTGAAGCCTAGGTTGCCCGGAACGTAGAAATGACCATCACCTTCACACTGGTTGCAATAATTCATTTTATACGGTGTAAAGGCTGTTGTGTTTATTTTGTAATGTATTCTTCTGGTGTTGACTTCTTAGGCCCTAACTATTCGATCTGGTGGAACAACGCCGTAGAGTGCAGCCTAGGTTGCCCGGAACGTAGAAATGACCGTTGCTTTCACAATGTATGCAACTATTCATTTTATTCGGTGGAAAAGCTGCTGTACTTAGATTGTATTTTATTCTTCTGGCGTTGAATTCTAAGTCCCTAGCTATTCGATCTGGTGGAGCAACGCCCTAGAGTGAAACCTGGATTACCCGGAACGTAGAAATGACCTGTACTTTCACACTGTTTGCAGCTATTCCTGTTATACGATGGAACAACTGTTGCATCTTTATTGCATTTTATGCTTCTGGCATTGACTTCTTAGTACCTAACTATTCGATCTGGTGGAGCATCGTCCTGGAGTGAAGCCTAGGTTGCCCGGAACGTAGAAATGACCATAATATTCACACTGGTTACCATTATTCGTTTTATACGATGGAAAGCTGTTGTATTTGTATTGTATTTTATGCTTCTGGCGCTGACTTCTTAGGCCCTAACTATTCCATTTGGTGGAACAACGCCCAAGAGTGATGCCTAGGGTGCCCGGAACGTAGAAATGACCATTACCTTCACGCTTGCTGCAATTATTCCTGTTATACGATGAAAAAACTGTTGTACTTTTATTGCATTTTATGCTTCAGTCGTTGACTTCTACGGCCGTAGCTATTCGATCTGGTGGAGTAATGCCCTAGAGTGAAACCTGGGTAACCCTGATCGTAGAAGTGACCATCACTTTCACACTGGTTGCAATTATTCCTGTTATAGAATGGAAAAGCTGTTGTATTTTTATTTCATTTTATGCTTCTGGCGTTGACTTCTTAGGCGCTAACTATTCGATCTCGTGGAACATCGTCCTATAGTGAAGGCTAGGTTGCCCGGAACGTAGAAATGACTATAACTTTCACATTGGGTGCAATTATTCGTTTTATACGATGGAAAAGCTGTTGTATTTATATTGTATTTTATGCTTCTGGCGTTGACTTCTAAGGCCCTATCTCTTCGATTTGGTGGAGCAAGGCCTCAGAGTTAAGCCTAGGTTGCCCGGAACGTGGTTATGACCATATCTTTCACAATCGTTGCAGTTATTCCTGTTATACGATGGTAAAACTATTGTATTTTTATTGTATTGTATGCTTCAGGCGATGACTTCTAAGGCCCTAACTATTCGATCTGGTGTAGCAACGCACTAGGGTGAAGCCTAGGTTGCCCGGAACGTGGAAATGACCATAACTTTCACACTGGTTGCAATTATTCCTGTTATACGATGGAAAAACTGTTGCATCTTTATTGTACTTTATGCTTCTGGCGTTGACTTCTTAGGCCCTAACTATTCGATCTGGTGGAGCAACGTCCTAGAGTGAAACGTAGGTTGCCCGGAACGTAGAAATGACCATAACTTTCACACTGGTTACCCTTATTCGTTTTATATGATGGAAAAGCTGTTGTATTTATATCGTGTTTTATGTTTCTGGCGTTGACTTCTTAGGCCCTAACTATTCGATCTGGTGGAGCAACGTCCTAGAGTGAAACGTAGGTTGCCCGGAACGTAGAAATGACCATAACTTTCACACTGGTTACCCTTATTCGTTTTATATGATGGAAAAGCTGTTGTATTTATTTTGTATTTTATGCTTCGGGCGTTGACTTCTAAGGTCCTAACTATTCGATCGGGTGGAACAACGGCCTAGAGTGAAGCCTCGGTTGCCCGGAACGTAGATATGACCATAACTTTCACACTGGTAGCAATTATTCGTTTTATACAATGGAAAAACTGTTCTATTTATTTTGCATTTTATGCTTCGGGCGTTGACTTCTAAGGCCCTAACTGATTGATCTGGAGGAGGAACGCCCTAGTGTGAAGCCTAGATTGCCCGGAACGTTGAAATGACCATAACTTTCACTCTAGTTGCTAATACTCGTTTTATACGATGGAAAAACTGTTATATTTATATTGTATTTTATTCTTATGGCGTTGAATTCTAAGTCCCTAGCTATTCGATCTGGTAGAGCAACGCCCTAGAGTGAAACCTAGGTTACCCGGAACGTAGAAATGACCAGTACTTTCACACTGTTTGCAGTTATCCCTGTTATACGATGGAAAAACTGTTGCATCTTTATTGTATATTTTGCTTCTAGCGTTGACTTCTAAGGCCCTAACTATTCGATCAGATGAAGCAACGCCCTAGAGTGAAGACTAGGTTGCTCGAAATGTAGAAATGACCATAACTTTCACACTGGTTGCAATTATTCATTTTATACGATGGCAAAACTGTTGTACTTATATTGTATTTTATTCTTATGGCGTTGAATTCTAAGTCCCTAGCTATTCAATCTGGTGGAGCAATGCCCTAGAGTGAAACCTAGGTTACCCGGAACGTAGAAATGGCCAGTACTCTCATACTGTTTGCAATAATTCATTTTATACGATGGAAAAACTGTTGTATTTATATTGCATTTTATTCTTCTGGCGTTGACTTTTAAGGCCGTAGCTATTAGATGTGGTGGAGTAACGCTCTAGAGTGGCGCATAGGTTGCCCGGAACGTAGAAATGACCATTACTTTCACAATGTTTGCAAATATTCATTTTATACGATGGAAAAACTGTTGTACTTATATTGTATTTTATTCTTCTGTCGTTGAATTCTAAGTCCCTAGCTTTTCGATCTCGTGGAGCGACGCCCTAGAGTGAAACCTAGGTTACCCGGAACGTATAAATGACCAGTACTTTCACACTGGTTGCAGTTATACCTGTTATACGATTGAAAAACTGTTGCACTTTATTGTGTTTTATGCTTCTGGCGTTGACATCTACGGCCCTAACTGTTTGATCTGGTGGAGCAACGCCCTAGGGTGAAGCCTAGGTTGCCCGGAACGTAGATATGACCATAACTTTTACACTGGTAGCAATTATTCGTTTTATACAATGGAAAAACTGTTCTATTTATATTGCATTTTATGCTTCGGGCGTTGACTTCTAAGGCCCTAAGTGATTGATCTGGTGGAGGAACGCCCTAGAGTGAAACCTAGGTTACCCGGAACGTAGAAATGACCAGTTCTTTCATACTGTTTGCAATAATTCATTTTATACGGTGTAAAGGCTGTTGTGTTTATTTTGTATTTTATTCTTCTGGTGTTGACTTCTTAGGCCCTAACTATTCGATCTGGTGGAACAACGCCGTAGAGTGAAGCCTAGGTTGCCCGGAACGTAGAAATGACCATTACTTTCACACTGTTTGCAATTATTCCTTTTATACTATGGAAAAGCTGTTGTATTTATATCGTATTTTATGCTTCTGGCGTTGACTTCTAAGGACCTAACTATGCGATCTGCTGGAGCAACGCCCTAGAGTGACGACTAGGTTGCCCGGAACGTAGATATGACCATAACCTTCACACAGGTTGCAATTATTCGTTTTATACGGTGTAAAGGCTGTTGTGTTTATTTTGTATTTTATTCTTCTGGTGTTGACTTCTTAGGCCCTAACTATTCGACCTCGTGGAACAACGCCGTAAAGTGAAGCCTAGGTTGCCCGGAACGTAGAAATGACCATTACTTTCACACTGTTTGCAATTATTCCTTTTATACTATGGAAAAGCTGTTGCATCTTTATCGTATTTTATGCTTCTGGCGTTGACTTCTTAGGCCGTAACTATTGGATCTGGTAGAGCAACGCCCTGGAGAGAAACCTAGGTAGCCCGGAACGATGAAATGACCACTACTATCACACTGGTTGCAAATTATTCCTGATATACGATGGAAAAACTGTTGTATTTATGTTGTATTTTATCCTTCTGGCGTTGACTTCTTAGGCCCCAACTATTCTATCGGGTGGGACAACGCCCTACGGTGAAGCCTAGGTTGCCCGGAACGTAGAAATGATCGTAACTTTCACACTGGAAACAATTATCCGTTTTATACATGGAACAGCTGTTCTATTTATTTTGTATTTTATGCTTCGGGCGTTGACTTCTAAGGTCCTAATTATTCGATCGGGTGGAACAACGGCCTAGAGTGAAGCCTAGGTTGCCCGGAACGTAGAAATGATCATAGCTTTCACACTGGTTGCTATTATTCGTTTTATACAATGGAAAAACTGTTATATTTGTATTGTATTTTATGCTTCTGGCGTTGACTTCTTAGACCCTAACTATTCCATCTGGTGGAACAACGCCCTAGGGTGAAGCCTCGGTTGCCCGGAACGTAGAAATGACCATAACTTTCACACTGCTAGCAATTATTCGTTCTATACGATGGAAATGCTGTAGTATTTATACCGTATTTTATGCTTCTGGCGTTGACTTCTTAGGCCCTAACTATTCCATCTGGTGGAACAACTCCCTGGAGTGAAGCCTAGGTTGCCCGGAACGTAGAAATGACCATAACTTTCACACTGGTAGCAATTATTCGTTTTATACATGGAAAAACTGTTCTATTTATTTTGTATTTTATGCTTCTGGCGTTGACTTCTAAGGCCCTACCTATTCGACCTGGCGGAGCAACAGCCTACAGAGAAGCCTAGGTTGCTCGGAACGTAGAAATGACCATTACCTTCACACTGTTTGCAATAATTCATTTTATACGATGGCAAAGCTGTTGTATTTATATTGTATTTTATGCTTCTGGCGTTGACTTCTAAGGCCCTATCTCTTCGATTTGGTGGAGCAACGCCACAGAGTTATGCCTAGGATGCCCGGAACGTCGAAATGGTCATTACATTCGCACTGGTTGCAATTAGTCATGCTATACGATGGAAAATCTGTTGCATAATTATTGTATTTTATGCTTCTGGCGTTGACTTCTAAGGCCGTAGCTTTTAGCTGTGGTGGAGCAACGCCCTAGGGTGACGCCTAGGTTGCCCGGCACGTAGAAATGACCATTACTATCAGAATGTTTGCAATTATTCATTTTATACGATGGTAAACTGTTGTACTTATATTGCATTTTATTCTTCTGGCGTTGACTTCCTAGGCCCTAACTATTCGATCTGGTGGGACAACGCCCTAGAGTGAAGCCTAGGTTACCAGGAACGTAGAAATGACCATTACTTTCACACTGTTTACAAATATACATTATATACGATGGAAAGGCTGTTGTATTTATATCGTATTTTATGCTTCTGGCGTTGACTTCTAAGGACCTAACTATTCGATCTGCTGGAGCAACGCCCTAGAGTGACGACTAGGTTGCCCGGAACGTAGATATGACCATAACCTTCACACAGGTTGCAATTATTCGTTTTATACGGTGTAAAGGCTGTTGTGTTTATTTTGTATTTTATTCTTCTGGTGTTGACTTCTTAGGCCCTAACTATTCGACCTCGTGGAACAACGCCGTAAAGTGAAGCCTAGGTTGCCCGGAACGTAGAAATGACCATTACTTTCACACTGTTTGCAATTATTCGTTTTATACTATGGAAAAGCTGTTGTATTTATATCGTATTTTATGCTTCTGGCGTTGACTTCTAAGGACCTAACTATTCGATCTGCTGGAGCAACGCCCTAGAGTGACGCCTAGGTTGCTCGGAATGTAGAAATGACCATAACTTTCACACTGGTTGCAATTATTCGTTTTATACGATGGAAAAACTGTTGCATCTTTATCGTATTTTATGCTTCTGGCGTTGACTTCTTAGGCCGTAACTATTGGATCTGGTGGAGCAACGCCCTGGAGAGAAACCTAGGTAGCCCGGAACGATGAAATGACCACTACTATCACACTGGTTGCAAATTATTCCTGCTATACGATGGAAAAACTGTTGTATTTTTATTGCATTTTATGCTTCGGGCATTGACTTCTAAGGCCCTAACTATTCAATCTGTAGGATCAACGCCCTAGGGTGAATCCTAGGTTGCCCGGAACATAGAAATGACCATAAGTTTCATACTGGTTGCAATTATTCGTTTTATACGATGGAAAAACTGTTGGATTTATATTGTGTTTTATGTTTCTGGCGTAGACTTCTAAGGCCCTAGCTATTCGATCTAGTGGAGGAACGCCCTAGAGTGAAGCCTAGGTTGCCCGGAACGTAGAAATGACCATCACTTTCAAAATGGTTGCAATTAATCCTGTTATACGATGGAAAAACTGTTGTATTTATATTGCATTTTATGCTTCTGGCGTTCACTTCCTAGGCCCTAACTATTCGATCTGGTGGAACAACGGCCTAGGGTGAAGCCTAGGTTGCCCGGAACGTAGAAATGACCATAACTTTTACACTGGTAGCAATTATTCGTTTTATACAATGGAAAAACTGTTCTATTTATCTTGTATTTAGTGCTTCGGGCGTTGGCTTCTAAGGCCCTAACTGTTTGATCTGGTGGAGCAACGCCCTAGAGTGAAGCCTAGGTTGCCCGGAACGTAGAAATGACCATAACTTTCACACTGGCTGCTATTGTTCGTTTTATACGACGGAAAAGCTGTGGTATTTATATCGTATTTTATGTTTCTGGCGTTGACTTCTTAGGCACTAACTATTCGATCAGGTGGAGCAACGCCCTAGAGTGAAACCTAGTTTGCCCGGAACGTAGAACTGACCATTACTTTCACACTGGTTGCAATTGTTCCTGTTATACGATGGAAAAACTGTTGCATTTTTATTGTATTTTATGCTTCGGGCGTTGACTTGTATGGCCCTAACTATTCGATGTGGTGGAGGAACGGCCTAGAGTGACGCCTAGGTTGCCCGGAACGTAGAAATGACCATAACTTTCACACTGGTTGCATTTATTCGTTTTATACGACGGAAAAGCTGTGGTATTTATGTTGTATTTTATGCTTCGGGCGTTGACTTCTAAGCCCCTAACTATTCGATCTGGTGGTGCATCGCACTAGAGTGAAGCCTAGGTTGCCTGGAACGGAGAAATAACCATAACTTTCACACTGGTTGCTTTTATTCGTTTTATACGATGGAAAACCTGTTATATTTATATTGTATTTTAAGCTTCTGGCGTTGACTTCTTAAGCCCTAACTATTCTATCTGGTGGAACAACGCCCTAGAGTGAAGCCTAGGTTGCCCGGAACGTAGAAATGACCACCACATTCACACTGGTTGCAATTATTCCTGTTATACGATGGAAAAACTCTTGTATACTTATTGCATTTTATGCTTCTGGCGTTGAGTTCTAAGGCCCTAACTATACGATCTGGTGGAGCAACGCCCTAGAGTGAAGCCTAGGTTGCCCGGAACGTAGAAATGATCATCACTTTCACACTGGTTGCAATTATTCCTGTTATACGATGGAAAAACTCTTGTATACTTATTGTATTTTATGCTCCGGGCGTTGACTTCTATGGCCCTACCTATTCGATCTGTTGGAGCAACACCCTACAGTTAAGCCTAGGTTGCCCGGAAAGTAGAAATAAACATAACTTTCACACTGGCAGCAATTATTCGCTTTTTACAATGGAAAAACTGTTCTATTTAGTTTGTATTTTATGCTTCGGCCGTGGACTTCTAAGGCCCTAACTACTCGATCTGGTGGTGCAACGCCCTAGAGTGAAGCATAGGTTGCCCGGAACGTAGAAATGACCATTACTTTCACAATGTTTGCAATTATTCATTTTATACGATGGAAAAACTGTTGTACTTATATTGTATTTTATTCTTCTGCCGTTGAATTCTATGTCCCTAGCTATTCGATCTGGTGGAGCTACGCCCTAGAATGAAACCTAGGTTACCCGGAACGTAGGAATGACCTGTACTTTCACACTGTTTGCAGTTATTCCTGTTATTCGATGGAAAAACTCTTGTATATTTATTGTATTTTATGCTCCGGGCGTTGACTTCCATGGCCCTACCTATTCGATCTGTTGGAGCAACACCCTACAGTTAAGTCTAGGTTGCCCGGAACGTAGAAATAAACATAACTTTCACACTGGCAGCAATTATTCGCTTTTTACAATGGAAAAACTGTTCTATTTATTTTGTATTTTATGCTTCGGCCGTGGACTTCTAAGGCCCTAACTACTCGATCTGGTGGAGCAACGCCCTAGAGTGAAGCCTAGGTTGCCCGGAACGTACAAATGACCATAACTTTCACACTGGATGCTATTATTCGTTCTATACGACGGAAAAACTGTTATATTTATTATGTATCTTATGCTTCTGGCGTTGACTTCTTAGGACCTAACAATTCGGTCTGGTGGAACAACGCCCTAGAGTGAAGCCTAGGTTGCCTGGAACGTACAAATGACCATCACTTTCACACGGGTTGCAATTATTCCTGTTATAGGATGGAAAGACTGTTGTATTTTTAATGTATTTTATGCTTCAGGCGTTGACTTCTGAGGCCGTAGCTATTCGATGTGGTGGAAGAACGCCATAGAGTGAAGCCTAGCTTGCACGGAACGTAGAAATGACCATAAGTTTCATACTGGTTGCAATTATTTGTTTTATACGATGGAAAAACTGTTGTATTTATATTGTATTTTATGCTTCTGGCGTCGACTTCTTAGGCCCTAACTATTCGATCAGGTGGAGCAATGCCTCAGAGTTATGTCTAGGATGCCCGAAACGCCGAGATGATCATTACCTTCACGCTTGTTGAAATTATTCCTGTTATACGATGAAAAGGCTGTTGTATTTGTATTGTATTTTATGCTTCAGGCGTAGGCTTCTAAGGCCGTAGCTATTCGATATGGTGGAGCACCGACCTAGAGTGAAGCCTAGGATGCTCGGAACGTAGAGATGACCATTACTTTCGCAATGTTTGCAATTATTCGTTTTATACGAAGGAAAAACTGTTGTATTTATATTGTATTTTATGCTTCTGGCGTTGACTTTTAATGCACTAACTATTCGATCTGGCGGAGCAACGACCTAGAGTGAAGCCGAGGTTTCCCGGAACGTAGAAATGACCATTACTTTCGCAATGTTTGCAATTATACATTTTATTCGATGTAAAAACTGTTTTATTTATGTTGTATTTTATCCTTCTGGCGTTGACTTCTTAGGCCCTAACATTTCGATCTGGTTGAGCAACACCCTACAGTGAAGCCTAGGTTGCCCGGAACGTGGATATGACCATAACCTTCACACAGGTTGCAATTACTCGTTTTATACGGTGTAAAGTCTGTTGTGTTTATTTTGTATTTTATTCTTCTGGTGTTGACTTCTTAGGCCCTAACTATTGGATCTCGTGGAACAACGCCGTAGAGTGACGCCTAGGTTGCCCGGAACGTAGAAATGACCATTACTATCACACTCGTTGCAAATTATTCCTGCTATACGATGGAAAAACTGTTGCATTTTTATTGCATTTTAAGCTTCGGGCATTGACTTCTAAGGCCCTAACTATTCGATCTGGTGGAGCAACGCCCTAGAGTGAAGCCTAGGTTGCTCGGAATGTAGAAATGACCATAACTTTCACACTGGTTGCAATTATTCGTTTTATACGATGGAAAAACTGTTGCATCTTTATCGTATTCTATGCTTCTGGCGTTGACTTCTTAGGCCGTAACTATTCGATCTGGTGGAGCAACGCCCTGGAGTGAAACCTAGGTTGCCCGGAACGCAGAAATGACCACTACTATCACACTGGTTGCAAATTATTCCTGCTATGCGATGGAAAAACTGTAATATTTATATTGTATTTTATGCTTCTGGCGTTGCCTTCTTATGCCCTAACTGTTCGATATGGTGGAACAACGCCCTAGAGTGAAGACTAGGTTTCCCGGAACGTAGAAACGACCAGTACTTTCACACTGTTTGCAATTATTCCTGCTATACGATGAAAAACTGTTGCCTCTTTATCGAATTTTATGCTTCTGGCGTTGACTTCTAAGGCCCTAACTATTCTATCTGGTGGATCAACGCCCTAGTTTGTAGCCTAGGTTGCTCGGAATGTAGAAATGACCATAACATTCACACTGGTTGAAATTATTCGTTTTATACGATGGAAAAAATGTTATATTTATATTGTATTTTATGCTTCTGGCGTTGATTTCTTAGGCCCTAACTATTCAATCTGGTGGAACAACGTCCTAGAGTGAGGACTAGGTTGCCCGGAACGTAGAAATGTCCACTACTATCACACTGGTTGCAAATTATTCCTGCTATACGATGGAAAAACTGTTGTATTTTTATTGCATTTTATGCTTCGGGCATTGACTTCTAAAGCCCTGACTATTCAATCTGTAGGATCAACGCCCTAGGGTGGAGCCTAGGTTGCCCGGAACATAGAAATGACCATAACTTTCACACTGGTTGCAATTATTCGTTTTATACGATGGAAAAGCTGTTGTATTTATATCGTATTTTATGCTTCTGGAGTTGACTTCTTAGGCCCTAACTATTCCATCTGGTGGAACAACGCCCTAGGGAGAAGCGTAGGTTGCCCGGAAAGTAGAAATGACCATAACTTTCACACTGGTAGCAATTATTCGTTTTATACGATGGAAAAACTGTTCTATTTATTTTGTATTTTATGCTTCGGGCGTTGACTTCTAAGGCCCTAACTATTCGATCAGGTGGAGCAACGCCCTGGAGTGAAGCCTAGGTTGCCTGGTACGTAGAAATGACCATCACTTTCAAATTATTCGTTTTATACGATGGAAAACCTGTTGTATTTATATCGTATTTTATGCTTCTGGCGTTGACTTCTTAGGCCCTAACTATTCCATCTGGTGGAACAACGCCCTAGGGTGAAGCCTAGGTTGCCCGGAAAGTAGAAATGACCATAACTTCCACACTGGTAGCAATTATTCCTGTTGTATGATGGAA
This sequence comes from Calliopsis andreniformis, assembly GCF_051401765.1. Taxonomy (NCBI): domain Eukaryota; kingdom Metazoa; phylum Arthropoda; class Insecta; order Hymenoptera; family Andrenidae; genus Calliopsis; species Calliopsis andreniformis. Next base: position 6,996,466 of record NW_027480423.1, on the reverse strand, counting down.
ACACTGTTGTATTTTTATTGCGTTTTATGCTTCGGGCGTTGACTTCTAAGGCCCTAACTATTGAATCTGTTGGAGCAACGCCCTAGAGTGAAGCCTAGGTTGCTCGGAAAGTAGAAATGACCATAAGTTTCATACTGGTAGCAATTATTCGTTTTATACGATGGAAAAACTGTTGGATTTATATTGTGTTTTATGTTTCTGGCGTAGACTTCTAAGGCCCTAGCTATTCGATCTAGTGGAGCAACGGCCTAGAGTGACGCCTAGGTTGTCCGGAACGTAGAAATGACCATAACTTTCACACTGGTTGCAATTATTCGTTTTATACGACAGAAAAGCTGTGGTATTTATATCGTATTTTATGCTTCTGGCGTTGACTTCTTAGGCCCTAACTATTCGATCTGGTGGAGCAACGCCCTAGAGTGAAACCTAGTTTGCCCGGAACGTAGAACTGACCATTACTTTCACACTGGTTGCAATTGTTCCTGTTATACGATGAAAAAACTGTTGCATCTTTATTGTATTTTATGCTTCGGGCGTTGACTTCTATGGCCCTAACTATTCGATGTGGTGGAGGAACGGCCTAGAGTGACGCCTAGGTTGCCCGGAACGTAGAAATGACCATAACTTTCACACTGGTTGCAATTATTCGTTTTATACGACGGAAAAGCTGTGGTATTTATATTGTACTTTATTCTTCTGCCGTTGAATTCTATGTCCCTAGCTATTCGATCTGGTGGAGCTACGCCCTAGAATGAAACCTAGGTTACCCGGAACGTAGGAATGACCAGTACTTTCACACTGTTTGCAGTTATTCCTGTTATTCGATGGAAAAACTGTTGCATCTTTATTGTATTTTATGCTTCTGGCGTTGACTTCTAAGGCGGTAGCTATTAGATGTGGTGGAGGAACGCCGTAGAGTGACGCCCAGGTTGCCCGGAACGTAGAAATGTCCATTACTTTCACACTGGTTGCTATTATTCGTTTTATACGATGGAAAAACTGTTATATTTATATTGTATCTTATGCTTCTGGCGTTGACTTCTTAGGCCCTAACAATTCGATCAGGTGGAGCAACGCCCTAGAGTGAAGCCTAGGTTGCCTGGAACGTACAAATGACCATCACTTCCACACGGGTTGCAATTATTCCTGTTATAGGATGGAAAGGCTGCTGTATTTTTATTGTATTTTATGCTTCACGCGTTGACTTCTGAGGCCGTAGCTATTCGATGTGGTGGAAGAACGCCATAGAGTGAAGCCCAGGTTGCCCGGAACGTAGAAATGACCATAACTTTCATACTGTTTGCAATTATTCGTTTTATATGATGGAAGAACTGTTGTATTTATATTGTATTTTATGCTGCTGCCGTTCACTTCTTAGGCCCTAACTATTCGATCTGGTGGAACAACGACCTGGGGTGAAGCCTAGGTTGCCCGGAACGTAGAAATAAACATAACTTTCACACTGGCAGCAATTATTCGCTTTTTACAATGGAAAAACTGTTCTATTTATTTTCTATTTTATGCTTCGGCCGTGGACTTCTAAGGCCCTAACTACTCGATCTGGTGGAGCAACGCCCTAGAGTGAAGCCTAGGTTGCCCGGAACGTAGAAATGACCATAACTTTCACACTGGCTGCTATTGTTCGTTTTATACGACGGAAAAACTGTTATATTTATATTGTATTTTATGCTTCTGGCGTTGACTTCTTAGGCCCTAACTAATCGATCTGTTGGAACAACGCCCTAGAGTGAAGCCTAGGTATCCTGGAACGTAGAAATGACCATCACTTTCACACGGGTTGCCATTATTCCTGTTATAGGATGGAAAGACTGTTGTATTTTTATGGTATTTTATACTTCAGGCGTCGACTTCTGAGGCTGTAGCTATTCGATGTGGTGGAAGAACGCCATATAGTGAAGCCTAGGTTGCCCGGAACGTAGAAATGACCATAACTTTCATACTGGTTGCAATTATTCGTTTTATACGATGGAAAAACTGTTGTATTTATATTGCATTTTATGCTTCTGGCGATCACTTCTTAGGCCCTAACTATTCGATCTGGTGGAACAACGCCCTAGGGTGAAGCCTAGGTTGCCGGGAACGTAGAAATGACCATAACTTTTACACTGGTAGCAATTATTCGTTTTATACGATGGAAGAGCTGTTGTATTTATATTGTATTTTATGCCTCTGGCGTTGACTTCTAAGGCCCTATCTATTCGATGTGGTGGAGCAACGGCCTAGAGTGACGCCTAGGTTGCCCGGAACGTAGAAATGACCATAACTTTCACACTGGTTGCAATTATTCGTTTTATACGACGGAAAAGCTGTGGTATTTATATCGTATTTTATGCTTCTGGCGTTGACTTCTTAGGCCCTAACTATTCGATCTGGTGGAGCAACGCCCTAGAGTGAAACCTAGTTTGCCCGGAACGTAGAACTGACCATTACTTTCACACTGGTTGCAATTGTTCCTGTTATACGATGAAAAAACTGTTGCATCTTTATTGTATTTTATGCTTCGGGCGTTGACTTCTATGGCCCTAACTATTCGATGTGGTGGAGGAACGGCCTAGAGTGACGCCTAGGTTGCCCGGAACGTAGAAATGACCATAACTTTCACACTGGTTGCAATTATTCGTTTTATACGACGGAAAAGCTGTGGTATTTATATTGTACTTTATTCTTCTGCCGTTGAATTCTATGTCCCTAGCTATTCGATCTGGTGGAGCTACGCCCTAGAATGAAACCTAGGTTACCCGGAACGTAGGAATGACCAGTACTTTCACACTGTTTGCAGTTATTCCTGTTATTCGATGGAAAAACTGTTGCATCTTTATTGTATTTTATGCTTCTGGCGTTGACTTCTAAGGCGGTAGCTATTAGATGTGGTGGAGGAACGCCGTAGAGTGACGCCCAGGTTGCCCGGAACGTAGAAATGTCCATTACTTTCACACTGGTTGCTATTATTCGTTTTATACGATGGAAAAACTGTTATATTTATATTGTATCTTATGCTTCTGGCGTTGACTTCTTAGGCCCTAACAATTCGATCAGGTGGAGCAACGCCCTAGAGTGAAGCCTAGGTTGCCTGGAACGTACAAATGACCATCACTTCCACACGGGTTGCAATTATTCCTGTTATAGGATGGAAAGGCTGCTGTATTTTTATTGTATTTTATGCTTCACGCGTTGACTTCTGAGGCCGTAGCTATTCGATGTGGTGGAAGAACGCCATAGAGTGAAGCCCAGGTTGCCCGGAACGTAGAAATGACCATAACTTTCATACTGTTTGCAATTATTCGTTTTATATGATGGAAGAACTGTTGTATTTATATTGTATTTTATGCTGCTGGCGTTCACTTCTTAGGCCCTAACTATTCGATCTGGTGGAACAACGACCTGGGGTGAAGCCTAGGTTGCCCGGAACGTAGAAATAAACATAACTTTCACACTGGCAGCAATTATTCGCTTTTTACAATGGAAAAACTGTTCTATTTATTTTGTATTTTATGCTTCGGCCGTGGACTTCTAAGGCCCTAACTACTCGATCTGGTGGAGCAACGCCCTAGAGTGAAGCCTAGGTTGCCCGGAACGTACAAATGACCATAACTTTCACACTGGATGCTATTATTCGTTCTATACGACGGAAAAACTGTTATATTTATTATGTATCTTATGCTTCTGGCGTTGACTTCTTAGGCCCTAACAATTCGGTCTGGTGGAACAACGCCCTAGAGTGAAGCCTAGGTTGCCTGGAACGTACAAATGACCATCACTTTCACACGGGTTGCAATTATTCCTGTTATAGGATGGAAAGACTGTTGTATTTTTAATGTATTTTATGCTTCAGGCGTTGACTTCTGAGGCCGTAGCTATTCGATGTGGTGGAAGAACGCCATAGAGTGAAGCCTAGCTTGCAGGGAACGTAGAAATGACCATAACTTTCATACTGGTTGCAATTATTTGTTTTATACGATGGAAAAACTGTTGTATTTATATTGTATTTTATGCTTCTGGCGTCGACTTCTTAGGCCCTAACTATTCGATCAGGTGGAGCAATGCCTCAGAGTTATGCCTAGGATGCCCGAAACGCCGAGATGATCATTACCTTCACGCTTGTTGAAATTATTCCTGTTATACGATGAAATGGCTGTTGTATTTGTATTGTATTTTATGCTTCAGGCGTAGGCTTCTAAGGCCGTAGCTATTCGATATGGTGGAGCACCGACCTAGAGTGAAGCCTAGGATGCTCGGAACGTAGAGATGACCATTACTTTCGCAATGTTTGCAATTATTCGTTTTATACGAAGGAAAAACTGTTGTATTTATATTGTATTTTATGCTTCTGGCGTTGACTTCTAATGCACTAACTATTCGATCTGGCGGAGCAACGACCTAGAGTGAAGCCGAGGTTTCCCGGAACGTAGAAATGACCATTACTTTCGCAATGTTTGCAATTATACATTTTATTCGATGTAAAAACTGTTCTATTTATGTTGTATTTTATCCTTCTGGCGTTGACTTCTTAGGCCCTAACATTTCGATCTGGTGGAGCAACACCCTACAGTGAAGCCTAGGTTGCCCGGAACGTGGATATGACCATAACCTTCACACAGGTTGCAATTACTCGTTTTATACGGTGTAAAGGCTGTTGTGTTTATTTTGTATTTTATTCTTCTGGTGTTGACTTCTTAGGCCCTAACTATTGGATCTCCTGGAACAACGCCGTAGAGTGACGCCTAGGTTGCCCGGAACGTAGAAATGACCATTACTATCACACTCGTTGCAAATTATTCCTGCTATACGATGGAAAAACTGTTGCATTTTTATTGCATTTTAAGCTTCGGGCATTGACTTCTAAGGCCCTAACTATTCGATCTGGTGGAGCAACGCCCTAGAGTGAAGCCTAGGTTGCTCGGAATATAGAAATGACCATAACTTTCACACTGGTTGCAATTATTCGTTTTATACGATGGAAAAACTGTTGCATCTTTATCGTATTCTATGCTTCTGGCGTTGACTTCTTAGGCCGTAACTATTCGATCTGGTGGAGCAACGCCCTGGAGTGAAACCTAGGTTGCCCGGAACGCAGAAATGACCACTACTATCACACTGGTTGCAAATTATTCCTGCTATGCGATGGAAAAACTGTAATATTTATATTGTATTTTATGCTTCTGGCGTTGCCTTCTTATGCCCTAACTGTTCGATCTGGTGGAACAACGCCCTAGAGTGAAGACTAGGTTTCCCGGAACGTAGAAATGACCAGTACTTTCACACTGTTTGCAATTATTCCTGCTATACGATGAAAAACTGTTGCATCTTTATCGAATTTTATGCTTCTGGCGTTGACTTCTAAGGCCCTAACTATTCTATCTGGTGGATCAACGCCCTAGTGTGTAGCCTAGGTTGCTCGGAATGTAGAAATGACCATAACATTCACACTGGTTGAAATTATTCGTTTTATACGATGGAAAAAATGTTATATTTATATTGTATTTTATGCTTCTGGCGTTGATTTCTTAGGCCCTAACTATTCAATCTGGTGGAACAACGTCCTAGAGTGAGGACTAGGTTGCCCGGAACGTAGAAATGTCCACTACTATCACACTGGTTGCAAATTATTCCTGCTATACGATGGAAAAACTGTTGTATTTTTATTGCATTTTATGCTTCGGGCATTGACTTCTAAGGCCCTAACTATTCAATCTGTAGGATCAACGCCCTAGGGTGGAGCCTAGGTTGTCCGGAACATAGAAATGACCATAACTTTCACACTGGTTGCAATTATTCGTTTTATACGATGGAAAAGCTGTTGTATTTATATCGTATTTTATGCTTCTGGAGTTGACTTCTTAGGCCCTAACTATTCCATCTGGTGGAACAACGCCCTAGGGAGAAGCGTAGGTTGCCCGGAAAGTAGAAATGACCATAACTTTCACACTGGTAGCAATTATTCGTTTTATACGATGGAAAAACTGTTCTATTTATTTTGTATTTTATGCTTCGGGCGTTGACTTCTAAGGCCCTAGCTATTCGATCTAGTGGAGCAACGCCCTAGAGTGATGCCTAGGTTGCCCGGAACGTAGAAATGACCATCACTTTCAAACTGGTTGCAATTAATCCTGTTATACGATGGAAAAACTGTTGTATTTATATTGCATTTTATGCTTCTGGCGTTCACTTCCTAGGCCCTAACTATTCCATCTGTTGGAACAACGGCCTAGGGTGAAGCCTAGGTTGCCCGGAACGTAGAAATGACCATAACTTTTACACTGGTAGCAATTATTCGTTTTATACAATGGAAAAACTGTTCTATTTATCTTGTATTTAGTGCTTCGGGCGTTGGCTTCTAAGGCCCTGACTATTCGATCTGGTGGAACAACGGCATAGGGTGAAGCCTAGGTTGCCCGGAACGTAGAAATGAACATAACTTTTACACTGGTAGCAATTATTCGTTTTATACAATGGAAATACTGTTCTATTTATCTTGTGTTTAGTGCTTCGGGCGTTGGCTTCTAAGGCCCTAACTGTTTGATCTGGTGGAGCAACGCCCTAGAGTGAAGCCTAGGTTGCCCGGAACGTAGAAATGACCATAACTTTCACACTGGCTGCTATTGTTCGTTTTATACGATGGAAAAACTGTTATATTTATATTGTATTTTATGCTTCTGGCGTTGACTTCTTAGGCCCTAACTAATCGATCTGTTGGAACAACGCCCTAGAGTGAAGCCTAGGTATCCTGGAACGTAGAAATGACCATCACTTTCACACGGGTTGCCATTATTCCTGTTATAGGATGGAAAGACTGTTGTATTTTTATGGTATTTTATACTTCAGGCATCGACTTCTGAGGCTGTAGCTATTCGATGTGGTGGAAGAACGCCATATAGTGAAGCCTAGGTTGCCCGGAACGTAGAAATGACCATAACTTTCATACTGGTTGCAATTATTCGTTTTATACGATGGAATAACTGTTGTATTTATATTGCATTTTATGCTTCTGGCGTTCACTTCTTAGGCCCTAACTATTCGATCTGGTGGAACAACGCCCTAGAGTGATGCCTAGGTTGCCCGGAACGTAGAAATGACCATCACTTTCAAACTGGTTGCAATTAATCCTGTTATACGATGGAAAAACTGTTGTATTTATATTGCATTTTATGCTTCTGGCGTTCACTTCCTAGGCCCTAACTATTCCATCTGGTGGAACAACGGCCTAGGGTGAAGCCTAGGTTGCCCGGAACGTAGAAATGACCATAACTTTTACACTGGTAGCAATTATTCGTTTTATACAATGGAAAAACTGTTCTATTTATCTTGTATTTAGTGCTTCGGGCGTTGGCTTCTAAGGCCCTGACTATTCGATCTGGTGGAACAACGGCATAGGGTGAAGCCTAGGTTGCCCGGAACGTAGAAATGAACATAACTTTTACACTGGTAGCAATTATTCGTTTTATACAATGGAAATACTGTTCTATTTATCTTGTGTTTAGTGCTTCGGGCGTTGGCTTCTAAGGCCCTAACTGTTTGATCTGGTGGAGCAACGCCCTAGAGTGAAGCCTAGGTTGCCCGGAACGTAGAAATGACCATAACTTTCACACTGGCAGCAATTATTCGCTTTTTACAATGGAAAAACTGTTCTATTTATTTTGTATTTTATGCTTCGGCCGTGGACTTCTAAGGCCCTAACTACTCCATCTGGTGGAGCAACGCCCTAGAGTGAAGCATAGGTTGCCCGGAACGTAGAAATGACCATTACTTTCACAATGTTTGCAATTATTCATTTTATACGATGGAAAAACTGTTGTACTTATATTGTACTTTATTCTTCTGCCGTTGAATTCTATGTCCCTAGCTATTCGATCTGGTGGAGCTACGCCCTAGAATGAAACCTAGGTCACCCGGAACGTAGGAATGACCATAACTTTCATACTGGTTGCAATTATTCGTTTTATATGATGGAAGAACTGTTGTATTTATATTGTATTTTATGCTGCTGGCGTTCACTTCTTAGGCCCTAACTATTAGATCTGGTGGAACAACGACCTGGGGTGAAGCCTAGGTTGCCCGGAACGTAGAAATGACCATAACTTTCACACTGGTTACTATTATTCGTTTTATACGATGGAAAAACTGTTATATTTATATTGTATTTTATGCATCTGGCGTTGCCTTCTTATGCCCTAACTGTTCGATCTGGTGGAACAACGCCCTAGAGTGAAGCCTAGGTTACCCGGAACGTAGAAATGACCAGTACTTTCACACTGTTTGCAATTATTCCTGCTATGCGATGGAAAAACTGTTGCATCTTTATTGAATTTTATGCTTCTGGCGTTGACTTCTAAGGCCCTAACTATTCTACCTGGTGGATCAACGCCCCAGAGTGAAGCCTAGGTTGCCCGGAACGTAGAAATGACCATTACTTTCACACTGGTTGCAATTATTCGTTTTATACGACGGAAAAGCTGTGGTATTTATATCGTATTTTATGTTTCTGGCGTTGACTTCTTAGGCCCTAACTATTCGATCTGGTGGAGCAACGCCCTAGAGTGACGCCTAGGTTGCTCGGAACGTAGAAATGACCATTACTTTCGCACTGGTTGCAATTATTCGTTATATGCGATGGAAAAGCTGTTGTATTTATATCGTATTATATGCTCCTGGCGTTGACTTCTTAGGACATAACTATTCGATCTGGTGGAGCAACGCCCTGGAGTGAAACCTAGGTTGCCCGGAACGTAGAAATGACCATTACTTTCACACTGTTTGCAATTATTCCTTTTATACAACGGAAAAGCTGTTGTATTTATATCGTATTTTATGCTTCTAGCGTTGACAGCTAAGGACCTAACTATTCGATCTGGTGGAGCAGCGCCCTAGAGTGAAGCCTAGGTTGCCCGGAACGTAGGAATGACCATCACTTTCAAACTGGTTGCAATTAATCCTGTTATACGATGGAAAAGCTGTTGTATTTTTATTGCATTTTATGCTTCGACCATTGACTTCTAAGGCCCTAACTATTCAATCTGTTGGAGCAACGCCCTAGGGTGAAGCCTAGGTTGCCCGGAAAGTAGAAATGACCATAACTTTCATACTAGTTGCAATTATTCGTTTTATATGCTGGAAAAACTGTTGTATTTATAATGTATTTTATGCTTCGGGCATTGACTTCTAAGGCCCTAACTATTCAATCTGTTGGAGCAACGCCCTAGGGTCAAGCCTAGGTCGCCCGGAAAGTAGAAATGACCATAACTTTCATACTGGTTGCAATAATTAGTTTTATATGATGGAAAAGCTGTTGTATTTATATTGTATTTTATGCTTCTGGCGTTCACTTCTTAGGCACTAACTATACGACCTGGTGGAACAACGCCCTAGAGTGGAGCCTAGGTTGCCCGGTACGTAGAAATGACCATTACTTTGACACTGTTTGCAAGTATACATTATATACGATGGAAAAGCTGTTGTATTTATATCGTATTTTATGCTTCTGGCGTTGACTTCTAAGGCCCTAGCTATTCGATCTAGTGGAGCAACGCCCCCGAGTGAAGCCTAGGTTGCCCGGTACGTAGAAATGACCATCACTTTCAAATTGGTTGCAATTATTCCTGTTATATGACGGAAAAAATGTTGTATTTTTATTGCATTTTATGCTTCGGGCATTGACTTTTAAGGCCCTAACTATTTAGTCTGTTGGAGCAACGCCCTAGGGTGAAGCCTAGGTTGCGGGAAAGTAGAAATGACCATAACTTTCATACTGGTTGCAATTATTCGTTTTATATGATGGAAAAATTGTTGTCTTTATAATGTATTTTATGCTTCTGGCGTTCACTTCTTAGGCCCTAACTATTCGATCTGGTGGAACAACGGCCTAGGGTGAAGCATAGGTTGCCCGGAACGTAGAAATGACCATAACTTTTACACTGGCAGCAATTATCCGTTTTATACAATGGAAAAACTGTTCTATTTATTTTGTATTTAATGCTTCGGGCGTTGGCTTCTAAGGCCCTAACTGTTTGATCTGGAGGAGCAACGCCCTAGAGTGAAACCTAGGTTGCCCGGAACGTAGAAATGACCATAACTTTCACACTGGTTGCTATTATTCGTTTTATACGATGGAAAAACTGTTATATTTATATTGTATTTTATGCTTCTGGCGTTGACTTCTTAGGCCCTAACTATTCGATCTGGTGGAACAACGCCCTAGAGTGAAGCCTAGGTTGCCTGGAACGCAGAAATGACCATCACCGTCACACGGGTTGCAACTGTTCCTGTTATGGGATGGAAAGACTGTTGTATTTTTATTGTATTTTAGACTTCAGGTGTTGACTTCTGAGGCCGTAGCTATTCGATCTGGTGGAACAACGCCGTAGAGTGAAGCCTCGGTTGCCCGGATCGTAGAAATGACCATTTCTTTCACACTGTTTGCAATTATTCCTTTTATACGATGGAAAAGCTGTTGTATTTATATCCTATTTTTTTCTTCTGGCGTTGACTTCTAAGGCCGTAGCTATTCGATGTGGTGGAGCAACGCCCTAGAGTGACGCCTAGGGTGCTCGGAACGTAGAAATGACCATTACTTTCACACTGGTTGCAATTATTCGTTTTATACGATGGAAAAGCTGTTATATTTATATTGTATCTTATGCTTCTGGCGTTGACTTCAAAGGCCCTAACTATTCAATCTGTTGGTACAACGCCCTAGAGTAAAGCCTAGGTTGCCTGGAACGTAGAAATGAACATAACTTTAACACTGATTGCTATTATTCGTTTTATACGATGGAAAGACTGTTACATTTATATTGTATTTTATGCTTCTTGGCGTTGACTTCTAAGGCCCGAACTATTCGATCTGGTGGAGCAACGCCCTAGAGTGGAGCCTAGGGTGCCCGGTACATAGAAATGACCATCACTTTCAAACTGCTTGCAATTATTCCTGTTATATGATGGAAAAACTGTTGTATTTTTAGTGCATTTTATGCTTCGGGCGTGGACTTCTAAGTCCCTAACTATTCAATCTGTTGGAGCAACGCCCTATAGTGAATCCTAGGTTGCCCGGAAAGTAGAAATGACCATAACTTTCACACTGGTAGCAATTATTCGTTTTATACAATGGAAGAACTGTTCTATTTATTTTGCATTTTATGCTTCGGGCATTGTCTTCTAAGGCCCTAACTATTCAATGTGTTGGCGCAACGTCCTAGGGTGAAGCCTAGGTTGCCCGGAAAGTAGAAATGACCGTAACTTTCATCCTAGTTGCAATTATTCGTTTCATATGATGGAAAAACTGTTGTATTTATATTGTATTTTATGCTTCTGGCTTTGATTTCTAAGTCCCTAGCTATTCGATCTGGTAGAGCAACGCCCTAGAGTGAAACCTAGGTTATCCGGAACGTAGAAATGTCCAGTACATTCACACTGGTTGCAGTTATTCCTGTTAAACGGTGGAAAAACTGTTGCATGATTATTGTATTTTATGCTTCTGGTGTTGACTTCTGAGGCCCTAACTATTCGATCTGGTGGAGCAACGCCCTAGATAGAAGCCTAGGTTGGCCGGAATGTAGAAATGTCCATAACTTTCACACTGGTTGCAATTATTCCTGTTATACGATGGAAAAACTGTTGTATTTTAATTGTATTTTATGCTTTTAGCGATGAATTATAAGTCCCTAGCTATTCGATCTGGTGGAGCAACGCAATAGAGTGACGCCTAGGTTGCTCGGAACGTAGAAATGACCATTACTTTTACACTGGTTGCAATTATTCCTGTTATACGATGGAAAAACTGTTGTATTTATATTGTATCTTATGCTTCGGGAGTTGACTTCTAAGGCCCTAACCATACGATCTGGTGGACCAACGCCCTAGGGAGAAGCCTAGGTTGCCCGGAACGTAGAAATGACAATAACTTTCATACTGGTTGCAATTCTTCGTTTTATACGATGGAATAGGTGTTGTATTTATATTGTATTTTATGCCCCTGGCGTCGACTTCTTGCGCCCTAACTATTCGATCTGGTGGAACAACGCCCTAGGGTGAAGCCTAGGTTGCCCGGATCGTAGAAATGACCATCACTGTCACACTGGTTGCTATTATTCGTTTTATACGGCGTAAAAATGGTTACATTTGTATTGTATTTTATGCTTCTGGCGTTGACTCCTAAGGTCCTATGTATTCGATCTGGTGGAGCATTACCTCAGAGTTATGTCAAGGATACCCGGAACGTATAAATGGCCATTACTTTCACAGTGGTTGCAATTATTCGTTTTATACGATGGAAAAACTGTTGTACATATATCGTATTTTATGCTTCTGGCGTTGACTTCTTAGGCCCTAACAATTCGATTTGGTGGAACAACAAGCTAGAGTGAAGCCTAGGTAGCCCGGAACGTGGAAATGACAATACCTTCCATACTGGTTGCAATTCTTCGTCTTAAACGATGGAATAGCTCTTGTATTTATATTGTATTTTATGCCCCTGGCGTTGACTTCTTGAGCCCTAACTATTCGATCTGGTGGAACGACGCCCTAGAGTGAAGCCTTGGTTTCCCGTAACGTAGAAATGACCATTACTTTCACACTGGTTACAATTATTCCTGTTATACGATGAAAAATATGTTTTATTTTTGTTGTATTTTATGCTTCAGGCGTTGACTTCTATGGCCGTAGCTATTCGATCTGGTGGAACAACGCCATAGAGTGAAGCCTAGGTTGCCTGGATCGTAGAAATGACCATCACTTTCACACTGGTTGCAATTATTCGTTTTATACGATGGTATACTGTTGTGCATATATCGTGGTTTATGCTTCTGGCGTTGACTTCTTAGGCCCTAGCTATTCGATCTGGTGGAGCGACGCCCTAGAGTGAAGCCTAGATTGCACGGAACGTAGAAATCACCATTACCTTCACACTGGTTGCAATTATTCCTGTTATACGATGGAAATACTGTTGCATCTTTATTGTATTTTATGCTTCTGGCGTTGACCTCTAAGGCCCTATCTATTCGATCTGGTGGAGCTACGCCCTAGAGTTAAGCCTAGGGTGCTCGCAACGAAGAAATGGCCATAACTTTCACACTGTTTGCAAATATACATTATATACGATTGAAAAGCTGTTGTATTTATATTGTATTTTATGCTCCTGGCGTTGACTTCTAAGGCCGTAGTTATTAGATGTGATGGAGCAACACCCTGGAGTGAAGCCTAGAGTGCACGGAACGTAGAAATGACCATTACCTTCACACAGGTTGCAATTATTCCTGTTATATGATGGAAAAACTGTTGCATCTCGATTGTATTTTATGCTTCTGGCGTTGACTTCTAAGGCCCTATCTATTCCATCTGGTGGAGCAACGCCCTAGAGTGAAGCCTAGGTTGCCCGCAACGTAGAAATGACCATAACTTCCACACTGGTTGCAATCATTCCTGGTATACGATGGAAATGCTGTTGTACCTTTATTGTATTTTATGCTTCAGGCGTTGACTTCTAAGGCCGGAGCTATTCGAAGTGGTGGAGCTACTCCCGAGAGTGAAGCCTAGGTTACGCGGATCGTAGAAATAACTATTACTTTCACACTGTTTGCAAATATACATTATATGCGATGGAAAAGCTGTTGTATTTAATGTTGTATTTTATGCTTCCGGCGTTGACTTCTAAGGGCCTAACTATTCGGTCTGGTGGAGCAACGCCCTAGAGTGAAGCCTAGGTTGCCCGGCACGTAGAAATAACCATCACTTTCAGACTGGTTGCAATTATTCGTTTTATACGATGGAAAAACTGTTATGTTTATTTTGTATTTGGTGCTACTGTCGCTGACTTCTTAGGCCCTAACTATTGGATCTGGTGGACCAACGCCCTAGAGTGAATCCAAGGTTGCGCGGATCGTAGAAATGACCATATCGTTCACACTGGTTGCAATTATTCCTGTTACACGATGGAACAACTGTTGTATTTATATTGTATTTTATGCTTCTGGCGTTGCTTTCTAAGGCCCTAACTATTCGGTCTGGTGGACCAACGCCCTAGAGTGAATCATAGGTTGCTCGGAACGTAGAAATGACCACAACTTTAACACTGGTTGCAATTATTCCTTCGATACGACGTAAAAGCCGTTGTGTTTATATTGTATTTTATGCTTCTGGCGCTGACTTCTAAGACCCTAACTATTCGATCTGGTGGAGCAACGCCCTAGAGTGAGGCCTAGGTTGCTCGGAACGTGGAAATGACCATTACTTTCACACTGTTTGCAAATATACATTATATACGATGGAAATGCTGTTGTATTTATATTGTATTTTATGCTCCTGTCGTTGACTTCTTAAGCCCTATCTATTGGATCTGGTGGACCAGCGCCCTAGAGTGAAGTCTAGGTTGTCCGGAACGTAGAAATGACCATCACTTTCACACTGTTTGCAAATATACATTATATACGACGGAAAAGCTGTTGTATTTATATTGTATTTTATGCTTCTGGCGTTGACTTCTAAGGCCCTAACTATTCGATCTGGTGGAGCAACGCCCTAGAGTGAAGAATAGGTTGCCCGGAACGTAGAAATGACCATAACCTTCACACTGGTTGCAATTATTCCTTCTATACGACGTAAAAGCCGTTGTGTTTATATTGTATTTTATGCTTCTGGCGCTGACTTCTAAGGCCCTAATTACTCGATCTGGTGGAGCAACGCCCTAGAGTGAGGCCTAGGTTGCTCGGAACGTGGATATGACCATTACTTTCACACTGTTTGCAAATATACATTATATCCGATGGAAAAGCTGTTGTATTTATATCGTATTTTATGCTTCTGTCGTTGACTTCTTAGGCCCTATCTATTTGATCTGGTGGAGCAACGACCTAGAGTGAAACCTAGGTTGCCGGGAACGTAGAAATGACCATTACTTTCACACTGGTTGCAATTATTCCTGTTATACGATGGAAAAACTGTTCTATTTATTTTGTATTTTATGCTTCGGGCGTTGTCTTCTAAGGCCCTAACCATTCGATGTGGTGAAGCAACGCCCTAGAGTGAAACCTAGGTTACCCGGAACGTAGAAATGACCAGTACTTTCACACTGTTTGCAGTTATTCCTGTTATACGGTGGAAAAACTGTTGCATCTTTATTGTATTTTATGCTTCTGGCGTTGACTTCTGAGGCCCTAACTATTCGATCAGGTGGAGCAACGCCCTAGAGTGAAGCCTAGGTTGCTCGGAGTGTAGAAATGACCATAACTTTCACACTGGTTGCAATTATTCATTTTATACGATCGAAAAACTGTTCTACTTATATTGTATTTTATTCTTATGGCGTTGTATTCTAAGTCCCTAGCTGTTCGATCTGGTGGAGCAACGCCCTAGAGTGAAACCAAGGTCACCCGGAACGTAGAAATGACCAGTACTTTCATACTGTTTGCAGTTATTCCTGTTATACGATGGAAAAACTTTTGCATCTTTATTGTATTTTATGCTTCTGGCGTTGACTTCTAAGGTCCTAGCTATTCGGTTTGGTGGAGCAACGCCCTAGAGTGGAGCCCAGGTTGCCCGGTACGTAGAAATGACCATTACTTTCACACTCTTTGCAAATATACATTATATACGATGGAAAATCTGTTGTATTTATGTTGTATTTTATGCTTCTGGCGTTGACTTCTTAGGCCCCAACTATTTGATCTGGTGGAGCACCGCCCTAGAGTGAAGCCTAGGTTGCCCGGAACGTAGAAATGACCATAACTTCCACACTGGCTGCAATTATACCTGTTATACGATTGAAAAGCTGTTGTATTTATATTGTATTTTATGCTCCTGGCGTTGACTTCTAAGGCCGTAGTTATTAGATGTGATGGAGCAACACCCTGGAGTGAAGCCTAGATTGCACGGAACGTAGAAATGACCATTACCTTCACACAGGTTGCAATTATTCCTGTTATATGATGGAAAAACTGTTGCATCTCGATTGTATTTTATGCTTCTGGCGCTGACTTCTAAGGCCCTAACTATTCGATTTGGTGGAACAACGCCCTAGAGTGAAGCCTAGGTTGCCCGGATCGTAGAAATGACCATCACTGTCACACTGGTTGCTATTATTCGTTTTATACGGCGTAAAAATGGTTATATTTATATTGTATTTTATGCTTCTGGCGTTGACTCCTAAGGTCCTATGTATTCGATCTGGTGGATCATTACCTCAGAGTTATGTCAAGGATACCCGGAACGTATAAATGGCCATTACTTTCACAGTGGTTGCAATTATTCGTTTTATACGATGGAAAAACTGTTGTACATATATCGTATTTTATGCTTCTGGCGTTGACTTCTTAGGCCCTAACTATTCGATCTGGTGGAACAACAAGCTAGAGTGAAGCCTAGGTAGCCCGGAACGTAGAAATGACATTACCTTCCATACTGGTTGCAATTCTTCGTTTTAAACGATGGAATAGCTCTTGTATTTATATTGTATTTTATGCCCCTGGCGTTGACTTCTTGAGCCCTAACTATTCGATCTGGTGGAACGACGCCCTAGAGTGAAGCCTTGGTTGCCCGGAACGTAGAAATGACCATTACTTTCACACTGGTTACAATTATTCCTGTTATACGATGAAAAATATGTTTTATTTTTGTTGTATTTTATGCTTCAGGCGTTGACTTCTATGGCCGTAGCTATTCGATCTGGTGGAACAACGCCCTAGAGTGAAGCCTAGGTTGCCTGGATCGTAGAAATGACCATCACTTTCACACTGGTTGCAATTATTCGTTTTATACGATGTAAAAACTGTTGTATATATATTGTATTTTATGCTTCTGGCGTTGACTTCTAAGGCACTAACTATTCGTTCTGGTGGAGCAACGCCCTAGAGTGAAGCCTAGGTTGCCGGAACGTAGAAATGACCATCACTTTCAAACTGGTTGCAATTATTCCTGTTATATGATGGAAAAACTGTTGTATTTATATTGTATTTTATGCTTCGGGCGTTGACTGCTAAGGCCCTGACTATTCAATCTGTTGGATCAACGCCCTAGAGTGAAGCCTAGGTTGCTCGGAATGTAGAAATGACCATAAGATTCACACTGGTTGGAATTATTCGTTTAATACGATGGTAAAGCTGTTGCATCTTTATTGTATTTTATGCTTCTGGCGTTCACTTCTTAGGCCGTAACTATTCGATCTGGTGGAACAACGACCTAGAGTGAGGCCTAGGTATCCCGAAACGTAGAAATGACCATCACTTCCATACTGGTAGCAATTATTCGTTTTATACGATGGAAAAGCTGTTTTATTTATATTGTATTTTATGCTTCTGGCGTTGACTTCTAAGGCTCTAACTATTCGATCTGGTGGAGCAACGCCCTAGAGTGAAGCCTAGGTTGCCGGAACGTAGAAATGACCATCACTTTCAAACTGGTTGCAATTATTCGTTTTATACGATGGAAAAGCTGTTGTATTTATATCGTATTTTATGCTTCTGGCGTTGACTTCTTAGGCCCTAACTATTCCATCAGGGGGAACGACGCCCTAGGGTGAAGCCTAGGTTGCCCGGAACGTAGAAATGACTATAACTTTTACACTGGCAGCATTTATTCGTTTTATACAATGGAAAAACTGTTCTATTTATTTTGTATTTTATGCTTCGGGCGTTGACTTCTAAGGCCCTAACTGTTTGATCTGGTGGAGCAACGCCTTAGAGTGAAGCCTAGGTTGCCCGGAACGTAGAAATGACCATAACTTTCACACTGGTTGCTATTATTCGTTTTATGTGATGGAAAAGCTGTCATATTTATATTGTATTTTATGCTTCTGGCGTTCACTTGTTAGCCCTAACTATTCGATCTTGTCGAACAACACTGTAGAGTGAAGCCTAGGTTGCCCGGAACGTAGAAATGACCATAACTTTCACACTGGTTGCTATTATTCGTTTTATACGATGGAAAAGCTGTTATATTTATATTGTATTTTATGCTTCTGGCGTTCACTTCTTAGGCCCTAACTATTCGATCTGGTGGAACAACACCGTAGAGTGAAGCCTTGGTTGCCCGGAACGTAGAAATGACCATAAGTTTCACACTGGTTGCAATTATTCCGGTTATATGATGGAAAAACTGATGTATTTTTATTGCATTTTATGCTTTGGGTATTGACTTCTAAGGCCCTAACTGTTTGATCTGGTGGAACAACGCCCTAGAATGAAGCCTAGGTTGCCCGGTACGTAGAAATGACCATCACTTTCAAACTGGTTGCAATTATTCGTTTTATACGATGGAAAAGCTGTTGTATTTATATCGTATTTTATGCTTCTGGCGTTGCTTTCTTAGGCCCTAACTATTCCATCAGGTGGAACAACGCCCTAGGGTGAAGCCTAGGTTGCCCGGAACGTAGAAATGACTATAACTTTTACACTGGAAGCAATTATTCGTTTTATACAAAGGAAAAACTGTTCTATTTATTTTGTATTTTATGCTTCGGGCGTTGACTTCTAAGGCCCAAACTGTTTGATCTGGTGGAGCAACGCCCTAGAGTGAAGCCTAGGTTGCTCGGAATGTAGAAATGACCATTACTTTCACACTGGTTGCAATCACTCGTTTTATACGATGGAAAAGCTGTTGTATTTATATTGTATCTTATGCATCGGGCGTTGACTTCTAAGGCCCTAACTATTCAATCTGTTGGAGCAACGCCCTAGGGTGAAGCCTAGGTTGCCTGGAAAGTAGAAATGACGTTAACTTTCACACTGGTTGCTATTATTCGTTCTATACGATGGAAAAACTGTTATATTTATATTGCATTTTATGCTTCTGGCGTTGACTTCTAAGGCTCTAACTATTCGATCTGGTGGAGCAACGCCCTAGAGTGAAGCCTAGGTTGCCCGGAACGTAGAAATGACCATCACTTTCAAACTGGTTGCAATTATTCCTGTTATATGATGGAAAAACTGTTGTATTTTTATTGCATTTTATGCTTCGGGCATTAACTTCTAAGGTCCTAACTATTCAATCTGTTGGAGCAACGCCATAGGGTGAAGCCTAGGATGAGCGGAAAGTAGAAATGACAATAACTTTCACACTGGGTGCAATCATTCGTTTTATATGATGGAAAAGCTGTTGCATCTTTATTGTATTTTATGCTTCTGTCGTTGACGTCTAAGGCCGTAGTTATTAGATGTGGTGGCGCAACGCACTAGAGTGACGCCTAGGTTGCCCGGAACGTGGAATGACCATTACTTTCGCAATGTTTGCAATTATTCATTTTATACGATGGAAAAACTGTTGTACTTATATTGTATTTTATGCTTCTGGCGTTGACTTCTAAGGACCTAACTATTCGACCTGGTGGAGCAACGCCCTAGAGTGAAGCCTAGGTTGCCCGGAACGTAGAAATGACCATCACTTTCAAACTGGTTGCAATTATTCGTTTTATATGATGGAAAAACTGTTGTATTTATAATGTATTTTGTGCTTCTGGCGTTCACTTCTTAGGCCCTAACTATTCCATCTGGTGGAACAACGCCCTAGGGTGAAGCCTAGGTTGCCCGGAAAGTAGAAATGACCATAGCTTTCATACTGGTTGCAATTATTCGTTTTATATGATGGAAAAACTGTTGTATTTATAATGTATTTTGTGCTTCTGGCGTTCACTTCTTAGGCCGTAACTATTCCATCTGGTGGAACAACGCCCTAGGGTGAAGCCTAGGTTGCCCGGAACGTAGAAATGACCATAACTTTCACACTGGTTGCTATTAATCGTTCTATACGATGGAAAAACTGTTATATTTATATTGTATCTTATGCTTCTGGCGTTGACTTCTAAGGACCTAACTATTCGATCTGGTGGAACAACGCCCTAGAGTGAAGCCTAGGTTGCCTGGAACGTTGAAATGACCATCACTTTCAAACGGGTTGCAATTATTGCTGTTATAGGATGGAAAGACTGTTGTATTTTTATTGTATTTTATACTTCAGGCGTTGACTTCTGAGGCCGTAGCTATTCGATGTGGTGGAAGAACGCCATAGAGTGAAGCCTAGATTGCCCGGAACGTAGAAATGACCATGAGTTTCATACTGGTTGCAATTATTTGTTTTATACGATGGAAAAACTGTTGTATTTATATTGTATTTTATGCTTCGGGCGTTGACTTCTAAGGCCCTAGCTGTTTGATCTGGTGGAGCAACGCCCTGGAGTGAAGCCTAGGTTGCCCGGAACGTAGAAATGACCATAACTTTCACACTGGTTGCTATTATTCGTTCTATTCGATGGAAAAACTGTTATATTCATATTGTATCTTATGCTTCTGGCGTTGACTTCTTAGGCCCTAACAATTCGAACTGGTGGGATAACGACCTAGAGTGAGGCCTAGGTAGCCCAGAACGTAGAAATGACCATCACTTCCATACTGGTAGCAATTATTCGTTGTATACGATGGAAAAACTGTTGTACTTATATTGTATTTTATGCTTCTGGCGTTCACTTCTTAGGCCCTAACTATTCGATCTGGTGGAACAACGCCCTATGGTGAAGCCTAGGTTGACCGGAACGTAGAAATGACCATAACTTTCACACCGGTAGCAATTATTCGTTTTACACGATGGAAAAACTGTTGTATTTATTTTGTATTTTATGCATCGGGCGTTGACTTCTAAGACCCTAACTATTCAATCTGTTGGAGCAACGCCCTAGGGTGAAGCCTAGGTTGCCTGGAAAGTAGAAATGACGTTAACTTTCACACTGGTTGCTATTATTCGTTCTATACGATGGAAAAACTGTTATATTTATATTGTATTTTATGCTTCGGGCGTTGACTTCTAAGGCCCTAGCTGTTTGATCTGGTGGAGCAACGCCCTAGAGTGTAGCCTATGTTGCCCGGAACGTAGAAGTGACCATAACTTTCACACTGGTTGCTATTATTCGTTCTATACGATGGAAAAACAGTTATATTTATATTGTATCTTATGCTTCTGGCGTTGACTTCTTAGGGCCTAACAATTCGATCTGGTGGAACAACGCCCTACAGTGAAGCCTAGGTTGCCTAGAACGTACAAATGACCATCACTTTCACACGGGTTGCAATTAATCCTGTTATAGGACGGAAAGGCTGTTGTATTTTTATTGTATTTTATGCTTCAGGCGTTGACTTCTGAGGCCGTTGCTATTCGATGTAGAGGAAGAACGCCATAGAGTGAAGCCTAGGTTGCCCGGAACGTAGAACTGACCATAACTTTCATACTGGTTGCAATTATTCGTTTTATACGATGGAAAAACTGTTGTATTTATATTGTATTTTATGCTTCTGGCGTAGACTTCTAAGGCACTAACTATTCGATCTGGTGGAGCAACGCCCTAGAGTGAAGCCTAGGGTGCTCGGAACGTAGAAATGACCATTACTTTCACACTGGTTGCAAATATTCGTTTTATACGATGGAAAAGCTGTTGTATTTATATCGTATTTTATGCTTCTGGCGTTGACTTCTTAGGCCGTAACTATTCGATATGGTGGAGCAACGCCCTGGAGTGAAACCTAGGTTACCCGTAACGTAGAATTGGCCATCACTTTCAAACTGGTTGCAATTATTCCTGTTATATGATGGAAACACTCTCGTATTTTTTTTGCATTTTATGGTTGGGGCGTTGACTTCTAAGTCCCTAACTATTCAATCTGTTGCAGCAACGCCCTAGGGTGAAGCCTAGGTTGCTCGGAACGTAGAAATGACCATAACTTTTACACTGGTAGCAATTATTCGTTTTATACAATGGAAAAACTGTTTTATTTATTTTGTATTTTATGCTTCGGGCGTTGACTTCTAAGGCCCTAACTGTTTGCTCTGGTGAAGCAACGCCTTAGAGTGAAGCCTAGGTTGCCCGGAACGTAGAAATGACCATAACTTTCACACTGGTTGCTATTATTCGTTTTATACGATGGAAAAACTGTTATATTTATATTGTATTTTAAGCTTCTGGCGTTCACTTCTTAGGCACTAACTGTTCGATCTGGTGGAACAACGACCTAGAGTGAGGCCTAGGTAGCCCGGAACGTAGAAATGACCATCACTTCCATACTGGTAGCAATTATTCGTTTTATACGATGGAAAAACTGTTTTATTTATATTGTATTTTATGCTTCTGGCGTTGACTTCTAAGGCTCTAACTATTCGATCTGGTGGAGCAACGCCCTGGAGTGAAGCCTAGGTTGCCCGGAACGTAGAAGTGACCATCACTGTCAAACTGGTAGCAATTATTCCTGTTATATGATGGAAAAACTGTTGTATTTTTATTGCATTTTATGCTTCGGGCATTAACTACTAAGGTCCTAACTATTCAATCTGTTGGAGCAACGCCCTAGGGTGAAGCCTGGGATGCGCGGAAAGTAGAAATGACAATAACTTTCACACTGGGTGCAATTATTCGTTTTATACGATGGAAAAGCTGTTGCATCTTTATTGTATTTTATGCTTCTGTCGTTGACGTCTAAGACCGTAGCTATTAGATGTGGTGGAGCAACGCCCGAGGGTGAAGCCTAGGTTGCCCCGAAAGTAGAAATGACGCTAACTTTCACACTGGTTGCTATTATTCGTTCTATACGATGGAAAAACTGTTATATTTATATTGTATCTTATGCTTCTGGCGTTGACTTCTTAGGCCCTAACAATTCGATCTGGTGGAAAAACGACCTAGAGTGAGGCCTAGGTTGCACGGAACGTAGAACTGACCATAACTTTTACACTGGTAGCAATTATTCGTTTTATACAATGGAAAAACTGTTCTATTTATTTTGTATTTTATGCTTCGGGCGTTGACTTCTAAGGCTCTAGCTGTTTGATCTGGTGGAGCAACGCCCTAGAGTGAAGCCTAGGTTGCACGGAACGTAGAAATGACCATACATTTCACACTGGTTGCTATTATTCGTTTTGTATGATGGAAAAACTGTTGTATATATACTGTATTTTATGCTTCTGGCGTTCACTTCTTAGGCCCTAACTATTCGATCTGGTGGAACAACGCCCTATGGTGAAGCCTAGGTTGACCGGAACGTAGAAATGACCATACCTTTCACACCGGTAGCAATTATTCGTTTTACACGATGGAAAAACTGTTGTATTTATTTTGTATCTTATGCATCGGGCGTTGACTTCTAAGGCCCTAACTATTCAATCTGTTGGAGCAACGCCCTAGGGTGAAGCCTAGGTTGCCTGGAAAGTAGAAATGACGTTAACTTTCACACTGGTTGCTATTATTCGTTCTATACGATGGAAAAACTGTTATATTTATATTGTATTTCATGCTTCGGGCGTTGACTTCTAAGGCCCTAGCCGTTTGATCTGTTGGAGCAACGCCCTAGAGTGTAGCCTAGATTGCCCGGAACGTAGAAATGACCATAACTTTCACACTGGTTGCTATTATTCGTTTTATACGATGGAAAGACTGTTATATTTATATTGTATTTTACGCTTCTGGCGTTCACTTCTTAGGCCCTAACTGTTCGATCTGGTGGAACAACGGCCTAGAGTGAGGCCTAGGTAGCCCGGAACGCAGAAATGACCATCACTTCCATACTGGTAGCAATTATTCGTTTTATACGATGGAAAAACTGTTTTATTTATATTGTATTTTATGCTTCTGGCGTTGACTTCTAAGGCTCTAACTATTCGATCTGGTGGAGCAACGCCCTAGAGTGAAGCCTAGGTTGCCCGGAACGTAGAAGTGACCATCACTTTCAAACTGGTTGCAATTATTCCTGCTATATGATGGAAAAACTGTTGTATTTTTATTGCATTTTATGCTTCGGGCATTAACTACTAAGGTCCTAACTTTTCAATCTGTTGGAGCAACGCCCTAGGGTGAAGCCTAGGATGCGCGGAAAGTAGAAATGACAATAACTTTCACACTGGGTGCAATTATTCGTTTTATACGATGGAAAAGCTGTTGCATCTTTATTGCATTTTATGCTTCTGTCGTTGACGTCTAAGGCCGTAGCTATTAGATGTGGTGGAGCAACGCACTAGAGTGACGCCTAGGTTGCCCGGAACGTGGAATGACCATTACTTTCGCAATGTTTGCAATTATTCATTTTATACGATGGAAAAACTGTTGTACTTATATTGTATTTTATGCTTCTGGCGTTGACTTCTATGGCCCTAGCTATTCGACCTGGTGGAGCAACGCCCTAGGGTGAAGCCTAGGTTGCCCGGAACGTAGAAATGACCATCACTTTCAAACTGGTTGCAATTAATCCTTTTATACGATGGAAAAACTGTTGTATTTAATTGCATTTTATGCTTCCGGCGTTGACTTCTAAGGCCCTATCTATTCCATCTGGTGGAGCAACGCCCTAGAGTGAAGCCTAGGTTGCCCGCAACGTAGAAATGACCATAACTTCCACACTGGTTGCAATCATTCCTGGTATACGATGGAAATGCTGTTGTACCTTTATTGTATTTTATGCTTCAGGCGTTGACTTCTAAGGCCGGAGCTATTCGAAGTGGTGGAGCTACTCCCGAGAGTGAAGCCTAGGTTACGCGGATCGTAGAAATAACTATTACTTTCACACTGTTTGCAAATATACATTATATGCGATGGAAAAGCTGTTGTATTTAATGTTGTATTTTATGCTTCCGGCGTTGACTTCTAAGGGCCTAACTATTCGGTCTGGTGGAGCAACGCCCTAGAGTGAAGCCTAGGTTGCCCGGCACGTAGAAATAACCATCACTTTCAGACTGGTTGCAATTATTCGTTTTATACGATGGAAAAACTGTTATGTTTATTTTGTATTTGGTGCTACTGTCGCTGACTTCTTAGGCCCTAACTATTGGATCTGGTGGACCAACGCCCTAGAGTGAATCCAAGGTTGCGCGGATCGTAGAAATGACCATATCGTTCACACTGGTTGCAATTATTCCTGTTACACGATGGAACAACTGTTGTATTTATATTGTATTTTATGCTTCTGGCGTTGCTTTCTAAGGCCCTAACTATTCGGTCTGGTGGACCAACGCCCTAGAGTGAATCATAGGTTGCTCGGAACGTAGAAATGACCACAACTTTAACACTGGTTGCAATTATTCCTTCGATACGACGTAAAAGCCGTTGTGTTTATATTGTATTTTATGCTTCTGGCGCTGACTTCTAAGACCCTAACTATTCGATCTGGTGGAGCAACGCCCTAGAGTGAGGCCTAGGTTGCTCGGAACGTGGAAATGACCATTACTTTCACACTGTTTGCAAATATACATTATATACGATGGAAATGCTGTTGTATTTATATTGTATTTTATGCTCCTGTCGTTGACTTCTTAAGCCCTATCTATTGGATCTGGTGGACCAGCGCCCTAGAGTGAAGTCTAGGTTGTCCGGAACGTAGAAATGACCATCACTTTCACACTGTTTGCAAATATACATTATATACGACGGAAAAGCTGTTGTATTTATATTGTATTTTATGCTTCTGGCGTTGACTTCTAAGGCCCTAACTATTCGATCTGGTGGAGCAACGCCCTAGAGTGAAGAATAGGTTGCCCGGAACGTAGAAATGACCATAACCTTCACACTGGTTGCAATTATTCCTTCTATACGACGTAAAAGCCGTTGTGTTTATATTGTATTTTATGCTTCTGGCGCTGACTTCTAAGGCCCTAATTACTCGATCTGGTGGAGCAACGCCCTAGAGTGAGGCCTAGGTTGCTCGGAACGTGGATATGACCATTACTTTCACACTGTTTGCAAATATACATTATATCCGATGGAAAAGCTGTTGTATTTATATCGTATTTTATGCTTCTGTCGTTGACTTCTTAGGCCCTATCTATTTGATCTGGTGGAGCAACGACCTAGAGTGAAACCTAGGTTGCCGGGAACGTAGAAATGACCATTACTTTCACACTGGTTGCAATTATTCCTGTTATACGATGGAAAAACTGTTCTATTTATTTTGTATTTTATGCTTCGGGCGTTGTCTTCTAAGGCCCTAACCATTCGATGTGGTGAAGCAACGCCCTAGAGTGAAACCTAGGTTACCCGGAACGTAGAAATGACCAGTACTTTCACACTGTTTGCAGTTATTCCTGTTATACGGTGGAAAAACTGTTGCATCTTTATTGTATTTTATGCTTCTGGCGTTGACTTCTGAGGCCCTAACTATTCGATCAGGTGGAGCAACGCCCTAGAGTGAAGCCTAGGTTGCTCGGAGTGTAGAAATGACCATAACTTTCACACTGGTTGCAATTATTCATTTTATACGATCGAAAAACTGTTCTACTTATATTGTATTTTATTCTTATGGCGTTGTATTCTAAGTCCCTAGCTGTTCGATCTGGTGGAGCAACGCCCTAGAGTGAAACCAAGGTCACCCGGAACGTAGAAATGACCAGTACTTTCATACTGTTTGCAGTTATTCCTGTTATACGATGGAAAAACTTTTGCATCTTTATTGTATTTTATGCTTCTGGCGTTGACTTCTAAGGTCCTAGCTATTCGGTTTGGTGGAGCAACGCCCTAGAGTGGAGCCCAGGTTGCCCGGTACGTAGAAATGACCATTACTTTCACACTCTTTGCAAATATACATTATATACGATGGAAAATCTGTTGTATTTATGTTGTATTTTATGCTTCTGGCGTTGACTTCTTAGGCCCCAACTATTTGATCTGGTGGAGCACCGCCCTAGAGTGAAGCCTAGGTTGCCCGGAACGTAGAAATGACCATAACTTCCACACTGGCTGCAATTATACCTGTTATACGATTGAAAAGCTGTTGTATTTATATTGTATTTTATGCTCCTGGCGTTGACTTCTAAGGCCGTAGTTATTAGATGTGATGGAGCAACACCCTGGAGTGAAGCCTAGATTGCACGGAACGTAGAAATGACCATTACCTTCACACAGGTTGCAATTATTCCTGTTATATGATGGAAAAACTGTTGCATCTCGATTGTATTTTATGCTTCTGGCGCTGACTTCTAAGGCCCTAACTATTCGATTTGGTGGAACAACGCCCTAGAGTGAAGCCTAGGTTGCCCGGATCGTAGAAATGACCATCACTGTCACACTGGTTGCTATTATTCGTTTTATACGGCGTAAAAATGGTTATATTTATATTGTATTTTATGCTTCTGGCGTTGACTCCTAAGGTCCTATGTATTCGATCTGGTGGATCATTACCTCAGAGTCATGTCAAGGATACCCGGAACGTATAAATGGCCATTACTTTCACAGTGGTTGCAATTATTCGTTTTATACGATGGAAAAACTGTTGTACATATATCGTATTTTATGCTTCTGGCGTTGACTTCTTAGGCCCTAACTATTCGATCTGGTGGAACAACAAGCTAGAGTGAAGCCTAGGTAGCCCGGAACGTAGAAATGACATTACCTTCCATACTGGTTGCAATTCTTCGTTTTAAACGATGGAATAGCTCTTGTATTTATATTGTATTTTATGCCCCTGGCGTTGACTTCTTGAGCCCTAACTATTCGATCTGGTGGAACGACGCCCTAGAGTGAAGCCTTGGTTGCGCGGAACGTAGAAATGACCATTACTTTCACACTGGTTACAATTATTCCTGTTATACGATGAAAAATATGTTTTATTTTTGTTGTATTTTATGCTTCAGGCGTTGACTTCTATGGCCGTAGCTATTCGATCTGGTGGAACAACGCCCTAGAGTGAAGCCTAGGTTGCCTGGATCGTAGAAATGACCATCACTTTCACACTGGTTGCAATTATTCGTTTTATACGATGTAAAAACTGTTGTATATATATTGTATTTTATGCTTCTGGCGTTGACTTCTAAGGCACTAACTATTCGATCTGGTGGAGCAACGCCCTAGAGTGAAGCCTAGGTTGCCGGAACGTAGAAATGACCATCACTTTCAAACTGGTTGCAATTATTCCTGTTATATGATGGAAAAACTGTTGTATTTATATTGTATTTTATGCTTCGGGCGTTGACTGCTAAGGCCCTGACTATTCAATCTGTTGGATCAACGCCCTAGAGTGAAGCCTAGGTTGCTCGGAATGTAGAAATGACCATAAGATTCACACTGGTTGGAATTATTCGTTTAATACGATGGTAAAGCTGTTGCATCTTTATTGTATTTTATGCTTCTGGCGTTCACTTCTTAGGCCGTAACTATTCGATCTGGTGGAACAACGACCTAGAGTGAGGTCTAGGTATCCCGAAACGTAGAAATGACCATCACTTCCATACTGGTAGCAATTATTCGTTTTATACGATGGAAAAGCTGTTTTATTTATATTGTATTTTATGCTTCTGGCGTTGACTTCTAAGGCTCTAACTATTCGATCTGGTGGAGCAACGCCCTAGAGTGAAGCCTAGGTTGCCGGAACGTAGAAATGACCATCACTTTCAAACTGGTTGCAATTATTCGTTTTATACGATGGAAAAGCTGTTGTATTTATATCGTATTTTATGCTTCTGGCGTTGACTTCTTAGGCCCTAACTATTCCATCAGGGGGAACGACGCCCTAGGGTGAAGCCTAGGTTGCCCGGAACGTAGAAATGACTATAACTTTTACACTGGCAGCATTTATTCGTTTTATACAATGGAAAAACTGTTCTATTTATTTTGTATTTTATGCTTCGGGCGTTGACTTCTAAGGCCCTAACTGTTTGATCTGGTGGAGCAACGCCTTAGAGTGAAGCCTAGGTTGCCCGGAACGTAGAAATGACCATAACTTTCACACTGGTTGCTATTATTCGTTTTATGTGATGGAAAAGCTGTCATATTTATATTGTATTTTATGCTTCTGGCGTTCACTTGTTAGCCCTAACTATTCGATCTGGTCGAACAACACTGTAGAGTGAAGCCTAGGTTGCCCGGAACGTAGAAATGACCATAACTTTCACACTGGTTGCTATTATTCGTTTTATACGATGGAAAAGCTGTTATATTTATATTGTATTTTATGCTTCTGGCGTTCACTTCTTAGGCCCTAACTATTCGATCTGGTGGAACAACACCGTAGAGTGAAGCCTTGGTTGCCCGGAACGTAGAAATGACCATAAGTTTCACACTGGTTGCAATTATTCCGGTTATATGATGGAAAAACTGATGTATTTTTATTGCATTTTATGCTTTGGGTATTGACTTCTAAGGCCCTAACTGTTTGATCTGGTGGAACAACGCCCTAGAATGAAGCCTAGGTTGCCCGGTACGTAGAAATGACCATCACTTTCAAACTGGTTGCAATTATTCGTTTTATACGATGGAAAAGCTGTTGTATTTATATCGTATTTTATGCTTCTGGCGTTGCTTTCTTAGGCCCTAACTATTCCATCAGGTGGAACAACGCCCTAGGGTGAAGCCTAGGTTGCCCGGAACGTAGAAATGACTATAACTTTTACACTGGAAGCAATTATTCGTTTTATACAAAGGAAAAACTGTTCTATTTATTTTGTATTTTATGCTTCGGGCGTTGACTTCTAAGGCCCAAACTGTTTGATCTGGTGGAGCAACGCCCTAGAGTGAAGCCTAGGTTGCTCGGAATGTAGAAATGACCATTACTTTCACACTGGTTGCAATCACTCGTTTTATACGATGGAAAAGCTGTTGTATTTATATTGTATCTTATGCATCGGGCGTTGACTTCTAAGGCCCTAACTATTCAATCTGTTGGAGCAACGCCCTAGGGTGAAGCCTAGGTTGCCTGGAAAGTAGAAATGACGTTAACTTTCACACTGGTTGCTATTATTCGTTCTATACGATGGAAAAACTGTTATATTTATATTGCATTTTATGCTTCTGGCGTTGACTTCTAAGGCTCTAACTATTCGATCTGGTGGAGCAACGCCCTAGAGTGAAGCCTAGGTTGCCCGGAACGTAGAAATGACCATCACTTTCAAACTGGTTGCAATTATTCCTGTTATATGATGGAAAAACTGTTGTATTTTTATTGCATTTTATGCTTCGGGCATTAACTTCTAAGGTCCTAACTATTCAATCTGTTGGAGCAACGCCATAGGGTGAAGCCTAGGATGAGCGGAAAGTAGAAATGACAATAACTTTCACACTGGGTGCAATCATTCGTTTTATATGATGGAAAAGCTGTTGCATCTTTATTGTATTTTATGCTTCTGTCGTTGACGTCTAAGGCCGTAGTTATTAGATGTGGTGGCGCAACGCACTAGAGTGACGCCTAGGTTGCCCGGAACGTGGAATGACCATTACTTTCGCAATGTTTGCAATTATTCATTTTATACGATGGAAAAACTGTTGTACTTATATTGTATTTTATGCTTCTGGCGTTGACTTCTAAGGACCTAACTATTCGACCTGGTGGAGCAACGCCCTAGAGTGAAGCCTAGGTTGCCCGGAACGTAGAAATGACCATCACTTTCAAACTGGTTGCAATTATTCGTTTTATATGATGGAAAAACTGTTGTATTTATAATGTATTTTGTGCTTCTGGCGTTCACTTCTTAGGCCCTAACTATTCCATCTGGTGGAACAACGCCCTAGGGTGAAGCCTAGGTTGCCCGGAAAGTAGAAATGACCATAGCTTTCATACTGGTTGCAATTATTCGTTTTATATGATGGAAAAACTGTTGTATTTATAATGTATTTTGTGCTTCTGGCGTTCACTTCTTAGGCCCTAACTATTCCATCTGGTGGAACAACGCCCTAGGGTGAAGCCTAGGTTGCCCGGAACGTAGAAATGACCATAACTTTCACACTGGTTGCTATTAATCGTTCTATACGATGGAAAAACTGTTATATTTATATTGTATCTTATGCTTCTGGCGTTGACTTCTAAGGACCTAACTATTCGATCTGGTGGAACAACGCCCTAGAGTGAAGCCTAGGTTGCCTGGAACGTTGAAATGACCATCACTTTCAAACGGGTTGCAATTATTGCTGTTATAGGATGGAAAGACTGTTGTATTTTTATTGTATTTTATACTTTAGGCGTTGACTTCTGAGGCCGTAGCTATTCGATGTGGTGGAAGAACGCCATAGAGTGAAGCCTATGTTGCTCGGAATGTAGAAATGACCATAACATTCACACTGGTTGAAGTTATTCGTTTTATACGATGGAAAAGCTGTTGCATTTTTATTGCATTTTATGCGTCGGGCGTTGTCTTCTAAGGCCCTAACTATTCAATCTGTTGGAGCAACGCCCTAGGGTGAAGCCTTGGTTGCCCGGAACGTAGAAATGACCATAACTTTAACACTGGTTGCTATTATTCGTTTTATACGATGGAAAAACTGTTATATTTATATTGTATTTTATGCTTCTGGCGTTCACTTCTTAGGCCCCAACTATTCGATCTGGTGGAACAACACCGTAGAGTGAAGCCTAGGTTGCCCGGAACGTAGAAATGACCATTACTTTCACACTGTTTGCAATTATTCCTTTTATACGATGGAAAAGCTGTTGTATTTATATCGTATTTTATGCTTCGGGCGCTGACTTCTTAGGCCCTAACTATTCCATCTGGTGGAACAACGCCGTAGGGTGAAGCCTAGGTTGCCCGGAACGTAGAAATGACCATCACTTTCAAACTGGTTGCAGTTAATCCTTTTATACGATGGAAAAACTGTTGCATTTTTATTGCATTTTATGCGTCGGGCGTTGACTTCTAAGGTCCTAACTATTCAATCTGTTGGAGCGACGCCCTAGGGTGAAGCCTAGGTTGCTCGGAAAGTAGAAATGACCATAAGTTTCATACTGGTTGCAATTATTCGTTTTATACAATGGAAAAACTGTTGTATTTATATTGTATTTTATGCTTCTGGCGTTGACTTCTAAGGCCCTAGCTATTCGATCTAGTGGAGTAACGCCCTTGAGTGAAGCCTAGGTTGCCCGGAAAGGGGAAATGACCATCACTTTCAAACTGGTTGCAATTATTCCTGTTATAGGATGGAAAGACGGTTGTATTTTTATTGTATTTTATACTTCAGGCGTTGACTTCTGAGGCCGTAGCTATTCGATGTGGTGGAAGAACGCCATAGAGTGAAGCCTAGATTGCCCGGAACGTAGAAATGACCATGAGTTTCATACTGGTTGCAATTATTTGTTTTATACGATGGAAAAACTGTTGTATTTATATTGTATTTTATGCTTCGGGCGTTGACTTCTAAGGCCCTAGCTGTTTGATCTGGTGGAGCAACGCCCTGGAGTGAAGCCTAGGTTGCCCGGAACGTAGAAATGACCATAACTTTCACACTGGTTGCTATTATTCGTTCTATTCGATGGAAAAACTGTTATATTCATATTGTATCTTATGCTTCTGGCGTTGACTTCTTAGGCCCTAACAATTCGAACTGGTGGGATAACGACCTAGAGTGAGGCCTAGGTAGCCCAGAACGTAGAAATGACCATCACTTCCATACTGGTAGCAATTATTCGTTGTATACGATGGAAAAACTGTTGTACTTATATTGTATTTTATGCTTCTGGCGTTCACTTCTTAGGCCCTAACTATTCGATCTGGTGGAACAACGCCCTATGGTGAAGCCTAGGTTGACCGGAACGTAGAAATGACCATAACTTTCACACCGGTAGCAATTATTCGTTTTACACGATGGAAAAACTGTTGTATTTATTTTGTATTTTATGCATCGGGCGTTGACTTCTAAGACCCTAACTATTCAATCTGTTGGAGCAACGCCCTAGGGTGAAGCCTAGGTTGCCTGGAAAGTAGAAATGACGTTAACTTTCACACTGGTTGCTATTATTCGTTCTATACGATGGAAAAACTGTTATATTTATATTGTATTTTATGCTTCGGGCGTTGACTTCTAAGGCCCTAGCTGTTTGATCTGGTGGAGCAACGCCCTAGAGTGTAGCCTATGTTGCCCGGAACGTAGAAGTGACCATAACTTTCACACTGGTTGCTATTATTCGTTCTATACGATGGAAAAACAGTTATATTTATATTGTATCTTATGCTTCTGGCGTTGACTTCTTAGGGCCTAACAATTCGATCTGGTGGAACAACGCCCTACAGTGAAGCCTAGGTTGCCTAGAACGTACAAATGACCATCACTTTCACACGGGTTGCAATTATTCCTGTTATAGGACGGAAAGACTGTTGTATTTTTATTGTATTTTATGCTTCAGGCGTTGACTTCTGAGGCCGTTGCTATTCGATGTAGAGGAAGAACGCCATAGAGTGAAGCCTAGGTTGCCCGGAACGTAGAACTGACCATAACTTTCATACTGGTTGCAATTATTCGTTTTATACGATGGAAAAACTGTTGTATTTATATTGTATTTTATGCTTCTGGCGTAGACTTCTAAGGCACTAACTATTCGATCTGGTGGAGCAACGCCCTAGAGTGAAGCCTAGGGTGCTCGGAACGTAGAAATGACCATTACTTTCACACTGGTTGCAAATATTCGTTTTATACGATGGAAAAGCTGTTGTATTTATATCGTATTTTATGCTTCTGGCGTTGACTTCTTAGGCCGTAACTATTCGATATGGTGGAGCAACGCCCTGGAGTGAAACCTAGGTTACCCGTAACGTAGAATTGGCCATCACTTTCAAACTGGTTGCAATTATTCCTGTTATATGATGGAAACACTCTCGTATTTTTTTTGCATTTTATGGTTGGGGCGTTGACTTCTAAGTCCCTAACTATTCAATCTGTTGCAGCAACGCCCTAGGGTGAAGCCTAGGTTGCTCGGAACGTAGAAATGACCATAACTTTTACACTGGTAGCAATTATTCGTTTTATACAATGGAAAAACTGTTTTAATTATTTTGTATTTTATGCTTCGGGCGTTGACTTCTAAGGCCCTAACTGTTTGCTCTGGTGAAGCAACGCCTTAGAGTGAAGCCTAGGTTGCCCGGAACGTAGAAATGACCATAACTTTCACACTGGTTGCTATTATTCGTTTTATACGATGGAAAAACTGTTATATTTATATTGTATTTTATGCTTCTGGCGTTCACTTCTTAGGCACTAACTGTTCGATCTGGTGGAACAACGACCTAGAGTGAGGCCTAGGTAGCCCGGAACGTAGAAATGACCATCACTTCCATACTGGTAGCAATTATTCGTTTTATACGATGGAAAAACTGTTTTATTTATATTGTATTTTATGCTTCTGGCGTTGACTTCTAAGGCTCTAACTATTCGATCTGGTGGAGCAACGCCCTGGAGTGAAGCCTAGGTTGCCCGGAACGTAGAAGTGACCATCACTGTCAAACTGGTAGCAATTATTCCTGTTATATGATGGAAAAACTGTTGTATTTTTATTGCATTTTATGCTTCGGGCATTAACTACTAAGGTCCTAACTATTCAATCTGTTGGAGCAACGCCCTAGGGTGAAGCCTGGGATGCGCGGAAAGTAGAAATGACAATAACTTTCACACTGGGTGCAATTATTCGTTTTATACGATGGAAAAGCTGTTGCATCTTTATTGTATTTTATGCTTCTGTCGTTGACGTCTAAGGCCGTAGCTATTAGATGTGGTGGAGCAACGCCCGAGGGTGAAGCCTAGGTTGCCCCGAAAGTAGAAATGACGCTAACTTTCACACTGGTTGCTATTATTCGTTCTATACGATGGAAAAACTGTTATATTTATATTGTATCTTATGCTTCTGGCGTTGACTTCTTAGGCCCTAACAATTCGATCTGGTGGAAAAACGACCTAGAGTGAGGCCTAGGTTGCACGGAACGTAGAACTGACCATAACTTTTACACTGGTAGCAATTATTCGTTTTATACAATGGAAAAACTGTTCTATTTATTTTGTATTTTATGCTTCGGGCGTTGACTTCTAAGGCTCTAGCTGTTTGATCTGGTGGAGCAACGCCCTAGAGTGAAGCCTAGGTTGCACGGAACGTAGAAATGACCATACATTTCACACTGGTTGCTATTATTCGTTTTGTATGATGGAAAAACTGTTGTATATATATTGTATTTTATGCTTCTGGCGTTCACTTCTTAGGCCCTAACTATTCGATCTGGTGGAACAACGCCCTATGGTGAAGCCTAGGTTGACCGGAACGTAGAAATGACCATACCTTTCACACCGGTAGCAATTATTCGTTTTACACGATGGAAAAACTGTTGTATTTATTTTGTATCTTATGCATCGGGCGTTGACTTCTAAGGCCCTAACTATTCAATCTGTTGGAGCAACGCCCTAGGGTGAAGCCTAGGTTGCCTGGAAAGTAGAAATGACGTTAACTTTCACACTGGTTGCTATTATTCGTTCTATACGATGGAAAAACTGTTATATTTATATTGTATTTCATGCTTCGGGCGTTGACTTCTAAGGCCCTGGCTGTTTGATCTGTTGGAGCAACGCCCTAGAGTGTAGCCTAGATTGCCCGGAACGTAGAAATGACCATAACTTTCACACTGGTTGCTATTATTCGTTTTATACGATGGAAAAACTGTTATATTTATATTGTATTTTATGCTTCTGGCGTTCACTTCTTAGGCCCTAACTGTTCGATCTGGTGGAACAACGGCCTAGAGTGAGGCCTAGGTAGCTCGGAACGCAGAAATGACCATCACTTCCATACTGGTAGCAATTATTCGTTTTATACGATGGAAAAACTGTTTTATTTATATTGTATTTTATGCTTCTGGCGTTGACTTCTAAGGCTCTAACTATTCGATCTGGTGGAGCAACGCCCTAGAGTGAAGCCTAGGTTGCCCGGAACGTAGAAGTGACCATCACTTTCAAACTGGTTGCAATTATTCCTGCTATATGATGGAAAAACTGTTGTATTTTTATTGCATTTTATGCTTCGGGCATTAACTACTAAGGTCCTAACTTTTCAATCTGTTGGAGCAACGCCCTAGGGTGAAGCCTAGGATGCGCGGAAAGTAGAAATGACAATAACTTTCACACTGGGTGCAATTATTCGTTTTATACGATGGAAAAGCTGTTGCATCTTTATTGTATTTTATGCTTCTGTCGTTGACGTCTAAGGCCGTAGCTATTAGATGTGGTGGAGCAACGCACTAGAGTGACGCCTAGGTTGCCCGGAACGTGGAATGACCATTACTTTCGCAATGTTTGCAATTATTCATTTTATACGATGGAAAAACTGTTGTACTTATATTGTATTTTATGCTTCTGGCGTTGACTTCTATGGCCCTAGCTATTCGACCTGGTGGAGCAACGCCCTAGGGTGAAGCCTAGGTTGCCCGGAACGTAGAAATGACCATCACTTTCAAACTGGTTGCAATTAATCCTTTTATACGATGGAAAAACTGTTGTATTTAATTGCATTTTATGCTTCCGGCGTTGACTTCTAAGGTCCTAACTATTCAATATGTTGGAGCAACGACCGAGGGTGAAGCCTAGGTTGCCCGGAAAGTAGAAAAGACGCTAACTTTCACACTGGTTGCTATTATTCGTTCTATACGATGGAAAAACTGTTATATTTATATTGTATCTTATGCTTCTGGCGTTGACTTCTTAGGCCCTAACAATTCGATCTGGTAGAAAAACGACCTAGAGTGAGGCCTAGGTTGCACGGAACGTAGAACTGACCATAACTTTTACACTGGTAGCAATTATTCGTTCTATACGATGGAAAAACTGTTATATTTATATTGTATTTTATGCTTCGGGCGTTGACTTCTAAGGCCCTAGCTGTTTGATCTGGTGGAGCAACGCCCTAGAGCGTAGCCTAGGTTGCCCGGAACGTAGAAATGACCATAACTTTCACGCTGGTTGCTATTATTCGTTCTATACGATGGAAAAACTGTTATATTTATATTGTATCTTATGCTTCTGGCGTTGACTTCTTAGGGCCTAACAATTCGATCTGGTGGAACAACGCCCTACAGTGAAGCCTAGGTTGCCTAGAACGTACAAATGACCATCACTTTCACACGGGTTGCAATTATTCCTGTTATAGGACGGAAAGACTGTTGTATTTTTATTGTATTTTATGCTTCAGGCGTTGACTTCTGAGGCCGTTGCTATTCGATGTAGAGGAAGAACGCCATAGAGTGAAGCCTAGGTTGCCCGGAACGTAGAACTGACCATAACTTTCATACTGGTTGCAATTATTCGTTTTATACGATGGAAAAACTGTTGTATTTATATTGTATTTTATGCTTCTGGCGTTGACTTCTAAGGCACTAACTATTCGATCTGGTGGAGCAACGCCCTAGAGTGAATCCTAGGGTGCTCGGAACGTAGAAATGACCATTACTTTCACACTGGTTGCAAATATTCGTTTTATACGATGGAAAAGCTGTTGTATTTATATCGTATTTTATGCTTCTGGCGTTGACTTCTTAGGCCGTAACTATTCGATATGGTGGAGCAACGCCCTGGAGTGGAACCTAGGTTACCCGTAACGTAGAATTGGCCATCACTTTCAAACTGGTTGCAATTATTCCTGTTATATGATGGAAACACTCTCGTATTTTTTTTGCATTTAATGGTTGGGGCGTTGACTTCTAAGTCCCTAACTATTCAATCTGTTGCAGCAACGCCCTAGGGTGAAGCCTAGGTTGCTCGGAACGTAGAAATGACCATAACTTTTACACTGGTAGCAATTATTCGTTTTATACAATGGAAAAACTGTTTTATTTATTTTGTATTTTATGCTTCGGGCGTTGACTTCTAAGGCCCTAACTGTTTGCTCTGGTGAAGCAACGCCTTAGAGTGAAGCCTAGGTTGCCCGGAACGTAGAAATGACCATAACTTTCACACTGGTTGCTATTATTCGTTTTATACGATGGAAAAACTGTTATATTTATATTGTATTTTATGCTTCTGGCGTTCACTTCTTAGGCACTAACTGTTCGATCTGGTGGAACAACGACCTAGAGTGAGGCCTAGGTAGCCCGGAACGTAGAAATGACCATCACTTCCATACTGGTAGCAATTATTCGTTTTATACGATGGAAAAACTGTTTTATTTATATTGTATTTTATGCTTCTGGCGTTGACTTCTAAGGCTCTAACTATTCGATCTGGTGGAGCAACGCCCTAGAGTGAAGCCTAGGTTGCCCGGAACGTAGAAGTGACCATCACTTTCAAACTGGTTGCAATTATTCCTGCTATATGATGGAAAAACTGTTGTATTTTTATTGCATTTTATGCTTCGGGCATTAACTACTAAGGTCCTAACTTTTCAATCTGTTGGAGCAACGCCCTAGGGTGAAGCCTAGGATGCGCGGAAAGTAGAAATGACAATAACTTTCACACTGGGTGCAATTATTCGTTTTATACGATGGAAAAGCTGTTGCATCTTTATTGTATTTTATGCTTCTGTCGTTGACGTCTAAGGCCGTAGCTATTAGATGTGGTGGAGCAACGCACTAGAGTGACGCCTAGGTTGCCCGGAACGTGGAATGACCATTACTTTCGCAATGTTTGCAATTATTCATTTTATACGATGGAAAAACTGTTGTACTTATATTGTATTTTATGCTTCTGGCGTTGACTTCTATGGCCCTAGCTATTCGACCTGGTGGAGCAACGCCCTAGAGTGAAGCCTAGGTTGCCCGGAACGTAGAAATGACCATCACTTTCAAACTGGTTGCAATTAATCCTTTTATACGATGGAAAAACTGTTGTATTTAATTGCATTTTATGCTTCCGGCGTTGACTTCTAAGGTCCTAACTATTCAATATGTTGGAGCAACGACCGAGGGTGAAGCCTAGGTTGCCCGGAAAGTAGAAAAGACGCTAACTTTCACACTGGTTGCTATTATTCGTTCTATACGATGGAAAAACTGTTATATTTATATTGTATCTTATGTTTCTGGCGTTGACTTCTTAGGCCCTAACAATTCGATCTGGTGGAAAAACGACCTAGAGTGAGGCCTAGGTTGCACGGAACGTAGAACTGACCATAACTTTTACACTGGTAGCAATTATTCGTTCTATACGATGGAAAAACTGTTATATTTATATTGTATTTTATGCTTCGGGCGTTGACTTCTAAGGCCCTAGCTGTTTGATCTGGTGGAGCAACGCCCTAGAGCGTAGCCAAGGTTGCCCGGAACGTAGAAATGACCATAACTTTCACGCTGGTTGCTATTATTCGTTCTATACGATGGAAAAACTGTTATATTTATATTGTATCTTATGCTTCTGGCGTTGACTTCTTAGGGCCTAACAATTCGATCTGGTGGAACAACGCCCTACAGTGAAGCCTAGGTTGCCTAGAACGTACAAATGACCATCACTTTCACACGGGTTGCAATTATTCCTGTTATAGGACGGAAAGACTGTTGTATGTTTATTGTATTTTATGCTTCAGGCGTTGACTTCTGAGGCCGTTGCTATCGATGTAGAGGAAGAACGCCATAGAGTGAAGCCTAGGTTGCCCGGAACGTAGAAATGACCATAACTTCACACTGGTTGCAATTATTCCGGTTATATGATGGAAAAACTGATGTATTTTTATTGCATTTTATGCTTTGGGTATTGACTTCTAAGGCCCTAACTGTTTGATCTGGTGGAACAACGCCCTAGAATGAAGCCTAGGTTGCCCGGTACGTAGAAATGACCATCACTTTCAAACTGGTTGCAATTATTCGTTTTATACGATGGAAAAGCTGTTGTATTTATATCGTATTTTATGCTTCTGGCGTTGACTTCTTAGGCCCTAACTATTCCATCAGGTGGAACAACGCCCTAGGGTGAAGCCTAGGTTGCCCGGAACGTAGAAATGACTATAACTTTTACACTGGCAGCAATTATTCGTTTTATACGATGGAAAAACTGTTCTATTTATATTGTATTTCATGCTTCGGGCGTTGACTTCTAAGGCCCTAGCTGTTTGATCTGGTGGAGCAACGCCCTGGAGTGCAGCCTAGATTGCCCGGAACGTAGAAATGACCATAACTTTCACACTGGTTGCTATTATTCGTTTTATACGATGGAAAAACTGTTATATTTATATTGTATTTTATGCTTCTGGCGTTCACTTCTTAGGCCCTAACTGTTCGATCTGGTGGAACAACGACCTAGAGTGAGGCCTAGGTAGCCCGGAACGCAGAAATGTCCATCACTTCCATACTGGTAGCAATTATTCGTTTTATACGATGGAAAAACTGTTTTATTTATATTGTATTTTATGCTTCTGTCGTTGACGTCTAAGGCCGTAGCTATTAGATGTGGTGGAGCAACGCACTAGAGTGACGCCTAGGTTGCCCGGAACGTGGAATGACCATTACTTTCGCAATGTTTGCAATTATTCATTTTATACGATGGAAAAACTGTTGTACTTATATTGTATTTTATGCTTCTGGCGTTGACTTCTATGGCCCTAGCTATTCGACCTGGTGGAGCAACGCCCTAGAGTGAAGCCTAGGTTGCCCGGAACGTAGAAATGACCATCACTTTCAAACTGGTTGCAATTAATCCTTTTATACGATGGAAAAACTGTTGTATTTAATTGCATTTTATGCTTCCGGCGTTGACTTCTAAGGCCCTATCTATTCAATCTGTTGGAGCAACGCCGTAGGGTGAAGCCTAGGTTGCCCGGAAAGTAGAAATGACGTTAACTTTCATACTGGTTGCAATTATTCGTTTTATACGATATAAAAACTGTTGTGTTTATATTGTATTTTATGCTTCTGGCGTAGACTTCTAAGGCACTAACTATTCGATCTGGTGGAGCAACGCCCTAGAGTGAACCCTAAGTTGCCCGGAACGTAGCAATTGCCATCACTTTCAGACTGGTTGCAAATATTCCTGTTATATGATGGAAAAACTGTTGTATTTTTATTGCATTATATGCTCCGGGCATTAACTTCTAAGGCCCTATCTATTCAATCTGTAAGAGCAACGCCCTATGGTGTAGCCTAGGTTGCCCGTAAAGTAGAAATGACCATAGCTTTCATACTGGTTGCAATTATTCGTTTTGTATGATGGAAAAACTGTTGTATTTATATTGTATTTTATGCTTCTGGCGTTCACTTCTTAGGCCCTAACTATTCGATCTGGTGGAACAACGCCCTATGGTGAAGCCTAGGTTGACCGGAACGTAGAAATGACCATAACTTTCATACTGGTTGCAATTATTCGTTTTATACGGTGTAAAAACTGTTGTATATATATTGTATTTTATGCTTCTGGCGTTGACCTCTAAGGCACTAACTATTCGATCTGGTGGAGCAACGCCCTAGAGTGAAGCCTAGGTTGCCGGAACGTAGAAATGACCATCACCTTCAAACTGGTTGCAATTATTCGTTTTATACGATGGAAAAGCTGTTGTATTTATATCGTATTTTATGCTTCTGGCGTTGACTTCTTAGGCCCTAACTATTCCATCAGGGGGAACGACGCCCTAGGGTGAAGCCTAGGTTGCCCGGGACGTAGAAATGACTATAACTTTTACACTGGCAGCATTTATTCGTTTTATACAATGGAAAAACTGTTCTATTTATTTTGTATTTTATGCTTCGGGCGTTGACTTCTAAGGCCCTAACTGTTTGATCTGGTGGAGCAACGCCTTAGAGTGAAGCCTAGGCTGCCCGGAACGTAGAAATGACCATAACTTTCACACTGGTTGCTATTATTCGTTTTATGTGATGGAAAAGCTGTCATATTTATATTGTATTTTATGCTTCTGGCGTTCACTTGTTAGCCCTAACTATTCGATCTGGTCGAACAACACCGTAGAGTGAAGCCTAGGTTGCGCGGAACGTAGAAATGACCATAACTTTCACACTGGTTGCTATTATTCGTTTTATACGATGGAAAAGCTGTTATATTTATATTGTATTTTATGCTTCTGGCGTTCACTTCTTAGGCCCTAACTATTCGATCTGGTGGAACAACACCGTAGAGTGAAGCCTAGGTTGCCCGGAACGTAGAAATGACCATAACTTCACACTGGTTGCAATTATTCCGGTTATATGATGGAAAAACTGATGTATTTTTATTGCATTTTATGCTTTGGGTATTGACTTCTAAGGCCCTAACTGTTTGATCTGGTGGAACAACGCCCTAGAATGAAGCCTAGGTTGCCCGGTACGTAGAAATGACCATCACTTTCAAACTGGTTGCAATTATTCGTTTTATACGATGGAAAAGCTGTTGTATTTATATCGTATTTTATGCTTCTGGCGTTGACTTCTTAGGCCCTAACTATTCCATCAGGTGGAACAACGCCCTAGGGTGAAGCCTAGGTTGCCCGGAACGTAGAAATGACTATAACTTTTACACTGGCAGCAATTATTCGTTTTATACAAAGGAAAAACTGTTCTATTTATTTTGTATTTTATGCTTCGGGCGTTGACTTCTAAGGCCCTAACTGTTTGATCTGGTGGAGCAACGCCCTAGAGTGAAGCCTAGGTTGGCCGGAACGTAGAAATGACCATAACTTTCACACTGGTTGCTATTATTCGTTTTATACGATGGAAAAGCTGTTGTATTTATATCGTATTTTATGCTTCTGGCGTTGACATCTAAGGACCTAACTATCCGATCTGGTGGAGCAGCGCCCTAGAGTGAAGCCTAGGTTGCTCGGAATGTAGAAATGACCATTACTTTCACACTGGTTGCAATCACTCGTTTTATACGATGGAAAAGCTGTTGTATTTATATTGTATCTTATGCATCGGGCGTTGACTTCTAAGGCCCTAACTATTCAATCTGTTGGAGCAACGCCCTAGGGTGAAGCCTAGGTTGCCTGGAAAGTAGAAATGACGTTAACTTTCACACTGGTTGCTATTATTCGTTCTATACGATGGAAAAACTGTTATATTTATATTGTATTTCATGCTTCGGGCGTTGACTTCTAAGGCCCTAGCTGTTTGATCTGGTGGAGCAACGCCCTAGAGTGCAGCCTAGATTGCC
This sequence comes from Calliopsis andreniformis, assembly GCF_051401765.1. Taxonomy (NCBI): domain Eukaryota; kingdom Metazoa; phylum Arthropoda; class Insecta; order Hymenoptera; family Andrenidae; genus Calliopsis; species Calliopsis andreniformis. The sequence continues at coordinate 6,953,718 of NW_027480423.1, read as the reverse complement.
CGGAACGTAGAAATGACCATAACTTTCACACTGGTTGCTATTATTCGTTTTATACGATGGAAAAACTGTTATATTTATATTGTATTTTATGCTTCTGGCGTTCACTTCTTAGGCCCTAACTGTTCGATCTGGTGGAACAACGACCTAGAGTGAGGCCTAGGTAGCCCGGAACGCAGAAATGACCATCACTTCCATACTGGTAGCAATTATTCGTTTTATACGATGGAAAAACTGTTTTATTTATATTGTATTTTATGCTTCTGGCGTTGGCTTCTAAGGTCCTAACTTTTCAATCTGTTGGAGCAACGCCCTAGGGTGAAGCCTAGGATGCGCGGAAAGTAGAAATGACAATAACTTTCACACTGGGTGCAATTATTCGTTTTATACGATGGAAAAGCTGTTGCATCTTTATTGTATTTTATGCTTCTGTCGTTGACGTCTAAGGCCGTAGCTATTAGATGTGGTGGAGCAACGCACTAGAGTGACGCCTAGGTTGCCCGGAACGTGGAATGACCATTACTTTCGCAATGTTTGCAATTATTCATTTTATACGATGGAAAAACTGTTGTACTTATATTGTATTTTATGCTTCTGGCGTTGACTTCTATGGCCCTAGCTATTCGACCTGGTGGAGCAACGCCCTAGAGTGAAGCCTAGGTTGCCCGGAACGTAGAAATGACCATCACTTTCAAACTGGTTGGAATTAATCCTTTTATACGATGGAAAAACTGTTGTATTTAATTGCATTTTATGCTTCCGGCGTTGACTTCTAAGGCCCTATCTATTCAATCTGTTGGAGCAACGCCGTAGGGTGAAGCCTAGGTTGCCCGGAAAGTAGAAATGACGTTAACTTTCATACTGGTTGCAATTATTCGTTTTATACGATATAAAAACTGTTGTGTTTATATTGTATTTTATGCTTCTGGCGTAGACTTCTAAGGCACTAACTATTCGATCTGGTGGAGCAACGCCCTAGAGTGAACCCTAAGTTGCCCGGAACGTAGCAATTGCCATCACTTTCAGACTGGTTGCAAATATTCCTGTTATATGATGGAAAAACTGTTGTATTTTTATTGCATTATATGCTCCGGGCATTAACTTCTAAGGCCCTATCTATTCAATCTGTAAGAGCAACGCCCTATGGTGTAGCCTAGGTTGCCCGTAAAGTAGAAATGACCATAGCTTTCATACTGGTTGCAATTATTCGTTTTGTATGATGGAAAAACTGTTGTATTTATATTGTATTTTATGCTTCTGGCGTTCACTTCTTAGGCCCTAACTATTCGATCTGGTGGAACAACGCCCTATGGTGAAGCCTAGGTTGACCGGAACGTAGAAATGACCATAACTTTCACACCGGTAGCAATTATTCGTTTTACACGATGGAAAAACTGTTGTATTTATTTTGTATTTTACGCATCGGGCGTTGACTTCTAAGTCCCTAACTATTCAACCTGTTGGAGCAACGCCCTAGAGTGAAGCCTAGGATGCCCGGAAAGTAGAAATGACGTTAACTTTCACACTGGTTGCTATTATTCGTTCTATACGATGGAAAAACTGATATATTTATATTGTATCTTATGCTTCTGGCGTTGACTTCTTTGGGCCTAACAATTCGATCTGTTGGAACAACGCCCTAGAGTGAAGCCTAGGTTGCCTGGAACGTACAAATGACCATCACTTTCACACGGGTTGCAATTATTCCTGTTATAGGACGGAAAGACTGTTGTATTTTTATTGTATTTTATGCTTCAGGCGTTGACTTCTGAGGCCGTTGCTATTCGATGTAGAGGAAGAACGCCATAGAGTGAAGCCTAGGTTGCCCGGAACGTAGAACTGACCATAACTTTCATACTGGTTGCAATTATTCGTTTTATACGATGGAAAAACTGTTATATTTATATTGTATTTCATGCTTCGGGCGTTGACTTCTAAGGCCCTAGCTGTTTGATCTGGTGGAGCAACGCCCTGGAGTGCAGCCTAGATTGCCCGGAACGTAGAAATGACCATAACTTTCACACTGGTTGCTATTATTCGTTTTATACGATGGAAAAACTGTTATATTTATATTGTATTTTATGCTTCTGGCGTTCACTTCTTAGGCCCTAACTGTTCGATCTGGTGGAACAACGACCTAGAGTGAGGCCTAGGTAGCCCGGAACGCAGAAATGTCCATCACTTCCATACTGGTAGCAATTATTCGTTTTATACGATGGAAAAACTGTTTTATTTATATTGTATTTTATGCTTCTGGCGTTGGCTTCTAAGGCTCTAACTATTCGATCTGGTGGAGCAACGCCCTAGAGTGAAGCCTAGGTTGCCCGGAACGTAGAAGTGACCATCACTTTCAAACTGGTTGCAATTATTCCTGCTATATGATGGAGAAACTGTTGTATTTTTATTGCATTTTATGCTTCGGGCATTAACTACTAAGGTCCTAACTTTTCAATCTGTTGGAGCAACGCCCTAGGGTGAAGCCTAGGATGCGCGGAAAGTAGAAATGACAATAACTTTCACACTGGGTGCAATTATTCGTTTTATACGATGGAAAAGCTGTTGCATCTTTATTGTATTTTATGCTTCTGTCGTTGACGTCTAAGGCCGTAGCTATTAGATGTGGTGGAGCAACGCACTAGAGTGACGCCTAGGTTGCCCGGAACGTGGAATGACCATTACTTTCGCAATGTTTGCAATTATTCATTTTATACGATGGAAAAGCTGTTGTACTTATATTGTATTTTATGCTTCTGGCGTTGACTTCTATGGCCCTAGCTATTCGACCTGGTGGAGCAACGCCCTAGAGTGAAGCCTAGGTTGCCCGGAACGTAGAAATGACCATCACTTTCAAACTGGTTGCAATTAATCCTTTTATACGATGGAAAAACTGTTGTATTTAATTGCATTTTATGCTTCCGGCGTTGACTTCTAAGGCCCTATCTATTCAATCTGTTGGAGCAACGCCGTAGGGTGAAGCCTAGGTTGCCCGGAAAGTAGAAATGACGTTAACTTTCATACTGGTTGCAATTATTCGTTTTATACGATATAAAAACTGTTGTGTTTATATTGTATTTTATGCTTCTGGCGTAGACTTCTAAGGCACTAACTATTCGATCTGGTGGAGCAACGCCCTTGAGTGAACCCTAAGTTGCCCGGAACGTAGCAATTGCCATCACTTTCAGACTGGTTGCAAATATTCCTGTTATATGATGGAAAAACTGTTGTATTTTTATTGCATTATATGCTCCGGGCATTAACTTCTAAGGCCCTATCTATTCAATCTGTAAGAGCAACGCCCTATGGTGTAGCCTAGGTTGCCCGTAAAGTAGAAATGACCATAGCTTCAATACTGGTTGCAATTATTCGTTTTGTATGATGGAAAAACTGTTGTATTTATATTGTATTTTATGCTTCTGGCGTTCACTTCTTAGGCCCTAACTATTCGATCTGGTGGAACAACGCCCTATGGTGAAGCCTAGGTTGACCGGAACGTAGAAATGACCATAACTTTGATACTGGTTGCAATTATTCGTTTTATACGGTGTAAAAACTGTTGTATATATATTGTATTTTATGCTTCTGGCGTTGACTTCTAAGGCACTAACTATTCGATCTGGTGGAGCAACGCCCTAGAGTGAAGCCTAGGTTGCCGGAACGTAGAAATGACCATCACTTTCAAACTGGTTGCAATTATTCGTTTTATACGATGGAAAAGCTGTTGTATTTATATCGTATTTTATGCTTCTGGCGTTGACTTCTTAGGCCCTAACTATTCCATCAGGGGGAACGACGCCCTAGGGTGAAGCCTAGGTTGCCCGGAACGTAGAAATGACTATAACTTTTACACTGGCAGCATTTATTCGTTTTATACAATGGAAAAACTGTTCTATTTATTTTGTATTTTATGCTTCGGGCGTTGACTTCTAAGGCCCTAACTGTTTGATCTGGTGGAGCAACGCCTTAGAGTGAAGCCTAGGTTGCCCGGAACGTAGAAATGACCATAACTTTCACACTGGTTGCTATTATTCGTTTTATGTGATGGAAAAGCTGTCATATTTATATTGTATTTTATGCTTCTGGCGTTCACTTGTTAGCCCTAACTATTCGACCTGGTCGAGCAACACCGTAGAGTGAAGCCTAGGTTGCCCGGAACGTAGAAATGACCATAACTTTCACACTGGTTGCTATTATTCGTTTTATACGATGGAAAAGCTGTTATATTTATATTGTATTTTATGCTTCTGGCGTTCACTTCTTAGGCCCTAACTATTCGATCTGGTGGAACAACACCGTAGAGTGAAGCCTAGGTTGCCCGGAACGTAGAAATGACCATAACTTCACACTGGTTGCAATTATTCCGGTTATATGATGGAAAAACTGATGTATTTTTATTGCATTTTATGCTTTGGGTATTGACTTCTAAGGCCCTAACTGTTTGATCTGGTGGAACAACGCCCTAGAATGAAGCCTAGGTTGCCCGGTACGTAGAAATGACCATCACTTTCAAACTGGTTGCAATTATTCGTTTTATACGATGGAAAAGCTGTTGTATTTATATCGTATTTTATGCTTCTGGCGTTGACTTCTTAGGCCCTAACTATTCCATCAGGTGGAACAACGCCCTAGGGTGAAGCCTAGGTTGCCCGGAACGTAGAAATGACTATAACTTTTACACTGGCAGCAATTATTCGTTTTATACAAAGGAAAAACTGTTCTATTTATTTTGTATTTTATGCTTCGGGCGTTGACTTCTAAGGCCCTAACTGTTTGATCTGGTGGAGCAACGCCCTAGAGTGAAGCCTAGGTTGGCCGGAACGTAGAAATGACCATAACTTTCACACTGGTTGCTATTATTCGTTTTATACGATGGAAAAGCTGTTGTATTTATATCGTATTTTATGCTTCTGGCGTTGACATCTAAGGACCTAACTATCCGATCTGGTGGAGCAGCGCCCTAGAGTGAAGCCTAGGTTGCTCGGAATGTGGAAATGACCATTACTTTCACACTGGTTGCAATCACTCGTTTTATACGATGGAAAAGCTGTTGTATTTATATTGTATCTTATGCATCGGGCGTTGACTTCTAAGGCCCTAACTATTCAATCTGTTGGAGCAACGCCCTAGGGTGAAGCCTAGGTTGCCTGGAAAGTAGAAATGACGTTAACTTTCACACTGGTTGCTATTATTCGTTCTATACGATGGAAAAACTGTTATATTTATATTGTATTTCATGCTTCGGGCGTTGACTTCTAAGGCCCTAGCTGTTTGATCTGGTGGAGCAACGCCCTAGAGTGCAGCCTAGATTGCCCGGAACGTAGAAATGACCATAACTTTCACACTGGTTGCTATTATTCGTTTTATACGATGGAAAAACTGTTATATTTATATTGTATTTTATGCTTCTGGCGTTCACTTCTTAGGCCCTAACTGTTCGATATGGTGGAACAACGACCTAGAGTGAGGCCTAGGTAGCCCGGAACGCAGAAATGACCATCACTTCCATACTGGTAGCAATTATTCGTTTTATACGATGGAAAAACTGTTTTATTTATATTGTATTTTATGCTTCTGGCGTTGGCTTCTAAGGCTCTAACTATTCGATCTGGTGGAGCAACGCCCTAGAGCGAAGCCTAGGTTGCCCGGAACGTAGAAGTGACCATCACTTTCAAACTGGTTGCAATTATTCCTGCTATATGATGGAAAAACTGTTGTATTTTTATTGCACTTTATGTTTCGGGCATTAACTACTAAGGTCCTAACTTTTCAATCTGTTGGAGCAACGCCCTAGGGTGAAGCCTAGGATGCGCGGAAAGTAGAAATGACAATAACTTTCACACTGGGTGCAATTATTCGTTTTATACGATGGAAAAGCTGTTGCATCTTTATTGTATTTTATGCTTCTGTCGTTGACGTCTAAGGCCGTAGCTATTAGATGTGGTGGAGCAACGCACTAGAGTGACGCCTAGGTTGCCCGGAACGTGGAATGACCATTACTTTCGCAATGTTTGCAATTATTCATTTTATACGATGGAAAAACTGTTGTACTTATATTGTATTTTATGCTTCTGGCGTTGACTTCTATGGCCCTAGCTATTCGACCTGGTGGAGCAACGCCCTAGAGTGAAGCCTAGGTTGCCCGGAACGTAGAAATGACCATCACTTTCAAACTGGTTGGAATTAATCCTTTTATACGATGGAAAAACTGTTGTATTTAATTGCATTTTATGCTTCCGGCGTTGACTTCTAAGGCCCTATCTATTCAATCTGTTTGAGCAACGCCGTAGGGTGAAGCCTAGGTTGCCCGGAAAGTAGAAATGACGTTAACTTTCATACTGGTTGCAATTATTCGTTTTATACGATATAAAAACTGTTGTGTTTATATTGTATTTTATGCTTCTGGCGTAGACTTCTAAGGCACTAACTATTCGATCTGGTGGAGCAACGCCCTAGAGTGAACCCTAAGTTGCCCGGAACGTAGCAATTGCCATCACTTTCAGACTGGTTGCAAATATTCCTGTTATATGATGGAAAAACTGTTGTATTTTTATTGCATTATATGCTCCGGGCATTAACTTCTAAGGCCCTATCTATTCAATCTGTAAGAGCAACGCCCTATGGTGTAGCCTAGGTTGCCCGTAAAGTAGAAATGACCATAGCTTTCATACTGGTTGCAATTATTCGTTTTGTATGATGGAAAAACTGTTGTGTTTATATTGTATTTTATGCTTCTGGCGTTCACTTCTTAGGCCCTAACTATTCGATCTGGTGGAACAACGCCCTATGGTGAAGCCTAGGTTGACCGGAACGTAGAAATGACCATAACTTTCACACCGGTAGCAATTATTCGTTTTACACGATGGAAAAACTGTTGTATTTATTTTGTATTTTACGCATCGGGCGTTGACTTCTAAGTCCCTAACTATTCAACCTGTTGGAGCAACGCCCTAGAGTGAAGCCTAGGATGCCCGGAAAGTAGAAATGACGTTAACTTTCACACTGGTTGCTATTATTCGTTCTATACGATGGAAAAACTGATATATTTATATTGTATTTTATGCTTCTGGCGTTCACTTCTTAGGCCCTAACTGTTTGATCTGGTGGAGCAACGCCCTAGAGTGAAGCCTAGGTTGCCCGGTACGTAGAAATGACCATAACTTTCAAACTGGTTGCTATTATTCGTTTTATACGATGGAAAAACTGTTATATTTATATTGTATTTTATGCTTCTGGCGTTGACTTCTTAGGCCCTAACTATTCGATCTGGTGGAACAACGCCGTAGAGTGAAGCCTAGGTTGCCCGGATCGTAGAAATGACCATTACTTTCACACTGTTTGCAATTATTCTTTTTATACGATGGAAAAGTTGTTGTATTCATATCGTATTTTATGCTTCTGGCTTTGACATCTAAGGACCTAACTATTCGATCTGGCGGAGCAACGCCCTAGAGTGAAGCCGAGGTTTCCCGGAACGTAGAAATGACCATCACTTTCAAACTGGTTGCAATTATTCCTGTTATATGACGGAAAAACTGTTGTATTTTTATTGCATTTTATGCTTCGGGCATTGACTTCTAAGGCCCTAACTATTCATCTGTTGGAGCAACGCCCCAGGGTGTAGCCTAGGTTGCTCGCAACGTAGAAATGACCATTACTTTCACACTGGTTGCAATTATTCCTTTTATGCGATGGAAAAGCTGTTGTATTTATATCGTATTTTATGCTTCTGGCGTTGACATCTAAGGACCTAACTATTCGATCTGGTGGAGCAGCGCCCTAGAGTGAAGCCTAGGTTGCTCGGAATGTAGAAATGACCATTACTTTCACACTGGTTGCAATCATTCGTTTTATGCGATTGAAAAGCTGTTGTATTTATATTGTATTTTATGCCTCTGGCGTTGACTTCTAATGCCGTAGCTATTAGATGTGGTGGAGCAACGCCCTAGAGTGACGCCTAGGGTGTTCGGAACGTAGAAATGACCATTACTTTCACACTGGTTGCAATTATTCGTTTTATACGATGGAAAAGCTGTTGTATTTATATCGTATTTTATGCTTCTGGCGTTGACTTCTTAGGCCGTAACTGTTCGATCTGGTGGGGCAACGCCCTGGAGTGAAACCTAGGTTACCCGGAACGTAGAATTGGCCATCACATTCAAACTGGTTGCAATTATTCCTGTTATATGATGGAAACACTCTCGTATTTTTTTTGCATTTTATGGTTGGGGTGTTGACTTCTAAGTCCCTAACTATTCAATCTGTTGGAGCAACGCCCTAGGGTGTAGCCTAGGTTGCTCGCAACGTAGAAATGACCATAACTGTTACACTGGTAGCAATTATCCGTTTTATACAATGGAAAAACTGTTCTATTTATTTTGTATTTTATGCTTCGGGCGTTGACTTCTAAAGTCCTAACCGTTTGATCTGGTGGAGCAACGCCTTAGAGTGAAGCCTAGGTTGCCCGGAACGTAGAAATGACCATAACTTTCACACTGGTTGCTATTATTCGATTTATACGATGGAAAAACTGTTATATTTATATTGTATTTTATGCTTCTGGCGTTCACTTCTTAGGCCCTAACTATTCGATCTGGTCGAACAACACCGTAGAGTGAAGCCTCGGTAGCCCGGAACGTAGAAATGACCATAACTTTCACACTGGTTGCTATTATTCGTTTTATACGATGGAAAAACTGTTATATTTATATTGTATTTTATGCTTCTGGCGTTCACTTCTTAGGCCCAAACTATTCGATCTGGTGGAACAACACCGTATAGTGAAGCCTAGGTTGCCCGGAACGTAGAAATGACCATAACTTTCACACTGGTTGCTATTATTCGTTTTATACGGTGGAAAAACTGTTATATTTATATTATATTTTATGCTTCTGGCGTTCACTTCTTAGGCCCTAACTATTCGATCTGGTGGAACAACACCGTAGAGTGAAGCCTATGTTGGCCGGAACGTAGAAATGACCATAACTTTCACACTGGTTGCTATTATTCGTTTTATACGATGGAAAAACAGTTATATTTATTTTGTATTTTATGCTTCGGGCGTTGACTTCTAAGGCCCTACCTGTATGATCTGGTGGAGCAACGCCCTAGAGTGAAGCCTAGGTTGCCCGGAACGTAGAAATGACCATAACTTTCACACTGGTTGCTATTATTCGTTTTATACGATGGAAAAACTGTTATATTTGTATTGTATTTTATGCTTCTGGCGTTGACATCTAAGGACCTAACTATTCGATCTGGTGGAGCAGCGCCCTAGAGTGAAGCCTAGGTTGCTCGGAATGTAGAAATGACCATTACTTTGACACTGGTAGCAATCATTAGTTTTATACGATGGAAAAGCTGTTGTATTTATATCGTATTTTATGCTTCTGGCGTTGACTTCTTAGGCCCTAACTATTCCATCAGGTGGAACAACGCTCCAGGGTGAAGGCTAGGTTACCCGGAACGTAGAAATGACTATAACTTTTACACTGGCAGCAATTATTCGTTTTATACAATGGAAAAACTGTTCTATTCATTTTGTACTTTATGCTTCGGGCGTTGACTTCTAAGGCCCTAACTATTGGATCTGGTGGAGCAACGCCCTAGAGTGACGCCTAGGTTGCCCGGAACGTAGAAATGACCATAACTTTCACACTGGTTGCTATTATCCGTTTTATACGATGGAAACACTCTCGTATTTTTTTTTGCATTTTATGGTTGGGGCGTTGACTTCTAAGTCCCTAACTATTCAATCTGTTGGAGCAACGCCCCAGGGTGAAGCCTCGGTTGCCCGGAACGTAGAAATGACCATAACTTTCATACTGGTTGCATTTATTCGTTTTATACGATGGAAAAACTGTTGTATTTTTATTGCATTTTATGCTTCCGGCGTTGATTTCTATGGCCCTAACTATTCAATCTGTTGGAACAACGCCCAAGGGTGAAGCCTAGGTTGCCCGGAAAGAAGAAATGACGTTAACTTTCATACTGGCTGCAATTATTCCTTTTTATACGATGGAAAAGCTGTTGCATTTATATTGTATTTTATGCTTCTGGCCTTGACTTCTAATGCACTAACTGTTTGATCTGGTGGAGCAACGCCCTAGAGTGAAGCCTAGGTTGCCCGGAACGTAGAAATGACCATAACTTTCACACTGGTTGCTATTATTCGTTTTATACGATGGAAAAACTGTTATATTTATATTGCATTTTATGCTTCTGGCGTTGACTTCTTAGGCCCTAACTATTCGATCTGGTGGAACAACGCCGTAGAGTGAAGCCTAGGTTGCCCGGATCGTAGAAATGACCATTACTTTCACACTGTTTGCAATTATTCCTTTTATACGATGGAAAAGTTGTTGTATTCATATCGTATTTTATGCTTCTGGCGTTGACATCTAAGGACCTAACTATTCGATCTGGCGTAGCAACGCCCTAGAGTGAAGCCGAGGTTTCCCGGAACGTAGAAATGACCATCACTTTCAAACTGGTTGCAATTATTCCTGTTATATGACGGAAAAACTGTTGTATTTTTATTGCATTTTATGCTTCGGGCATTGACTTCTAAGGCCCTAACTATTCATCTGTTGGAGCAACGCCCCAGGGTGTAGCCTAGGTTGCCCGGAACGTAGAAATGACCATCACTTTCAAACTGGTTGCAATTATTCCGGTTATATGATGGAAAAACTGTTGTATTTTTATTGCATTTTATGCTTCGGGGATTGACTTCTAAGGCCCTAACTGTTTGATCTGGTGGAGCAACGCCCTAGAATGAAGCCTAGGTTGCCCGGTACGTAGAAATGACCATCACTTTCAAACTGGTTGCAATTATTCGTTTTATACGATGGAAAAGCTGTTGTATTTATATCGTATTTTATGCTTCTGGCGTTGACTTCTTAGGTGGATCTGGTGGAACAACGCCATAGAGTGAAGCCTAGGTTGCCCGGATCGTAGAAATGTCCATTACTTTCACACTGTTTGCAATTATTCCTTTTATACGATGGAAAAGCTGTTGTATTTATATCGTATTTTATGCTTCTGGCGTTGACATCTAAGGACCTAACTATTCGATCTGGTGGAGCAGCGCCCTAAAGTGAAGCCTCGGTAGCCCGGAACGTAGAACTGACCATAACTTTCACACTGGTTGCTATTATTCGTTTTATACGATGGAGAAACTGTTATATTTATATTGTATTTTATGCTTCTGGCGTTTACTTCTTAGGCCCTAACTATTCGATCTGGTGGAACAACACCGTATAGTGAAGCCTAGGTTGCCCGGAACGTAGAAATGACCATAACTTTCACACTGGTTGCTATTATTCGTTTTATACAATGGAAAAACTGTTATATTTATATTGTATTTTATGCTTCTGGCGTTCACTTCTTAGGCCCTAACTATTCGATCTGGTGGAACAACACCGTAGAGTGAAGCCTAGGTTGCTCGGAATGTAGAAATGACCATTACTTTCACACTGGTTGCAATCATTCGTTTTATACGATGGAAAAGCTGTTGTATTTGTATTGTATTTTATGCTTCTGGCCTTGACTTCTAATGCACTAACTATTCGATCTGGCGTAGCAACGCCCTAGAGTGAAGCCGAGGTTTCCCGGAACGTAGAAATGACCATCACTTTCAAACTGGTTGCAATTATTCCTGTTATGTGACGGAAAAACTGTTGTATTTTTATTGCATTTTATGCTTCGGGCATTGACTTCTAAGGCCCTGACTATTCAATCTGTTGGATCAACGCCCTAGAGTGAAGCCTAGGTTGCTCGGAATGTAGAAATGACCATAACATTCACACTGGTTGAAAGTATTCGTTTAATACGATGGTAAAGCTGTTGCATCTTTATTGTATTTTATGATTCTGGCGTTGACTTCTAAGGCCCTAACTATTGGATCTGGTGGTGCAACGCCCTAGAGTGAAGCCTAGGTTGCCCGGAACGTAGAAATGACCATCACTTTCAAACTGGTTGCAATTAATCCTTTTATACGATGGAAAAACTGTTGTATTTTTATTGCATTTTATGCTTGCGGCGTTGACTTCTAAGGCCCTAACTATTCAATCTGCTGGAGCAACGCCCAAGGGTGAAGCCTAGGTTGCTCGGAAAGAAGAAATGACGTTAACTTTCATACTGGCTGCAATTATTCCTTTTTATACGATGGAAAAACTGTTGTATTTATATTGTATTTTATGCTTCTGGCCTTGACTTCTAATGCACTAACTATTCGATCTGGCGGAGCAACTCCCTAGAGTGAAGCCGAGGTTTCCCGGAACGTAGAAATGACCATTACTTTCACACTGGTTGCTATTATTCGTTTTATACGATGGAAAAGCTGTTGTATTTATATTGTATTTTATGCCTCTGGCGTTGACTTCTAATGCCGTAGCTATCAGATGTGGTGGAGCAACGCCCTAGAGTGCCGCCTAGGGTGCCCGGAACGTAGAATTGGCCATCACTTTCAAACTGGTTGCAATTATTCCTGTTATATGATGGAAACACTCTCGTATTTATTTTGCATTTTATGGTTGGGGCGTTGACTTCTAAGTCCCTAACTATTCAATCTGTTGGAGCAACGCCCTAGGGTGAAGCCTAGGTTGCCCCGAACGTAGAAATGACCATAACTTTTACACTGGTAGCAATTATTCGTTTTATACAATGGAAAAACCGTTCTATTTATTTTGTGTTTTATGCTTCGGGCGTTGACTTCTAAGGCCCTAACTGTTTGATCTGGTGGAGCAGCGCCCTAGAGTGAAGCCTAGGTTGACCGGAACGTAGAAATGACCATAACTTTCACACTGGTTGCTATTATTCCTTTTATACGATGGAAAAGCTGTTGTATTTATATCGTATTTTATGCTTCTGGCGTTGACATCTAAGGACCTAACTATTCGATCTGGTGGAGCAGCGCCCTAGAGTGAAGCCTAGGTTGCTCGGAATGTAGAAATGACCATTACTTTCACACTGGTTGCAATCATTCGTTTTATACGATGGAAAAGCTGTTGTATTTATATTGTATTTTATGCTTCTGGCCTTGCCTTCTAATGCACTAACTATTCGATCTGGCGGAGCAACGCCCTAGAGTGAAGCCGAGGTTTCCCGGAACGTAGAAATGACCATCACTTTCAAACTGGTTGCAATTATTCCTGTTATATGACGAAAGAACTGTTGTATTTTTATTGCATTTTATGCTTCGGGCATTGACTTCTAACGCCCTAACTATTCATCTGTTGGAGCAACGCCCCAGGGTGTAGCCTAGGTTGCCCGTAGCGTAGAAATGACCATCACTTTCAAACTGGTTGCAATTATTCCGGTTATATGATGGAAAAACTGTTGTATTTTTATTGCATTTTATGCTTCGGGCATTGACTTCTAAGGCCCTAACTGTTTGATCTGGTGGAGCAACGCCCTAGAATGAAGCCTAGGTTGCCCGGTACGTAGAAATGACCATCACTTTCAAACTGGTTGCAATTATTCGTTTTATACGATAGAAAAGCTGTTGTATTTATATCGTATTTTATGCTTCTGGAGTTGACTTCTTAGGCCCTAACTGTTCCATCAGGTGGAACAACGCCCTAGGGTGAAGCCTAGGTTGCCCGGAACGTAGAAATGACTATAACTTTTACACTGGCAGCAATTATTCGTTTTATACAATGGAAAAACTGTTCTATTCATTTTGTACTTTATGCTTCGGGCGTCGACTTCTAAGGCCCTAACTGTTTGATCTGGTGGAGCAACGCCCTACAGTGAAGCCTAGGTTGCCCGGAACGTAGAAATGACCATAACTTTCACACTGGTTGCTATTATTCGTTTTATACGATGGAAAAACTGTTATATTTATATTGTATTTTGTGCTTCTGGCGTTGACTTCTTAGGCCCTAACTATTCGATCTGGTGAAACAACGCCATAGAGTGAAGCCTAGGTTGCCCCGATCGTAGAAATGACCATTACTTTCACACTGTTTGCAATTATTCCTTTTATACGATGGAAAAGCTGTTGTATTTATATCGTATTCTATGCTTCTGGCGTTGACATCTAAGGACCTAACTATTCGATCTGGTGGAGCAGCGCCCTAGAGTGAAGCCTAGGTTGCTCGGAATGTAGAAATGACCATTACTTTCACACTGGTTGCAATCATTCGTTTTATACGATGGAAAAGCTGTTGTATTTATATTGTATTTTATGCTTCTGGCCTTGACTTCTAATGCACTAACTATTCGATCTGGCGTAGCAACGCCCTAGAGTGAAGCCGAGGTGTCCCGGAACGTAGAAATGACCATCACTTTCAAACTGGTTGCAATTATTCCTGTTATGTGACGGAAAAACTGTTGTATTTTTATTGCATTTTATGCTTCGGGCATTGACTTCTAAGGCCCTGACTATTCAATCTGTTGGATCAACGCCCTAGAGTGAAGCCTAGGTTGCTCGGAATGTAGAAATGACCATAACATTCACACTGGTTGAAAGTATTCGTTTAATACGATGGTAAAGCTGTTGCATCTTTATTGTATTTTATGATTCTGGCGTTGACTTCTAAGGACCTAACTATTGGATCTGGCGGAGCAACGCCCTAGTGTGAAGCCTAGGTTGCCCGGAACGTAGAAATGACCATCACTTTCAAACTGGTTGCAATGAATCCTTTTATACGATGGAAAAACTGTTGTATTTTTATTGCATTTTATGCTTCCGGCGTTGACTTCTAAGGCCCTAACTATTCAATCTGCTGGAGCAACGCCCAAGGGTGAAGCCTAGGTTGCCCGGAAAGAAGAAATGACGTTAACTTTCATACTGGCTGCAATTATTCCTTTTTATACGATTGAAAAACTGTTGTATTTATATTGTATTTTATGCTTCTGGCCTTGACTTCTAATGCACTAACTATTCGATCTGGCGGAGCAACTCCCTAGAGTGAAGCCGAGGTTTCCCGGAACGTAGAAATGACCATCACTTTCAAACTGGTTGCACTTATTCCTGTTATATGACGGAAAAACTGTTGTATTTTTATTGCATTTTATGCTTCGGGCATTGACTTCTAAGGCCCTAACTATTCATCTGTTGGAGCAACGCCCCAGGGTGTAGCCTAGGTTGCCCGGAACGTAGAAATGACCATCACTTTCAAACTGGTTGCAATTATTCCGGTTATATCATGGAAAAACTGTTGCATTTTTATTGCATTTTATGCTTCGGGCATTGACTTCTAAGGCCCTAACTGTTTGATCTGGTGGAGCAACGCCCTAGAATGAAGCCTAGGTTGCCCGGTACGTAGAAATGACCATAACTTTCACACTGTTTGCAATTATTCCTTTTATACGATGGAAAAGCTGTTGTATTTATATCGTATTCTATGCTTCTGGCGTTGACATCTAAGGACCTAACTATTCGATCTGGTGGAGCAGCGCCCTAGAGTGAAGCCTAGGTTGCTCGGAATGTAGAAATGACCATTACTTTCACACTGGTTGCAATCATTCGTTTTATACGATGGAAAAGCTGTTGTATTTATGTTGTATTTTATGCTTCTGGCCTTGACTTCTAATGCACTAACTATTCGATCTGGCGTAGCAACGCCCTAGAGTGAAGCCGAGGTTTCCCGGAACGTAGAAATGACCATCACTTTCAAACTGGTTGCAATTATTCCTGTTATGTGACGGAAAAACTGTTGTATTTTTATTGCATTTTATGCTTCGGGCATTGACTTCTAAGGCCCTGACTATTCAATCTGTTGGATCAACGCCCTAGAGTGAAGCCTAGGTTGCTCGGAATGTAGAAATGACCATAACATTCACACTGGTTGAAAGTATTCGTTTAATACGATGGTAAAGCTGTTGCATCTTTATTGTATTTTATGATTCTGGCGTTGACTTCTAAGGCCCTAACTATTGGATCTGGTGGAGCAACGCCCTAGAGTGAAGCCTAGGTTGCCCGGAACGTAGAAATGACCATCACTTTCAAACTGGTTGCAATTAATCCTTTTATACGATGGAAAAACTGTTGTATTTTTATTGCATTTTATGCTTCCGGCGTTGACTTCTAAGGCCCTAACTATACATCTGTTGGAGCAACGCCCCAGGGTGTAGCCTAGGTTGCCCGGAACGTAGAAATGACCATCACTTTCAAACTGGTTGCAATTATTCCGGTTATATGATGGAAAAACTGTTGTATTTTTATTGCATTTTATGCTTCGGGCATTGACTTCTAAGGCCCTAACTGTTTGATCTGGTGGAGCAACGCCCTAGAATGAAGCCTAGGTTGCCCGGTACGTAGAAATGACCATAACTTTCACACTGGTTGCTATTATTCGTTTTACACGATGGAAAAACTGTTATATTCATATTGTATTTTATGCTTCTGGCGTTGACTTCTTTGGCCCTAACTATTCGATCTGGTGAAACAACGCCATAGAGTGAAGCCTAGGTTGCCCCGATCGTAGAAATGACCATTACTTTCACACTGTTTGCAATTATTCCTTTTATACGATGGAAAAGCTGTTGTATTTATATCGTATTTTATGCTTCTGGCGTTGACATCTAAGGACCTAACTATTCGATCTGGTGGAGCAGCGCCCTAGACTGAAGCCTAGGTTGCTCGGAATGTAGAAATGGCCATTACTTTCACACTGGTTGCAATCATTCGTTTTATACGATGGAAAAGCTGTTGTATTTATATTGTATTTTATGCCTCTGGCGTTGACTTCTAATGCCGTAGCTATTAGATGTGGTGGAGCAACGCCCTAGAGTGACGCCTAGGGTGTTCGGAACGTAGAAATGACCATTACTTTCACACTGGTTGCAATTATTCGTTTTATACGATGGAAAATCTGTTGGATTTATATCGTATTTTATGCTTCTGGCGTTGACATCTTAGGCCGTAACTATTCGATCTGGTGGAGCAACGCCCTGGAGTGAAACCTAGGTTACCCGGAACGTAGAATTGGCCATCACATTCAAACTGGTTGCAATTATTCCTGTTATATGATGGAAACACTCTCGTATTTTTTTTGCATTTTATGGTTGGGGCGTTGACTTCTAAGTCCCTAACTATTCAATCTGTTGGAGCAACGCCCTAGGGTGAAGCCTAGGTTGCACGGAACGTACAAATGACCATAACTTTTACACTGGTAGCAATTATCCGTTTTACACAATGGAAACACTGTTCTATTTATTTTGTATTTTATGCTTCGGGCGTTGACTTCTAAAGTCCTAACTGTTTGATCTGGTGGAGCAACGCCTTAGAGTGAAGCCTAGGTTGCTCGGAATGTAGAAATGGCCATTACTTTCACACTGGTTGCAATCATTCGTTTTATACGATGGAAAAGCTGTTGTATTTATATTGTATTTTATGCCTCTGGCGTTGACTTCTAATGCCGTAGCTACTAGATGTGGTGGAGCAACGCCCTAGAGTGACGCCTAGGGTGTTCGGAACGTAGAAATGACCATTACTTTCACACTGGTTGCAATTATTCGTTTTATACGATGGAAAATCTGTTGTATTTATATCGTATTTTATGCTTCTGGCGTTGACATCTTAGGCCGTAACTATTCGATCTGGTGGAACAACACCGTATAGTGAAGCCTAGGTTGCCCGGAACGTAGAAATGACCATAACTTTCACACTGGTTGCTATTATTCGTTTTATACGATGGAAAAACTGTTATATTTATATTGTATTTTATGCTTCTGGCGTTCACTTCTTAGGCCCTAACTATTCGATCTGGTCGAACAACACCGTAGAGTGAAGCCTCGGTAGCCCGGAACGTAGAAATGACCATAACTTTCACACTGGTTGCTATTATTCGTTTTATACGATGGAAAAACTGTTATATTTATATTGTATTTTATGCTTCTGGCGTTTACTTCTTAGGCCCTAACTATTCGATCTGGTGGAACAACACCGTATAGTGAAGCCTAGGTTGCCCGGAACGTAGAAATGACCATAACTTTCACACTGGTTGCTATTATTCGTTTTATACAATGGAAAAACTGTTATATTTATATTGTATTTTATGCTTCTGGCGTTCACTTCTTAGGCCCTAACTATTCGATCTGGTGGAACAACACCGTAGAGTGAAGCCTAGGTTGCCCGGAACATAGAAATGACCATAACTTTCACACTGGTTGCTATTATTCGTTTTATGCGATGGAAAAACTGTTATATTTATTTTGTATTTTATGCTTCGGGCGTTGACTTCTAAAGTCCTAACTGTTTGATCTGGTGGAGCAACGCCTTAGAGTGAAGCCCAGGTTGCCCGGAATGTAGAAATGACCATAACTTTCACACTGGTTGCTATTATTCGTTTTATACGATGGAAAAACTGTTATATTTATATTGTATTTTATGCATCTGGCGTTCACTTCTTAGGCCCTAACTATTCGATCTGGTCGAACAACACCGTAGAGTGAAGCCTCGGTAGCCCGGAACGTAGAAATGACCATAACTTTCACACTGGTTGCTATTATTCGTTTTATACGATGGAAAAACTGTTATATTTATATTGAATTTTATGCTTCTGGCGTTTACTTCTTAGGCCCTAACTATTCGATCTGGTGGAACAACACCGTATAGTGAAGCCTAGGTTGCCCGGAACGTAGAAATGACCATAACTTTCACACTGGTTGCTATTATTCGTTTTATACAATGGAAAAACTGTTATATTTATATTGTATTTTATGCTTCTGGCGTTCACTTCTTAGGCCCTAACTATTCGATCTGGTGGAACAACACCGTAGAGTGAAGCCTAGGTTGCCCGGAACATAGAAATGACCATAACTTTCACACTGGTTGCTATTATTCGTTTTATACGATGGAAAAACTGTTATATTTATATTGTATTTTATGCTTCTGGCGTTGACTTCTTAGGCCCTAACTATTCGATCTGGTGGAACAACGCCGTAGAGTGAAGCCTAGGTTGCACGTATCGTAGAAATGACCATTACTTTCACACTGTTTGCAATTATTCCTTTTATACGATGGAAAAGCTGTTGTATTTATATCGTCTTTTATGCTTCTGGCGTTGACATCTAAGGACCTAACTATTCGATCTGGTGGAGCAGCGCCCTAGAGTGAAGCCTAGGTTGCTCGGAATGTAGAAATGACCATTACTTTCACACTGGTTGCAATCATTCGTTTTATACGATGGAAAATCTGTTGTATATATATTGTATTTTATGCTTCTGGCGTTGACTTCTAAGGCCCTGACTATTCAATCTGTTGGATCAACGCCCTAGAGTGAAGCCTAGGTTGCTCGGAATGTAGAAATGACCATAACATTCACACTGGTTGAAAGTATTCGTTTAATACGATGGTAAAGCGGTTGCATCTTTATTGTATTTTATGATTCTGGCGTTGACTTCTAAGGCCCTAACTGTTTCATCTGGTGGAGCAACGCCCTAGAGTGAAGCCTAGGTTGCCCGTAAAGTAGAAATGACCATAGCTTTCATACTGGTTGCAATTATTCGTTTTGTATGATGGAAAAACTGTTGTATTTATATTGTATTTTATGCTTCTGGCGTTCACTTCTTAGGCCCTAACTATTCGATCTGGTGGAACAACGCCCTGTGGTGAAGCCTAGGTTGACCGGAACGTAGAAATGACCATAACTTTCATACTGGTTGCAATTATTCGTTTTATACGGTGTAAAAACTGTTGTATATATATTGTATTTTATGCTTCTGGCGTCGACTTCTAAGGCACTAACTATTCGATCTGGTGGAGCAACGCCCTAGAGTGAAGCCTAGGTTGCCGGAACGTAGAAATGACCATCACTTTCAAACTGGTTGCAATTATTCGTTTTATACGATGGAAAAGCTGTTGTATTTATATCGTATTTTATGCTTCTGGCGTTGACTTCTTAGGCCCTAACTATTCCATCAGGGGGAACGACGCCCTAGGGTGAAGCCTAGGTTGCCCGGGACGTAGAAATGACTATAACTTTTACACTGGCAGCATTTATTCGTTTTATACAATGGAAAAACTGTTCTATTTATTTTGTATTTTATGCTTCGGGCGTTGACTTCTAAGGCCCTAACTGTTTGATCTGGTGGAGCAACGCCTTAGAGTGAAGCCTAGGTTGCCCGGTACGTAGAAATGACCATAACTTTCACACTGGTTGCTATTATTCGTTTTATGTGATGGAAAAGCTGTCATATTTATATTGTACTTTATGCTTCTGGCGTTCACTTGTTAGCCCTAACTATTCGATCTGGTCGAACAACACCGTAGAGTGAAGCCTAGGTTGCCCGGAACGTAGAAATGACCATAACTTTCACACTGGTTGCTATTATTCGTTTTATACGATGGAAAAGCTGTTATATTTATATTGTATTTTATGCTTCTGGCGTTCACTTCTTAGGCCCTAACTATTCGATCTGGTGGAACAACACCGTAGAGTGAAGCCTAGGTTGCCCGGAACGTAGAAATGACCATAACTTCACACTGGTTGCAATTATTCCGGTTATATGATGGAAAAACTGATGTATTTTTATTGCATTTTATGCTTTGGGTATTGACTTCTAAGGCCCTAACTGTTTGATCTGGTGGAACAACGCCCTAGAATGAAGCCTAGGTTGCCCGGTACGTAGAAATGACCATCACTTTCAAACTGGTTGCAATTATTCGTTTTATACGATGGAAAAGCTGTTGTATTTATATCGTATTTTATGCTTCTGGCGTTGACTTCTTAGGCCCTAACTATTCCATCAGGTGGAACAACGCCCTAGGGTGAAGCCTAGGTTGCCCGGAACGTAGAAATGACTATAACTTTTACACTGGCAGCAATTATTCGTTTTATACGATGGAAAAACTGTTCTATTTATATTGTATTTCATGCTTCGGGCGTTGACTTCTAAGGCCCTAGCTGTTTGATCTGGTGGAGCAACGCCCCGGAGTGCAGCCTAGATTGCCCGGAACGTAGAAATGACCATAACTTTCACACTGGTTGCTATTATTCGTTTTATACGATGGAAAAACTGTTATATTTATATTGTATTTTATGCTTCTGGCGTTCACTTCTTAGGCCCTAACTGTTCGATCTGGTGGAACAACGACCTAGAGTGAGGCCTAGGTAGCCCGGAACGCAGAAATGTCCATCACTTCCATACTGGTAGCAATTATTCGTTTTATACGATGGAAAAACTGTTTTATTTATATTGTATTTTATGCTTCTGGCGTTGGCTTCTAAGGCTCTAACTATTCGATCTGGTGGAGCAACGCCCTAGAGTGAAGCCTAGGTTGCCCGGAACGTAGAAGTGACCATCACTTTCAAACTGGTTGCAATTATTCCTGCTATATGATGGAGAAACTGTTGTATTTTTATTGCATTTTATGCTTCGGGCATTAACTACTAAGGTCCTAACTTTTCAATCTGTTGGAGCAACGCCCTAGGGTGAAGCCTAGGATGCGCGGAAAGTAGAAATGACAATAACTTTCACACTGGGTGCAATTATTCGTTTTATACGATGGAAAAGCTGTTGCATCTTTATTGTATTTTATGCTTCTGTCGTTGACGTCTAAGGCCGTAGCTATTAGATGTGGTGGAGCAACGCACTAGAGTGACGCCTAGGTTGCCCGGAACGTGGAATGACCATTACTTTCGCAATGTTTGCAATTATTCATTTTATACGATGGAAAAACTGTTGTACTTATATTGTATTTTATGCTTCTGGCGTTGACTTCTATGGCCCTAGCTATTCGACCTGGTGGAGCAACGCCCTAGAGTGAAGCCTAGGTTGCCCGGAACGTAGAAATGACCATCACTTTCAAACTGGTTGCAATTAATCCTTTTATACGATGGAAAAACTGTTGTATTTAATTGCATTTTATGCTTCCGGCGTTGACTTCTAAGGCCCTATCTATTCAATCTGTTGGAGCAACGCCGTAGGGTGAAGCCTAGGTTGCCCGGAAAGTAGAAATGACGTTAACTTTCATACTGGTTGCAATTATTCGTTTTATACGATATAAAAACTGTTGTGTTTATATTGTATTTTATGCTTCTGGCGTAGACTTCTAAGGCACTAACTATTCGATCTGGTGGAGCAACGCCCTAGAGTGAACCCTAAGTTGCCCGGAACGTAGCAATTGCCATCACTTTCAGACTGGTTGCAAATATTCCTGTTATATGATGGAAAAACTGTTGTATTTTTATTGCATTATATGCTCCGGGCATTAACTTCTAAGGCCCTATCTATTCAATCTGTAAGAGCAACGCCCTATGGTGTAGCCTAGGTTGCCCGTAAAGTAGAAATGACCATAGCTTTCATACTGGTTGCAATTATTCGTTTTGTATGATGGAAAAACTGTTGTATTTATATTGTATTTTATGCTTCTGGCGTTGACTTCTTAGGCCCTAACTATTCCATCAGGGGGAACGACGCCCTAGGGTGAAGCCTAGGTTGCCCGGGACGTAGAAATGACTATAACTTTTACACTGGCAGCATTTATTCGTTTTATACAATGGAAAAACTGTTCTATTTATTTTGTATTTTATGCTTCGGGCGTTGACTTCTAAGGCCCTAACTGTTTGATCTGGTGGAGCAACGCCTTAGAGTGAAGCCTAGGTTGCCCGGAACGTAGAAATGACCATAACTTTCACACTGGTTGCTATTATTCGTTTTATGTGATGGAAAAGCTGTCATATTTATATTGTATTTTATGCTTCTGGCGTTCACTTGTTAGCCCTAACTATTCGATCTGGTCGAACAACACCGTAGAGTGAAGCCTAGGTTGCCCGGAACGTAGAAATGACCATAACTTTCACACTGGTTGCTATTATTCGTTTTATACGATGGAAAAGCTGTTATATTTATATTGTATTTTATGCTTCTGGCGTTCACTTCTTAGGCCCTAACTATTCGATCTGGTGGAACAACACCGTAGAGTGAAGCCTAGGTTGCCCGGAACGTAGAAATGACCATAACTTCACACTGGTTGCAATTATTCCGGTTATATGATGGAAAAACTGATGTATTTTTATTGCATTTTATGCTTTGGGTATTGACTTCTAAGGCCCTAACTGTTTGATCTGGTGGAACAACGCCCTAGAATGAAGCCTAGGTTGCCCGGTACGTAGAAATGACCATCACTTTCAAACTGGTTGCAATTATTCGTTTTATACGATGGAAAAGCTGTTGTATTTATATCGTATTTTATGCTTCTGGCGTTGACTTCTTAGGCCCTAACTATTCCATCAGGTGGAACAACGCCCTAGGGTGAAGCCTAGGTTGCCCGGAACGTAGAAATGACTGTAACTTTTACACTGGCAGCAATTATTCGTTTTATACAAAGGAAAAACTGTTCTATTTATTTTGTATTTTATGCTTCGGGCGTTGACTTCTAAGGCCCTAACTGTTTGATCTGGTGGAGCAACGCCCTAGAGTGAAGCCTAGGTTGGCCGGAACGTAGAAATGACCATAACTTTCACACTGGTTGCTATTATTCGTTTTATACGATGGAAAAGCTGTTGTATTTATATCGTATTTTATGCTTCTGGCGTTGACATCTAAGGACCTAACTATCCGATCTGGTGGAGCAGCGCCCTAGAGTGAAGCCTAGGTTGCTCGGAATGTAGAAATGACCATTACTTTCACACTGGTTGCAATCACTCGTTTTATACGATGGAAAAGCTGTTGTATTTATATTGTATCTTATGCATCGGGCGTTGACTTCTAAGGCCCTAACTATTCAATCTGTTGGAGCAACGCCCTAGGGTGAAGCCTAGGTTGCCTGGAAAGTAGAAATGACGTTAACTTTCACACTGGTTGCTATTATTCGTTCTATACGATGGAAAAACTGTTATATTTATATTGTATTTCATGCTTCGGGCGTTGACTTCTAAGGCCCTAGCTGTTTGATCTGGTGGAGCAACGCCCTAGAGTGCAGCCTAGATTGCCCGGAACGTAGAAATGACCATAACTTTCACACTGGTTGCTATTATTCGTTTTATACGATGGAAAAACTGTTATATTTATATTGTATTTTATGCTTCTGGCGTTCACTTCTTAGGCCCTAACTGTTCGATCTGGTGGAACAACGACCTAGAGTGAGGCCTAGGTAGCCCGGCACGCAGAAATGACCATCACTTCCATACTGGTAGCAATTATTCGTTTTATACGATGGAAAAACTGTTTTATTTATATTGTATTTTATGCTTCTGGCGTTGGCTTCTAAGGCTCTAACTATTCGATCTGGTGGAGCAACGCCCTAGAGCGAAGCCTAGGTTGCCCGGAACGTAGAAGTGACCATCACTTTCAAACTGGTTGCAATTATTCCTGCTATATGATGGAAAAACTGTTGTATTTTTATTGCATTTTATGCTTCGGGCATTAACTACTAAGGTCCTAACTTTTCAATCTGTTGGAGCAACGCCCTAGGGTGAAGCCTAGGATGCGCGGAAAGTAGAAATGACAATAACTTTCACACTGGGTGCAATTATTCGTTTTATACGATGGAAAAGCTGTTGCATCTTTATTGTATTTTATGCTTCTGTCGTTGACGTCTAAGGCCGTAGCTATTAGATGTGGTGGAGCAACGCACTAGAGTGACGCCTAGGTTGCCCGGAACGTGGAATGACCATTACTTTCGCAATGTTTGCAATTATTCATTTTATACGATGGAAAAACTGTTGTACTTATATTGTATTTTATGCTTCTGGCGTTGACTTCTATGGCCCTAGCTATTCGACCTGGTGGAGCAACGCCCTAGAGTGAAGCCTAGGTTGCCCGGAACGTAGAAATGACCATCACTTTCAAACTGGTTGGAATTAATCCTTTTATACGATGGAAAAACTGTTGTATTTAATTGCATTTTATGCTTCCGGCGTTGACTTCTAAGGCCCTATCTATTCAATCTGTTGGAGCAACGCCGTAGGGTGAAGCCTAGGTTGCCCGGAAAGTAGAAATGACGTTAACTTTCATACTGGTTGCAATTATTCGTTTTATACGATATAAAAACTGTTGTGTTTATATTGTATTTTATGCTTCTGGCGTAGACTTCTAAGGCACTAACTATTCGATCTGGTGGAGCAACGCCCTAGAGTGAACCCTAAGTTGCCCGGAACGTAGCAATTGCCATCACTTTCAGACTGGTTGCAAATATTCCTGTTATATGATGGAAAAACTGTTGTATTTTTATTGCATTATATGCTCCGGGCATTAACTTCTAAGGCCCTATCTATTCAATCTGTAAGAGCAACGCCCTATGGTGTAGCCTAGGTTGCCCGTAAAGTAGAAATGACCATAGCTTTCATACTGGTTGCAATTATTCGTTTTGTATGATGGAAAAACTGTTGTATTTATATTGTATTTTATGCTTCTGGCGTTCACTTCTTAGGCCCTAACTATTCGATCTGGTGGAACAACGCCCTATGGTGAAGCCTAGGTTGACCGGAACGTAGAAATGACCATAACTTTCACACCG
Source organism: Calliopsis andreniformis (assembly GCF_051401765.1). NCBI lineage: Eukaryota > Metazoa > Arthropoda > Insecta > Hymenoptera > Andrenidae > Calliopsis > Calliopsis andreniformis. The sequence continues at coordinate 6,928,316 of NW_027480423.1, read as the reverse complement.
GTAGCAATTATTCGTTTTACACGATGGAAAAACTGTTGTATTTATTTTGTATTTTACGCATCGGGCGTTGACTTCTCAGTCCCTAACTATTCAACCTGTTGGAGCAACGCCCTAGAGTGAAGCCTAGGATGCCCGGAAAGTAGAAATGACGTTAACTTTCACACTGGTTGCTATTATTCGTTCTATACGATGGAAAAACTGATATATTTATATTGTATCTTATGCTTCCGGCGTTGACTTCTTTGGGCCTAACAATTCGATCTGTTGGAACAACGCCCTAGAGTGAAGCCTAGGTTGCCTGGAACGTACAAATGACCATCACTTTCACACGGGTTGCAATTATTCCTGTTATAGGACGGAAAGACTGTTGTATTTTTATTGTATTTTATGCTTCAGGCGTTGACTTCTGAGGCCGTTGCTATTCGATGTAGAGGAAGAACGCCATAGAGTGAAGCCTAGGTTGCCCGGAACGTAGAACTGACCATAACTTTCATACTGGTTGCAATTATTCGTTTTATACGATGGAAAAACTGTTATATTTATATTGTATTTCATGCTTCGGGCGTTGACTTCTAAGGCCCTAGCTGTTTGATCTGGTGGAGCAACGCCCTGGAGTGCAGCCTAGATTGCCCGGAACGTAGAAATGACCATAACTTTCACACTGGTTGCTATTATTCGTTTTATACGATGGAAAAACTGTTATATTTATATTGTATTTTATGCTTCTGGCGTTCACTTCTTAGGCCCTAACTGTTCGATCTGGTGGAACAACGACCTAGAGTGAGGCCTAGGTAGCCCGGAACGCAGAAATGTCCATCACTTCCATACTGGTAGCAATTATTCGTTTTATACGATGGAAAAACTGTTTTATTTATATTGTATTTTATGCTTCTGGCGTTGGCTTCTAAGGCTCTAACTATTCGATCTGGTGGAGCAACGCCCTAGAGTGAAGCCTAGGTTGCCCGGAACGTAGAAGTGACCATCACTTTCAAACTGGTTGCAATTATTCCTGCTATATGATGGAGAAACTGTTGTATTTTTATTGCATTTTATGCTTCGGGCATTAACTACTAAGGTCCTAACTTTTCAATCTGTTGGAGCAACGCCCTAGGGTGAAGCCTAGGATGCGCGGAAAGTAGAAATGACAATAACTTTCACACTGGGTGCAATTATTCGTTTTATACGATGGAAAAGCTGTTGCATCTTTATTGTATTTTATGCTTCTGTCGTTGACGTCTAAGGCCGTAGCTATTAGATGTGGTGGAGCAACGCACTAGAGTGACGCCTAGGTTGCCCGGAACGTGGAATGACCATTACTTTCGCAATGTTTGCAATTATTCATTTTATACGATGGAAAAGCTGTTGTACTTATATTGTATTTTATGCTTCTGGCGTTGACTTCTATGGCCCTAGCTATTCGACCTGGTGGAGCAACGCCCTAGAGTGAAGCCTAGGTTGCCCGGAACGTAGAAATGACCATCACTTTCAAACTGGTTGCAATTAATCCTTTTATACGATGGAAAAACTGTTGTATTTAATTGCATTTTATGCTTCCGGCGTTGACTTCTAAGGCCCTATCTATTCAATCTGTTGGAGCAACGCCGTAGGGTGAAGCCTAGGTTGCCCGGAAAGTAGAAATGACGTTAACTTTCATACTGGTTGCAATTATTCGTTTTATACGATATAAAAACTGTTGTGTTTATATTGTATTTTATGCTTCTGGCGTAGACTTCTAAGGCACTAACTATTCGATCTGGTGGAGCAACGCCCTTGAGTGAACCCTAAGTTGCCCGGAACGTAGCAATTGCCATCACTTTCAGACTGGTTGCAAATATTCCTGTTATATGATGGAAAAACTGTTGTATTTTTATTGCATTATATGCTCCGGGCATTAACTTCTAAGGCCCTATCTATTCAATCTGTAAGAGCAACGCCCTATGGTGTAGCCTAGGTTGCCCGTAAAGTAGAAATGACCATAGCTTCAATACTGGTTGCAATTATTCGTTTTGTATGATGGAAAAACTGTTGTATTTATATTGTATTTTATGCTTCTGGCGTTCACTTCTTAGGCCCTAACTATTCGATCTGGTGGAACAACGCCCTATGGTGAAGCCTAGGTTGACCGGAACGTAGAAATGACCATAACTTTGATACTGGTTGCAATTATTCGTTTTATACGGTGTAAAAACTGTTGTATATATATTGTATTTTATGCTTCTGGCGTTGACTTCTAAGGCACTAACTATTCGATCTGGTGGAGCAACGCCCTAGAGTGAAGCCTAGGTTGCCGGAACGTAGAAATGACCATCACTTTCAAACTGGTTGCAATTATTCGTTTTATACGATGGAAAAGCTGTTGTATTTATATCGTATTTTATGCTTCTGGCGTTGACTTCTTAGGCCCTAACTATTCCATCAGGGGGAACGACGCCCTAGGGTGAAGCCTAGGTTGCCCGGAACGTAGAAATGACTATAACTTTTACACTGGCAGCATTTATTCGTTTTATACAATGGAAAAACTGTTCTATTTATTTTGTATTTTATGCTTCGGGCGTTGACTTCTAAGGCCCTAACTGTTTGATCTGGTGGAGCAACGCCTTAGAGTGAAGCCTAGGTTGCCCGGAACGTAGAAATGACCATAACTTTCTCACTGGTTGCTATTATTCGTTTTATGTGATGGAAAAGCTGTCATATTTATATTGTATTTTATGCTTCTGGCGTTCACTTGTTAGCCCTAACTATTCGATCTGGTCGAGCAACACCGTAGAGTGAAGCCTAGGTTGCCCGGAACGTAGAAATGACCATAACTTTCACACTGGTTGCTATTATTCGTTTTATACGATGGAAAAGCTGTTATATTTATATTGTATTTTATGCTTCTGGCGTTCACTTCTTAGGCCCTAACTATTCGATCTGGTGGAACAACACCGTAGAGTGAAGCCTAGGTTGCCCGGAACGTAGAAATGACCATAACTTCACACTGGTTGCAATTATTCCGGTTATATGATGGAAAAACTGATGTATTTTTATTGCATTTTATGCTTTGGGTATTGACTTCTAAGGCCCTAACTGTTTGATCTGGTGGAACAACGCCCTAGAATGAAGCCTAGGTTGCCCGGTACGTAGAAATGACCATCACTTTCAAACTGGTTGCAATTATTCGTTTTATACGATGGAAAAGCTGTTGTATTTATATCGTATTTTATGCTTCTGGCGTTGACTTCTTAGGCCCTAACTATTCCATCAGGTGGAACAACGCCCTAGGGTGAAGCCTAGGTTGCCCGGAACGTAGAAATGACTATAACTTTTACACTGGCAGCAATTATTCGTTTTATACAAAGGAAAAACTGTTCTATTTATTTTGTATTTTATGCTTCGGGCGTTGACTTCTAAGGCCCTAACTGTTTGATCTGGTGGAGCAACGCCCTAGAGTGAAGCCTAGGTTGGCCGGAACGTAGAAATGACCATAACTTTCACACTGGTTGCTATTATTCGTTTTATACGATGGAAAAGCTGTTGTATTTATATCGTATTTTATGCTTCTGGCGTTGACATCTAAGGACCTAACTATCCGATCTGGTGGAGCAGCGCCCTAGAGTGAAGCCTAGGTTGCTCGGAATGTAGAAATGACCATTACTTTCACACTGGTTGCAATCACTCGTTTTATACGATGGAAAAGCTGTTGTATTTATATTGTATCTTATGCATCGGGCGTTGACTTCTAAGGCCCTAACTATTCAATCTGTTGGAGCAACGCCCTAGGGTGAAGCCTAGGTTGCCTGGAAAGTAGAAATGACGTTAACTTTCACACTGGTTGCTATTATTCGTTCTATACGATGGAAAAACTGTTATATTTATATTGTATTTCATGCTTCGGGCGTTGACTTCTAAGGCCCTAGCTGTTTGATCTGGTGGAGCAACGCCCTAGAGTGCAGCCTAGATTGCCCGGAACGTAGAAATGACCATAACTTTCACACTGGTTGCTATTATTCGTTTTATACGATGGAAAAACTGTTATATTTATATTGTATTTTATGCTTCTGGCGTTCACTTCTTAGGCCCTAACTGTTCGATATGGTGGAACAACGACCTAGAGTGAGGCCTAGGTAGCCCGGAACGCAGAAATGACCATCACTTCCATACTGGTAGCAATTATTCGTTTTATACGATGGAAAAACTGTTTTATTTATATTGTATTTTATGCTTCTGGCGTTGGCTTCTAAGGCTCTAACTATTCGATCTGGTGGAGCAACGCCCTAGAGCGAAGCCTAGGTTGCCCGGAACGTAGAAGTGACCATCACTTTCAAACTGGTTGCAATTATTCCTGCTATATGATGGAAAAACTGTTGTATTTTTATTGCACTTTATGTTTCGGGCATTAACTACTAAGGTCCTAACTTTTCAATCTGTTGGAGCAACGCCCTAGGGTGAAGCCTAGGATGCGCGGAAAGTAGAAATGACAATAACTTTCACACTGGGTGCAATTATTCGTTTTATACGATGGAAAAGCTGTTGCATCTTTATTGTATTTTATGCTTCTGTCGTTGACGTCTAAGGCCGTAGCTATTAGATGTGGTGGAGCAACGCACTAGAGTGACGCCTAGGTTGCCCGGAACGTGGAATGACCATTACTTTCGCAATGTTTGCAATTATTCATTTTATACGATGGAAAAACTGTTGTACTTATATTGTATTTTATGCTTCTGGCGTTGACTTCTATGGCCCTAGCTATTCGACCTGGTGGAGCAACGCCCTAGAGTGAAGCCTAGGTTGCCCGGAACGTAGAAATGACCATCACTTTCAAACTGGTTGGAATTAATCCTTTTATACGATGGAAAAACTGTTGTATTTAATTGCATTTTATGCTTCCGGCGTTGACTTCTAAGGCCCTATCTATTCAATCTGTTGGAGCAACGCCGTAGGGTGAAGCCTAGGTTGCCCGGAAAGTAGAAATGACGTTAACTTTCATACTGGTTGCAATTATTCGTTTTATACGATATAAAAACTGTTGTGTTTATATTGTATTTTATGCTTCTGGCGTAGACTTCTAAGGCACTAACTATTCGATCTGGTGGAGCAACGCCCTAGAGTGAACCCTAAGTTGCCCGGAACGTAGCAATTGCCATCACTTTCAGACTGGTTGCAAATATTCCTGTTATATGATGGAAAAACTGTTGTATTTTTATTGCATTATATGCTCCGGGCATTAACTTCTAAGGCCCTATCTATTCAATCTGTAAGAGCAACGCCCTATGGTGTAGCCTAGGTTGCCCGTAAAGTAGAAATGACCATAGCTTTCATACTGGTTGCAATTATTCGTTTTGTATGATGGAAAAACTGTTGTATTTATATTGTATTTTATGCTTCTGGCGTTCACTTCTTAGGCCCTAACTATTCGATCTGGTGGAACAACGCCCTATGGTGAAGCCTAGGTTGACCGGAACGTAGAAATGACCATAACTTTCACACCGGTAGCAATTATTCGTTTTACACGATGGAAAAACTGTTGTATTTATTTTGTATTTTACGCATCGGGCGTTGACTTCTAAGTCCCTAACTATTCAACCTGTTGGAGCAACGCCCTAGAGTGAAGCCTAGGATGCCCGGAAAGTAGAAATGACGTTAACTTTCACACTGGTTGCTATTATTCGTTCTATACGATGGAAAAACTGATATATTTATATTGTATTTTATGCTTCTGGCGTTCACTTCTTAGGCCCTAACTGTTTGATCTGGTGGAGCAACGCCCTAGAGTGAAGCCTAGGTTGCCCGGTACGTAGAAATGACCATAACTTTCAAACTGGTTGCTATTATTCGTTTTATACGATGGAAAAACTGTTATATTTATATTGTATTTTATGCTTCTGGCGTTGACTTCTTAGGCCCTAACTATTCGATCTGGTGGAACAACGCCGTAGAGTGAAGCCTAGGTTGCCCGGATCGTAGAAATGACCATTACTTTCACACTGTTTGCAATTATTCCTTTTATACGATGGAAAAGTTGTTGTATTCATATCGTATTTTATGCTTCTGGCGTTGACATCTAAGGACCTAACTATTCGATCTGGCGGAGCAACGCCCTAGAGTGAAGCCGAGGTTTCCCGGAACGTAGAAATGACCATCACTTTCAAACTGGTTGCAATTATTCCTGTTATATGACGGAAAAACTGTTGTATTTTTATTGCATTTTATGCTTCGGGCATTGACTTCTAAGGCCCTAACTATTCATCTGTTGGAGCAACGCCCCAGGGTGTAGCCTAGGTTGCTCGCAACGTAGAAATGACCATTACTTTCACACTGGTTGCAATTATTCCTTTTATGCGATTTAAAAGCTGTTGTATTTATATCGTATTTTATGCTTCTGGCGTTGACATCTAAGGACCTAACTATTGGATCTGGTGGAGCAGCGCCCTAGAGTGAAGCCTAGGTTGCTCGGAATGTAGAAATGACCATTACTTTCACACTGGTTGCAATCATTCGTTTTATGCGATGGAAAAGCTGTTGTATTTATATTGTATTTTATGCCTCTGGCGTTGACTTCTAATGCCGTAGCTATTAGATGTGGTGGAGCAACGCCCTAGAGTGACGCCTAGGGTGTTCGGAACGTAGAAATGACCATTACTTTCACACTGGTTGCAATTATTCGTTTTATACGATGGAAAAGCTGTTGTATTTATATCGTATTTTATGCTTCTGGCGTTGACTTCTTAGGCCGTAACTGTTCGATCTGGTGGGGCAACGCCCTGGAGTGAAACCTAGGTTACCCGGAACGTAGAATTGGCCATCACATTCAAACTGGTTGCAATTATTCCTGTTATATGATGGAAACACTCTCGTATTTTTTTTGCATTTTATGGTTGGGGTGTTGACTTCTAAGTCCCTAACTATTCAATCTGTTGGAGCAACGCCCTAGGGTGTAGCCTAGGTTGCTCGCAACGTAGAAATGACCATAACTGTTACACTGGTAGCAATTATCCGTTTTATACAATGGAAAAACTGTTCTATTTATTTTGTATTTTATGCTTCGGGCGTTGACTTCTAAAGTCCTAACCGTTTGATCTGGTGGTGCAACGCCTTAGAGTGAAGCCTAGGTTGCCCGGAACGTAGAAATGACCATAACTTTCACACTGGTTGCTATTATTCGATTTATACGATGGAAAAACTGTTATATTTATATTGTATTTTATGCTTCTGGCGTTCACTTCTGAGGCCCTAACTATTCGATCTGGTCGAACAACACCGTAGAGTGAAGCCTCGGTAGCCCGGAACGTAGAAATGACCATAACTTTCACACTGGTTGCTATTATTCGTTTTATACGATGGAAAAACTGTTATATTTATATTGTATTTTATGCTTCTGGCGTTCACTTCTTAGGCCCAAACTATTCGATCTGGTGGAACAACACCGTATAGTGAAGCCTAGGTTGCCCGGAACGTAGAAATGACCATAACTTTCACACTGGTTGCTATTATTCGTTTTATACGGTGGAAAAACTGTTATATTTATATTATATTTTATGCTTCTGGCGTTCACTTCTTAGGCCCTAACTATTCGATCTGGTGGAACAACACCGTAGAGTGAAGCCTATGTTGGCCGGAACGTAGAAATGACCATAACTTTCACACTGGTTGCTATTATTCGTTTTATACGATGGAAAAACAGTTATATTTATTTTGTATTTTATGCTTCGGGCGTTGACTTCTAAGGCCCTACCTGTATGATCTGGTGGAGCAACGCCCTAGAGTGAAGCCTAGGTTGCCCGGAACGTAGAAATGACCATAACTTTCACACTGGTTGCTATTATCCGTTTTATACGATGGAAACACTCTCGTATTTTTTTTTGCATTTTATGGTTGGGGCGTTGACTTCTAAGTCCCTAACTATTCAATCTGTTGGAGCAACGCCCCAGGGTGAAGCCTAGGTTGCTCGGAACGTAGAAATGACCATAACTTTTACACTGGTAGCAATTATTCGTTTTATACAATGGAAAAACTGTTCTATTTATTTTGTATTTTATGCTTCGGGCGATGACTTCTAAAGCCCTAACTGTTTGATCTGGTGGAGCAACGCCTTAGAGTGAAGCCTAGGTTGCCCGGAACGTAGAAATGACCATAACTTTCACACTGGTTGCTATTATTCGTTTTATACGATGGAAAAACTGTTATATTTATATAGTATTTTATGCTTCTGGCGTTGACTTCTTAGGGCCTAACAATTCGATCTGGTGGAAGAACGCCCTACAGTGAAGCCTAGGTTGCCTAGAACGTACAAATGACCATCACTTTCACACGGGTTGCAATTATTCCTGTTATAGGACGGAAAGACTGTTGTATTTTTATTGTATTTTATGCTTCAGGCGTTGACTACTGAGGCCGTTGCCATTCGATGTAGTGGAAGAACGCCATAGAGTGAAGCCTAGGTTGCCCGGAACGTAGAAATGACCATAACTTTCATACTGGTTGCATTTATTCGTTTTATACGATGGAAAAACTGTTGTATTTTTATTGCATTTTATGCTTCCGGCGTTGATTTCTATGGCCCTAACTATTCAATCTGTTGGAACAACGCCCAAGGGTGAAGCCTAGGTTGCCCGGAAAGAAGAAATGACGTTAACTTTCATACTGGCTGCAATTATTCCTTTTTATACGATGGAAAAGCTGTTGCATTTATATTGTATTTTATGCTTCTGGCCTTGACTTCTAATGCACTAACTGTTTGATCTGGTGGAGCAACGCCCTAGAGTGAAGCCTAGGTTGCCCGGAACGTAGAAATGACCATAACTTTCACACTGGTTGCTATTATTCGTTTTATACGATGGAAAAACTGTTATATTTATATTGCATTTTATGCTTCTGGCGTTGACTTCTTAGGTGGATCTGGTGGAACAACGCCATAGAGTGAAGCCTAGGTTGCCCGGATCGTAGAAATGTCCATTACTTTCACACTGTTTGCAATTATTCCTTTTATACGATGGAAAAGCTGTTGTATTTATATCGTATTTTATGCTTCTGGCGTTGACATCTAAGGACCTAACTATTCGATCTGGTGGAGCAGCGCCCTAAAGTGAAGCCTCGGTAGCCCGGAACGTAGAAATGACCATAACTTTCACACTGGTTGCTATTATTCGTTTTATACGATGGAGAAACTGTTATATTTATATTGTATTTTATGCTTCTGGCGTTTACTTCTTAGGCCCTAACTATTCGATCTGGTGGAACAACACCGTATAGTGAAGCCTAGGTTGCCCGGAACGTAGAAATGACCATAACTTTCACACTGGTTGCTATTATTCGTTTTATACAATGGAAAAACTGTTATATTTATATTGTATTTTATGCTTCTGGCGTTCACTTCTTAGGCCCTAACTATTCGATCTGGTGGAACAACACCGTAGAGTGAAGCCTAGGTTGCTCGGAATGTAGAAATGACCATTACTTTCACACTGGTTGCAATCATTCGTTTTATACGATGGAAAAGCTGTTGTATTTGTATTGTATTTTATGCTTCTGGCCTTGACTTCTAATGCACTAACTATTCGATCTGGCGTAGCAACGCCCTAGAGTGAAGCCGAGGTTTCCCGGAACGTAGAAATGACCATCACTTTCAAACTGGTTGCAATTATTCCTGTTATGTGACGGAAAAACTGTTGTATTTTTATTGCATTTTATGCTTCGGGCATTGACTTCTAAGGCCCTGACTATTCAATCTGTTGGATCAACGCCCTAGAGTGAAGCCTAGGTTGCTCGGAATGTAGAAATGACCATAACATTCACACTGGTTGAAAGTATTCGTTTAATACGATGGTAAAGCTGTTGCATCTTTATTGTATTTTATGATTCTGGCGTTGACTTCTAAGGCCCTAACTATTGGATCTGGTGGTGCAACGCCCTAGAGTGAAGCCTAGGTTGCCCGGAACGTAGAAATGACCATCACTTTCAAACTGGTTGCAATTAATCCTTTTATACGATGGAAAAACTGTTGTATTTTTATTGCATTTTATGCTTGCGGCGTTGACTTCTAAGGCCCTAACTATTCAATCTGCTGGAGCAACGCCCAAGGGTGAAGCCTAGGTTGCTCGGAAAGAAGAAATGACGTTAACTTTCATACTGGCTGCAATTATTCCTTTTTATACGATGGAAAAACTGTTGTATTTATATTGTATTTTATGCTTCTGGCCTTGACTTCTAATGCACTAACTATTCGATCTGGCGGAGCAACTCCCTAGAGTGAAGCCGAGGTTTCCCGGAACGTAGAAATGACCATTACTTTCACACTGGTTGCTATTATTCGTTTTATACGATGGAAAAGCTGTTGTATTTATATTGTATTTTATGCCTCTGGCGTTGACTTCTAATGCCGTAGCTATCAGATGTGGTGGAGCAACGCCCTAGAGTGCCGCCTAGGGTGCCCGGAACGTAGAATTGGCCATCACTTTCAAACTGGTTGCAATTATTCCTGTTATATGATGGAAACACTCTCGTATTTATTTTGCATTTTATGGTTGGGGCGTTGACTTCTAAGTCCCTAACTATTCAATCTGTTGGAGCAACGCCCTAGGGTGAAGCCTAGGTTGCCCCGAACGTAGAAATGACCATAACTTTTACACTGGTAGCAATTATTCGTTTTATACAATGGAAAAACCGTTCTATTTATTTTGTGTTTTATGCTTCGGGCGTTGACTTCTAAGGCCCTAACTGTTTGATCTGGTGGAGCAGCGCCCTAGAGTGAAGCCTAGGTTGACCGGAACGTAGAAATGACCATAACTTTCACACTGGTTGCTATTATTCCTTTTATACGATGGAAAAGCTGTTGTATTTATATCGTATTTTATGCTTCTGGCGTTGACATCTAAGGACCTAACTATTCGATCTGGTGGAGCAGCGCCCTAGAGTGAAGCCTAGGTTGCTCGGAATGTAGAAATGACCATTACTTTCACACTGGTTGCAATCATTCGTTTTATACGATGGAAAAGCTGTTGTATTTATATTGTATTTTATGCTTCTGGCCTTGCCTTCTAATGCACTAACTATTCGATCTGGCGGAGCAACGCCCTAGAGTGAAGCCGAGGTTTCCCGGAACGTAGAAATGACCATCACTTTCAAACTGGTTGCAATTATTCCTGTTATATGACGAAAGAACTGTTGTATTTTTATTGCATTTTATGCTTCGGGCATTGACTTCTAAGGCCCTAACTATTCATCTGTTGGAGCAACGCCCCAGGGTGTAGCCTAGGTTGCCCGTAGCGTAGAAATGACCATCACTTTCAAACTGGTTGCAATTATTCCGGTTATATGATGGAAAAACTGTTGTATTTTTATTGCATTTTATGCTTCGGGCATTGACTTCTAAGGCCCTAACTGTTTGATCTGGTGGAGCAACGCCCTAGAATGAAGCCTAGGTTGCCCGGTACGTAGAAATGACCATCACTTTCAAACTGGTTGCAATGAATCCTTTTATACGATGGAAAAACTGTTGTATTTTTATTGCATTTTATGCTTCCGGCGTTGACTTCTAAGGCCCTAACTATTCAATCTGCTGGAGCAACGCCCAAGGGTGAAGCCTAGGTTGCCCGGAAAGAAGAAATGACGTTAACTTTCATACTGGCTGCAATTATTCCTTTTTATACGATTGAAAAACTGTTGTATTTATATTGTATTTTATGCTTCTGGCCTTGACTTCTAATGCACTAACTATTCGATCTGGCGGAGCAACTCCCTAGAGTGAAGCCGAGGTTTCCCGGAACGTAGAAATGACCATCACTTTCAAACTGGTTGCACTTATTCCTGTTATATGACGGAAAAACTGTTGTATTTTTATTGCATTTTATGCTTCGGGCATTGACTTCTAAGGCCCTAACTATTCATCTGTTGGAGCAACGCCCCAGGGTGTAGCCTAGGTTGCCCGGAACGTAGAAATGACCATCACTTTCAAACTGGTTGCAATTATTCCGGTTATATCATGGAAAAACTGTTGCATTTTTATTGCATTTTATGCTTCGGGCATTGACTTCTAAGGCCCTAACTGTTTGATCTGGTGGAGCAACGCCCTAGAATGAAGCCTAGGTTGCCCGGTACGTAGAAATGACCATAACTTTCACACTGTTTGCAATTATTCCTTTTATACGATGGAAAAGCTGTTGTATTTATATCGTATTCTATGCTTCTGGCGTTGACATCTAAGGACCTAACTATTCGATCTGGTGGAGCAGCGCCCTAGAGTGAAGCCTAGGTTGCTCGGAATGTAGAAATGACCATTACTTTCACACTGGTTGCAATCATTCGTTTTATACGATGGAAAAGCTGTTGTATTTATGTTGTATTTTATGCTTCTGGCCTTGACTTCTAATGCACTAACTATTCGATCTGGCGTAGCAACGCCCTAGAGTGAAGCCGAGGTTTCCCGGAACGTAGAAATGACCATCACTTTCAAACTGGTTGCAATTATTCCTGTTATGTGACGGAAAAACTGTTGTATTTTTATTGCATTTTATGCTTCGGGCATTGACTTCTAAGGCCCTGACTATTCAATCTGTTGGATCAACGCCCTAGAGTGAAGCCTAGGTTGCTCGGAATGTAGAAATGACCATAACATTCACACTGGTTGAAAGTATTCGTTTAATACGATGGTAAAGCTGTTGCATCTTTATTGTATTTTATGATTCTGGCGTTGACTTCTAAGGCCCTAACTATTGGATCTGGTGGAGCAACGCCCTAGAGTGAAGCCTAGGTTGCCCGAAACGTAGAAATGACCATCACTTTCAAACTGGTTGCAATTAATCCTTTTATCTGATGGAAAAACTGTTGTATTTTTATTGCATTTTATGCTTCCGGCGTTGACTTCTAAGGCCCTAACTATTCAATCTGATGGAGCAACGCCCAAGGGTGAAGCCTAGGTTGCCCGGAAAGAAGAAATGACGTTAACTTTCATACTGGCTGCAATTATTCCTTTTTATACGATGGAAAAACTGTTGTATTTATATTGTATTTTATGCTTCTGGCCTTGACTTCTAATGCACTAACTATTCGATCTGGCGGAGCAACTCCCTAGAGTGAAGCCGAGGTTTCCCGGAACGTAGAAATGACCATCACTTTCAAACTCGTTGCACTTATTCCTGTTATATGACGGAAAAACTGTTGTATTTTTATTGCATTTTATGCATCGGGCATTGACTTCTAAGGCCCTAACTATTCATCTGTTGGAGCAACGCCCCAGGGTGTAGCCTAGGTTGCCCGGAACGTAGAAATGACCATCACTTTCAAACTGGTTGCAATTATTCCGGTTATATGATGGAAAAACTGTTGTATTTTTATTGCATTTTATGCTTCGGGCATTGACTTCTAAGGCCCTAACTGTTTCATCTGGTGGAGCAACGCCCTAGAATGAAGCCTGGGTTGCCCGGTACGTAGAAATGACCATAACTTTCACACTGGTTGCTATTATTCGTTTTATACGATGGAAAAACTGTTATATTTATATTGTATTTTATGCTTCTGGCGTTGACTTCTTAGGCCCTAACTATTCGATCTGGTGAAACAACGCCATAGAGTGAAGCCTAGGTTGCCCCGATCGTAGAAATGACCATTACTTTCACACTGTTTGCAATTATTCCTTTTATACGATGGAAAAGCTGTTGTATTTATATCGTATTTTATGCTTCTGGCGTTGACATCTAAGGACCTAACTATTCGATCTGGTGGAGCAGCGCCCTAGACTGAAGCCTAGGTTGCTCAGAATGTAGAAATGGCCATTACTTTCACACTGGTTGCAATCATTCGTTTTATACGATGGAAAAGCTGTTGTATTTATATTGTATTTTATGCCTCTGGCGTTGACTTCTAATGCCGTAGCTATTAGATGTGGTGGAGCAACGCCCTAGAGTGACGCCTAGGGTGTTCGGAACGTAGAAATGACCATTACTTTCACACTGGTTGCAATTATTCGTTTTATACGATGGGAAATCTGTTGTATTTATATCGTATTTTATGCTTCTGGCGTTGACATCTTAGGCCGTAACTATTCGATCTGGTGGAGCAACGCCCTGGAGTGAAACCTAGGTTACCCGGAACGTAGAATTGGCCATCACATTCAAACTGGTTGCAATTATTCCTGTTATATGATGGAAACACTCTCGTATTTTTTTTGCATTTTATGGTTGGGGCGTTGACTTCTAAGTCCCTAACTATTCAATCTGTTGGAGCAACGCCCTAGGGTGAAGCCTAGGTTGCCCGGAACGTAGAAATGACCATAACTTTCACACTGGTTGCTATTATTCGTTTTATACGATGGAAAAACTGTTATATTTATATTGTATTTTATGCTTCTGGCGTTGACTTCCTAGGCCCTAACTATTCGATCTGGTGGAACAACGCCGTAGAGTGAAGCCTAGGTTGCACGGATCGTAGAAATGACCATTACTTTCACACTATTTGCAATTATTCCTTTTATACGATGGAAAAGCTGTTGTATTTATATCGTATTTTATGCTTCTGGCGTTGACATCTAAGGACCTAACTATTCGATCTGGTGGAGCAGCGCCCTGGAGTGAAGCCTAGGTTGCTCGGAATGTAGAAATGACCATTACTTTCACACTGGTTGCAATCATTCGTTTTATACGATGGAAAATCTGTTGTATATATATTGTATTTTATGCTTTTGGCGTTGACTTCTAAAGCTCTGACTATTCAATCTGTTGGATCAACGCCCTAGAGTGAAGCCTAGGTTGCTCGGAATGTAGAAATGACCATAACATTCACACTGGTTGAAAGTATTCGTTTAATACGATGGAAAAGCGGTTGCATCTTTATTGTATTTTATGATTCTGGCGTTGACTTCTAAGGCCCTAACTATTGGATCTGGTGGAGCAACGCCCTAGAGTTAAGCCTAGGTTGCCCGGAACGTAGAAATGACCATCACTTTCAAACTGGTTGCTATTATTCGTTTTATACGTTGGACAAACTGTTCTATTTATATTGTATTTTATGCTTCTGGCGTTGACTTCTTAGGCCCTAACTATTCGATCTGGTGGAACAACGCCGTAGAGTGAAGCCTAGGTTGCCCGGATCGTAGAAATGACCATTACTTTCACACTGTTTGCAATTATTCCTTTTATACGATGGAAAAGCTGTTGTATTTATATCGTATTTTATGCTTCTGGCGTTGACTTCTAAGGCTCTAACTATTCGATCTGGTGGAGCAACGCCCTAGAGTGAAACCTAGGTTGCCCGGAACGTAGAAATGACCATCACTTTCAAACTGGTTGCAATTATTCCTGTTATATGATGGAAAAACTGTTGTATTTTTATTGCATTTTATGCGTGGGACATTAACTTCTAAGGTCCTGACTATTCAATCTGTTGGAGCAACGCCCTAGGGTGAAGCCTAGGTTGCCCGGTACGTAGAAATGACCATAACTTTCACACTGTTTGCAATTATTCCTTTTATACGATGGAAAAGCTGTTGTATTTATATCGTATTCTATGCTTCTGGCGTTGACATCTAAGGACCTAACTATTCGATCTGGTGGAGCAGCGCCCTAGAGTTAAGCCTAGGTTGCCCGGAACGTAGAAATGACCATAACTTTCACACTGGTTGCTATTATTCGTTTTATACGATGGAAAAACTGTTATATTTATATAGTATTTTATGCTTCTGGCGTTGACTTCTTAGGGCCTAACAATTCGATCTGGTGGAAGAACGCCCTACAGTGAAGCCTAGGTTGCCTAGAACGTACAAATGACCATCACTTTCACACGGGTTGCAATTATTCCTGTTATAGGACGGAAAGACTGTTGTATTTTTATTGTATTTTATGCTTCAGGCGTTGACTACTGAGGCCGTTGCTATTCGATGTAGTGGAAGAACGCCATAGAGTGAAGCCTAGGTTGCCCGGAACGTAGAAATGACCATAACTTTCATACTGGTTGCATTTATTCGTTTTATACGATGGAAAAACTGTTGTATTTTTATTGCATTTTATGCTTCCGGCGTTGATTTCTATGGCCCTAACTATTCAATCTGTTGGAACAACGCCCAAGGGTGAAGCCTAGGTTGCCCGGAAAGAAGAAATGACGTTAACTTTCATACTGGCTGCAATTATTCCTTTTTATACGATGGAAAAGCTGTTGCATTTATATTGTATTTTATGCTTCTGGCCTTGACTTCTAATGCACTAACTGTTTGATCTGGTGGAGCAACGCCCTAGAGTGAAGCCTAGGTTGCCCGGAACGTAGAAATGACCATAACTTTCACACTGGTTGCTATTATTCGTTTTATACGATGGAAAAACTGTTATATTTATATTGCATTTTATGCTTCTGGCGTTGACTTCTTAGGTGGATCTGGTGGAACAACGCCATAGAGTGAAGCCTAGGTTGCCCGGATCGTAGAAATGTCCATTACTTTCACACTGTTTGCAATTATTCCTTTTATACGATGGAAAAGCTGTTGTATTTATATCGTATTTTATGCTTCTGGCGTTGACATCTAAGGACCTAACTATTCGATCTGGTGGAGCAGCGCCCTAAAGTGAAGCCTCGGTAGCCCGGAACGTAGAAATGACCATAACTTTCACACTGGTTGCTATTATTCGTTTTATACGATGGAGAAACTGTTATATTTATATTGTATTTTATGCTTCTGGCGTTTACTTCTTAGGCCCTAACTATTCGATCTGGTGGAACAACACCGTATAGTGAAGCCTAGGTTGCCCGGAACGTAGAAATGACCATAACTTTCACACTGGTTGCTATTATTCGTTTTATACAATGGAAAAACTGTTATATTTATATTGTATTTTATGCTTCTGGCGTTCACTTCTTAGGCCCTAACTATTCGATCTGGTGGAACAACACCGTAGAGTGAAGCCTAGGTTGCTCGGAATGTAGAAATGACCATTACTTTCACACTGGTTGCAATCATTCGTTTTATACGATGGAAAAGCTGTTGTATTTGTATTGTATTTTATGCTTCTGGCCTTGACTTCTAATGCACTAACTATTCGATCTGGCGTAGCAACGCCCTAGAGTGAAGCCGAGGTTTCCCGGAACGTAGAAATGACCATCACTTTCAAACTGGTTGCAATTATTCCTGTTATGTGACGGAAAAACTGTTGTATTTTTATTGCATTTTATGCTTCGGGCATTGACTTCTAAGGCCCTGACTATTCAATCTGTTGGATCAACGCCCTAGAGTGAAGCCTAGGTTGCTCGGAATGTAGAAATGACCATAACATTCACACTGGTTGAAAGTATTCGTTTAATACGATGGTAAAGCTGTTGCATCTTTATTGTATTTTATGATTCTGGCGTTGACTTCTAAGGCCCTAACTATTGGATCTGGTGGTGCAACGCCCTAGAGTGAAGCCTAGGTTGCCCGGAACGTAGAAATGACCATCACTTTCAAACTGGTTGCAATTAATCCTTTTATACGATGGAAAAACTGTTGTATTTTTATTGCATTTTATGCTTGCGGCGTTGACTTCTAAGGCCCTAACTATTCAATCTGCTGGAGCAACGCCCAAGGGTGAAGCCTAGGTTGCTCGGAAAGAAGAAATGACGTTAACTTTCATACTGGCTGCAATTATTCCTTTTTATACGATGGAAAAACTGTTGTATTTATATTGTATTTTATGCTTCTGGCCTTGACTTCTAATGCACTAACTATTCGATCTGGCGGAGCAACTCCCTAGAGTGAAGCCGAGGTTTCCCGGAACGTAGAAATGACCATTACTTTCACACTGGTTGCTATTATTCGTTTTATACGATGGAAAAGCTGTTGTATTTATATTGTATTTTATGCCTCTGGCGTTGACTTCTAATGCCGTAGCTATCAGATGTGGTGGAGCAACGCCCTAGAGTGCCGCCTAGGGTGCCCGGAACGTAGAATTGGCCATCACTTTCAAACTGGTTGCAATTATTCCTGTTATATGATGGAAACACTCTCGTATTTATTTTGCATTTTATGGTTGGGGCGTTGACTTCTAAGTCCCTAACTATTCAATCTGTTGGAGCAACGCCCTAGGGTGAAGCCTAGGTTGCCCCGAACGTAGAAATGACCATAACTTTTACACTGGTAGCAATTATTCGTTTTATACAATGGAAAAACCGTTCTATTTATTTTGTGTTTTATGCTTCGGGCGTTGACTTCTAAGGCCCTAACTGTTTGATCTGGTGGAGCAGCGCCCTAG
Organism: Calliopsis andreniformis; assembly: GCF_051401765.1. Taxonomy (NCBI): domain Eukaryota; kingdom Metazoa; phylum Arthropoda; class Insecta; order Hymenoptera; family Andrenidae; genus Calliopsis; species Calliopsis andreniformis. Next base: position 6,910,131 of record NW_027480423.1, on the reverse strand, counting down.
AGTGAAGCCTAGGTTGACCGGAACGTAGAAATGACCATAACTTTCACACTGGTTGCTATTATTCCTTTTATACGATGGAAAAGCTGTTGTATTTATATCGTATTTTATGCTTCTGGCGTTGACATCTAAGGACCTAACTATTCGATCTGGTGGAGCAGCGCCCTAGAGTGAAGCCTAGGTTGCTCGGAATGTAGAAATGACCATTACTTTCACACTGGTTGCAATCATTCGTTTTATACGATGGAAAAGCTGTTGTATTTATATTGTATTTTATGCTTCTGGCCTTGCCTTCTAATGCACTAACTATTCGATCTGGCGGAGCAACGCCCTAGAGTGAAGCCGAGGTTTCCCGGAACGTAGAAATGACCATCACTTTCAAACTGGTTGCAATTATTCCTGTTATATGACGAAAGAACTGTTGTATTTTTATTGCATTTTATGCTTCGGGCATTGACTTCTAAGGCCCTAACTATTCATCTGTTGGAGCAACGCCCCAGGGTGTAGCCTAAGTTGCCCGTAGCGTAGAAATGACCATCACTTTCAAACTGGTTGCAATTATTCCGGTTATATGATGGAAAAACTGTTGTATTTTTATTGCATTTTATGCTTCGGGCATTGACTTCTAAGGCCCTAACTGTTTGATCTGGTGGAGCAACGCCCTAGAATGAAGCCTAGGTTGCCCGGTACGTAGAAATGACCATCACTTTCAAACTGGTTGCAATTATTCGTTTTATACGATAGAAAAGCTGTTGTATTTATATCGTATTTTATGCTTCTGGAGTTGACTTCTTAGGCCCTAACTGTTCCATCAGGTGGAACAACGCCCTAGGGTGAAGCCTAGGTTGCCCGGAACGTAGAAATGACTATAACTTTTACACTGGCAGCAATTATTCGTTTTATACAATGGAAAAACTGTTCTATTCATTTTGTACTTTATGCTTCGGGCGTTGACTTCTAAGGCCCTAACTGTTTGATCTGGTGGAGCAACGCCCTACAGTGAAGCCTAGGTTGCCCGGAACGTAGAAATGACCATAACTTTCACACTGGTTGCTATTATTCGTTTTATACGATGGAAAAACTGTTATATTTATATTGTATTTTGTGCTTCTGGCGTTGACTTCTTAGGCCCTAACTATTCGATCTGGTGAAACAACGCCATAGAGTGAAGCCTAGGTTGCCCCCATCGTAGAAATGACCATCACTTTCACACTGTTTGCAATTATTCCTTTTATACGATGGAAAAGCTGTTGTATTTATATCGTATTCTATGCTTCTGGCGTTGACATCTAAGGACCTAACTATTCGATCTGGTGGAGCAGCGCCCTAGAGTGAAGCCTAGGTTGCTCGGAATGTAGAAATGACCATTACCTTCACACTGGTTGCAATCATTCGTTTTATACGATGGAAAAGCTGTTGTATTTATATTGTATTTTATGCTTCTGGCCTTGACTTCTAATGCACTAACTATTCGATCTGGCGTAGCAACGCCCTAGAGTGAAGCCGAGGTGTCCCGGAACGTAGAAATGACCATCACTTTCAAACTGGTTGCAATTATTCCTGTTATGTGACGGAAAAACTGTTGTATTTTTATTGCATTTTATGCTTCGGGCATTGACTTCTAAGGCCCTGACTATTCAATCTGTTGGATCAACGCCCTAGAGTGAAGCCTAGGTTGCTCGGAATGTAGAAATGACCATAACATTCACACTGGTTGAAAGTATTCGTTTAATACGATGGTAAAGCTGTTGCATCTTTATTGTATTTTATGATTCTGGCGTTGACTTCTAAGGACCTAACTATTGGATCTGGCGGAGCAACGCCCTAGTGTGAAGCCTAGGTTGCCCGGAACGTAGAAATGACCATCACTTTCAAACTGGTTGCAATGAATCCTTTTATACGATGGAAAAACTGTTGTATTTTTATTGCATTTTATGCTTCCGGCGTTGACTTCTAAGGCCCTAACTATTCAATCTGCTGGAGCAACGCCCAAGGGTGAAGCCTAGGTTGCCCGGAAAGAAGAAATGACGTTAACTTTCATACTGGCTGCAATTATTCCTTTTTATACGATTGAAAAACTGTTGTATTTATATTGTATTTTATGCTTCTGGCCTTGACTTCTAATGCACTAACTATTCGATCTGGCGGAGCAACTCCCTAGAGTGAAGCCGAGGTTTCCCGGAACGTAGAAATGACCATCACTTTCAAACTGGTTGCACTTATTCCTGTTATATGACGGAAAAACTGTTGTATTTTTATTGCATTTTATGCTTCGGGCATTGACTTCTAAGGCCCTAACTATTCATCTGTTGGAGCAACGCCCCAGGGTGTAGCCTAGGTTGCCCGGAACGTAGAAATGACCATCACTTTCAAACTGGTTGCAACTATTCCGGTTATATCATGGAAAAACTGTTGCATTTTTATTGCATTTTATGCTTCGGGCATTGACTTCTAAGGCCCTAACTGTTTGATCTGGTGGAGCAACGCCCTAGAATGAAGCCTAGGTTGCCCGGTACGTAGAAATGACCATAACTTTCACACTGTTTGCAATTATTCCTTTTATACGATGGAAAAGCTGTTGTATTTATATCGTATTCTATGCTTCTGGCGTTGACATCTAAGGACCTAACTATTCGATCTGGTGGAGCAGCGCCCTAGAGTGAAGCCTAGGTTGCTCGGAATGTAGAAATGACCATTACTTTCACACTGGTTGCAATCATTCGTTTTATACGATGGAAAAGCTGTTGTATTTATGTTGTATTTTATGCTTCTGGCCTTGACTTCTAATGCACTAACTATTCGATCTGGCGTAGCAACGCCCTAGAGTGAAGCCGAGGTTTCCCGGAACGTAGAAATGACCATCACTTTCAAACTGGTTGCAATTATTCCTGTTATGTGACGGAAAAACTGTTGTATTTTTATTGCATTTTATGCTTCGGGCATTGACTTCTAAGGCCCTGACTATTCAATCTGTTGGATCAACGCCCTAGAGTGAAGCCTAGGTTGCTCGGAATGTAGAAATGACCATAACATTCACACTGGTTGAAAGTATTCGTTTAATACGATGGTAAAGCTGTTGCATCTTTATTGTATTTTATGATTCTGGCGTTGACTTCTAAGGCCCTAACTATTGGATCTGGTGGAGCAACGCCCTAGAGTGAAGCCTAGGTTGCCCGAAACGTAGAAATGACCATCACTTTCAAACTGGTTGCAATTAATCCTTTTATCTGATGGAAAAACTGTTGTATTTTTATTGCATTTTATGCTTCCGGCGTTGACTTCTAAGGCCCTAACTATTCAATCTGATGGAGCAACGCCCAAGGGTGAAGCCTAGGTTGCCCGGAAAGAAGAAATGACGTTAACTTTCATACTGGCTGCAATTATTCCTTTTTATACGATGGAAAAACTGTTGTATTTATATTGTATTTTATGCTTCTGGCCTTGACTTCTAATGCACTAACTATTCGATCTGGCGGAGCAACTCCCTAGAGTGAAGCCGAGGTTTCCCGGAACGTAGAAATGACCATCACTTTCAAACTCGTTGCACTTATTCCTGTTATATGACGGAAAAACTGTTGTATTTTTATTGCATTTTATGCATCGGGCATTGACTTCTAAGGCCCTAACTATTCATCTGTTGGAGCAACGCCCCAGGGTGTAGCCTAGGTTGCCCGGAACGTAGAAATGACCATCACTTTCAAACTGGTTGCAATTATTCCGGTTATATGATGGAAAAACTGTTGTATTTTTATTGCATTTTATGCTTCGGGCATTGACTTCTAAGGCCCTAACTGTTTCATCTGGTGGAGCAACGCCCTAGAATGAAGCCTGGGTTGCCCGGTACGTAGAAATGACCATAACTTTCACACTGGTTGCTATTATTCGTTTTATACGATGGAAAAACTGTTATATTTATATTGTATTTTATGCTTCTGGCGTTGACTTCTTAGGCCCTAACTATTCGATCTGGTGAAACAACGCCATAGAGTGAAGCCTAGGTTGCCCCGATCGTAGAAATGACCATTACTTTCACACTGTTTGCAATTATTCCTTTTATACGATGGAAAAGCTGTTGTATTTATATCGTATTTTATGCTTCTGGCGTTGACATCTAAGGACCTAACTATTCGATCTGGTGGAGCAGCGCCCTAGACTGAAGCCTAGGTTGCTCAGAATGTAGAAATGGCCATTACTTTCACACTGGTTGCAATCATTCGTTTTATACGATGGAAAAGCTGTTGTATTTATATTGTATTTTATGCCTCTGGCGTTGACTTCTAATGCCGTAGCTATTAGATGTGGTGGAGCAACGCCCTAGAGTGACGCCTAGGGTGTTCGGAACGTAGAAATGACCATTACTTTCACACTGGTTGCAATTATTCGTTTTATACGATGGGAAATCTGTTGTATTTATATCGTATTTTATGCTTCTGGCGTTGACATCTTAGGCCGTAACTATTCGATCTGGTGGAGCAACGCCCTGGAGTGAAACCTAGGTTACCCGGAACGTAGAATTGGCCATCACATTCAAACTGGTTGCAATTATTCCTGTTATATGATGGAAACACTCTCGTATTTTTTTTGCATTTTATGGTTGGGGCGTTGACTTCTAAGTCCCTAACTATTCAATCTGTTGGAGCAACGCCCTAGGGTGAAGCCTAGGTTGCCCGGAACGTAGAAATGACCATAACTTTCACACTGGTTGCTATTATTCGTTTTATACGATGGAAAAACTGTTATATTTATATTGTATTTTATGCTTCTGGCGTTGACTTCCTAGGCCCTAACTATTCGATCTGGTGGAACAACGCCGTAGAGTGAAGCCTAGGTTGCACGGATCGTAGAAATGACCATTACTTTCACACTGTTTGCAATTATTCCTTTTATACGATGGAAAAGCTGTTGTATTTATATCGTATTTTATGCTTCTGGCGTTGACATCTAAGGACCTAACTATTCGATCTGGTGGAGCAGCGCCCTGGAGTGAAGCCTAGGTTGCTCGGAATGTAGAAATGACCATTACTTTCACACTGGTTGCAATCATTCGTTTTATACGATGGAAAATCTGTTGTATATATATTGTATTTTATGCTTTTGGCGTTGACTTCTAAAGCTCTGACTATTCAATCTGTTGGATCAACGCCCTAGAGTGAAGCCTAGGTTGCTCGGAATGTAGAAATGACCATAACATTCACACTGGTTGAAAGTATTCGTTTAATACGATGGAAAAGCTGTTGCATCTTTATTGTATTTTATGATTCTGGCGTTGACTTCTAAGGCCCTAACTATTGGATCTGGTGGAGCAACGCCCTAGAGTTAAGCCTAGGTTGCCCGGAACGTAGAAATGACCATCACTTTCAAACTGGTTGCTATTATTCGTTTTATACGTTGGACAAACTGTTCTATTTATATTGTATTTTATGCTTCTGGCGTTGACTTCTTAGGCCCTAACTATTCGATCTGGTGGAACAACGCCGTAGAGTGAAGCCTAGGTTGCCCGGATCGTAGAAATGACCATTACTTTCACACTGTTTGCAATTATTCCTTTTATACGATGGAAAAGCTGTTGTATTTATATCGTATTTTATGCTTCTGGCGTTGACTTCTAAGGCTCTAACTATTCGATCTGGTGGAGCAACGCCCTAGAGTGAAACCTAGGTTGCCCGGAACGTAGAAATGACCATCACTTTCAAACTGGTTGCAATTATTCCTGTTATATGATGGAAAAACTGTTGTATTTTTATTGCATTTTATGCGTGGGACATTAACTTCTAAGGTCCTGACTATTCAATCTGTTGGAGCAACGCCCTAGGGTGAAGCCTAGGTTGCCCGGTACGTAGAAATGACCATAACTTTCACACTGTTTGCAATTATTCCTTTTATACGATGGAAAAGCTGTTGTATTTATATCGTATTCTATGCTTCTGGCGTTGACATCTAAGGACCTAACTATTCGATCTGGTGGAGCAGCGCCCTAGAGTGAAGCCTAGGTTGCTCGGAATGTAGAAATGACCATTACTTTCACACTGGTTGCAATCATTCGTTTTATACGATGGAAAAGCTGTTGTATTTATGTTGTATTTTATGCTTCTGGCCTTGACTTCTAATGCACTAACTATTCGATCTGGCGTAGCAACGCCCTAGAGTGAAGCCGAGGTTTCCCGGAACGTAGAAATGACCATCACTTTCAAACTGGTTGCAATTATTCCTGTTATGTGACGGAAAAACTGTTGTATTTTTATTGCATTTTATGCTTCCGGCGTTGACTTCTAAGGCCCTAACTATTCAATCTGCTGGAGCAACGCGCAAGGGTGAAGCCTAGGTTGCCCGGAAAGAAGAAATGACGTTAACTTTCATACTGGCTGCAATTATTCCTTTTTATACGATTGAAAAACTGTTGTATTTATATTGTATTTTATGCTTCTGGCCTTGACTTCTAATGCACTAACTATTCGATCTGGCGGAGCAACTCCCTAGAGTGAAGCCGAGGTTTCCCGGAACGTAGAAATGACCATCACTTTCAAACTGGTTGCACTTATTCCTGTTATATGACGGAAAAACTGTTGTATTTTTATTGCATTTTATGCTTCGGGCATTGACTTCTAAGGCCCTAACTATACATCTGTTGGAGCAACGCCCCAGGGTGTAGCCTAGGTTGCCCGGAACGTAGAAATGACCATCACTTTCAAACTGGTTGCAATTACTCCGGTTATATGATGGAAAAACTGTTGTATTTTTATTGCATTTTATGCTTCGGGCATTGACTTCTAAGGCCCTAACTGTTTGATCTGGTGGAGCAACGCCCTAGAATGAAGCCTAGGTTGCCCGGTACGTAGAAATGACCATAACTTTCACACTGGTTGCTATTATTCGTTTTACACGATGGAAAAACTGTTATATTCATATTGTATTTTATGCTTCTGGCGTTGACTTCTTAGGCCCTAACTATTCGATCTGGTGAAACAACGCCATAGAGTGAAGCCTAGGTTGCCCCGATCGTAGAAATGACCATTACTTTCACACTGTTTGCAATTATTCCTTTTATACGATGGAAAAGCTGTTGTATTTATATCGTATTTTATGCTTCTGGCGTTGACATCTAAGGACCTAACTATTCGATCTGGTGGAGCAGCGCCCTAGACTGAAGCCTAGGTTGCTCGGAATGTAGAAATGGCCATTACTTTCACACTGGTTGCAATCATTCGTTTTATACGATGGAAAAGCTGTTGTATTTATATTGTATTTTATGCCTCTGGCGTTGACTTCTAATGCCGTAGCTATTAGATGTGGTGGAGCAACGCCCTAGAGTGACGCCTAGGGTGTTCGGAACGTAGAAATGACCATTTCTTTCACACTGGTTGCAATTATTCGTTTTATACGATGGAAAATCTGTTGGATTTATATCGTATTTTATGCTTCTGGCGTTGACATCTTAGGCCGTAACTATTCGATCTGGTGGAGCAACGCCCTGGAGTGAAACCTAGGTTACCCGGAACGTAGAATTGGCCATCACATTCAAACTGGTTGCAATTATTCCTGTTATATGATGGAAACACTCTCGTATTTTTTTTGCATTTTATGGTTGGGGCGTTGACTTCTAAGTCCCTAACTATTCAATCTGTTGGAGCAACGCCCTAGGGTGAAGCCTAGGTTGCACTAAACGTACAAATGACCATAACTTTTACACTGGTAGCAATTATCCGTTTTATACAATGGAAACACTGTTCTATTTATTTTGTATTTTATGCTTCGGGCGTTGACTTCTAAAGTCCTAACTGTTTGATCTGGTGGAGCAACGCCTTAGAGTGAAGCCTAGGTTGCTCGGAATGTAGAAATGGCCATTACTTTCACACTGGTTGCAATCATTCGTTTTATACGATGGAAAAGCTGTTGTATTTATATTGTATTTTATGCCTCTGGCGTTGACTTCTAATGCCGTAGCTATTAGATGTGGTGGAGCAACGCCCTAGAGTGACGCCTAGGGTGTTCGGAACGTAGAAATGACCATTACTTTCACACTGGTTGCAATTATTCGTTTTATACGATGGAAAATCTGTTGTATTTATATCGTATTTTATGCTTCTGGCGTTGACATCTTAGGCCGTAACTATTCGATCTGGTGGAACAACACCGTATAGTGAAGCCTAGGTTGCCCGGAACGTAGAAATGACCATAACTTTCACACTGGTTGCTATTATTCGTTTTATACGATGGAAAAACTGTTATATTTATATTGTATTTTATGCTTCTGGCGTTCACTTCTTAGGCCCTAACTATTCGATCTGGTCGAACAACAGCGTAGAGTGAAGCCTCGGTAGCCCGGAACGTAGAAATGACCATAACTTTCACACTGGTTGCTATTATTCGTTTTATACGATGGAAAAACTGTTATATTTATATTGTATTTTATGCTTCTGGCGTTTACTTCTTAGGCCCTAACTATTCGATCTGGTGGAACAACACCGTATAGTGAAGCCTAGGTTGCCCGGAACGTAGAAATGACCATAACTTTCACACTGGTTGCTATTATTCGTTTTATACAATGGAAAAACTGTTATATTTATATTGTATTTTATGCTTCTGGCGTTCACTTCTTAGGCCCTAACTATTCGATCTGGTGGAACAACACCGTAGAGTGAAGCCTAGGTTGCCCGGAACATAGAAATGACCATAACTTTCACACTGGTTGCTATTATTCGTTTTATGCGATGGAAAAACTGTTATATTTATTTTGTATTTTATGCTTCGGGCGTTGACTTCTAAAGTCCTAACTGTTTGATCTGGTGGAGCAACGCCTTAGAGTGAAGCCCAGGTTGCCCGGAATGTAGAAATGACCATAACTTTCACACTGGTTGCTATTATTCGTTTTATACGATGGAAAAACTGTTATATTTATATTGTATTTTATGCATCTGGCGTTCACTTCTTAGGCCCTAACTATTCGATCTGGTCGAACAACACCGTAGAGTGAAGCCTAGGTTGCCCGGAACGTAGAAATGACCATAACTTTCACACTGGTTGCTATTATTCGTTTTATACAATGGAAAAACTGTTATATTTATATTGTATTTTATGCTTCTGGCGTTCACTTCTTAGGCCCTAACTATTCGATCTGGTGGAACAACACCGTAGAGTGAAGCCTAGGTTGCCCGGAACATAGAAATGACCATAACTTTCACACTGGTTGCTATTATTCGTTTTATACGATGGAAAAACTGTTATATTTATATTGTATTTTATGCTTCTGGCGTTCACTTCTTAGGCCCTAACTATTCGATCTGGTCGAACAACAGCGTAGAGTGAAGCCTCGGTAGCCCGGAACGTAGAAATGACCATAACTTTCACACTGGTTGCTATTATTCGTTTTATACGATGGAAAAACTGTTATATTTATATTGTATTTTATGCTTCTGGCGTTTACTTCTTAGGCCCTAACTATTCGATCTGGTGGAACAACACCGTATAGTGAAGCCTAGGTTGCCCGGAACGTAGAAATGACCATAACTTTCACACTGGTTGCTATTATTCGTTTTATACAATGGAAAAACTGTTATATTTATATTGTATTTTATGCTTCTGGCGTTCACTTCTTAGGCCCTAACTATTCGATCTGGTGGAACAACACCGTAGAGTGAAGCCTAGGTTGCCCGGAACATAGAAATGACCATAACTTTCACACTGGTTGCTATTATTCGTTTTATGCGATGGAAAAACTGTTATATTTATTTTGTATTTTATGCTTCGGGCGTTGACTTCTAAAGTCCTAACTGTTTGATCTGGTGGAGCAACGCCTTAGAGTGAAGCCCAGGTTGCCCGGAATGTAGAAATGACCATAACTTTCACACTGGTTGCTATTATTCGTTTTATACGATGGAAAAACTGTTATATTTATATTGTATTTTATGCATCTGGCGTTCACTTCTTAGGCCCTAACTATTCGATCTGGTCGAACAACACCGTAGAGTGAAGCCTAGGTTGCCCGGAACGTAGAAATGACCATAACTTTCACACTGGTTGCTATTATTCGTTTTATACAATGGAAAAACTGTTATATTTATATTGTATTTTATGCTTCTGGCGTTCACTTCTTAGGCCCTAACTATTCGATCTGGTGGAACAACACCGTAGAGTGAAGCCTAGGTTGCCCGGAACATAGAAATGACCATAACTTTCACACTGGTTGCTATTATTCGTTTTATACGATGGAAAAACTGTTATATTTATATTGTATTTTATGCTTCTGGCGTTGACTTCTTAGACCCTAACTATTCGATCTGGTGGAACAACGCCGTAGAGTGAAGCCTAGGTTGCACGGATCGTAGAAATGACCATTACTTTCACACTGTTTGCAATTATTCCTTTTATACGATGGAAAAGCTGTTGTATTTATATCGTCTTTTATGCTTCTGGCGTTGACATCTAAGGACCTAACTATTCGATCTGGTGGAGCAGCGCCCTAGAGTGAAGCCTAGGTTGCTCGGAGTGTAGAAATGACCATTACTTTCACACTGGTTGCAATCATTCGTTTTATACGATGGAAAATCTGTTGTATATATATTGTATTTTATGCTTCTGGCGTTGACTTCTAAGGCCCTGACTACTCAATCTGTTGGATCAACGCCCTAGAGTGAAGCCTAGGTTGCTCGGAATGTAGAAATGACCATAACATTCACACTGGTTGAAAGTATTCGTTTAATACGATGGTAAAGCGGTTGCATCTTTATTGTATTTTATGATTCTGGCGTTGACTTCTAAGGCCCTAACTGTTTCATCTGGTGGAGCAACGCCCTAGAGTGAAGCCTAGGTTGCCCGGAACGTAGAAATGACCATAACTTTCACACTGGTTGCTATTATTCGTTTTATGCGATGGAAAAACTGTTATATTTATTTTGTATTTTATGCTTCGGGCGTTGACTTCTAAAGTCCTAACTGTTTGATCTGGTGGAGCAACGCCGTAGAGTGAAGCCTAGGTTGCACGGATCGTAGAAATGACCATTACTTTCACACTGTTTGCAATTATTCCTTTTATACGATGGAAAAGCTGTTGTATTTATATCGTCTTTTATGCTTCTGGCGTTGACATCTAAGGACCTAACTATTCGATCTGGTGGAGCAGCGCCCTAGAGTGAAGCCTAGGTTGCTCGGAGTGTAGAAATGACCATTACTTTCACACTGGTTGCAATCATTCGTTTTATACGATGGAAAATCTGTTGTATATTTATTGCATTTTATGCTTCGGGCATTGACTTCTAAAGCCCTAACTATTCATCTGTTGGAGCAACGCCCCAGGGTGTAGCCTAGGTTGCCCGGAACGTAGAAATGACCATCACTTTCAAACTGGTTGCAATTATTCCGGTTATATGATGGAAACACTCTCGTATTTTTGTTGCATTTTATGCTTCGGGCATTGACTTCTAAGGCCCTAACTGTTTGATCTGGTGGAGCAACGCCCTAGAATGAAGCCTGGGTTGCCCGGTACGTAGAAATGACCATAACTTTCACACTGGTTGCTATTATTCGTTTTATACGATGGAAAGACTGTTATATTTATATTGTATTTTATGCTTCTGGCGTTGACTTCTTAGGCCCTAACTATTCGATCTGGTGAAACAACGCCATAGAGTGAAGCCTAGGTTGCCCCGATCGTAGAAATGACCATTACTTTCACACTGTTTGCAATTATTCCTTTTATACGATGGAAAAGCTGTTGTATTTATATCGTATTTTATGCTTCTGGCGTTGACATCTAAGGACCTAACTATTCGATCTGGTGGAGCAGCGCCCTAGACTGAAGCCTAGGTTGCTCGGAATGTAGAAATGGCCATTACTTTCACACTGGTTGCAATCATTCGTTTTATACGATAGAAAAGCTGTTGTATTTATATTGTATTTTATGCCTCTGGCGTTGACTTCTAATGCCGTAGCTATTAGATGTGGTGGAGCAACGCCCTAGAGTGACGCCTAGGGTGTTCGGAACGTAGAAATGACCATTACTTTCACACTGGTTGCAATTATTCGTTTTATACAATGGGAAATCTGTTGTATTTATATCGTATTTTATGCTTCTGGCGTTGACATCTTAGGCCGTAACTATTCGATCTGGTGGAGCAACGCCCTGGAGTGAAACCTAGGTTACCCGGAACGTAGAATTGGCCAACACATTCAAACTGGTTGCAATTATTCCTGTTATATGATGGAAACACTCTCGTATTTTTTTTGCATTTTATGGTTGGGGCGTTGACTTCTAAGTCCCTAACTATTCAATCTGTTGGAGCAACGCCCTAGGGTGAAGCCTAGGTTGCCCGGAACGTAGAAATGACCATAACTTTCACACTGGTTGCTATTATTCGTTTTATACGATGGAAAAACTGTTATGTTTATATTGTATTTTATGCTTCAGGCGTTGACTTCCTAGGCCCTAACTATTCGATCTGGTGGAACAACGCCGTAGAGTGAAGCCTAGGTTGCACGGATCGTAGAAATGACCATTACTTTCACACTGTTTGCAATTATTCCTTTTATACGATGGAAAAGCTGTTGTATTTATATCGTATTTTATGCTTCTGGCGTAGACATCTAAGGACCTAACTATTCGATCTGGTGGAGCAGCGCCCTAGAGTGAAGCCTAGGTTGCTCGGAATGTAGAAATGACCATTACTTTCACACTGGTTGCAATCATTCGTTTTATACGATGGAAAATCTGTTGTATATATATTGTATTTTATGCTTCTGGCGTTGACTTCTAAGGCCCTGACTATTCAATCTGTTGGATCAACGCCCTAGAGTGAAGCCTAGGTTGCTCGGAATGTAGAAATGACCATAACATTCACACTGGTTGAAAGTATTCGTTTAATACGATGGTAAAGCGGTTGCATCTTTATTGTATTTTATGATTCTGGCGTTGACTTCTAAGGCCCTAACTATTGGATCTGGTGGAGCAACGCCCTAGAGTGAAGCCTAGGTTGCCCGGAACATAGAAATGACCATAACTTTCACACTGGTTGCTATTATTCGTTTTATACGATGGAAAAACTGTTATATTTATTTTGTATTTTATGCTTCGGGCGTTGACTTCTAATGCCCTAACTGTATGATCTGGTGGAGCAACGCCCTAGAGTGAAGCCTAGGTTGCCCGGAACGTAGAAATGACCATAACTTTCACACTGGTTGCTATTATTCGTTTTATACGATGGAAAAACTGTTATATTTATATTGTATTTTATGCTTCTGGCGTTGAATTCTTAGGCCCTAACTCTTCGATCTGGTGGAACAACGCCGTAGAGTGAAGCCTAGGTTGCACGGATCGTAGAAATGACCATTACTTTCACACTGTTTGAAATTATTCCTTTTATACGACGGAAAAGCTGTTGTATTTTTATTGCATTTTATGCTTCCGGCGTTGACTTCTAAGGCCCTAACTATTCAATCTGTTGGAGCAACGCCCAAGGGTGAAGCCTAGGTTGCCCGGAAAGAAGAAATGACGTTAGCTTTCATACTGGCTGCAATTATTCCTTTTTATACGATGGAAAAACTGTTGCATTTATATTGTATTTTATGCTTCTGGCCTTGACTTCTAATGCACTAACTATTCGATCTGGCGGAGCAACGCCCTAGAGTGAAGCCGAGGTTTCCTGGAACGTAGAAATGACCATCACTTTCAAACTGGTTGCAATTATTCCTGTTATATGACGGAAAAACTGTTGTATTTTTATTGCATTTTATGCTTCGGGCATTGACTTCTAAGGCCCTAACTGTTTCATCTGGTGGAGCAACGCCCTAGAATGAAGCCTGGGTTGCCCGGTACGTAGAAATGACCATAACTTTCACACTGGTTGCTATTATTCGTTTTATACGATGGAAAAACTGTTATATTTATATTGTATTTTATGCTTCTGGCGTTGACTTCTTAGGCCCTAACTATTCGATCTGGTGAAACAACGCCATAGAGTGAAGCCTAGGTTGCCCCGATCGTAGAAATGACCATTACTTTCACACTGTTTGCAATTATTCCTTTTATACGATGGAAAAGCTGTTGTATTTATATCGTATTTTATGCTTCTGGCGTTGACATCTAAGGACCTAACTATTCGATCTGGTGGAGCAGCGCCCTAGACTGAAGCCTAGGTTGCTCGGAATGTAGAAATGGCCATTACTTTCACACTGGTTGCAATCATTCGTTTTATACGATGGAAAAGCTGTTGTATTTATATTGTATTTTATGCCTCTGGCGTTGACTTCTAATGCCGTAGCTATTAGATGTGGTGGAGCAACGCCCTAGAGTGACGCCTAGGGTGTTCGGAACGTAGAAATGACCATTACTTTCACACTGGTTGCAATTATTCGTTTTATACGATGGGAAATCTGTTGTATTTATATCGTATTTTATGCTTCTGGCGTTGACATCTTAGGCCGTAACTATTCGATCTGGTGGAGCAACGCCCTGGAGTGAAACCTAGGTTACCCGGAACGTAGAATTGGCCATCACATTCAAACTGGTTGCAATTATTCCTGTTATATGATGGAAACACTCTCGTATTTTTTTTGCATTTTATGGTTGGGGCGTTGACTTCTAAGTCCCTAACTATTCAATCTGTTGGAGCAACGCCCTAGGGTGAAGCCTAGGTTGCCCGGAACGTAGAAATGACCATAACTTTCACACTGGTTGCTATTATTCGTTTTATACGATGGAAAAACTGTTATATTTATATTGTATTTTATGCTTCTGGCGTTGACTTCCTAGGCCCTAACTATTCGATCTGGTGGAACAACGCCGTAGAGTGAAGCCTAGGTTGCACGGATCGTAGAAATGACCATTACTTTCACACTGTTTGCAATTATTCCGTTTATACGATGGAAAAGCTGTTGTATTTATATCGTATTTTATGCTTCTGGCGTTGACATCTAAGGACCTAACTATTCGATCTGGTGGAGCAGCGCCCTGGAGTGAAGCCTAGGTTGCTCGGAATGTAGAAATGACCATTACTTTCACACTGGTTGCAATCATTCGTTTTATACGATGGAAAATCTGTTGTATATATATTGTATTTTATGCTTCTGGCGTTGACTTCTAAAGCTCTGACTATTCAATCTGTTGGATCAACGCCCTAGAGTGAAGCCTAGGTTGCTCGGAATGTAGAAATGACCATAACATTCACACTGGTTGAAAGTATTCGTTTAATACGATGGAAAAGCGGTTGCATCTTTATTGTATTTTATGATTCTGGCGTTGACTTCTAAGGCCCTAACTATTGGATCTGGTGGAGCAACGCCCTAGAGTTAAGCCTAGGTTGCCCGGAACGTAGAAATGACCATCACTTTCAAACTGGTTGCTATTATTCGTTTTATACGTTGGAAAAACTGTTCTATTTATATTGTATTTTATGCTTCTGGCGTTGACTTCTTAGGCCCTAACTATTCGATCTGGTGGAACAACGCCGTAGAGTGAAGCCTAGGTTGCCCGGATCGTAGAAATGACCATTACTTTCACACTGTTTGCAATTATTCCTTTTATACGATGGAAAAGCTGTTGTATTTATATCGTATTTTATGCTTCTGGCGTTGACTTCTAAGGCTCTAACTATTCGATCTGGTGGAGCAACGCCCTAGAGTGAAACCTAGGTTGCCCGGAACGTAGAAATGACCATCACTTTCAAACTGGTTGCAATTATTCCTGTTATATGATGGAAAAACTGTTGTATTTTTACTGCATTTTATGCTTCGGACATTAACTTCTAAGGTCCTGACTATTCAATCTGTTGGAGCAACGCCCTAGGGTGAAGCCTAGGTTGCGCGGAAAGTAGAAATGACAATAACTTTCACACTGGGTGCAATTATTCGCTTTATACGATGGAAATGCTGTTGCATCTTTATTGTATTTTATGCTTCTGTCGTTGTCGTCTAAGGCCGTAGCCATTAGATGTGGTGGAGCAACGCACAAGAGTGACGCCTAGGTTGCCCAGAACGTGGAATGACCATTACTTTCGCAATATTTGCAATTATTCATTTTATACGATGGAAAAACTGTTGTACTTATATTGTATTTTATGCTTCTGGCGTTGACTTCTAAGGCTCTAACTATTCGACCTGGTGGAGCAACGCCCTAGAGCGAAGCCTAGGTTGCCCGGAACGTAGAAATGACCATCACTTTCAAACTGGTTGCTATTATTCGTTTTATACGATGGAAAAACTGTTATATTTATTTTGTATTTTATGCTTCGGGCGTTGACTTCTAAGGCCCTAACTGTTTGATCTCGTGGAGCAACTCCCTAGAGTGAAGCCTAGGTTGCCCGGAACGTAGAAATGACCATAACTTTCACACTGGTTGCTATTATTCGTTTTATACGATGGAAAAACTGTTATATTTATATTGTATTTTATGCTCCTGGCGTTGACTTCTTAGGCCCTAACTATTCGATCTGGTGGAACAACGCCGTACAGTGAAGCCTAGGTTGCACGGATCGTAGAAATGACCATTACTTTCACACTGTTTGCAATTATTCCTTTTATACGATGGAAAAGCTGTTGTATTTATATCGTATTTTATGCTTCTGGCGTTGACATCTAAGGACCTAACTATTCGATCTGGTGGAGCAGCGCCCTAGAGTGAGGCCTAGGTTGCTCGGAATGTAGAAATGACCATTACTTTCACACTGGTTGCAATCATTCGTTTTATACGATGGAAAATCTGTTGTATATATATTGTATTTTATGCTTCTGGCGTTGACTTCTAAGGCCCTGACTATTCAATCTGTTGGATCAACGCCCTACAGTGAAGCCTAGGTTGCCCGGATCGTAGAAATGACCATAACTTTCACACTGGTTACTATTATTCGTTTCATACGATGGAAAAACTGTTATATTTATATTGTATTTTATGCTTCTGGCGTTGACTTCTTAGGCCCTAACTATTCGATCTGGTGGAACAACGCCGTAGAGTGAAGCCTAGGTTGCCCGGATCGTAGAAATGACCATTACTTTCACACTGTTTGCAATTATTCCTTTTATACGATGGAAAAGCTGTTGTATTTATATCGTATTTTATGCTTCTGGCGTTGACGTCTAAGGACCTAACTATTCGATCTGGTGGAGCAGCGCCCTAGAGTGAAGCCTAGGTTGCTCGGCATGTAGAAATGACCATTACTTTCACACTGGTTGCAATCATTCGTTTTATACGATGGAAAAGCTGTTGTATTTATATTGTATTTTATGCCTCTGGCGTTGACTTCTAATGCCGTAGCTATTAGATGTGGTGGAGCAACGCCCTAGAGTGACGCCTAGGGTGTTCGGAACGTAGAAATGACCATTACTTTCACACTGGTTTCAATTATTCGTTTTATACGATGGAAAATCTGTTGTATTTATATCGTATTTTATGCTTCTGGCGTTGACATCTTAGGCCGTAACTATTCGATCTGGTGGAGCCACGCCCTGGAGTGAAACCTAGGTTACCCGGAACGTAGAATTGGCCATCACATTCAAACTGGTTGCAATTATTCCTGTTATATGATGGAAACACTCTCGTATTTTTTTTGCATTTTATGGTTGGGGCGTTGACTTCTAAGTCCCTAACTGTTTGATCTGGTGGAGCAACGCCCAAGGGTGAAGCCCAGGTTGCCCGGAAAGAAGAAATGACGTTAACTTTCATACCGGTTGCAATTATTCGTTTTATACGATGGAAAATCTGTTGTATTTATATTGTATTTTATGCTTCTGGCGTTGACTTCTAATGCACTAACTATTCGATCTGGCGGAGCAACGCCCTAGAGTGAAGCCGAGGTTTCCCGGAACGTAGAAATGACCATCACTTTCAAACTGGTTGCAATTATTCCTGTTATATGACGGAAAAACTGTTGTATATATATTGTATTTTATGCTTCTGCCGTTGACTTCTAAGGCACTAACTACTCGATATGGTGGAGCAACGCCCTACAGTGAAGCCTAGGTTGCCCGGAACGTAGAAATGACCATCACTTTACAACTGGTTGCAATTAATCCTTTTATACGATGGAAAAACTGTTGAATTTTTATTGCATTTTATGCTTCCGGCGTTGACTTCTAAGGCCCTAACTATTCAATCTGTTGGAGCAACGCCCAAGGGTGAAGCCTAGGTTGCCCGGAAAGAAGAAATGACGTTAACTTTCATACTGGTTGCAATTATTCGTTTTATACGATGGAAAAACTGTTGTACTTATATAGTATTTTATGCTTCTGGCGTTGACTTCTAATGCACTAACTATTCGATCTGGCGGAGCAACGCCCTAGAGTGAAACCGAGGATTCCCGGAACGTAGAAATGACCATCACTTTCAAACTGGTTGCAATTATTCCTGTTATATGACGGAAAAACTGTTGTCTTTTTATAGAATATTATGCTTCGGGCAGTGACTTCTAAGGCCCTAACTACTCTATCTGTTGGAGCTACGCCCCAGGGTGTAGCCTAGGTTGCCCGGAACGTAGAAATGACCATCACTTTCAAACTGGTTGCAATTATTCCGGTTATATGACGGAAAAACTGTTGTATTTTTAATGCATTTTATGCTTCGGGCATTGACTTCTAAGGCCCTAACTGTTTGATCTGGTGGAGCAACGACCTAGAGTGAAGCCTAGGTTGCCCGGTACGTAGAAATGACCATCACTTTCAAACTGGTTGCAATTATTCGTTTTACACGATGGAAAAGCTGTTGTATTTATATCGTATTTTATGCTTCTGGCGTTGACTTCTTAGGCCCTAAATATTCCATCAGGTGGAACAACGCCCTAGGGTGAAGCCTAGGTTGCCCGGAACGTAGAAATGACTATAACTTTAACACTGGCAGCAATTATTCGTTTTATACAATGGAAAAGCTGTTGCATCTTTATTGTATTTTATGCTTCTGTCGTTGTGGTCTAAGGCCGTAGCCATTAGATGTGGTGGAGCAACGCACTAGAGTGACGCCTAGGTTGCCCGGAACGTGGAATGACCATTACTTTCGCAATATTTGCAATTATTCATTTTATACGATGGAAAAACTGTTGTACTTATATTGTATTTTATGCTTCTGGCGTTGACTTCTAAGGCTCTAACTATTCGACCTGGTGGAGCAACGCCCTAGAGTGAAGCCTAGGTTGCCCGGAACGTAGAAATGACCATCACTTTCAAACTGGTTGCAATTAATCCTTTTAACCGATGGAAAAACTGTTGTATTTTTATTGCATTTTATGCTTCCGGCGTTGACTTCTAAGGCCCTATCTATTCAATCTGTTGGAGCAACGCCCTAGGGTGAAGCCTAGGTTGCCCGGAAAGAAGAAATGACCATCACTTTCAAACTGGTTGCAATTAATCCTTTTATACGATGGAAAAACTGTTGAATTTTTATTGCATTTTATGCTTCCGGCGTTGACTTCTAAGGCCCTAACTATTCAATCTGTTGGAGCAACGCCCAAGGGTGAAGCCTAGGTTGCCCGGAAAGAAGAAATGACGTTAACTTTCATACTGGTTGCAATTATTCGTTTTATACGATGGAAAAACTGTTGTATTTATATTGTATTTTATGCTTCTGGCGTTGACTTCTTAGGCCCTAACTATTCGATCTGGTGGAACAACGCCGTAGAGTGAAGCCTAGGTTGCCCGGAACATAGAAATGACCATAACATTCACACTGGTTGCTATTATTCGTTTTATACGATGGAAAAACTGTTATATTTATTTTGTATTTTATGCTTCGGGCGTTGACTTCTAAGGCCCTAACTGTTTGATCTGGTGGAGCAACGCCCTAGAGTGAAGCCTAGGTTGCCCGGAACGTAGAAATGACCATAACTTTCACACTGGTTGCTATTATTCGTTTTATACGATGGAAAAACTGTTATATTTATATTGTATTTTATGCTTCTGGCGTTGACTTCTTAGGCCCTAACTATTCGATCTGGTGGAACAACGCCGTAGAGTGAAGCCTAGGTTGCCCGGAACGTAGAAATGACCATAACTTTCACATTGGTTGCTATTATTCGTTTTATACGATGGAAAAACTGTTATATTTATATTGTATTTTATTCTTCTGGCGTTGACTTCTTAGGCCCTAACTATTCCATCTGGTGGAACAACGCCGTAGAGTGAAGCCTAGGTTGCCCGGATCGTAGAAATGACCATTACTTTCACACTGTTTGCAATTATTCCTTTTATACGATGGAAAGGTTGTTGTATTTATATCGCATTTTATGCTTCTAGCGTTGTCTTCTAAGGCCCTGACTATTCAATCTGTCGGATCAACGCCCTAGAGTGAAGCCTAGGTTGCTCGGAATGTAGAAATGACCATTCATTCACACTGGTTGAAAGTATTCGTTTAATACGATGGAAAATCTGTTGTATATATATTGTATTTTATGCTTCTGGCGTTGACTTCTAAGGCCCTAACTAATGGATCTGGTGGAGCAACGCCTCAGAGTGAAGCCTAGGTTGCCCGGAACGTAGAAATGACCATCACTTTCAAACTGGTTGCAATTATTCCTGTTATATGACGGAAAAACTGTTGTATTTTTATTGCATTTTATGCTTCGGGCATTGACTTCTAAGGCCCTAACTATTCATCTGTTGGAGCAACGCCCCAGGGTGTAGCCTAGGTTGCCCGGAACGTAGAAATGACCATCACTTTCAAGCTGGTTGCAATTATTCCGGTTATATGATGGAAAAACTGTTGTATTTTTATTGCATTTTATGCTTCGGGCATTGACTTCTAAGGCCCTAACTGTTTGATCTGGTGGAGCAACGCCCTAGAATGAAGCCTAGGTTGCCCGGTACGTAGAAATGACCATCACTTTCAAACTGGTTGCAATTATTCGTTTTATACGATGGAAAAGCTGTTGTATTTATATCGTATTTTATGCTTCTGGCGTTGACTTCTTAGGCCCTAACTATTCCATCAGGTGGAGCAACGCCCTACAGTGAAGCGTAGGTTGCCCGGAACGTAGAAATGACCATAACTTTCACACTGGTTGCTATTATTCGTTTTATACGATGGAAAAACTGTTATATTTATATTGTATTTTATGCTTCTGGCGTTGACTTCTTAGGCCCTAACTATTCGATCTGGTGGAACAACGCCGTAGAGTGAAGCCTAGGTTGCCCGGATCGTAGAAATGACCATTACTTTCACACTGTTTGCAATTATTCCTTTTATACGATGGAAAAGCTGTTGTATTTATATCGTATTTTATGCTTCTGGCGTTGACTTCTAAGGCTCTAACTATTCGATCTGGTGGAGCAACGCCCTAGAGTGAAACCTAGGTTGCCCGGAACGTAGAAATGACCATCACTTTCAAACTGGTTGCAATTATTCCTGTTATATGATGGAAAAACTGTTGTATTTTTATTGCATTTTATGCTTCGGACATTAACTTCTAAGGTCCTGACTATTCAATCTGTTGGAGCAACGCCCTAGGGTGAGGCCTAGGTTGCGCGGAAAGTAGAAATGACAATAACTTTCACACTGGGTGCAATTATTCGTTATATACGATGGAAAAGCTGTTGCACCTTTATTGTATTTTATGCTTCTGTCGTTGTCGTCTAAGGCCGTAGCCATTAGATGTGGTGGAGCAACGCACTAGAGTGACGCCTAGGTTGCCCGGAACGTGGAATGACCATTACTTTCGCAATATTTGCAATTATTCATTTTATACGATGGAAAAACTGTTGTACTTATATTGTATTTTATGCTTCTGGCGTTGACTTCTAAGGCTCTAACTATTCGACCTGGTGGAGCAACGCCCTAGAGTGAAGCCTAGGTTGCCGGAACGTAGAAATGACCATCACTTTCAAACTGGTTGCTATTATTCGTTTTATACGATAGAAAGACTGTTATATTTATTTTGTATTTTATGCTTCGGGCGTTGACTTCTAAGGCCCTAAGTGTTTGATCTGGTGGAGCAACTCCCTAGAGTGAAGCCTAGGTTGCCCGGAACGTAGAAATGACCATAACTTTCACACTGGTTGCTATTATTCGCTTTATACGATGGAAAAACTGTTATATTTATATTGTATTTTATGCTTCTGGCGTTGACTTCTTAGGCCCTAACTATTCGATCTGGTGGAACAACGCCGTAGAGTGAAGCCTAGGTTGCACGGATCGTAGAAATGACCATTACTTTCACACTGTTTGCAATTATTCCTTTTATACGATGGAAAAGCTGTTGTATTTATATCGTATTTTATGCTTCTGGCGTTGACATCTAAGGACCTAACTATTCGATCTGGTGGAGCAGCGCCCTAGAGTGAGGCCTAGGTTGCTCGGAATGTAGAAATGACCATTACTTTCACACTGGTTGCAATCATTCGTTTTATACGATGGAAAGGCTGTTGTATTTATATTGTATTTTATGCCTCTGGCGTTGACTTGTAATGCCGTAGCTATTAGATGTGGTGGAGCAACGCCCTAGAGTGACGCCTAGGGTGTTCGGAACGTAGAAATGACCATTACTTTCACACTGGTTGCAATTATTCGTTTTATACGATGGAAAATCTGTTGTATTTATATCGTATTTTATGCTTCTGGCGTTGACATCTTAGGCCGTAACTATTCGATCTGGTGGAGCAACGCCCTGGAGTGAAACCTAGGTTACCCGGAACGTAGAATTGGCCATCACATTCAAACTGGTTGCAATTATTCCTGTTATATGATGGAAACACTCTCGTATTTTTTTTGCATTTTATGGTTGGGGCGTTGACTTCTAAGGACCTAACTATTCGATCTGGTGGAGCAGCGCCCTAGAGTGAAGCCTAGGTTGCTCGGAATGTAGAAATGACCATTACTTTCACACTGGTTGCAATCATTCGTTTTATACGATGGAAAAGCTGTTGTATTTATATTGTATTTTATGCCTCTGGCGTTGACTTCTAATGCCGTAGCTATTAGATGTGGTGGAGCAACGCCCTAGAGTGACGCCTAGGGTGTTCGGAACGTAGAAATGACCATTACTTTCACACTGGTTGCAATTATTCGTTTTATACGATGGAAAATCTGTTGTATTTATATCGTATTTTATGCTTCTGGCGTTGACATCTTAGGCCGTAACTATTCGATCTGGTGGAGCAACGCCCTGGAGTGAAACCTAGGTTACCCGGAACGTAGAATTGGCCATCACATTCAAACTGGTTGCAATTATTCCTGTTATATGATGGAAACACTCTCGTATTTTTTTTGCATTTTATGGTTGGGGCGTTGACTTCTAAGTCCCTAACTATTCAATCTGTTGGAGCATCGCCGTAGGGTGAAGCCTCGGTTGCACGGAACGTAGAAGTGACCATAACTTTCACACTGGTTGCTATTATTCGTTTTATACGATGGAAAAACTGTTATACTTATATTGTATTTTATGCTTCTGGCGTTGACTTCTTAGGCCCTAACTATTCCATCAGGTGGAGCAACGCCCTACAGTGAAGCGTAGGTTGCCCGGAACGTAGAAATGACCATAACTTTCACACTGGTTGCTATTATTCGTTTTATACGATGGAAAAACTGTTATATTTATATTGTATTTTATGCTTCTGGCGTTGACTTCTTAGGCCCTAACTATTCGATCTGGTGGAACAACGCCGTAGAGTGAAGCCTAGGTTGCCCGGATCGTAGAAATGACCATTACTTTCACACTGTTTGCAATTATTCATTTTATACGATGGAAAAACTGTTTTATTTATATTGTATTTTATGCTTCTGGCGTTGACTTCTAAGGCTCTAACTATTCGATCTGGTGGAGCAACGCCCTAGAGTGAAACCTAGGTTGCCCGGAACGTAGAAATAACCATCACTTTCAAACTGGTTGCAATTATTCCTGTTATATGATGGAAAAACTGTTGTATTTTTATTGCATTTTATGCTTCGGACATTAACTTCTAAGGTCCTGACTATTCAATCTGTTGGAGCAACGCCCTAGGGTGAAGCCTAGGTTGCGCGGAAAGTAGAAATGACAATAACTTTCACACTGGGTGCAATTATTCGTTTTATACGATGGAAAAGCAGTTGCATCTTTATTGTATTTTATGCTTCTGTCGTTGTCGTCTAAGGCCGTAGCCATTAGATGTGGTGGCGCAACGCACTAGAGTGACGCCTAGGTTGCCCGGAACGTGGAATGACCATTACTTTCGCAATATTTGCAATTATTCATTTTATACGATGGAAAAACTGTTCTACTTATATTGTATTTTATGCTTCTGGCGTTGACTTCTAAGGCTCTAACTATTCGACCTGGTGGAGCAACGCCCTAGAGTGAAGCCTAGGTTGCCAGGAACGTAGCAATTGCCATCACTTTCAGACTGGTTGCAAATATTCCTGTTATATGATGGAAAAACTGTTGTATTTTTATTGCATTATATGCTTCGGGCATTAACTTCTAAGGCCCTAACTATTCAATCTGTAAGAGCAACGCCCTAGGGTGTAGCCTAGGTTGCCCGTAAAGTAGAAATGACCATAGCTTTCATACTGGTGGCAATTATTCGTTTTGTATGATGGAAAAACTGTTGTATTTATATTGTATTTTATGCTTCTGGCGTTCACTTCTTAGGCCCTAACTATTCGATCTGGTGGAACAACGCCCTATGGTGAAGCCTAGGTTGAACGGAACGTAGAAATGACCATAACTTTCACACCGGTAGCAATTATTCGTTTTACACGATGGAAAAACTGTTGTATTTATTTTGTATTTTATGCATCGGGCGTTGACATCTAAGGCCCTAACTATTCAATCTGTTGGAGCAACGCCCTAGGGTGAAGCCTAGGTTGCCTGGAAAGTAGAAATGACGTTAACTTTCACACTGGTTGCTATTATTCGTTCTATACGATGGAAAAACTGTTATATTTATATTGTATTTTATGCTTCGGGCGTTGACTTCTAATGCACTAACTATTCGATCTGGCGGAGCAACGCCCTAGAGTGAAGACGAGGTTTCCCGGAACGTAGAAATGACCATCACTTTCAAACTGGTTGCAATTATTCCTGTTATATGACGGGAAAACTGTTGTATATATATTGTATTTTATGCTTCTGGCGTTGACTTCTAAGGCACTAACTACTCGATATGGTGGAGCAACGCCCTACAGTGAAGCCTAGGTTGCCCGGAACGTAGAAATGACCATCACTTTCAAACTGGTTGCAATTAATCCTTTTATACGATGGAAAAACTGTTGAATTTTTATTGCATTTTATGCTTCCGGCGTTGACTTCTAAGGCCCTAACTATTCAATCTGTTGGAGCAACGCCCAAGGGTGAAGCCTAGGTTGCCCGGAAAGAAGAAATGACGTTAACTTTCATACTGGTTGCAATTATTCGTTTTATACGATGGAAAAACTGTTGTATTTATATTGTATTTTATGCTTCTGGCGCTGACTTCTAATGCACTAACTATTCGATCTGGCGGAGCAACGCCCTAGAGTGAAGACGAGGTTTCCCGGAACGTAGAAATGACCATCACTTTCAAACTGGTTGCAATTATTCCTGTTATATGACGGGAAAACTCTTGTATATATATTGTATTTTATGCTTCTGGCGTTGACTTCTAAGGCACTAACTACTCGATATGGTGGAGCAACGCCCTACAGTGAAGCCTAGGTTGCCCGGAACGTAGAAATGACCATCACTTTCAAACTGGTTGCAATTAATCCTTTTATACGATGGAAAAACTGTTGAATTTTTATTGCATTTTATGCTTCCGGCGTTGACTTCTAAGGCCCTAACTATTCAATCTGTTGGAGCAACGCCCAAGGGTGAAGCCTAGGTTGCCCGGAAAGAAGAAATGACGTTAACTTTCATACTGGTTGCAATTATTCGTTTTATACGATGGAAAAACTGTTGTATTTATATTGTATTTTATGCTTCTGGCGCTGACTTCTAATGCACTAACTATTCGATCTGGCGGAGCAACGCCCTAGAGTGAAACCGAGGTTTCCCGGAACGTAGAAATGACCATCACTTTCAAACTGGTTGCAATTATTCCTGTTATATGACGGAAAAACTGTTGTCTTTTTATAGAATATTATGCTTCGGGCATTGACTTCTAAGGCCCTAACTACTCTATCTGTTGGAGCTACGCCCCAGGGTGTAGCCTAGGTTGCCCGGAACGTAGAAATGACCATCACTTTCAAACTGGTTGCAATTATTCCGGTTATATGATGGAAAAACTGTTGTATTTTTAATGCATTTTATGCTTCGGGCATTGACTTCTAAGGCCCTAACTGTTTGATCTGGTGGTGCAACGACCTAGAGTGAGGCCTAGGTAGCCCGGATCGTAGACATGACCATCACTTCCATACTGGTAGCAATTATTCGTTTTATACGATGGAAAAACTGTTTTATTTATATTGTATTTTATGCTTCTGGCGTTGACTTCTAAGGCTCTAACTATTCGATCTGGTGGAGCAACGCCCTAGAGTGAAACCTAGGTTGCCCGGAACGTAGAAATAACCATCACTTTCAAACTGGTTGCAATTATTCCTGTTATATGATGGAAAAACTGTTGTATTTTTATTGCATTTTATGCTTCGGACATTAACTTCTAAGGTCCTGACTATTCAATCTGTTGGAGCAACGCCCTAGGGTGAAGCCTAGGTTGCGCGGAAAGTAGAAATGACAATAACTTTCACACTGGGTGCAATTATTCGTTTTATACGATGGAAAAGCTGTTGCATCTTTATTGTATTTTATGCTTCTGTCGTTGTCGTCTAAGGCCGTAGCCATTAGATGTGGTGGAGCAACGCACTAGAGTGACGCCTAGGTTGCCCGGAACGTGGAATGACCATTACTTTCGCAATATTTGCAATTATACATTTTATACGATGGAAAAACTGTTCTACTTATATTGTATTTTATGCTTCTGGCGTTGACTTCTAAGGCTCTAACTATTCGACCTGGTGGAGCAACGCCCTAGAGTGAAGCCTAGGTTGCCCGGAACGTAGAAATGACCATCACTTTCAAACTGGTTGCAATTAATCCTTTTAACCGATGGAAAAACTGTTGTATTTTTATTGCATTTTATGCTTCCGGCGTTGACTTCTAAGGCCCTATCTATTCAATCTGTTGGAGCAACGCCCTAGGGTGAAGCCTAGGTTGCCCGGAAAGTAGAAATGACGTTAACTTTCATACTGGTTGCAATTATTCGTTTTATACGATAGAAAAACTGTTGTATTTATATTGTATTTTATGCTTCTGGCGTTGACTTCTAAGGCACTAACCATTCTATCTGGTGGAGCGACGCCCTAGAGTGAAGCCTAAGTTGCCCGGAACGTAGCAATTGCCATCACTTTCAGACTGGTTGCAAATATTCCTGTTATATGATGGAAAAACTGTTGTATTTTTATTGCATTATATGCTTTGGGCATTAACTTCTAAGGCCCTAACTATTCAATCTGTAAGAGCAACGCCCTAGGGTGTAGCCTAGATTGCCCGTAAAGTAGAAATGACCATAGCTTTCATACTGGTGGCAATTATTCGTTTTGTATGATGGAAAAACTGTTGTATTTATATTGTATTTTATGCTTCTGGCGTTCACTTCTTAGGCCCTAACTATTCGATCTGGTGGAACAACGCCCTATGGTGAAGCCTAGGTTGAACGGAACGTAGAAATGACCATAACTTTCACACCGGTAGCAATTATTCGTTTTACACGATGGAAAAACTGTTGTATCTATTTTGTGTTTTATGCATCGCGCGTTGACATCTAAGGCCCTAACTATTCAATCTGTTGGAGCAACGCCCTAGGGTGAAGCCTAGGTTGCCTGGAAAGTAGAAATGACGTTAACTTTCACACTGGTTGCTATTATTCGTTCTATACGATGGAAAAACTGTTATATTTATATTGTATTTTATGCTTCGGGCGTTGACTTCTAAGGCCCTAGCTGTTTGATCTGGTGGAGCAACGCCCTAGAGTGAAACCTAGGTTGCCCGGACCGTAGAAATGACCATCACTTTCAAACTGGTTGCAATTATTCCTGTTATATGATGGAAAAACTGTTGTATTTTTATTGCATTTTATGCTTCGGACATTAACTTCTAAGGTCCTGACTATTCAATCTGTTGGAGCAACGCCCTAGGGTGTAGCCTAGATTGCCCGTAAAGTAGAAATGACCATAGCTTTCATACTGGTGGCAATTATTCGTTTTGTATGATGGAAAAACTGTTGTATTTATATTGTATTTTATGCTTCTGGCGTTCACTTCTTAGGCCCTAACTATTCGATCTGGTGGAACAACGCCCAAGGGTGAAGCCTAGGTTGCCCGGATCGTAGAAATGACCATTACTTTCACACTGTTTGCAATTATTCCTTTTATACGATGGAAAGGTTGTTGTATTTATATCGCATTTTATGCTTCTGGCGTTGACTTCCAAGGCACTAACCATTCTATCTGGTGGAGCGACGCCCTAGAGTGAAGCCTAAGTTGCCCGGAACGTAGCAATTGCCATCACTTTCAGACTGGTTGCAAATATTCCTGTTATATGATGGAAAAACTGTTGTATTTTTATTGCATTATATGCTTTGGGCATTAACTTCTAAGGCCCTAACTATTCAATCTGTAAGAGCAACGCCCTAGGGTGTAGCCTAGATTGCCCGTAAAGTAGAAATGACCATAGCTTTCATACTGGTGGCAATTATTCGTTTTGTATGATGGAAAAACTGTTGTATTTATATTGTATTTTATGCTTCTGGCGTTCACTTCTTAGGCCCTAACTATTCGATCTGGTGGAACAACGCCCTATGGTGAAGCCTAGGTTGAACGGAACGTAGAAATGACCATAACTTTCACACCGGTAGCAATTATTCGTTTTACACGATGGAAAAACTGTTGTATCTATTTTGTGTTTTATGCATCGCGCGTTGACATCTAAGGCCCTAACTATTCAATCTGTTGGAGCAACGCCCTAGGGTGAAGCCTAGGTTGCCTGGAAAGTAGAAATGACGTTAACTTTCACACTGGTTGCTATTATTCGTTCTATACGATGGAAAAACTGTTATATTTATATTGTATTTTATGCTTCGGGCGTTGACTTCTAAGGCCCTAGCTGTTTGATCTGGTGGAGCAACGCCCTAGAGTGAAACCTAGGTTGCCCGGACCGTAGAAATGACCATCACTTTCAAACTGGTTGCAATTATTCCTGTTATATGATGGAAAAACTGTTGTATTTTTATTGCATTTTATGCTTCGGACATTAACTTCTAAGGTCCTGACTATTCAATCTGTTGGAGCAACGCCCTAGGGTGTAGCCTAGATTGCCCGTAAAGTAGAAATGACCATAGCTTTCATACTGGTGGCAATTATTCGTTTTGTATGATGGAAAAACTGTTGTATTTATATTGTATTTTATGCTTCTGGCGTTCACTTCTTAGGCCCTAACTATTCGATCTGGTGGAACAACGCCCAAGGGTGAAGCCTAGGTTGCCCGGATCGTAGAAATGACCATTACTTTCACACTGTTTGCAATTATTCCTTTTATACGATGGAAAGGTTGTTGTATTTATATCGCATTTTATGCTTCTAGCGTTGTCTTCTAAGGCACTGACTATTCAATCTGTCGGATCAACGCCCTAGAGTGAAGCCTAGGTTGCTCGGAATGTAGAAATGACCATTCATTCACACTGGTTGAAAGTATTCGTTTAATACGATGGAAAATCTGTTGTATATATATTGTATTTTATGCTTCTGGCGTTGACTTCTAAGGCCCTCACTAATGGATCTGGTGGAGCAACGCCTCAGAGTGAAGCCTAGGTTGCCCGGAACGTAGAAATGACCATCACTTTCAAACTGGTTGCAATTATTCCTGTTATATGACGGAAAAACTGTTGTATTTTTATTGCATTTTATGCTTCGGGCATTGACTTCTAAGGCCCTAACTATTCATCTGTTGGAGCAACGCCCCAGGGTGTAGCCTAGGTTGCCCGGAACGTAGAAATGACCATCACTTTCAAGCTGGTTGCAATTATTCCGGTTATATGATGGAAAAACTGTTGTATTTTTATTGCATTTTATGCTTCGGGCATTGACTTCTAAGGCCCTAACTGTTTGATCTGGTGGAGCAACGCCCTAGAATGAAGCCTAGGTTGCCCGGTACGTAGAAATGACCATCACTTTCAAACTGGTTGCAATTATTCGTTTTATACGATGGAAAAGCTGTTGTATTTATATCGTATTTTATGCTTCTGGCGTTGACTTCTTAGGCCCTAACTATTCCATCAGGTGGAGCAACGCCCTACAGTGAAGCGTAGGTTGCCCGGAACGTAGAAATGACCATAACTTTCACACTGGTTGCTATTATTCGTTTTATACGATGGAAAAACTGTTATATTTATATTGTATTTTATGCTTCTGGCGTTGACTTCTTAGGCCCTAACTATTCGATCTGGTGGAACAACGCCGTAGAGTGAAGCCTAGGTTGCCCGGATCGTAGAAATGACCATTACTTTCACACTGTTTGCAATTATTCCTTTTATACGATGGAAAAGCTGTTGTATTTATATCGTATTTTATGCTTCTGGCGTTGACTTCTAAGGCTCTAACTATTCGATCTGGTGGAGCAACGCCCTAGAGTGAAACCTAGGTTGCCCGGTACGTAGAAATGACCATCACTTTCAAACTGGTTGCAATTATTCCTGTTATATGATGGAAAAACTGTTGTATTTTTATTGCATTTTATGCTTCGGACATTAACTTCTAAGGTCCTGACTATTCAATCTGTTGGAGCAACGCCCTAGGGTGAGGCCTAGGTTGCGCGGAAAGTAGAAATGACAATAACTTTCACACTGGGTGCAATTATTCGTTATATACGATGGAAAAGCTGTTGCACCTTTATTGTATTTTATGCTTCTGTCGTTGTCGTCTAAGGCCGTAGCCATTAGATGTGGTGGAGCAACGCACTAGAGTGACGCCTAGGTTGCCCGGAACGTGGAATGACCATTACTTTCGCAATATTTGCAATTATTCATTTTATACGATGGAAAAACTGTTGTACTTATATTGTATTTTATGGTTCTGGCGTTGACTTCTAAGGCTCTAACTATTCGATCTGGTGGAGCAACACCCTAGGGTGAAGCCTAGGTTGCCCGGAAAGTAGAAATGACGTTAACTTTCATACTGGTTGCAATTATTCGTTTTATACGATAGAAAGACTGATGTATTTATATTGTATTTTATGCTTCTGGCGTTGACTTCTAAGGCACTAACCATTCTATCTGGTGGAGCGACGCCCTAGAGTGAAGCCTAAGTTGCCCGGAACGTAGCAATTGCCATCACTTTCAGACTGGTTGCAAATATTCCTGTTATATGATGGAAAAACTGTTGTATTTTTATTGCATTATATGCTTCGGGCATTAACTTCTAAGGCCCTAACTATTCAATCTGTAAGAGCAACGCCCTAGGGTGTAGCCTAGATTGCCCGTAAAGTAGAAATGACCATAGCTTTCATACTGGTGGCAATTATTCGTTTTGTATGATGGAAAAACTGTTGTATTTATATTGTATTTTATGCTTCTGGCGTTCACTTCTTAGGCCCTAACTATTCGATCTGGTGGAACAACGCCCTATGGTGAAGCCTAGGTTGAACGGAACGTAGAAATGACCATAACTTTCACACCGGTAGCAATTATTCGTTTTACACGATGGAAAAACTGTTGTATCTATTTTGTGTTTTATGCATCGCGCGTTGACATCTAAGGCCCTAACTATTCAATCTGTTGGAGCAACGCCCTAGGGTGAAGCATAGGTTGCCTGGAAAGTAGAAATGACGTTAACTTTCACACTGGTTGCTATTATTCGTTCTATACGATGGAAAAACTGTTATATTTATATTGTATTTTATGCTTCGGGCGTTGACTTCTAAGGCCCTAGCTGTCTGATCTGGTGGAGCAACGCCCAAGGGTGAAGCCTAGGTTGCCCGGAAAGAAGAAATGACGTTAACTTTCATACTGGTTGCAATTATTCGTTTTATACGATGGAAAATCTGTTGTATTTATATTGTATTTTATGCTTCTGGCGTTGACTTCTAATGCACTAACTATTCGATCTGGCGGAGCAACGCCCTAGAGTGAAGCCGAGATTTCCCGGAACGTAGCAATGACCATCACTTTCAAACTGGTTGCAATTATTCCTGTTATATGACGGAAAAACTGTTGTATATATATTGTATTTTATGCTTCTGGCGTTGACTTCTAAGGCACTAACTACTCCATATGGTGGAGCAACGCCCTACAGTGAAGCCTAGGTTGCCCGGAACGTAGAAATGACCATCACTTTCAAACTGGTTGCAATTATTCGTTTTATACGATGGAAAAGCTGTTGTATTTATATCGTATTTTATGCTTCTGGCGTTGACTTCTTAGGCCCTAACTATTCGATCTGGCGGAGCAACGCCCTAGAGTGAAACCGAGGTTTCCCGGAACGTAGAAATGACCATCACTTTCAAACTGGTTGCAATTATTCCTGTTATATGACGGAAAAACTGTTGTCTTTTTATAGAATATTATGCTTCGGGCATTGACTTCTAAGGCCCTAACTACTCTATCTGATGGAGCTACGCCCCAGGGTGTAGCCTAGGTTGCCCGAAACGTAGAAATGACCATCACTTTCAAACTGGTTGCAATTATTCCGGTTATATGATGGAAAAACTGTTGTATTTTTAATGCATTTTATGCTTCGGGCATTGACTTCTAAGGCCCTAACTATTTGATCTGGTGGAGCAACGCCCTAGAGTGAAGCCTGGGTTGCCCGGAACGTAGAAATGACCATCACTTTCAAACTGGTTGCAATTATTCCTGTTATATGACGGAAAAACTGTTGTATTTTTAATGCATTTTATGCTTCGGGCATTGACTTCTAACGCCCTAACTGTTTGATCTGGTCGAGCAACGCCCTAGAGTGAAGCCTAGGTTGCCCGGTACGTAGAAATGACCATCACTTTCAAACTGGTTGCAATTATTCGTTTTACACGATGGAAAATCTGTTGTATATATATTGTATTTTATGCTTCTGGCGTTGACTTCTAAGGCCCTGACTATTCAATCTGTTGGATCAACGCCCTAGAGTGAAGGCTAGGTTGCTCGGAATGTAGAAATGACCATAACATTCACACTGGTTGAAAGTATTCGTTTAATACGATGGTAAAGCTGTTGCATCTTTATTGTATTTTATGATTCTGGCGTTGACTTATAAGGCCCTAACTATTGGATCTGGTGGAACAACGCCGTAGAGTGAAGCCTAGGTTGCCCGGATCGTAGAAATGACCATAACTTTCACACTGCTTACTATTATTCGTTTTATACGATGGAAAAACTGTTATATTTATATTGTATTTTATGCTTCTGGCGTTGACTTCTTAGGCCCTAACTATTCGATCTGGTGGAACAACGCCGTAGAGTGAAGCCTAGGTTGCCCGGATCGTAGAAATGACCATTACTTTCACACTGTTTGCAATTATTCCTTTTATACGATGGAAAGGTTGTTGTATTTATCTCGTATTTTATGCTTCTGGCGTTGACTTCTAAGGCCCTGACTATTCAATCTGTCGGATCAACGCCCTAGAGTGAAGCGTAGGTTGCTCGGAATGTAGAAATGACCATTCATTCACACTGGTTGAAAGTATTCGTTTAATACGATGGAAAATCTGTTGTACATATATTGTATTTTATGCTTCTGGCGTTGACTTCTAAGGCCCTAACTATTGGATCTGGTGGAGCAACGCCTCAGAGTGAAGCCTAGGTTGCCCGGAACGTAGAAATGACCATCACTTTCAAACTGGTTGCA
This sequence comes from Calliopsis andreniformis, assembly GCF_051401765.1. Taxonomy (NCBI): domain Eukaryota; kingdom Metazoa; phylum Arthropoda; class Insecta; order Hymenoptera; family Andrenidae; genus Calliopsis; species Calliopsis andreniformis. Next base: position 6,876,389 of record NW_027480423.1, on the reverse strand, counting down.
ATTATTCCTGTTATATGACGGAAAAACTGTTGTATTTTTATTGCATTTTATGCTTCGGGCATTGACTTCTAAGGCCCTAACTGTTTGATCTGGTGGAGCAACGCCCTAGAATGAAGCCTAGGTTGCCCGGTACGTAGAAATGACCATCACTTTCAAACTGGTTGCAATTATTCGTTTTATACGATGGAAAAGCTGTTGTATTTATATCGTATTTTATGCTTCTGGCGTTGACTTCTTAGGCCCTAACTATTCCATCAGGTGGAGCAACGCCATACAGTGGAGCGTAGGTTGCCCGGAACGTAGAAATGACCATTACTTTCGCAATATTTGCAATTATTCATTTTATACGATGGAAAAACTGTTGTACTTATATTGTACTTTATGCTTCTGGCGTTGACTTCTAAGGCTCTAACTATTCGACCTGGTGGAGCAACGCCCTAGAGTGAAGCCTAGGTTGCCCGGAACGTAGAAATGACCATCTGTTTCAAACTGGTTGCAATTAATCCTTTTAACCGATGGAAAAACTGTTGCATTTTTATTGCATTTTATGCTTCCGGCGTTGACTTCTAAGGCCCTATCTATTCAATCTGTTGGAGCAACGCCCTAGGGTGAAGCCTAGGTTGCCCGGAAAGTAGAAATGACGTTAACTTTCATACTGGTTGCAATTATTCGTTTTATACGATACAAAAACTGTTGTATTTATATTGTATTTTATGCTTCTGGCGTTGACTTCTAAGGCACTAACTATTCTATCTGGTGGAGCGACGCCCTAGAGTGAAGCCTAAGTTGCCCGGAACGTAGCAATTGCCATCACTTTCAGACTGGTTGCAAATATTCCTGTTATATGATGGAAAAACTGTTGTATTTTTATTGCATTATATGCTTCGGGCATTAACTTCTAAGGCCCTAACTATTCAATCTGTAAGAGCAACGCCCTAGGGTGTAGCCTAGGTTGCCCGTAAAGTAGAAATGACCATAGCTTTCATACTGGTGGCAATTATTCGTTTTGTATGATGGAAAAACTGTTGTATTCATATTGTATTTTATGCTTCTAGCGTTCACTTCTTAGGCCCTAACTATTCGATCTGGTGGAACAACGCCCTATGGTGAAGCCTAGGTTGACCGGAACGTAGAAATGACCATAACTTTCACACCGGTAGCAATTATTCGTTTTACACGATGGAAAAGCTGTTGTATTTATTTTGTATTTTATGCATCGGGCGTTGACATCTAAGGCCCTAACTATTCAATCTGTTGGAGCAACGCCCTAGGGTGAAGCCTAGGTTGCCTGGAAAGTAGAAATGACGTTAACTTTCACACTGGTTGCTATTATTCGTTCTATACGATGGAAAAACTGTTATATTTATATTGTATTTTATGCTTCGGGCG